>NC_044382.1:38016933-38624433 GCF_006542625.1 Nomascus leucogenys | reverse complement strand
AAGTTAGTATATTGTTTAGATTATTAACAAATGGTTAGAAGTCTTAAAATCCACTTATTTTCTAATGACTTTTCAGTGTTACAATGCAAATATAACTGTGAAGTTTTATTTAAAGTTTAAACTTTTTGTTTTAAGACTTCTGGAAGTTTATATTCATTTCTCCCAGATTGCCTTTTAAGGCTACTGTACACTATAGCCCAAAGAAAGCTGCCTTTCACCTCCTTAGTCTGAGAAAAAGCCCACACTTAAAGGCTTATTCTGAAATTAACTCTCGTTTCAGTCGTGAAAATATGCTAAAAATCCTATTTATCATTGAATTATTTTGGAAAGGCATTGTTAATCTTGTTTGTTTTTTAGATACACATATAAAGTAGGAGAGAAGCTGGCATATAAGGGCAAAAATTTTATACATATATAATGAATAGCATAAAACAAGTACATATTTATGTGGAGAGATCTAGGTCCCAGTCATTTGCTGATTTGAGCTTAAAATTCCCAGTTTAACTGTACAAATGATATTCAACTTGTGTTCTGTCTGGAAACTTCATCAGTTGCCTCCGCGCTGGGTAACTAAGAAGTCAGTTCTTGGTGGCAGTCACTTTTTCAGAAAAACAGGGCACTTCGAAACTCAAATCATTTCGGAATCCCTGTATATAGACGTCTAGGATGGAGGGCAAGAAAATTTAGACTGGAAGTCGGGATAGGAAGGCGGGAAGTTGGGATAGGAAGGCGGGGCAGTTTCGAGTCTTAGTCTCCTGTCCTGGGGGCAGCAATCAGCACGGAAGAAAGGCTGGGACTGGCAGGGGGTGGGTGGGGCCCTCATCGTATTCTCATTGGCCTTGTTGCTGCCTTGAGTTTTCATTAGGGAGCAGGGGCTTGGTTTGACGCAAGGTAAACTCTTGAGGAAAAGCAGCAGCCCTTCTAGATCGGATTATACCAGATCTTAGCCTCAGTTTACAAGTGAAACGTAATGTCCCACTCCATTCTCTGTGGAGATCCTGCTACTGAGCCTTTTTGTCCCTGGAGGGGCTGGGGTCTATCCGGAGTCCTGATTGCTACTGTTCGAGCCCGGAGGAGTTAACTGCTTCTTCACACGTATATTTCTGTGCAGTTCAAAGTGCTTCAAAAGTTCCTGTGTCCCCTTCCCAATAGACTTTGGGACAGGGGAGGGAGTGCAGAAAAAATCAACACGGAAAGAGTACTACAGGGTACTAGAGGTTGCCCTCCAAATAAGGGGAAGTTCTTTATGGGGCTCAAAGCCTGGGTTTTTATCTCTTGGTGTGGAGCCTTCCCTTCAGAGAGCCATTTCAGGGACCACTGGACGTAGGTAGTTGGTTTTGAGACGGGTGCACAGGACAGCGCCTGTTGCTCCTTGGTGGCCAGGTGCTTCTTGTTTCTTTTCAGTGGGAAGTCGCAAACTTCAGCCCAGGGCTGAAGTAGCTAATGCTGAGTAGAATGGGGCTCTTTCTAAGAGAAAAAGGAAGCTGTGAATACCTAGCAGGCAAGTTTGTTCAGGAGGTGAAGGGATATGGCAAGGGGGCTTTGAGGGTTCAGGAATCAACAAGGCTTATTCCCTAGGCTGCTCTTGGTATCTTGACCGTTAGTCCACTCTTTTCTAGGAAGCTAGGCAACCATATTCCCAGTTGTCCCTCGGGCTAAGAGTGAGGAAGGCAAGTCTCCTTACTTTTGGGGGAAGAGGGAGATGCTCAATGGGAATAGAACGCACAAACGGAATAGGTATACTTTTCTCAGGATAGAGGCAACGATCTGTGCTTGAGAAAGCCGGGGCAGAGCTGTGTGATCTGTGTCTCTCAGCTGCCTGTAGAAGGTGATGGGGGAAAGTGTGGGAGCATTGGCAGGGGGTCCCCCCCGAGATAGGCCTTAGCTTTCCCCACAGTGCCAGGGCTGCAGACTGCAGTGAGAGAGTACAAGCACTCAATACCTATCTGGAAATAAGCCCTAGGTTATACGTCAGGTCTAGTAAGAGAGAAATCAGGTATCTCTGAGCTCCTCTACTCCTGAGCCCCTTTCTAACACCAGAGAAGATCCCTTTTAGCTATCACCGTCCAAAGACTCACAGGTTAATTAATGGTCAGCAACCTAGATGTCTGCATAAAAACCAGCGACCATTTAATGTTTTACTTTTGGGAATGGGATCTCTCCTTGACACAAGTTTCTGGGAGGAAGAGTAAAAGGGGCAAGGGAACCTGCTTTAATGAATCCCGTAAGGAACTGCGTTTCCCAGGAAATTCCTGACATTTTTAGCTCATGAATTTCCGAAAGCCTGCTTGGTTTTCTCCTCCATTCTGGGTCCTTCCAGAAAGTTAGAAGAGTGGGCTAGGGTCTGAATGCTCACAGGGCCTGGTTCATCCACAGAGCTGGCCAGCAACCCAGGCTGGGCTCAGCCCTGAGCAGGGTGCCCCCCTTCCCCAAATCTCAGGAGGAGGAGGAGGAGGGGGAGGCGGGCGGGCAGGCGGGCGGGCAGGCAGTCAGTCGTGGTCCCAAGGGGGACTGGCTGCAGGTTTTTGGGTGAATGTGGAGTTTCTTTCTGATTGTTGCATGTGGGGAAGGGCAGAGTCGACGGGAACAGTCACTGCGGGCACCCTAGCCCTGGTGCGTCTACTGTCCTCTGCTCGGCTCCCCCCATCGGTGAGTGCGCCCGCCCGCCCGCCCGACTGTGCGGGGCTGCGGTTGGGGGGAGGGGGGAGAGGGATCATCTGAGGCCAGAGCCACTGCCGTGTGCGCGGGGAGGGGGAGCGGCGGGAGCGAGAGGAGGGAGAGGGGAGGGACAGGCTAGGTGTCTGCTGCTCCGCGCCACTGCTGCCGGCGCCCCGACCTCATCCCCAGCAGCCCCCTCTGCAGCTAAGGGTTACCACCGCACCACCTACCTCTCTTCCTTGCCTGCCTCAGAGGCCAGGGCTCTGCGGTAGGAGACAACCCAGCCGGGTGGCGGGTGGGCCTGTCTAGGTTTGGGTTTGGGTCTGGCTGAGGCACGCATGAGAGGGGCTGGCCGTGACTCGGTGTCCCCTCTCTGCAGCGGGCTCTGCTGCGCCGCGCAGGCCCCTCCCCCCACATCCTCTTTGGGGGGTCACTGGAAAGCAGAGCTTAGGCCCACTCCCTGTGCTTAGTATGGCAGACTCCTCACCCCTAGTCCCCTAACTCCCCAGGCCGAGGCTGCCTAGGGTCTGCCCAACAGCGACAGCCACGGTGGTGGTGGTGGTAGCAGTGGTGGCGACAGCAGCGGCAGCAGCAGCTGCGACGCGGCGCGTCCTGCTCCTCTCCCCCACCCAGCCAGGGTTGTAGGGTGAGGGCCGGTGGGTGGGCGCCGCCTGGCGGGCGGGCGGACGGGGGGCTGGCAGCGGGGAGGGGGCGCAGGTCACGTGCCGGCGGGCGGGTGGGCGCGTACAGTAGGGCGCCCTGCTACTGTACTGGGGAGTCAGTGCCCTGTTACCGGGTCTCGTCTGTCTCGTCTCTCCCGCAGATCTCGCGAGAGTGGCTGACTGGCTGTGGGGGTTGCGGCGGCAGCAGGCGGAGCCGGGGAGGGAAAGCAGCGGCGGCTGAGGCGACTGAGGCGGCGGGCGGAGCGGCAGGCGGCGGCGGCGCGGCAGCGGAGCGCAGCATCATGGCGGACCGAGACAGCGGCAGCGAGCAGGGTGGTGCGGCGCTGGGCTCGGGCGGCTCCCTGGGGCACCCCGGCTCGGGCTCAGGCTCCGGCGGGGGCGGTGGTGGCGGCGGGGGCGGCGGCGGCAGTGGTGGCGGCGGCGGCGGGGCCCCAGGGGGGCTGCAGCACGAGACGCAGGAGCTGGCCTCCAAGCGGGTGGACATCCAGAACAAGCGCTTCTACCTGGACGTGAAGCAGAACGCCAAGGGCCGCTTCCTGAAGATCGCCGAGGTGGGCGCGGGCGGCAACAAGAGCCGCCTTACTCTCTCCATGTCAGTGGCCGTGGAGTTCCGCGACTACCTGGGCGACTTCATCGAGCACTACGCGCAGCTGGGCCCCAGCCAGCCGCCGGACCTGGCCCAGGCGCAGGACGAGCCGCGCCGGGCGCTCAAGAGCGAGTTCCTGGTGCGCGAGAACCGCAAGTACTACATGGATCTCAAGGAGAACCAGCGCGGCCGCTTCCTGCGCATCCGCCAGACGGTCAACCGGGGGCCTGGCCTGGGCTCCACGCAGGGCCAGACCATTGCGCTGCCCGCGCAGGGGCTCATCGAGTTCCGTGACGCTCTGGCCAAGCTCATCGACGACTACGGAGTGGAGGAGGAGCCGGCCGAGCTGCCCGAGGGCACCTCCTTGACTGTGGACAACAAGCGCTTCTTCTTCGATGTGGGCTCCAACAAGTACGGCGTGTTTATGCGAGTGAGCGAGGTGAAGCCCACCTACCGCAACTCCATCACCGTGCCCTACAAGGTGTGGGCCAAGTTCGGACACACCTTCTGCAAGTACTCGGAGGAGATGAAGAAGATTCAAGAGAAGCAGAGGGAGAAGCGGGCTGCCTGTGAGCAGCTCCACCAGCAGCAACAGCAGCAGCAGGAGGAGACCGCCGCTGCCACCCTGCTACTGCAGGGTGAGGAAGAAGGGGAAGAAGATTGATCAAACTGAATGAAACCCCCCCCCACACACATGCATACACACACACACACAGCCACACACACAGAAAATATACTGTAAAGAAAGAGAGAAAATAAAAAGTTAAAAAGTTAAAAAAAAAAAAAACCTGTTAACTCCAAGGGAGCACCACCCACAGAACCTCCACCAACTGACAGTTTCTCTTCTTGACTTGCCACCCATCGCTGGATGTTGTCCACTTTATCCACCATATAAAACAGTAAGCAGCTGCTAAAAACAAAAAAAAATACAAAAAGTAATAACATTATATGAACTGTGTTTCCTACTTGATTAAAAAATATAAAGAACTGAGTGTTTATTTCCCTAATTAACCAAGAACTTTTGTACACGTTTAAGCTATTATTATTAAAAAGTGTTTGCAAAATGGTCAAGATTATAATATTGCTGAATTATATAAAAGTCCTTTTCATGTTGAGCTAACATTTGACTTTAGCACAAAAAAGAGATATTTTAGAACACGTAAAATAATATTTTTAGTTTTTCTCATTTTGTTACCAAATTTCAAACCTTACATGGAGGTTATTATAGTATATTTGCCACCCTATATACCTGTGATTAGAGATGTGTATATATATGAGGGCTAGGCATGCTGTGTGTCTGAGCTTTGTCTAAATGTTATGCAGAAGTTTGTAGAGTTAAAGGTACGTAGGTTTAATTCATGCAAGGTAAACAATAAGTGCTCTCTTTTATACAATATGCATTGCATCTGGACCTTAAACATATAAAAATGGTCAGTGAAACTTCTGTGAACATGAAGAAATTATTAAAAAAGGCATTTAAATGAAATTTGCTAAGTTGTGATTTTTATGGTTGGAACCAAAGTTATTCAAATAGTAAAAGGAAAAAGAAAGAAAAAGGAGATCTCCCATAATATTTTTCTGCATCTGTTTGCTTTGACTGAGTAGGCGTTTTGTCATTATTGTGTATATGAGATGTACTTGTATCGTTCATAATATATTTTTTTTATTATGTGTAGAAAGATTTTAAAAACTTAACTAACGTGCAGCAATTTCCAGTGAACCTGTACTTGGACATCAGGTAGTGAGTCTATTTGTGGTCACTAGCACTGTCTCCTAAACTTGTAAGAGGTCTGAAGCTATTCTTTGATTTTTGCTAGTGCTATTAACTTATGTAGACCTGTTAAAAAGCAGAGCAACACAATTATAGTTATCCTACTGAGCCATGGATTCTGAGTTTTGTTTTAAAAGTGAAAGCCAAGTTGGTGTATGTAAAGGATTTCCATGTAGCTGTGGTGCTAGTTATTACTGGCTACATTATATGCTAAGTGTATTTGTGTTCCCCAAGTGTACAAGCCTTCTATCAAAAGTATGTTCTATAACTCATATATTCAAGGTGTAGGGTATGAAAATGCAAAGTTTAGGAGAGCACTTTACCAAGCTGGTGTCCTCCAAACTGAAATTGTTTGTAACGATAGTCTTTTACAGGTTTTCATTTAAAGATGTTTGTGTGCTTTTAATTGACAACTAACTTCTTGCTGCTGTATAGTAAAATATTAATATATTTTTATCATTAAACTGCTGCATGACTATCATCTTTGAGTGAAGAGAAAATGTTATAAAAAAGATGCCTTAAACAGTACATTTTGGTTTGGAATTCTGTAGAAAGTATTTTGGTAAAAAAAAAAAAAAAAAAAAAGGGTCTTGTCTGACAGAGAGTTCTGGGGATGGAATTGTTTCTTGGCAAATCCAGCCATATAGATCTAACTGCTGTATGTATAAGACACCACCTGTAGGAGCGGGAAGGTATCAGTGCTTCTTATATTGTAAAGCATTGGCCTAGGAAGGCAAACAGTTGTCTTTTTGAAGGATTTTTTTCTGCTGGTCCTTTGGGTTTTGATTTGATATTTTTATGCTCCCTGGTTGAGTGTGTTGTCTTCGTTTTCGAGATCTACTGTATGTGTTGAATAACAAGCTATTTTCATTGTACTGTGCATTTTCCCATTAAATTGTTTGCTTTTAATATTCATACAATGTTAAATATGAGGTGACCGTACAGTAGTTAGGAGTTTCTTTACTTACAAAATCACTGGAAATGATTAAATTGCTTTTCCCCCTCCCCAGAGGTGCATTTTTCTTATTTCCATATAGTAAAGTTGAGCTTTTACAGTGCATAATGTGACATTTGGAATGCTTATCAACTGCATGTAAACATTAATAACCTGCACTTTTTTGTCTTAAGGTTTGTTGAGCTGTTTTGTTCACTGTACTTTAACTGTGATATGGAAAAGACTGCATTCTCTGTGCTGTTACTAATTAGGAAAGAGAATTGCTTTGATTTTGTCTCTTGTTTACTATAGCTTCTTAAAGTTAAGCCTTGTACTACAGGTTGTTGGAGTACTCCTAGATCACTGTTTCATAGTAGCCAGCAATAAGTAGTGCAAGTCAACAAAAACACAGCAAACTTAGGCAAAGTGTCCTTTCTTTGAGATGCAAGTTCTTTCATGAGGTTTTCTTTAGGGCCAGAGTTACCTAAAGTGAAGCCTTTCTTACCTATAGACTTCAGATTCTGCTTGGAATCCCACCGGTTCAAGAAGCACATGTATTGTGCAGTTGTCTTTACACTAAAACAGTTCAATACAATCTAACTACGATTTTGAAACCATTGCCTGATTTATGGTCAGTGGGTTTAAAAAGAAATCCACATGCAGATCTTTTAAGACTTAAAAAGTGATCGTAGAAAAGACTAAGTGACTGTAAAGATGCTCTTTTTTTAAGCATCTCACTTTACCTCCCCAAGCACCCTCCCAAACCTTGTCTTACCTCTTCTGTTGCATCCTTTCCCTACCCTTCCCTCCCAGGTGCTCGGTACTTTACCAAGGTTCTATATATCAGTGTTTTATGTTGGAATTTTTCCTTGTTTTTATTTTACTAGTTGGTAAACCCTGTTTATGCTGAAACAAATAAGGAAATGGTATATTTGACCATATGTGTTATTCATAGAAGACAGTATGATCAAATGTGCCAAAAACAAGCAAACAAAACTTAATTCCTGAGAAGTATGCCTTATTTTTATTGATCTGCTTTGTCTTACAAGGTCCAAGAGCTTGGTTAAACTGTATTTTGCCTAAGTATAAAAGAAAACTTGAACTGCATTGCAATATTGACCTTCTTTAAAATGAGAGACACTGTCAAGTAATTTAATCCAGAGATCAGCCACCAGATTTGAAATGCTTATGTATGTGTGTGTGTTTGGAGTTGTTTTTTTCTTTTAAATCACCAAATTTTTTTTAAGCTACTTTTTATTTGTGCCTCCTATTTATCATGCTGATGTTAGAAGCAGCAGTCATCCAGCCACAGAGGGAGCTAAAGTTAACTAACCAGAACTGTAGAAATCATTATACATGCCTTTGACAACAAAGGAAGTTCATAAGAAAAGCCATGTCGGCTTTTCTTCTACTAGATACAGATTGAAGGTAGATGAATATTTGCCAAATGGAAAAAAAGACCATGCTAGTCAGAAAAGACAAACTGTTTTCCAGCTTCTCAAAAAGCCATGGAGAGTAGAAACCAAAACCAACAGGGAAATAAAAAACCTTGAAAGTCTCACTTTCTAGTTGTCCCATGCAGGGGTTGAAATTTGATTCAAAGTGGAAAGTATATTATGTTTTTTCAGGCCTTCACATCTAGAGAGATGGATAACTTCCAATTTGATTTTTCAGGTAATAGAGAAAGCTGCTAGTAATTTTAACCCCTGCCTAAAGAAGACAGATATTTCATTTGGGAGCAAATACTTATTGCCTTGAAAAGTAGCACTGTAATAGCCTATGATAATTAGTTGTAGAATAACCTTTATCCCTTTCAAACTATGCAAATTATTAAATAAGTGTAAATTAGGATTCAATTAAAGATAGTTGATTATATTGCAATCAGATGGCATTCACAAACTTAACTGGAGCATATACAAATATATTAGTCTAAGTTTTGTATGCTAACAGAAAGATATAATTTAGCTACCTATTCTAAAAATGGTGAATATTATTAATATTGTATAATAGGAGTGGGAAGACTGCCTCCTTTTTTGAAGAGAGATTAAGGATTTTTATAATTGTTTTTCATCAAATTTTAATATTTTTGTCAAATTTTTAGGTATTTAATTTGTAAAACAGTTTGCTTTGTACTGGCATACAGAAAATAGGGTATTGATTTTAAACTTTTTGAAGCCAAGTGATCAAGTACATTTGTAATAAAAGTCAATGGATCTATATCAGTTGTACTCACTGTTTTCATTTCTTATTAATATAGGGATGCTGTACTTTTTCTTCAGGAAAACTGAATTACATTTGGGTGGAAGGGAGGGGGAAAAGATAAATCCGTTGATAATGAGAATCTGGGTGGGTATCATGGCCCAAGCACTTTATATCATTTTTTGTCAGTTAAGATTTGATATATTTTAAAAGATACTATGTCAACTTTTTTCTTCCTATTTTCTTATGTAACTTGACGTTTGGGGGGATTATCTCATTCATTTTTGTTTGTGTGCTTTTAACATTTTGTGTTTTGGCCCTGTTGAAACTTTCTAAACACATTTTTCTTTTATGACATTTTGGGTTATCTGCTAGACCTGGCGACCCCACCGTATGGGCATGATTATTTTTATCTTCCACACATGGCTCACCTTCTTGTCTACAATATTCCCACTCATTTAAATTTCAGGTTATATATACACACACACATTTCCAGATAATTTTAGAATGGGGCTATCTGAAATTGATGCTCTAGTAGCTTTCATAGCTCCACAATTCATTTTATTTTACATGTGAACATAATTTTAAGATTTTCTTCGCCATAAAAAGTGAGATACCAAGTCTAATGATTTTTTTCCCTTTTTAAAATCTTTTGAGTATCAGAATGAGATCTTGCTATCTACGTAAAAGGATGCTAAAACAAGGGCATCTTCGCCATAAAAAGTGAGATACCAAGTCTAATGACTTTTTTCCCTTTTTAAAATCTTTTGAGTATCAGAATGAGATCTTGCTATCTACGTAAAAGGATGCTAAAACAAGGGCATCTATAGCAACTTAGGTTTGGAATAGTTGGTGATGACTCTGAGTATAACATTTATAGTTTATTATCCCTAAATTTGAATATCTTCATAATTTGGAGAGAGATGTGTACACACACATACACATATATGTATATATACATTGTGTGTGTGTATATGTATATAGATATACACATCTCCTTGAGAGTGGAATAAGGAGGAGAGATAATTTATTGGAATTGCTTACATAGATAAATTCACCAAAGTTATTTGTGTAGATTTGTTAAAGTGTATCAATTTTTAAATCACAATATTTCTGTTTTCTTCATTGCATATTAACCAAATTTTGGCCATTCATAAGTATGCTATAAAACTAAATTAATCACTGCTATTCACGAATTATTATAGAATCTTCTTTGCAGATTTTGTGATATATTTTTTAAGAAAAGCTGATTTTAATATTAATATTTAAGAAGTTATTTGATCATAAAACAAAACCTAAATTTAAGGTATAGGCCATTTGACATGTCCTTTTTGAACAGAAATTTCATTACAGGCTAAGTGAAAATAAGCCAGAATTAGCATGAGTCAGGTAGAATTTCATGATACAAGAACAACCAGATGAAAAAAGAAATAATGATTGGTTCCAAGCCAATGAATCTGCTAAGCTAACTACCAAGTTTTGGTGTTGAATGGTCCAGGCAATTTATGTCTTTAGGAAAGCTGAGTATCGCAAAGGTCACTTGTTAACGTTTTTCTTAACAAGAATGTCATAACTACTCATTCATTTTTATTTTGTCCCCACGTTTGGTATTTGTTTTGTTTTGTGTTTTTCCTTCCTGATGTCCTTTGCTTTTGTGGAAAATTGTCCTGTTGATAGGCAGAAACATGGTGGTGATCCTCTATGTAAAATATAGTTGCTTCTTACACATCAGAAGTATTTCACTCATTTTGGAATCACAAGATTTTCATGTTTTCATAAATACATTTTTTTGATAATTATTAGCAATTAGCTTATTTTGTAGCATTAGATGGAAGAATTTTTAAGCTAAAGACTTTTAATTTTCTTGATTTTGGTTCCACTTTAATGATTCAAGAGGCCTCCAAGTTCAAGGACCAAGTCCTTATATTCCAGAATTGTGAAAAACATGGAAATACTCTTGTTAGTGTGTGTTTTGGTCTAAGGTAGATTATTAACACAGAAGGATCCTAGGAGGATTTAAGAAAATATGTCCTTATCGTGAAGTGGCAGTTAAAGTTATGGGACAGGTGAATTACCTATTCATCTTGACTAGCTCAAACAATGATAGCCATCAGCTAATGACTTATCAGACACATGTTGAGTTTGGGTCAAACTCCCATTCAGCTGGAGTGGATTGGCAATTTTCAATGCAGGTAGTTGTTGGTGGTACTTGACCTACCTCCTTACCATGTACATCTGGCATCTTCTCTCTCCTATCTGTTTTCTTTGTTTCTCTCTCCACTTTTATTCTTGCTGTAGGCCTACCAGTGGCACTCAAGCTTACTTCTTCAGAGAGAAGTAAAGAAATTTCTGACTCCTGCCTTAGAACATAGCTAACTGATGATCCAGAACAATTTCAGTATTATGGGATAACTGGGCAGTGTTTTTCCGATTGCTATTTTCCCCATAGTCTTAAGCTGGCAGTTTGAAGGTATCTAAATTAATGTTAAGAAACTTGTGAACTGAAGAGAGTAAGAAGTATGTGTATTTTAGGTAAGTTACTGGGAACTGAGACTTATTGGTTTGGAGATTGGAGAGTAGGACGAGGAGAGCTGTTTACTGTGTTCGTGGATGGGGGTTTGAGAGGTATATAGCGAATGGTTTGGAAGTAAAATGAGAGGAATTTTTACTAGAGGTAGGAAAAGGTACTATGATGGAGTCTGAATGAGAGTTATTTGCTAAGGAAATGAAGTTGATCTTCACTAAGGAAGTTTCAGTAAAGCCAGAGAAAATGGGTCCCTCATTGATTATGAGAAAGCTGTTAGTTACTATAGCTAGAGTTATGATAATGATGATGCATTATACAAGTCTGTTTTCATGTATAGGATGTCTGCTTTTCTGGGACAAATTTGTAGCACAATTGTGGAATGACAGCTTTTCTGGTCAAGGCAAGTGGATGCTGGGGAGTTATTATTTTGAGGAAAAGAAAAGAAAATTAAGAAAATTTCAAGCTTTTCACCGTTATTCTTTTTAAACTATCAGAAATATTTATCACACATACTATCTATTTTCTTGGGCTCTTGTTACAATGTAGTTTACCTTTACTTTTCAAATGGTCCTTAGATCAAATTATTTGATTTTGTACTCCACAAAGACACATATTATTCCTTGCTTTTATAGAACTTTGAGACTTTGGCCCACACAAATTTCTTAGAAGAAGGCAATAAACCAGGTAAAAACACTAACTTGCAATTTTAGGTCTCTTTTTTATTTCTTTTACATTTGCAACCATAGCAACCATTTAACCTTGTAGACCTTATGAGGCCCTCGATAATACTGTATTTCTAAAATTAGACAACATACTCCCCAAACTCATGTTTCTGTTTCCCCACTTTCTCTCTTACTTTAAAATTGTAGTATTCCCAAGAGTTCAGTGGTGGCAAATGTTAATAGAATAAGTTAGTACATTTTGGAGGTTCTTATATCCTTTGTAGGGTAAGCTGATAGTGTTTAGATTTCTGTTCCCATTATTCCAGTAGTGTTTTAAATTATTTAAGATAAATAATTACTGTAATGTTTGTTTTTAAGTTACATAATTCAAGTATGTTTGGAATAACTCTTTGTTGTCAAATTTAGTATGGATTTATTCGTGGTGATTTGGACAGATTACTTTGAAGTTTCATTTTACTCACATCTCTATATATTAGTGATAAAAATCTTTTAAAAATAGCAAAAAAATGGTTCTGATTTTGTACTTTGAAGGTAATTTTTCTTTTTTACGAATGTCAAGTTCATTAACAATAGCAGGATTATTTTTACTATAGCTTATTTTGTAGAGTTGGCACTTTAGTATAATTTTCACATTTTATTGTATGAGATTTTAAATTATAATAGTTATATGCTATAACTCATTTAAGTCAATGCAGAGCCTTCTTAAATAGCCCCTCCCTTAGAAATTTGTTTAAAAAGAAGTGAATTCCCAAACCTGTGGCAAGAACTAGTGATTTAAATGACTGTGAGACAAGTCCTTGAAAGGCTTCCTTAAGTCTAGTCAGTGGAGATAAATGATAGCCCATTTCCATGCTGCATATAGTTGTTAGGGTTTATAAAGTTGTCAATGTGTAAAAGTGCAAAAGCAGGAAAGACTAAAGTTGCCTGTAAAATTTCTAGTTTTCATTATTTGCACTATTTATCTTTGCACTTGATTTTTTGAAAGTTAAGGCTAGTCACTTTCACTTTTGTTTCTAGTCTTTTCTAATTTCTTGCAGAATTATGTTTTCAATATCCCACCCAAAGCAAAAATTATATGCAATTAAAAATACTTTGTAAGGCGAAGAAAATATTTCTTAATGTTAGCTGTATAAAACAAAAATTTGTTCTGATAAAATTTTTAATATGGGCCTTTATTTGCCAATAAAATCCTTTTTAAATGTGAGCTTTATTAAACTGTTTAAATAGACAAAGTTAAAGCTTAGGATAGGAAATATATATGTATGTGTATATGAAATGATGTTGTCGAGTTTTAACTTCCAGCCTGAGATGGCCTGGATTTGGTGTGTTAGTTTGTTTCACTGAAGTCAGTGAGATAGGAGTCTAGCTGGGTACATGCTTAAAAAGCTGGAAGTGAAGTGGGTGGCAACTGGCAGCTCCTTCTTTCATGTAGTTTTCCATAATGTTCATATAGTTTCCTTATGGTCTAAGTATTATAACTGGTTTTCAAGTTGTTATATTGAATATTCCTTTTTGGAATTCAGGGTTGAATCACTTTGAGGGGGAAGGGAAGCAAGGGCAAGAGACTTTATTTTAACCAGGTGCGGTCTTATGACCTCAAAGATGTGCTCTAGAAAGAAAATAACAAAAAGTGTACCTGTGAACATATTTTTTGTCTCAGTGATATTATGCAACACAGTGTTCAGAATTGCAAAAAAATTTAAAAATTGATAGTTTTATCAATGGAATAGAGAGATGTGTTTTTGGCTAAAATTATTTTTTGTAAGTTATTTGGTTATTTCATTTTATATTCCCTTTCTCATAGCTTTGTACACACCTCATACTTAAAACCAAGCAAGAGGCCTCTTTTCAGATCTGGTTTATTTTTGGAATGCCTGAGTGTGTTTCCGGATTGGGGGGGTGTGGTGTTTTACTTTTTGACATGCTCTTAGCATGTTTTGCTAGTCATTCTGGATCTTATGTTTGCAAATTCTGTTGAACATTCAGTGATGTATTTGAAATGAGAAAGTCCTCTATAACATAGTGTGAATGTTTGTGGCCAATTCAATTGTGGAATCTTCTGGCTTTGTTTTTACTTTGGGTAGAAGTTTAACTTCCATTGTTCAGATTTTAGGTTTATCTAGTGAAATTGTGGCAGGTAGTTGTCTAAATATGGACCAATTTTGGGAAATTAAGGTTAATAAGTGTATATTTGATTCTAGATAATCCTTTACTCAAAATCATACATTAAAGATTCACATCATTAAGAGTTATCTAACTTTTATGTTGTCAGATCTTTAAATGTGGATGATATTCAGCATTCTATCTATGAATTTCCTTTAGGAAAAGAGAAAAATTGAGTCTCCAAACCTTTTCTTGGAGACAAAATTTACCACATATCGAAAATGAAAAAAATTTAGAAAGCGATTTGATTATTTTTTAATGGAGTTTAACCAGCTTAATGATTTTTCCCAGTTTGAAGCACTTATTTTCCCAATGTGAATAAAGGGAAAAGATCAGCAATTTGTCCCTGGCCTTTTTCGAGGCCATTTTTAGTTTTCTGCCCCCATTTCCCAGTCCTGGTATAAAATGAATTACGGGTATCCCTCTAAGTCCCTATAACCCTTTTTGGGGGTCACAGATACCTTTGATAATCTGATGAAAGTGTGATGGATCCTCTACCCAGGAAAAAAAAAATGCACATACCTGGATAATTTTGCATACAACCTCAGGGGCATCACACATCTTCTGAAACCCAAGTTAAAGATCTCTGCTCTAAGTAAATTGTAGAGAATTTTAGTGCAAATTGTTGATAAAATTAGGAACCAACTATTGGCTTAAAACCTTTCATATTGGAATTATTGTTAGATGGTGGCCCCTACTAGCAAAATGTGACATTGCAACCAGCTTCATTAGACATTATAACATCCAGAGAGAAGGGAAAATAGCAAAGTTCTGAAAGCTATTTATAAGGAGTCAGGGCATCTCTAGACATGGGAGCCATTCCTGGTTCAAGGCAGGGGTCAGGGTGCCTGACAATTTCTGGCAGGGTAGAGTTTGATAAACCACAATGCTCAGGATGCCAAGGGGTTAGCCATTTTCTTAACCCCTTCCTCACCAAAAGATTTTAGTTTTGTCTGTTGGGAAACAAGATGTCACTAGGGAAAAAAAGATTTGCCTTACAACTTTGCTGGAACACATCAGTTTGGTGACGTTGGGACACTAGTGTTATTTTTGAGAAGGCGCATAAAACCAAAGTAAATTATTCTCTATGTAGAACATTTATTTACTAGTAACATTTGTTTGGGTGTATTCGCTTTGACAATTTTTACCAGTAAATATTGGTTTTATTTAAAACTGGGAATCCAGTTGATATATAGGATAGTTGATATATCTGTTCTTTCCCCCCATGTAAAGCATAGTTAAAAGATTTATGCATACTTTTTACTTTTCTCTCTTAATGCCATGGGGTGGGGAGGGTGGGTGGGGGAAAGATTTTTGAGTCTACAACTGACGAAATGTCTTCTTCAAATTAAAAAAATTGAGAAGCAGCACTTTAAGTCTAACTTTACACCATTTTATTGCATGTATTAGTTTTAATAATGATTTTTGGTGCATGCCTTTGGGCTTATTCAAAAGTGTACAATAGGAAAGTATATTTCCTTTCTTAGAAAGGAGATGTTTTCTACTTTGCAACATGTGATTACAAAAATCTTCCTCTGTGGGAAGATTAACCATGTATTGAACTACTGAAAAGTATATATTTTTAGATATACAGAAAGAATCTACATGGAGCAGCATTCAGACCTATATAGAAGTCATAGCATTCTGTGTAGGACCAAAAAGGAAATAACATTAAACACTTAAACAGACTTTGTTGGGTAGAAATACCTTTAGATCTTGCATTTACTTCCAAAAAGAAAAAATGCCACAGAAGTTTGCTGAAAACTTTTGTCGTTTGAATTTTCTCTGTCAGTGTATTTAGCCCAAATACAACAGCTTTGGGTTAGCACACACATAAGAATCAAAAAAACAAAGCTCACTAAATAAATCAGTCTGGTTTGCCAATCCAGCTTGACTGAAATAAGTAAACCAATCACTTGCAACATGGAAAACTGTCCAACTCCTCTAAGGTTCTGACAAAATAACCTTGGCTGATGTGGGAAGAATCCCACTTCGATTTCTGACCTGACAGTGAAGATTCATGCTTGACATGATTTCAGACTTGACAATGTCTGTTTAAGGAGCTATGGTACAGTTTGCTAATTCAATCCCAGATACCTGTTGATTACCTGTGAGATCTAGAGTCCAAAGTAGCCAGCAGCCATATCCCTGAGTGCTCTGTGCCCATCAGATATCTTAAAGTAAGCAGGGTTGGGACAGGTCACAGCTTGGATGATTGACCTCAGGTGCCGTAGACAGCCCCAGATTCAAGAATTGTATCTGCTTTCTTGGCAGTCGTCACTGAACTAATGTCCCATACTGTGTTACTTACTGTAGATGCTCTCTTTTAGAGGAGGCCCAGAGCACACATCCTAATCGCTAGCGGTACTCAGAGAGGGGGTGCTAACTCTGATGCCCTGGCCAAATTCCAGTTTAGGGATGTGGGTCTTCTTCTTGTCATTCTAATTGGAAATGTGCATCACTTCCCATTTTTCTTACTGATCTCAGTGCAAACTACACTAGTCTGTTTCTTTGCCCTGGTCTCAAGTCTCTAAGATGCTGGTGTGTATTATATGGGCTAAGTTCATGTGTTATCCTAAGGCACAAGAGTTGAGGAATGGGTGAGCTTGGTGTCAGAGCACTGTGTGGTTGGAGGGTGGGCTCTTGTGATGCTGTGGGGATGAAATTGGCCCTCTTCTAGCGTAAGTTGGGGAGTGTGCACTGGCTGGAGGCTTCCAGAGGCTTCCAGCCATGAGATGTGAGCTGAAACCAATTTTTCCTCTTTCCTTATAGCATGTTGAGAAAATCTGTTGGGTTTTCAGCAGTCAGGGAAGGCCGGAGTTCTGCTTTAATCTGGGTAACTGAGGCTAATGTGAGCAAGACTTTGGTTAATTAACTGGGTTCTCAGATGCCACAGACTCCGTGAGAAGTCACCATTATTTTCAATGGTTGTGATAGAATTTCCCCCAGTAGCCATTATTTTAAGATTATATTGCAGAGTTGCTTTATTTTGAGCTTTTCGTGTATACACAATCCCAAACTGGAAGAAATTTTAAAAAAAGGAATCCTGCTGTGAAAGGTATATATTACTCTAGATTTTTCTTACTGTAAATATTGTAAGATTGTAATACTGTCGATATTTTATTAACCAACAAATGTTAATCTATGTGAAATCAGACTTATTTTAAATGTGCTTCTTATTTACTGTGTGTGGTCCCTGTTGCTGACAGTATTAAGTTATATTCTGATGTAAGATTAACTTTATTAAAGAATGTAAACATTAATGTTTCCTTATGGGAAAACAAATAAAGTATAAAGAAGACAATTCTTTTCATTGAAATATACTGTGTATTTACACTTGCTAGACCCAGCACCACTTATAAATTTAGTACACTGTTCAGAATTTTAGTTAACACAGCTGACATGGTTGTGCTTTGTTTGAAAGTCTAAGAATAGGTATTGTTGGAATATACAGTTTGTATTTGTCTGCTGTGAATCATAATCTTGAAATTTCTAATCAAGTTTGTAAAATTTTTATAGTGAAACATTTTAATGACAATTTAAAAATTTATCTTCTCTAAAGAATGGTCAAAACAATATCCTTTCAGAAATAGAATTGTTCTTTAATATCTTTCCAAAATGACTTTGGTTAAATGGACCAGATGTATATTAGTTAAAATTTAGGACTAAGTTGTTGATATTCTTTGAGTTTACAAGTTAATCCTTATTGGAGATGTGCCAATATACAGTTAGAATATCATTAATTTGCACTGTTTGGGGACCCCATTTAAGAATGCTGAATTTTGCCAACTAAGAAGTAAGCAAATGCAATTTAAAAAGTAAATTTGAGCATTCTGTATTAAATATGTGCAGTTATTATCACATGAAGAAACGCAGTGTGTCGGGCTGTAATATTACCATATTTGCTGTCATGTTCTCCCATCTCAGTGCTGGGAACTCACCATGTGGAAACCAAGCAAACGTGTTGTGCATCAGCCGGCTTGAGTTTGTTCAATATCAAAGCTGAAAACTAGCGAGGTCTGCTGTACTGCTTATTGAAGTATTGTGATTATTTTAGGCATTGATTCTTACAAAATATATACTGTAACAGTATACTTTGTACAGATTTAAATTTTATTTGAAAAAATGAAATAAAGTAGGCAAAAAAATAAAGATGTTTATTTTTCATGTGACTGTATAATCAGATCAGTCTTTTGTTTCAGTGCTTTTTGGGGGAAGGGGTCTGGTTGCGATCTTGGATTTTTTTATTTTTTGATAGGTGGAAACTGTTTTTAGGACTCAGTAGCAGGTATACTTGCCTGTTACTTATGATCATTAATTGGCTGCAAGCATTAAGTGTGCTCTCATACTAGAGAACTCTATCTTCTGTTTTATTTTAAGGTAGGTTTGCTTATTTTTAAAAATTTTATGTGAATGGCCTCCCTATCCTGGCATATTGGGTCATTTAAAAAATTCTCTGGTGGTATGACAGTGAACCTAGCCATCATGTTGAAGAGAAGGAAAACCTTTTCCCATAGATCATGCTCCATTCTCATGGAAGGTTTTTTGTTTTCTGTCAGTTACAATAAAAAAATTTTAATTATCATGGATACATACTAGTTATACATACTTATGGGGTACATGTAACATTTTGAAACAAGCGTACAATGTAATGATTAAATCTGGATGATTGGGGTATCCATCACCTGAAGTATGTATAATTTCTTTGTGTTAGGAACATTCTAATTCCACTCTTAGTTATTTGAAATATATAATAAATTATTTTTAATAGTTGCCCTATTGTGCTGTTGAACACTTAGAAAATAGAGGTTGCAGTTTAAAATCTCTTTCAAAACTGTTTTTCTAGTGAGTGGAATGGCAGACAGTGAATGAAGCTACCAATAAAAACAAGACACAGGAGCCATCCCTCAGGATAGTTTCCGTGGGGCCTTCTAGAAAAGTAGATTATCTGACCAACAAGAACCACCCATTTTGGCCTCTAACTTAAAAACCAACAAAGGCCTCAGAAGCCTCAGGTATATATTTTCCTCAACCTTTTTAAGTAGAGTTTGAAGTTTTATTTGTAGCTTTCTCCTTTTATTTTATCTTTTTTTGTTTTCACTTACCTTCAAGCTGGATATGAGGAATGCTTGAAGCAAGTAGTTCTCCAAGATACCTGGCAAAAATCACACTATGAAAAATCTCTCAATTTACTTAAGTATATACGACAGCAGTTATATTCTAAAACTTGATGCATGTCCATAGGCTATCTCAAGTTCACATTGTTACAGTTCCAGGCTTCTCTGGGGGAATCCCAAGAGAGTTCATTATGAGTATTGTTTTGTTGTTTTCTTGCTAAAAAGGCCCTCCTTGGCTGGGCATGGTGGCTGACACCTGTAATACCAGCACTTTGGGAGGCCTAGGTGGGCGGATCACTGGAGGTCAGGAGTTGAAGACCAGCTTGGCCAACATGGTGAAACCCTGTCTCTACTAAAAAATACAAAAATTAGCTGGACGGTAGTGCCCACCTGTAGTCCCAGCTACTTGGGAGGGTGAGGCATGAGAATTGCTTGAACCTGGGAGTTAGACATTGCAGTGAGCCGAGATTGCGCCACTGCACTCCAGCCTGGGTGACAGAGCAAGACTCTGTCTCAAAAAAGAAAAAATAAGTAAATAAAAAGGCCCTACTTTGGAGTGAACAGAAGGATGAACTAGCTTCCACATATGACAACCACCAACTTCAATAAAAATAATGGAGAAACTTTGCTTTATGAAAACTGAAAGCTGAGAGTGCCACTGTTTTAGAGAGGTAGGTGGGGTGCCTAAGAAACTTCAGTTTCCCTAAGTTCTAGGGTGCCTCTGATTTGGGGGGTGCACACAGAAGACAGGTGGCTACTTCCTGAAGAAGAGACCAGATTCTGCTCTCTTCTCTGCAGAGATCAGATAAATCCTTAGGTCCCTGTCCGAGAGAAGGACTCAAGCACAGGAGGTTGTGGTGGAAATTCCAGCCATGATTTACTCCCAGCAAGTATAAGGGAGTGAAAAGTCAGGAGTCAGGCCCTTCATCTTTTAAAGACTCCAAAAGGACCATGATTAAATATGCCCAATGGTCAGTTGGACAGCAAGAGGCCCCGAGGTGAGGTCCTACTGAAGGGCTACAGGAGGAGCATCCCAGACAGCCAGGTTGGAACTACAAGGCCATGCTGGTAGGGCCATGGGGAGCCCCTCAAGAAAGGAACCCAGCATGCTCAAACAGAACTATTTGTCATTTTTCTTCAGTCTTTCTTTTCTAAGATGTAATTGGTGGTCTCTTCCTACCTCCACCTCCAATGGATGTTAACTTTCATTTAACCATGTGGTATATCATTTATTTTGGTATTTTGCATGGCTTTTAGAAATCTCTTTGTTCCTAGTCTCAGTAACAATTTATTTCTAAGCAGTCAGGACTGTTTTATCTCGGATACTGAGTTTTGGAGGAGGTCCTGCTCTTTCAGGACGAGAGGAAAGAGAGTTCTCTTTTCAGTGTTTGCCTGCTAGGTCACCTCAGGGCCGGCACACACCTCCACTGTTCTCACTTCAGCAACCCCACCCCACCCCCGCCCTGCCTTCTAGAACTTCAGGAGGTGGAGCCACAGTTTTTCCCCTGAAATTGGGGATTCTACCTAAATATTGCAAATCTTCAGAGTGTTTCCAGTGACATCGATACAATTTTCCTACCAATATTGATTTTCATTCACTTCGATTTCCTCACATCAGGCTATTTGGCACTTAGGTTGGCAGTGAGAAAATGTCACAAAACAGACTCACAGTGTTGCAAAGCTTAAAAGAATAGGATATCACTACCTTACAGCCAGCAGGGGTGTCTAGTTAACCCCACCATCGTAGGCATCCTGGCTCTCCCTGCATGCTCATCTCACACCTCAGACCTCTGTCAGCCCTCTGTAGAGACTAGCAGTAGCTGTAACATAGCTCCACTTTCTGTTTCTGGCAGTGTCACTTAGGGTGGGTCTGTACTGCCACCATCCCAAATTTCTTCATGCTCGCCACACTTTATTTTTTAAACATTGAGTGCTTAAAATATTCAAGGCACCAAGCTAAGCATTTTACCTGGGTTATTTTACTTCATTCTTACTATAACTACAAAATAGGCACTATTATTACCCTCAATTTATAGATGAGGATACTAAGGCACAGAACGATTAAATGACATGCCTAGAACTCCACAGTCAGGATTCAAGTCCAGGTAGGATGATGGCAAAGCACATCCACAGTCTCAATCACTCTAATATGTTGCCTTCTGTATGAAGTTGCCTCCTCATTCCTTAATATTTAGGGTCTCCCTGACTTTGACTTTGCCCCACCTAAGGATATATGTAGGTGAATGTCAAAGCTAACGTTACCTGGAGCAAAGGAGGATTCTTCTGCATAGCTCAAAAGCCACACTTCCTGTTTCAGAGGTTGATTCATGAATGAATCCACATTTTCATTTCCCCCTCCCCTTTCATGGGGAATGACTTACTCAGAGCAGGTCTGAAGGAAGCTGGCAGATGGCCCTACCAGGCCTCTCTCCACTGCTCTTGCTTAAAGTAAGCACAGCCCTGAGTACTATTCCTGCCTCTTCCCGCCCTTACCACAATGACCTGATCAAAGGGTTCTGTGAATGAGGCTCTTGAATTCTGTCTAGTTGAGTTAATTTCCTTCCTATGCCCAGCTTCTATCTCTTAGCAGACACCCTTTCTTCCTTAGAGCAGGCGTCCTATCTGAGCCCATGTGGCTTCAGAAACAAGTTCAACAACAAGTATCAGGAGATAGTCTCTAGGAGAGGATCTGGGTCTGCCCAGATTCTCAAAACCTCACTGTTCACCAACAATTCGTGCAGCAATTGGATCAGCCAGAGAAAGCCATGTAGTTTTCAGCTCAGTTTTGCTTGGGCTTTTAAGTTTCTGGAGGCATTTTCCTGCACCCTATAAAATGCTATTTCCCAGATGTTTCCTGACCTCAAGGAGAGGTCCAGAGTCTGTAATTCTCCAGGGGCTTCTTCCAAAAATAAAATCTCAAGTTCCTTGGGACTTAGGGGTAGTTTCAAGGGCTATGGCATCTGTTGGAACTCCTGTCTGAAAAGGAAAGATCATAATTTGAACTTGAACTCTTTGTGGTTTTTGGTATCCTCTAAAGCAGTGGTTCTCAAAGTGTAGCCCCTGGGCCAAGCATCCCCTTACATTCTTGGGTCCCACTCCAAACCTACTGAATTAGAACCTCTAGGGCTGGGCCCCAGCATCCATATTGTACAAGCCCTCCAGGTGATTCTGAAGCACACTAAAGTGTGAGCACCACTGCTCTCTAAAGCAAAGGTTCTTTATCTCTGTTGGAGTCTTAGGCTTGAGAATCTGATGAACGCTTGAGGCTGTCTCAACTGCATCACAGATTCCCCAAAGGTCCGAGTTAAGAATCCTTGGTCTGGAACTTAGAGCTTGTCTATCCGTCTCTGGCTTCCATCTGCTCTGGCACCACTACAAGGAGGGGTGGCCACATACTCCCTGTTTCTCCTTTCATCTGTGCACTGTTGGATGTCACTGATGGTGTGCATTCCCTGCACCAGACAGCACAGGGATAAGGGCTTGCTACTCCCTGTATGTGCTGCAACTGTAGCCCATGTACTCTAAACAAAAACCAAATGCTCAGGCATGGGGTGCCAGGTTAGGAGTCCAGGACCAAATAGAAAAGTGATTCCTCCTGGACCTAGGAGCTGTGTGTTGGAGCACAACTGCTAAAACTGCTGAACTTCCTGTGACAGTCCTGGCTGGGGTATGTTCACGACAGCCAGAGCTTTGTCATCGGCAAGCTTTGGTCTCCAAGAGAACTCCCAAGACAAGTCCTAGATTTTTATTTTCTAGATAAAAGCATCTCAACTTGTACCTTCTTAAGCTGTTTTCACCCGAGTAGCCAGTTATTTGGCTCTGAGGGCAGTGCTCCACTTTTTCTCCACAGTCATTCTTGGGCCATGACTTGAAGTGGTACTCAGAGCCACTTTTCATTGGGAAAAGTCCCTTCTCTAAATTCAGGGACTCATAAGAAGGAGGTTGACTCTGAAAAGAGTGCCTAAAACTGCAGAGCTTGGCTGTTCTCTGGCTGGTAGAGTGCTTCCTTATTCTGAGAGGTGGCCCAGGGAAGAAAGGCCTATGTCTGCACTCTCACTTTATACATCTGAAACAAAAGCTTAATCCCCTCACAAAACCCATCCTCTCCCCATCTTAGTCCTTCCCGTTGCAGTAAAGGGCACCACCATATACACATCGCTCAAACAAAAAACAAAGAGCTGGTTCCACATTCTAGTTTCTTTCACCCCTCATATTCAGACTATATCCTGTGTCTGGCCACACCTCATCACTTATACCACTGTCACTCTAGCTCAAGTGATTCTCAAACTTTAGCCTGCATCACCTAAAGGGATCGTTAAAACATACACCACTGGGCCCATCCCAAGTTGCTGATTCAAAGGTCTGGGGTAGGAGCCTGAGAATTTGCATTTCTAACAAGTTCTCAGGTGGTGCTGATGCTATTGATCTAGGAACAACACCTTGAAAACTGCTGCCCTAATCTATCACATCCAGAGTGTCCATATGTCCCACTTTGCCAGAGACCATCTGGTTATGCCTGTTGTCCCTGCTTAATTATTTGTAGTACCCCTGTTTACCTGCACAAGTATCTTGGTCTGGATGACAAATGATGTGGGCACCGATTTTCTCACCTAACAGCCTCCTCACTGGTCCCCCTATTGCCATGATTGCCCTATGTAATCCATTCACACAACAGCTAGAGGGATCTTCTAAAAAGTACTAATTGGATGATGTCACTCTCTGCTTCCCATTACACTTAGAATAAAAGTCTGACTCTCTACTATGGTTACAAGGCCTCTGTGATCTGGCCCTACTTAACTCTCCAGCTTTCTCTCCTTCCTCTCACCCACTTGTTCATTTCTCTCAAGCAATAGTGGTTGCCTTTCTGTTTTTTAAATGCACAGAGCCTACTTCCACCTAAGGGCCTTTGGCGTTGCTTTTCTTTCTTCCTTGAATGCACTTCCCCCAGATCTTCAGATGGCTAGCCCTTTTTCATAATCAAGCCTCAGGTCTCATGTTCTCTCTTCAAAGAGGCTTCCTCTGACAACCAAACTGAAATGGTCCCTTCCCATCACTCTCCCTTAACCACTCTGTTTCAGTTTTCTTCCTAGTGCTTATCACTGTCCAGATTGTCTTCCTCATGTGTATTTTTTTTTTTCTGTTGATGGTCTAACACTGAGGGCAGGATTCACCATGGCATCTCCAATGCCCAGATGAGTCTGGCACATAGCAGACATTCTGCAAATATCTGATGACAAAATGATTGGACTCCAGTGAGTCCAGACCATTTTTGGGAGTCACCTGTGCCTCTGGGGCTGACGTCCTCATCCACTTTGAAGGTGGGTACTGTCGTTACTGCTTTATCTCTCCTCTGTCCTACAGGTGGTATAAAACAGAGATCCTAAAGATGAGATGATCTTCTCGCCTGCAGTCAATTAGCTTCCTGCATCTCCCACCTCTGTGTAGGCCCAACATCTCCTCTCCCTATTTCATCTCAGAGATGAGGCTCTGGGGCAAGGACAAGCAACCCTGGACTCAGCAGATAGCTTAATGTCCACTCTGCCCCCAACTGCCTCCCAAAACATGGTTGAGGCTCTAGCCATTCAGCATGTACTTGGGGCCCCCTTGGCCACTGGGCATACAATGGGCAACATCCTTCTGTACCTTTCTCTTGGTTTGCTGGGCAGTCACTCTCCCTGGAATCCACTAACTGAGGAAAGGGAGGAGACTAGCTGAGAATTGATGTGCCCTGTTTCCAAATGCTGAGGAGTAGGAGGTGTCTAGAGAATCCTGGCCCCCATAAGGCACCAGCACCATTGGTGACACTTTACCAAATTTGGGCTACTCTACTCTCTGTTTCTCAGCACTCCACACACACACACACACCAAATATTTAAAATGGGAGTGATGACAACTAATCCCCCACCAACAACGTTCCAGTGGTAAAATAGAAATGAGTCTTTCTCCTTGATTCTAAACCTGAAGGGAAATAAAGTTCCTGGGCTGAGCTGAGTTTAAAATAAATTTAGGCTCCCAGATAAATTTAGGGCTATAGAGTATGGATTCAAATAGCAAAGTCAGACAGAGATAGGAGAGAGAGTTTGAGGATTTCCAACCAACTCTCCATAAAATGAGTCCCTTTTGAGAACCAGGCTGCCACATGGTGGGCAGCGGATGAGGAGGCGGAAGCAAGAACTAGAGCTCTCACTCTGGAGATTATCACTCTGGACGATTTCTTAGGCCTTTGCTCTTTGTCTGAGTATTGGTCTTTTGGGAAGGAGCATGAGAGTGGAGGTTAAAAGTATTGGTTTGAAATCAGGCCTAAATGCAAATTCAGGCTCACTCTCTCACTAGTTCTGGGCCTTAAGCAACTCTGCTAAGCCTCTCCTAGTCTTATTTCTTGATCTTGTAAATGAGATAATAAGAGTGCTTACTTCATTTGATTTTGGGGAAGATGAAATAATTTATGCCAAGAGCTTATAGCATAGTGCTTGGCACAGAGTACTGTTCAATACTGATGTCTAATCAATGCTGCTGCTATCATTATTATTTTTGGAAAAAAGGGAAACAGATATGGAACTTAAATAGTTCATAAGGGCATAGCCTCCAGCAGCCTCTACATTCCAGGTAGGGGCCAGTGAAAAAGAGCAGGTGGAGGTCAGGAATTCAAGACCAGCCTGGCCAATATGGTGATACCCTGTCTCTACTAAAAATACAAAAATTAGTTGGGCGTGCTGGCAGGTGCCTATAATCCCAGCTACTTGGGAGGCTGAGACAGGAGAATCGCTTGAACCTGGGAGGAGGAGGTTCCAGTGAGCCCAGATCACGCCACTGCACTGAAGCCTGGGCGACAGAGTGAGACTCTATCTCAAAAAAAAAAAAAAGGCAGGTACCTCTCTAGAACGATCAGCTAGTCTGCATTTAGCTAAAGGAGGACCCATCTGACTCTCCATTTCAGCTTTGGCCTGCCAGCCCAAGAAGAGCCCTGTCTATGGCTCTCTTCACAGATGTAGTTGTATACTGCACCAGATTTATTTTTGGCTTGTCACTTTGTGTCTGTGTTCCAGGCCTGGGGTGTCTGAGGTTTTCTGGTGGGGGTGGAGTAGAGTGCTCCTTTGAAAAACAAAATGTGGTCTCGGCCTAGGGGCTTTGCTTCCTTCTGGCTTCAGGCAACAGCAGAGACCCAGCCATCTGCCAATGGCGTGGGATGACTAGAGTTCAATGCTGAATATTCACTCACCTGTTGAACATCTAAGATGGTAGTTAATCAGCCCTGGAAAACAGCTCTTGAGTAAGAAAAGGAGTGATTTGTCTTCAGCAGGAATTCATAAGCTGGGGCTTTTGGGGGTCTAAAGCTCCTGAAATTTTACAGATTATATCTGTATGTGCAATGTACATTTTTCTGAGAAGGGGATCCATAGTTTTTATAAAAACTCTCAAGAGGAGCCACAGCCCAAATAGGTTCAGAATCACTGGTCCTGATCTGAGAGTAGAGACAGCACCTTCCTCCATGGAGTCTCCAAAAGACTGCACCCTTCAACCTGGCTGATCATCAGGACTGTTAGTGAAAAAGGGCCTGGAAGCGGTGTTGTTTAGGCATTGAGAGAGAAGACAGCTACTCTCCTTATTGGACCTGTGTTGGCTGATTGGAGCCTCCCATATCCATTTGGGAAGTTGGAGTTTTTGAGCTCACTAAATATCCCCTATTTTCCCTGAAATTTGGTTGCATGTTAGAAGGTATTCAAACTGACATATGTTGTGCCAAATGAATGGACTGGTCTGGTCTCATCTTAGAGATGGGGGCAAGGCTGGGTGACTTCACTAGGTGTGTGTTGCTGGTAGTAATGGTAGGAGGCACAGAGGTTGTTTTATGTTGCCCTCACTTGAATTCTTGGTACGTAGTTTGGTACTCAGCCATTGTTTGTGCATTTATATAAAGGAATTGTTTCCTTTCCTTTTAGAGACATTGAATCTAAGCTCCACAGTCCATTTTTTAAAAAATTTATCAGGGGTCAATGGTTTCTCGTTACCCCTGTGGCATCCTTTCCTGAGGGGTCAGGTAACTTGATCTTATCCTCAGCTGTGCTTATTTATTCCTTAATCCTCACTCTCCAAATCCTTAACCATATCTCTGAAGGTCAAATTGGGGCCTGTGAGATTGTTTGATGCTTCTTGGAATGTGATTCCATCACTGAGGCTATGCTTCAATTCTGGCCAGTCCTGATACTGCCTCCTGCTTTTCTCAGTATCCATCATTCTTTGTTACATCCCCTTGCTCATATTAGAAAATGGCATCGACATCCCTTGCTGCAAAATTTTCCCTTTCTCTCAACCCCAGGTCCATGTGCTCAATGCAGTTTACCAAATGGCATCAGAATGCCACAGAGGTTTCGTAAGACTTGAATGTGGCTGCCGTACTACCTCAATCAGGCAAACACCCTCTGAGCTCAGTCAGCTCACAAGTGGGAAGTATGAGCTGAGAGTAGCTGAGTACAGTAATTCCCTGGCTTCTCTAGGAAACAGCCTGATCCCCATGGGGTAAGCTGGCTGGTAAAACCTCCATAGGACAACAGTTTCACTTTGTTTCAGGGGCCTTGTATCAGAAAGTTCTCCAGACATGAAACAGAGTCATGTCAGGCTGGGCACAGTGGCTCACACCTGTAATTCCAGCACTTTGGGAGGCTGAGGTGGATGGATTACAAGGTCAGGAGTTCAAGACCAGCCTGACCAACATGGTGAAACCCCGTCTCTACTAAAAATACAAAAAATTAGCCAGGAGTGGTGGTGGGTGCCTGTAATTCCAGTTACTCGGGAGGCTGAGGCAGAGAACTGCTTGAACCCGGGAGGCGGAGGTTTCAGTGAGCTGGGATCACACCACTGTGCTCCAGCCTGGGCAACAGAGCAAGACTGTCTAAAAAAAAATAAAAAAGAAACAGAGTCATGTCTCCAAGACATAAGCCTCTGACTTGGAGCTATCAGACCATGCAAGCCCACCCAAGAATATGGGCATATCTATTGTCACTGCCACTGGGGGTCTGGGCAGAGGCCATTATTCCAAGACAGCCCTGATCCCCACAGAGCTCAGGGGGTCTCATGGAGATTATTAAAGCCCATATAGGGTGACATTTTCCCCATATGCTCTCCCCAAAAGCTCCCTACTCAGGGAAAATGAAGTCTTGGGAGCAGTTGCCTATACCACATCCACTCAGAAAGATGGGCCCAAGGACTGGAGACTGTGATTTCTGACAGAGGCAGCCCTTCCTCCTGCTCCTACCCTGAGGCCAGCAAAATTGTTTCTACTCCTTCCATCTCGCTTACTGTCTCTTGCACCTTGCTCCACTTATCCACTCATTTTGAGCTGGCTCTTGATAGCTATGACTTATCTCTTGATTATAGGGCTCTATGGATGATGGACAATGGGGAATGGCCACCCTCTGGCATTTATTTGCTTCCTCTCAAACTGTGACTTCTTTTGAGGGAATTGTGAGGGAGCAGATAGGCCTCTAAGGCCATCTCATCTCACAGTCTGCTTCCTAGCAGAATGGACCACCCCTCAGTCCAGGCCAACTCATTCTTTTAACCTTATTAATGGTGCCTTGGGTTATACAGAGGCTTTTTATTTTGGTGTAATCAAATGTATTACTCCTTTACTTTATGGCTTTGTATTTTATGGTTCTTAAAGAAGGCTCCCCTATCTCCAGATAATAAACATACTCTCCTATATTTTCTTTATACTTATTTTATAGTTGTGTTCCTATGTTAGTCTTTTAACCCATCTGGAATTTATTTTCATAAATGGTGTGAGTTAGGGATTTTTTTTTTTTTTTGCTGAGAGTCACATGCTGCCCAGATTCTGTAGGCCATCTTTTTCCCCAGTGTCTTGAAATACTACTCTTCTCATAATCAAAACTCCTATACATACATGAGGCCGTTTCTGGATTCTCTGTTGCATTGAACTTTTTTATATTCTTCTACCAACCATGCTATTTTAATTGATGTAGCTTTTAGGTATGGTTTGATACAGTATGCTTTTCTCCTTTGTTTTTTTCCTCCCAAAATCATTTTGCTATTCTCACATGTTTTTTCCTTCCAGATGTACTTTCCAATCAGCTTGTTAAGTTTCACATAACAAGTCCTATTAGGACTGCAGTTGAGATTTTATTGATTACATAGGAAAGTTGGGGAAGAGTTGATAATCTTCACAATATTGAATCTTCTCATCCAGAAACAGAATGTCTCGGCTATGTTTTTAAAGGCCCCCAGGGAAGATATTCTCTCTTTTCCTGACGCCTACAGTCCCTCAGTTTCCCTTGGCTGGTTCCCTGAGCCACCAGACCCTTGTATTGTAATGTCCTATGATCCTAGCTTACTCATTCTCTCCTCCCATTTAGAAATGGATTAAACAGCTGAGCATTTGCTTTTGCTCAGGAATTCTGAGATTTATCTTTCTAAGACCTAAAAGAACTCCTAGGGGATTGTCCCATCTCTTTTCTCCCCTGCCTTCACATCCCATTCTCAGGATCTCCCTTCTCCTCTTCTTCCCCCAGGAACTCTACTATTTCTATTCTAGAATCATACAGCCTAATGTTTCCCTTTATCTAGACTCCCCTGATAACCTGGTTGACCTAAAACGAAACTCCTCATGCTGACCTTCTCCTCTCCCTCACATTGTTTTATGTAATTTCTAAGCTTTGTCCAGACACAGTGATATCCTGGGAGAAGAGTCGAGAGGGGGGAAGAGGAATGGCAGTGTTGGTGATCTATGCCATCTGCCCACCCTAAAGGCAAGCGCTTATCACCCTAGATTTGCCAACAGGCTGAACTCCACAGAGCATCTAGGAACTCCTAGCCATTTTTGTTCCCTGATTTCTGTCATGTGTACCAGCCTCAAGAGGCAGGCTTCTAGGTTAGGCTGACTGCCAAAAGCCTAGGGTGAAGCAAGAAGGCCCTAGCCTCTTCACTCAAATCCCTTTCAGGGACAGCAGTATCCATTGTCTTATTGCCAGTGTGAAGGCCAAAAGGGTCAGAACTAAAGTTGTGTGGCTCTCAGACCAGGTGTCGCAGCAGCCAAAAAGTAGGAAACAGGAGCCCAACACAGAGTTGAAGTTCTCCCAAAGGGCTGAATGTGCTTTAAGGCCAGGTACAATAGCAAAGCAAAGACACAGAAAGTTTGCCCAAAACCTTTTGCATATACACCTCCATACCCATAAAGGCCATAGAGTCCCTACACCCCGACACACTTTGCTCAGCCATGTTCCTCTCTCATTTCTGCATCTACTTGGCTTTCTGTGCATCACCTCCTCCTGGTTCCAGGCTCCTCTGAGGCCAGGTCAGCACACTTTTCCATTAAAATATTCCACCTAGCCTTGATTCTTCTTCATTTGCTACTTATCCAGGGGATAAGATATCAGGGTAAAGACTGTGGAATTTGATACAATGATTGAAAAGTTATTCTAACATAAGACTATCACAGAAAATTATTTCTAGACATTTGTGTTTCAAAAGACAAAATGAGCCGCTCCCCAGCAGAGCGACCAATTTCCAGAGACAGAAAATCTGCCACAGTGGCTGAAAAGTTCTGGTAACACAAACAGAGCTACAGCATCTGATTCCTCAAGATCTCTCTTCTACACACAACGTGCTGCAAAGAATTTTCCCCAGTCCCCACCCCACCCACCAAGTTGCTTAAGACCTAGCCAGCCACCCAGTTTTACATGTCTAAATCTGAAATCAAAGTCCCAGGCAGGGAGAGGGATTGTCACAAGTAATTGCAACATCCCACAGGAATTTGTTTGGGAGTTAAAGGGAGCCAAACCTGGGCCTTCTCCAAAGCTTGCAAGTCTGAGCTTTTTGAGAACCACATTTGATCTGTTACAATGTGTTGAATGTAAATGTTTGTCTTGTGCCTGCTTGCCAGCTCTTGGGAACTCTGCAGGACTCCTGCTGGCCCACAGTGGTGACAGGTGCATCTTTCCATAGGAGAGGACATAGTGGGGAACTACCTACCGTGAGCTACAGGCCCCCAGAATTGGCCCTTACCCTAAGCCATGCTCCAAACGTTAGCCCAGGGGAGGAGGAGGGATGGGGACTCTGAGAGGCATGGGATCCAGGTGGCTGCAGGGAGAGACATGGATTGGAGGGGAAGGGACATGGGCATCCTGCTGTACCCTGTGTCCTTTCTCAGCAACTCACATTCTCACTCTCCTCTTGCCTTCACCCTTACCTTACTTATCTCATTTTATTTTTACATGTTACCTTCATAGACATTATTTTAAGGTGGTGTTCTCTCTTTTTACATATAGAAAAAGGCTACTTTCAAAGTGACAGCTTAGGCCTTAATCACAGTAGCTACTCCAGGTATGTCTCAAGACAGCCCAGCATTACTGGGAGGAACAATTGGTTGTTATGAACCACATACAATCTTCATCATCATCGTAATCATAGAATAGCCACCACTGACTGAGCCCTTACTTTGTGCAAAGCAGTGGGCAGCAGTTTACATATTTTGTGACTCTTCTCTGCCCTCTTGTGAGGCTGACATTGCAATTTCTTTGTTTTACCAAGAAGGGACAAGGCCTGATCAGGTTAAGTGGCCTGCCCCAGGTCTCCCCGTTGGTCAGAGAGACAGCCTGACCTTCAGAAGACCTGGGACATTGCCATAGCTCATTTTCTTCAGGGAGGAGCAGAAGGGAGGCAGAGAATGATGAGGCATCTGCCAGCCCCAGCAGTTCAAAACTGCCAGGCATGGCTGGAAGGGGCGTTCACACCATGTCTTTTCCGTGGGCCTCAGGCCTCCCCCAGCTGACCCAGGACCATCAGGACATGATGCCTTAGGGATGGGGATGGTGTGAGGGGAGAGAGGGAAGGCCAAGCAGTTCTGTCTTGGTTCCTTAGAGAACCCTTATGTCATCATGGGCCCGTGGTACCCAAGGGGCATCCAAACCCTGATTCCCTCCTCTCAGTTCTTCAGGGCTTCAGGAGCAAGGCTTTCTCTGAGATGCAAGGTTATTCCTCATTGATACTACTCTGGCCCTAGCTTCGGAGAACTTGAAGAGAGCCAGAGCAGGCCAAGGTAGATTTTCTACTTGGAGGTCAACAGTCTTACCCCTTAGAGCCCAATTTCCATTCAGCACAGCCTAATGTCTCTCTATTCCCTCTGCTGATTTACATGGCAGGTTTATTTAATTAGCCAGAGGTGAGTCAAAGTGCAGCTTGTCCTCAGAGTTAATTAATATTAACTGAGCCACCACACAGTGAGTGATGCCAAGACTGAACTGTGTCCTCTGTATCAGCTTGGGGAACAGACTTCAACCCCTTGCGCCTGGCTGGGGTTGGGAACCGAAGCCAGCCAAGGAGTCAGGCTGATGGGCCTCTGAGCTACTGTGAGGAGTGAATGAGGTCATGCATCTGACATGCGTGAACACAGTGGTCATGTTTACTACCATGTCTGACACATAGCTGGGACTTAGAAATTGATAGCTGTGTTTATAAATTTTGAAAAGGAATGGCAGAGAAAGGTCGCTGGGAGACCATGTTTCCCTTTGGGCCTTTTCCAAGGGAGAGAGGAGTGATGGTAGCAGAGGCCATGGGACACAGACCCTCAGGCGCCGGCACATGAGCATCATACTTGAGTAAGTGAGGCATGCTCCTCCCTGTGTTAACCTAGGCCCCTTGTAGAAGAGGGAGAAGGTGGGAGTGGCTGACTCCAGAGGAATTCAAGCAAAGCACAAGTAAATGTAGTCTTTCCTTTAGCTGTAATTTAACTGCAAAGAAAAGGAAACCTGGCCTGGGCAAAGGAGTATGGGCCTATAGGGTCCCCTGCTAGGCCAGGACCCTCTTGCCCTCCTTCCCTCGTCCCTGTTCCTGTGCACACCAGAACCACACCTCAGACTTATCCCAGAAGAGTTTTGGCCCTGATCCTTCTTCCACATGGTACTTCCTTGGGCCCCGAGGCAGTGCTAGCCCTCTCCTGTGAAGTGCCCAAAGCCATCACTTTGTGGTGGGATTTGGTGACAGTGCTTTCCCTCTATCCTCTCCCTCCTCCAGGGCCACCACACCTGATAAGCACCTCACAGCTTGTCCTGCTGGTTTGGTTGCAGGGGAGTCCCATTGCTCAAAGCCCTCTTTGTGGTTGCTGGCTCTAAACAGCCCCTAACTTTCTCAACTCATCATCTCAGCAGCCCCAGTCCTCCCTATGGAAGTGCCAGCATAGCCAGTGCTTGAGTGGGCTTTTCAGTTTGTCTTCCAGGCTTGACCCTATCAAAGGTTGCCTCAGAGTCAGGTTGGGAGGTTACCATGAAGCAGCCCAGCCTCAGAAATGGACAAGCCTTTCTGGAAGCCAAGACCAAGTGGAGAGACATGCCACTGAGACAGGACTCAATGGTCTGTTTCCAGCTGCCAGAAAGATGGCTCTCCTACATCAAACACTAGGGCAAGATAAACAGCAGCCCTAAGACCTTCCCTGGACAGATTTGGGCTGGAAGGCACAATGAGGCCTGACAGTTTCATTCTGGGTTTGCCATGGGTTCTATACAAAGCCAGAAGCTGGGTGGGAAGGGAATCTCCCCAATTACCTGAGACGACTTTGGTAGGCAAAGTAAAATGGGAAATGGGGCAGAAATAGACAGCCAGCCTGTCAGCTAAAGCCAGCTGTGGTGAGCCTGAAGTTCGGAGGCCCCTGCGCCCCCTGCTGGTCCCTCAGACAGGCTCCTGTCTTTTGGCTTCCTTCTCCTCAGGGGGCTTTCTGATCCTTTCCACTTGCCTCAGTATCTGGAATGACTGCTTCACCTCTCCCTATCCCCCCTCACTCGTTTTAATCTTTTCAGTTTCGGACATAGCCTGGAGCTGCTCCCTCTACCCTGCCATGACCCGCCTTCTTCCTTTTTTTTTTTTTCTTTTTTTGAGACGGTGTCTCACTCTGTCACCCAGGCTGGAGGCAGTGGCGTGATCTGGGCTCACTGCAACCTCCGCCTCCTGGGTTCAAGCAATTCTCCTGCCTCAGCCTCCCAAGTAGCTGGGACTACAGGTGCGCACCACCACGCCTGGCTAATTTTTGTATTTTTAGTTCAGATGAGGTTTTACTATGTTGGGTAGGCAGGTCTTGAACTCCTGACCTCAGGTGATCTGTCCGCCTTGGCCTCCCAGAGTGTTAGGATTACAGGCATGAGCCACTGCACCTGGCCCCAGCTTCTTCCTTTCTAACAAAAACCTGAGTCTGAGCAAATCTCTCTCTCTCTCTCTCTTTTTTTTTTTTTTTTTTTTTTTTTGTAGTATATGAGCCGACCTCTTGAAGGAGCCTGGAAACCCTGCTTTCCCACCTACAGACATGCCCCTCAGGACTGTGAAAGTGGCAGCTTTCCTCTCCCTGCCTCAGCCATCACTTCAGAGCAGGCTACTGCTGCTGCCTCCCAGAGGGGCTTGCAGCCTCCAGCTCTTGCTCCTCCCCTCTGTCTCTAGCGCTGCAGAAACAGATCTTTTATGGGGCCTTTGAGGTTGGCCCCACTAGCTTTCTCATGACAGCCCTCCACTATGCTCTAGATTGGACCAGGAATACTCTCTTTCTCTTTCCAAATCCTGTCCACTTAGCATGTTCTGATAACTCCAGTGTTCACACTCCAGCCCATCCCCGCCATGCCCTCCCCTGAGGCTCCTGCTGCCAGGCCACTGCTATGCCATTGTCTCCTGAGTGTGTTTGTCTTCTGAGATTGGAAGCACCAAGAGGTCAACATCTTCCACCTCCCATAAGGCCAAGGGCAATGCCAGGCTCCCAATGTGCACTCAAAGGGCCATTTTGAATGCTGCTCCTCTCCTAATGATCTCCTGGCCCCACCTCAGAGCTCTTTGGGGTGTGGCAGGGCCGGGGTGTGGCTGGGTCTCCCAAGGCTGTCATTGTCAGATCACTGCCGAAGGAGGAGAGATATGGGGACATTTTCTAGAAAGGGTGAGAACAAGAGGGAGATTGGGTGAGGGAGGGATGACCACTCGGGGAGGAGGTCCCTGGGTATTAGTCACCACACTAGTGGAGAAGCCCATGCGGGACTTGGAGGATGTGGATCCAGGGGAAGCCCCCAAATCTCATAGTTGCTTTGTTCTATCGTCTCTCCCCATGCCTTCAAAGGCGGCTTGCCTTCCCAGTTCACAGCCTCCCGCCAGATTCTTGCGTGACCTCGGGCGGCACCCAGTGCTGCTGTGGACAGCTCATTCCGCCGCCGCGGCGGCTACGACGGCTCCCGGCCTGTCCCCGGCGCCGCCAGGGGGCGAATGGGGTGCCCGCCGGCTCCTCGGACTCCGGGCGCTCCGGCACTGCGCTCCGGAGATGCCCGGCCGGGGAAGAAGCAGCTTCCCTCCGCCGCCGCAGCCCAGCCGGGCAGAGACTTCCAGCCCCACCCTCAGGCCCTCTCGGTGGCTCTGTGCGCCCAGGCCTAGGGGTGGGGGGCCGTAGGTGCTGCGCGCCCGCACAGGTAGGCAGGTCGTCAGCGTGCCTGGCTCGGCGCGCACAGAGCACTGCCCAGCAGGTCACCCAGCTCCCTTCCCTCCCCTCCGCTGCCCTCCTGGCAGCTCCGTCTCTGCTCTCGCGGCTTCCCAGGTTTTGGGGCTGGTGATTGAGTAGGCCACACCCGGGACACTGCGAATGGAGGACACTGGAATTTAAGGAGGGGACGAGGGAGACGCAGCTCTGTTTCTCGCTGTATCCCCTCACCCCTCCGAAGCAGCCGCGGGCGGTGCGCAGGTCGTTCTCTGCGTCCTCGGGCTCTGGGTTGGGCTGGGTGCAGCGGGAGAGACCCGGGGCGAGCTGCTGGGGGCTGTGTGGCCCCAAGCTGGCCGCGCGCACACGCTGCGCACCTGTTAGAGCGGGCCTTTGCCTGTTCGGACCTGAGCCGGGCCTCTATGACACAGTCCCCCTGGGCGGCGAAACGGCCACATCTAGCTTTAGGTTTGAAAGGAAAACAAAATAGGGGGGAAAAGGTGGGTTTACAGTTGCATACGTGGACTCTCTGGGTCAGCTCTTGATGAGGACCAAATATCGGTAGGTCTCTCGGGGCTGCAGCCAACAAGCTGGCAGCTGAGGACAGAGACCTGCTCCCGGGCCTTGGCACTGCTGGAGATCTTTCAGCTTGATGAGATGCAGTTTTCACAGAAAAATTCTGTTCCTTAGAACCCAAGTGAGTCTTTCTCAAAACTGCCAGAGTTGGTGATAAACCTGTGTTAAAAAAAAAAAAAAAAAAAAAAAAAATCCCCTGTGTGTGCACATACTAGCCAGTATCCACTCCAGGTAAAAGTTTCTACCATTGAGTAAAAGGAAGTTAAGTTTATGTTTAGGAAGTTTTTGAAACAGCACCTCTCTACTTGTCTGCTAGTTAATTTTGTTTTGGTTTGGTTTGGTTAGATTTGGTGGGGGTTTTTTAATTTGTTTTTGTTTTTTGCAACTTAAAGCAAGAATTAAAAGTTAATTCTGAAGGTTCACATATGCTTTGGCTTCAAATCCTAACATTCAGCACAGGTTTCCACATGGGGAGTGCCAGGTCTGACATCTGTGTCAGTCCTTATTTTGATTCAGGGTTGGTTAGATAGATGCTCAAATCATTGAGGGAGGGAAGTCCTGGATGAGGGCACTGCACTGCCCACCAGGGTGTCCATGAGACACTTTATAACCTAAGTGTCTTTCAGACTCTGAGGTGTGGGGCTGGGTTGCAAACTCCAGACATTAAATCTCTTCTTGAGCATCTGGAACCTGGGTCCTAGGAGACTATCTCCTCCTTAATTCATCCAGACATCAAAAGTAGACCCAGCAATTGATCCCATGTTTAGAGGCCCTCAGTGACTCTGCATCCCCAAGGGGAGCCTCATCTCCCAGGACACAGCACTGACACTCTGCAGACAGTACAGGGGATCTACTCCAAGCCCAGGGTAAGACCCCACTGCCACTCCCTCTGTCCTTCAGTTCCCGTATGTGTTTCAGACTCCCTGACCCTGCAAAGGCAAGGAGTGACCTGAAGTCCAGAGCCTCACATGACCACAAGACCCTCAGGTCTAAAGAGTGGCACTTGTTGGAGCTCTGCTCCTGTCCCCACCCTTAGGAGGCTCTGGGAATGGGGTGGGGGAACAGCCTGTGTGGCCATGGCCTCTGGCTCTGGCTTAGACTACTACCTTGCTGCAGTATTGTGTCTTCCTCAAATTTTCTCATAGGTGAGTGCTTACCAGGAGTGGCTCCCACAGAGCTTCCCCATTCACCCAAACCTGCCTGGAAGAGCACCCCAGTTCAGTCACCCAAACCTCACCTCTCACCCTCTTCCAGTTAGCACTGCCTTTTCTCCTTATCCCTGCCAGGGACCCCTTTCTTCCCAGGAGAGATACCCAAATTGTGAGTATCCCACACAATTTAATGGGAACCACTTTGTGCTAGGCACCAGGCCATGGGTTGTGGATGCAAAAACAAATAAGAAGCAATTACTGCCCTCCTAGAGCTTGTGGTGTTTGATGGGGAAATTTATTCCTTTATTCATTCATTCACTAAAATGTACACTGAGCACCTACTGTGTGCTACGCCCTGGGGAATGCTAAGTTGTTAGGTAGACAGCGATGAAGACAAGTATAGGATTCTGAGGATTCTGCCATCCTCAGAATGCGGCCGTGTAGATTCATGGTTTATAGGGGACACAGACATTAATCAAACCACTTGGCAAGCAGAGAATTATAAGCCATGATAAAGAGAATCACAGGATGCTTTGAGCACCTATAGTAAGGCCAGGAGATGGGAAGCCCGGCTGAGTGGGAAGGACCATGGGAGGTGCAGGAGCCAGGCATGTACCTGGTAGAACTTGGCTTGGTGCTTATCTTTGTCCTGAAACATGACCCTAGACCCTTGAGAATGTCCCTTCCTGTGCCCTATCCCTCATTCCCCACACCGACTGAAGTTTTCAGGCCAGCTAAGGGGTGGGGCTTCAGGCTTGTGCGGCCGCTAAGTCCCAGCCTTCTGTGTTCCATGGGCCACAGGAGGAGGAGCTGGATTGGGGCATTTAATAAAAGAACTCCAAGGAGAGGAGTGATGAGGTTTGACACATTGACATTCACACACCCCACCCACCCCCAGCCTCCACTCCACTGGTTCTCTGGCCTTCTCGTTGTTGTTTTTTTTTTTTTGAGACAGTCTGTCTCTGTCACCCAGGCTGGAGTGCAGTGGTGCAATCTCGGCTCACTGAAAGCTCCACCTCCTAGGTTCACGCCATTCTCCTGCTTCAGCCTCCCGAGTAGCTGGGACTACAGGCGCCCGCCACCACGCCCAGCTAATTTTTTGTATTTTTAGTAGAGATGGGGTTTCACCGTGTTAGCCAGTATGGTCTCGATCTCCTGACCTCGTGATCCGCCTGCCTCAGCCACCTAAAGTGCTGGGATTACAGGCTGGTCTTCTCATTTTTAACGCCTGGCTAGGATAAGTTCCCCACCCCCGTCCCTCAGAAGAGTGGCAGGGCCTGGGCAGCAGAGCCCTGGCCCTGGGAGCCATCCAACAAAATGGCTATTCCAGACGCCTGGTCCTGCCTGGCTTTGACTTATCCACTCTACATTCTGACCTGGATCTGGGTGGGACAGGCTGCTCTGCTTCCAGGTAAGGACTGTGCCACCCACGCAGCCAAAGACCACCCTGGGAATACCAGTACCTGGGCAAGAGATAGCCCCTGCAAGGACCACCCACCATAGGCTGGCTCAGAGAAGGCTGAAGATCCCTCTGTTCTCCCTGAACAGGGGTACAGGGACCCTCAGCAGGGCGAGCTCCTCACCAGGGTGCCAACCCATGGCTGGTGGCTGGGAGGAGAGTGCTATTGCAATGCTAGGAGCTTGACCCAGGCCTCAGCCTTAAGGAGCAAATGTGGCCAGGGCCACCAACTGGCCTAAGTCCTTGGGCGTAGCCTCTGTCTCATGCCTCTTGATCTCACCAGGGGGCATCTCCAGGGTGGCCTGCCTGGGAATGCCTGTCCCTCAGCTGGCACACAAGTACCCATGGCAGTGCCGCAGGTTATCCAGCAGCAGCCACAACAGATGAGGCAGCCTACCACCTCAGGCAGCCCTGGTCTCTGTTTTGCTTCCTTTTCTCTTTAGGATGATACTGATGGGGGTGGGGTGGGGATTAACCCTTGAGCTGCTATATGTAGTTTGGCCCAAGCCTAGGACTTTGGGAAGTGCTTTATATCACCGCTTTCTTTCTGTGGCCCTGGCCTTTGCAGATGTGGGTCTCTCAGCCTCCCCCCTTCCCTTCTGCCAGACACTCCATATTCAGGGTGGCCACAACACTGGTCTGGTTGCTGCTGAGACCCCAGCACAGAAAAAGGGGCCTCCTCTGCTCCTGGTGTCATTGCCCCTGAGCCATTTCTATGGAGAGAAAAGTTTGAGAATCCTCTTTGGAAAGCCTGAAGTGCGGCACCGAGCAAAGGTGTGATCCTTGTTCTCACCTTCCTGGCCCTACATTCATCCCTCTCCATCCCTGCTCTCTAGTTACAGGAACACCCTATGGCCTCCAGGCCAGTGCATTTGGTCCCTGGCTGGCAGGGCTGCCTGCCTGCCTGAGTTTCCCACATGGGAAGATGCAGCAAGACCTCCCCAAGCTTTTGGAAGAGGCAAGGACAGCAGCCGGACCATCTGGCACTCTGGGCAGGGGGTGGGGTCCAGAAAGGGGTGGCAGACCCTGCTCAGAACCCAGTGGCTAGCTTTCTTGTCTCATTTGAGCTCACTGAGCTCCTCTCTAAGGTACTGTAAATGTTAAACAAATTCAGACTCTGTTAGGTTGGACGACATTAAAGTATCCTGGGTAGATGCTTGAAACGCAGCAAGGGGCAGATAATAAGAGTAATACTACCATTTACTGTTCACTGTGTACATGCATGAATTTTATTATATAATCCTTTAAAATTAGTCATTTAATCCCATTTAATTGTTTAATCCTTACAACTCTCTAAAAGATATGTGCCGTTGTTATCCCCATTTTATAGCTTATGAATTGAGGCTCAGAAAAATGAAGTCACTTGCCCAAGGTCACACAATACAGCTAGTTAGGATTAAAATTGAGGCCTGTCTGCTTCTAGGGTTCATACCCTCCATCCCTGCTGCATACCACACTCCTAAGCCCCTGAGCTGAGAGAGGGAGGGGCATTGGAGGAAAAGGGTGGGTGCCATGCTGGTCTCTGCCCTCACCCAAGTTCCTTCTGTCTTCACACAAATATCTGCCAGGCCTTGGAGATGATGACCTGAGGGTGGGGCAGTAAGGCCTCCAGATGTCAGGGCAAGGAGGTGGCCGCTCTCCTGCTGTCAGGTTCCATGTTTCCGATGGCTAATAACCCCAGACACCCGGGTTATCAGTCTCTGCTCCCCACCTTGGGCCTAGGTAGTGATTCCAGGGATGTGGACCCCTGGAACCTGGCAGGCAGCCAGCATAAGACCAAGGACAGACCCATAAAACCAGAGGTGCCCTCTGAGTCCAAAACCAAACACAACCACATGCACAGCCGCTCATTTGTTCCAGGAGTTTCCCTTACACACCACGGCCATAAATCCCACAGTACCTATGGCTTCTGCATTGTGGAGAGGTGTGGCCCTAGGGAGGGAGTGAGGTGGGGACAAGGGATATGGAATGGCTGCAAATAGAATGCCAAGCCAAGCCAGACTCCAGAGCTGCCCTCCAGCCTCCAGAGGCAGTCACAGACCTTCAGGAAAGAATATAGCCCTTTGTTGAGTGTGGACAGGGGGAGGGAAGGGGCTTGTTATGTCCTTATAGCCACTCTAAGAAGGTGCTGTTATTGTCAGTTTTCCAGAAAAGGAAACTTGGGTCAAGGGTTCTTAGCTGGCAAGTGGCCCCACTCTTAACTCATCTCCTGTACCACCTCCCTCAGCCTTCATCAGGTTATGACGAGGGGGGTGAGCTTGGGTAGAAGGGGAAGGAGGCCTAAAATCCAGGACTTAGAGAGGAGAGAGGCAGTCTCAGGTGTGGGAAAAGCACTTGCTAACAGGAAGTCTCCCCACTCCATCCGCAGGTAAATAGTGTAACCACCACTCATTGGTCCATTCCATTTGAGCATCTGCCCCATGCAGGTCTTATGAATCAAGGCTCAGAGATGACAGCATCCCTATCTGTAGGCAGCTGCAGTGATGAGAGGGGACAGACACTTTGCAACACAAGTACTCTGGAGACAGCATAATGCGTGCCAGATCCAGGAGCACAGGGAACTTGGAGAGTGCAGCGGAGGGGCAGCCAATGCAGCTTGAGTCGTGGAGGGGTCAGCAAGGCTCCCTGGAGGGGTCTGAAAGACAGAATAGAAATAAGTGAGGCAAGAGGGATGACGGGTGTAGGGGAGGGCTTTCAGGCAGAGGGGACAAATGAGCAAGGCCCTGGGGAGCCTAAGGCATGTGAGGGCTGCTAAGAAAGGCGGGTGCGGTAGGCAGAGGCAAGAGGGGAGTCCTGTGGGTGGGCTGGCCAGAAATCACAGGCCCTTAAGGCAGGAGGAACCTAGCACAACCCTTGGACAATCTCCCTAGGCCAGCACAACCACATCGCTGCGAACTGGACCGGGAACATTCCAACCTAATCGCAGCTCAGATCAGCGAGCTCCGGAGGCTCCACACATTGGGGCCGACCTCCACCCAGGGTGCCTGCCACTTTTGGGTGGGGGTGGGGGTGGGGGTGGGGGCGGGGGGCAGCCTGCTCTCTCACAGGCCCGGCAGCAGCAGGGGCTTCCAGGTCCTCAAGGATTCTCCAGACCCTTGTCTGGAGACCCAGAGTTTTTTCCTCTCCAGCTTCTGGGGCAACTAGGTGGGGCAGAGGGGTGGGTGAAAAGATCCTGCCTCAGGACCAGGTCTTTGGTGATCCCAGTTCTCAAGGGCCCCCTGCTCAGGCTGCTATTACCCAAAAGGGCCGAGGGTCAGGATTTCAGCCCCAGCCGGGGCCCAAGCCTGCACTGTTGCCTCTACCAGGTCCAGCCCTGTCCTGCGCCCCACAGAGCAGAAGGACACAGGCCAGGATATGGGCACAACAGCCCCCAGCCCGGAAATGAGTAGTCAGGTGGCCAATGGGACCGCAGACTCTGTTGTCGTGTAATAGTTTTTATTTATTAAGCTTCTTTTATTTAATAAAACATTTATTAAAGCTTCTATTCTTCTATTACGCAAACAGAGAGCAGCTCTTTTCCTAAGGGAGTGGCAGGGCATGGGGACAGATGTCTTAAATACACTACCCAATGTCACCGATTTCAACTTGACAATGAAAAGACAGAGAGCGGAAGCCCCTTCCTCTTTATGCACTGGAGCGCTTCCTCCATCTCCTCACCCCTCCCCCAGCCCCCTCCCTCCTCCTCTCTCTCTCTCCTTGGCATAAGAAAGCAGGTCTCTGGCATTGGCAAAGAGAAAAGTTAAAGGCAGAGAAGCAGTGAGAGGAAAGGAGGAGAAATCAAGCAGCCTGTACCTAAAGGGTCCCCATCCCACCTTGCAGGCTAGCCAGGACACCTTGCATTCTGGTAAGGTGGGGGTGGGGTGCTGGGGATGAGGTAGGAGATGGTGACTCTCCCTTGCAGGACATCTGGTCTTCTTGTATCAGGCCCAAGGACCTGGTGTCATCATCAGTGGGACCAGGCAGGGAGGAAGGCTCCCCAGTGGACCTGGCTGACCGTCCCCTGGAGGCCAGCCAAAGTGTGCGTGGCCACGGCTCAGAATTTGTATCAGTAACAGGACCAGCAGCCCCTGCAGCGGCAAGGGAGATCATTTATCCAGTGCTTGCTATGTGTCCAGCCCTGTGCTTAAGTATTTTTCATTCATTATCTTTTTTAATCCAAACAAACCTCAGGAGAGTTTATTAATTCCATTTAACAAATGAGGCAACTGAGGCTCAGAGAATTTAAGAGGCCTCTAATTAGGGCAGTCCTTTTTGCACTCTGCAGCCCATCTGACCTCTTCCTTCTCAAGCCCTGGTCTGCAGCCCATCCTTCCAGAGCTGGAGAGGAGGCAGGACAGCCTCAGGAAGTTTCTACTTTTTCCTTACCCTCACACCCCCCTACTTCCACCTGCCCCATAGCTGTTTAATTCCATTGTCTCAAAAATGAGGGCTGCTTGGGTCTTCGTGGGGAGGGAGCAGACAGCAGGGCCAGCGCACCCTGGCACGTGGGAAGGGGCCTGAGCCCAGCTTGGCATACTGACTGGGCCTGGCTAGCATCGTCGTCCCACACGTCAGAGTAGCCATGGTCGCTTTTGTTAGCTGGGATTACTGCATTCAGGAGGGAGGAGGAGAGAAAGGAGGGGTCCCAGGCTGAGGTGGGAAAGGGAGGGGGCGCCACAAACTCCTAGGGGTGAGAGTGAGCAGAGATTTGTGGCTCAGGCTGGCAAGAAAGACTTGCCAGGGCTCCGTTAGTGGCCTCAGCCCAACTCCAAGCCCCTGGGACTCAGTTACTCCCTGCCCCCAGTGGCTTTCTCTTCCTCCCCACTCCTGCTTGCTCTGACTCCATCATGGCTGGGGCAACTGGGACCAGCGGGAGCCCTGCCTGACTCCCACATTTAGAAAAAGAGGATATGTACTCCACCCTCAGCCCCAGAAAGATTTACACCCATCTGTTGAATCCATGAAAATATAATTGAACAGGAACCCAGCTTCTTCCGAGGCAGCCACTGATCTGTTCCCTCCCTCACCTCCTAGGAGCACAGGCTTTGGAGTCAAAGAAACTTGGCTTCAATTCCCGACTCCTGCTTTTTAACTGTGGGACCCTAAGCAAGTTAGTTTGCCTCTCTGGGTCTCAGGTTCCTTATCTCCAAACTGGCAGAATCCTGTGATAAAGGAGCTATAAAAGATAAAAGCCTATATAAAAGAATATATAGGCTGGGCGCGGTAGCTCACGCCTGTAATCCCAGCACTTTGGGAGGCTGAGGTGTGTGGATAACCTGAGGTTAGGAGTTCGAGACCAGCCTGACCAACATGGAGAAACCCCGTCTCTACTAAAAATACAAAATTAGCTGGGCAAGGTGGCACATGCCTGTAATTAGCTGGGCGTGGTGGCACATGCCTGTAATCCCAGCTACTTGAGAGGCTGAGGCAGGAGAATTGCTTGAACCCAGGAGGCGGTGGTTGCGGTGAGCCGAGATTGCGCCACTGCACTTCAGCCTGGGCAACAAGAGCGAAACTTCATCTCAAAAAAAGAAAGAAAGAATATATAATAACACTAATGTTTGTCAAGTGCCCATTATGTGCCAGGATGTTTCGTGTATTATCTCACTAAGTCCCCCAAAACACTCGATGAGGTTGGTGTTATTATTATTGCTCCCATTTTATAGGCAAGCAAACTGAGGCTTAGGTGAAGAAATTTGCCAAAGCTGGCAAGCCTTAGAGCTGCGATACGTGCCCAGGACCCAGATAACATAGCTTATGCTCTCAGCTCCCCTGACGTGCTGGTAGCTGGTGCGTCTGGTTGCCCAGAACCACGGGTTTGCACCCTATCCCACCCAGAATGCTGACCCCAGGGAGTCATCCCAGGATCTCTTCATCCCAGGTCTTTTTGAACCCATGGCAACTTCTCCTGGCCACCTCCCTAAGACTTTTCCTCTTCCCTCAGGGCTGGGGCCAGGGTTGGGGGCTGCGACTTGACATTGTGCGTATATGTGTCCAGGTAACGCTAGTGGGGGCAGTAGACCCCAGGAGGAGCCCGTGTACTTGGGGTGAGTTTGTTTTTAGTCTTCTCCCATCTGACCATTTGACTGGGCCAGGAAGAGCCTGAGGACCCATTGCGTCATCACAGCATTCCCCAGGGGTGGTTGCTTTAAGGGAGGGATTTTCTTGGATAGCTCCTCTTCCTCCTCCTTCAGCTCCCAGTCCAGAAGTCACTTCCTCAGGGAATGTCCTAGACCAGGCCCTGTCCCCTATCACAGTTAAAAAAAAAAAATGCACTTTTCCCCCATGTTGCTTTGATCAACATCTCCCCCTGTGCTCCAACCCCATGTGCTTCTTGTGAACAGGGACAAGATGACTCGGTTCACCACCATCCCCAGGACCTGGTGAAGCACCATGTGTGTTAAACAAAGGAATGAACTAATGGGCTTGCCTGGGCCCACAGTGTCCCAGGAAGGCTAAGAGGATGTCCCCCCAGCAGTGATTGCAGCAGAGACAGATCTGACCTCTGCCAACAGGAGAGAGGAACAGGCCCTACCAGCCTCAGCTTCCTAGACCAGTTCATAAGAGAAATCAAACCCGGAGAACTGCCAAGGGGCAGGTACCAATGGAATATCCTCTCAGCCCCAGACCCCTCACCTCAGCTGGTACCTGCCTGGAGCACTTGGGCTACAGCCTCAGTGAAGGTTCTTTTTCCAACAGCAGCAGCAGCAGTAGTAGTAGCAGCAGCAGCAGCAGCAATAATTAGTAATAATAGTAATGACGAATATTCCCGGAGTGCTTACTGGGTCCCCAGCCCTGGGCTAAGCATCTTCCATGAATTATCTCTCAGAGCCCTCACAGTGGCCTTAGAAGATAAATGCCATGTTTATCCCCATTTTGCAGATGAGGAGACAAGCTCGGAAAGGTTGATGTGTGCAAAGTCGCCCAGCACATGAGGGGACAATGAGATCGTGAAGCCAGGTGGCCAGAGCCCAGACCAGATGTCTTAACCCCAAAGCTTTTCTGCCTCTGGGGCATGGCTCTCTAATGTGATAGTCTGGGCCAGGTGCAGCCTGCTAAGTGGGCCTACCTGAATTCACACATGCTGAATTCTCAGGGACCAGAAGCCCACCTCCACCCCCATTGCTCAGTAGGGCACTCATTGATTTATTATGTTGACAGATACTTACTGAATACCTACTATGTGCCAGATACTCTACTAGGCACTAAGGACAAATTAATGCAACAAAACTAGACCCAGTCCCTGCTCTCGCAGAGTATATTCTAGTGGAAAATAATCAAACAAATGTGTCCAGTTACAAACGGATACATGCAAAGAAGGAAAACTAAAGATGGCTCTGAGGGAGAACAGGGAAGGCATAATTTAGACTGGGGGACGAGGGACGTCCTTTCAGACGTGACGTTTATACACTAATACAACCCATCAATCAGCCAATTGATTAATCCAGGCTAGAGAGGCAGTCAGGGTTCCACCTGCTGTGACTTCCGGAGTAAATAGGTTTCCCCCTGGTTTTCCACCCCCATTCAAGGAAAAAAAATAGGGCTGCAGTCCACGGCCATTTTGCCGTTTGCTAAGGGAAGAGTCCCTAAGATTCCAGATTCCTGTGACCTCAGAGTAAAGGGTGAGGGAAAGTATAATCTGACTGGGTTTTTTTGTTTCTCTTGGATAAAACAGGAAGGGCAGGGTTCCCCCACGCCCTGATCAGTGATTGAGATGCCAGCCCCGGGCCTCCCTCCCCGCACTCAGAAATGTGGTGCTCTGTCGCCACCTGGTGGACATAATAGACGATGCCGCAGCGGCCTAGCCTCCCGCGTCTGGGATAGGATCCAGAAAGCGGCAGAGATTCCTTCAGGCAGAGTCTAATAAGGAGGCAATAGGTTTGGGTGACTTCCTGACAGGGGGCGGGGGGTGGGAGAAGGAGTGAAAGGTGGATGGGGAACTGCTGCTTAAAAGTCAACTGACTGGAGAACGACAATGGCCCCTTTGTGACCAGGGCCTTGACCTTGATTTCCTGCCACTCTCATCTCCGGAGTGGCATCACCCGGGTCTGATTGGACGGGAGTCCGCTCCGTGACACTGGGCGGGCTCCGGGGTTGGACACTCGGCCTTGGGCTCCCCAAGGCCGGGACGCCCGGCTGACCCAATCCCCCAGGAGACCCAGGGAAGGGGGATGGGGCAAGGGGCCGACGCCTCTCAGAAGTCGTTTCCTCCTTCCTCTCTACCATCCAAGTGTGGGGGCAGACCGGGCGCGGGGGCTCACGCCTGTAATCTCAACATTTTGGGAGGCCGAGGCGGGCGAATCACTTGAGGCCAGGAGTTGGAGACAGGACTGGCCAACATGGTGAAACCTCGTCTCTACTAAAAATACAAAAAAAAAAAAAAAAAAAAATTAGCCGGGCATGGTGGCGCGTGCCTGTAATCCCAGCTACTTGGGAGGCTGAGTCAAGAGAATCGCTTGAATCCGGGAGGCAGAGGTTGCAGTGAGCCGAGATCGCGCCACTGCACTCCAGCCTGGGTGACAGAGCGAGACTCCGTCTCAAAAAAAAAAAAAAAAAAAAAAGCCAGGCGCAGTGGCTCACGCCTGTAATCCCAGCACTTTGGGAGGCCGAGGTGGGTGGATCACGAGGTCAGGAGATGAAGATCATCCTGGCTAACACGGTGAAACCCTGTCTCTACTAAAAATACAAAAAATTAGCCGGGCGAGGTGGCAGGCGCCTGTAGTCCCAGCTACTAGGGAGGCTGAGGCGGGAGAATGGCGTGAACCCAGGAGGCGGAGCTTGCAGTGAGCCAATAACGCGCCACTGCACTCCAGCCTGGGCAACAGTGCAAGACTCCGTCTCAAAAAAAAAAAAGTGAGGCAGGCACAGGTCTCCCTTTGAAAGGCTGTGCAGCCTCGTGGTCAAGGCCTGGGATCTGCAGTGTGTGAGGTGTGGCCCCAAATTAGTTCTGGGATCCTTGGACACAGTCTTCAGCATCACCCACTTTTTAAAAGAAATGTCACAGGCATGGTTACACATTCCCACTGTAAAAAAAATTGCACAATACAATGAAAAGCTGAAGCTCCCCACCTTGACCACACTCACCCTTCCTCAGGTACCTACTGTTGTTAGTTTGTGGTGTTGTGTAGTTAGTGTCAATGTGTACACTGACCTTGTTCAATTGTATTTATATTCGAGTGTGTACATATGAAAATGTATAAGCTCATGCCTATAATCCCAGCACTTTGGGAGCCTGAGGCTGGCAGATCACCTGAGGTCGGGAGTTCAAGACCAGCCTGACCAACACGGAGAAACCCCATCTCTACTAAAAATACAATATTAGCCGGGCGTGGTGGCGCATGCCTGTAATACCAGCTACTCGGGAGGCTGAGGCAGGAGAATCACTTGAACCCGGGAGGTGGAGGTTACGATGAGCTGAGATTGTGCCATTGCACTCCAGCCTGGGCAACAAGAGTGCAACTCTGTCTCAAAAAAAGGAAAAGAAAATGTATAATTTGGTGTTACTTTGTGGGCCTCAGTTTTCTAATCTGAAAATTGGGATGACAAAAATAGTAAACTGTAGAGTTCCTGAGAAGGTTGCCTGAGATAATTAGTGTGCTGTGTTTAGCACTGCACTTGGCACACAGTGTCTGCTATTACTGTTGTCATCATTACCATCTTTATTGTCATTATCACTGGGCCCCAGACCTAATTCTGACGTCTGAATAGACGTCCTTCACAACCTCTACTCCCCCTTCTCCCTCCTTCCTCCTAACAGACTGATAAAAACCTGTGTTCCCTAATGCCTTTGTTTTTTGAAGAAGCTATAAAGAGCATCTGGTGTTTTCTGCATGTTCTCCCCCTTCCCTCCAGGTCCCTCACTCCATCCCCTTCTCTTCCCTCCCATATTTGACCTAGATGCAACCACTCACCCCACTGCAGAGAAAGAGAACCTTCCCATTCTCAGCCAGAGAAAGACGTCTGTGGCCTGAATGGTGCTGCTGGACCCACAGTGTCTCTACACAAAGGCTGTCCCTAGGTAGGGGTAGAGCTAGTGGCTGAAGGGGATGAGGAGAACTCTGAAAGAGGCCTCCTGTGGAGCAGGTAAGCATCAGAGCACCCTAGGGTGCAGCCAAGGGCAAGTCATCCCACCTTTCTGAGCCTCAGCTTCCTCACCTGTACAATGTGGCTACTAAAAATAGCTACTGCATTCAATTGCTATAAGGATGGCATAGTGCCTGAAAAGGGACCTGGCATTGAGAAAGCCCCTAACAAATAGTAGTTATTATTATATTGTAAAACAAAGTGTCATGTTTATTTAGCATTTTAAGTTTGCAGAGGAAATTACCAACATCTTTCCTTTTTCAAAAAGAAACAAAAGGAGCTAGTCTTTCCACCATAGGGAAGAAAGTTTGGTTTTGATTTATAAGTCTCAGAAGAAAGGTAGATGACTTTACCTGGGCCTCTGTGGAAGCATCCAGATGCCACTTCCTGGAGCTGTTGCTGGTCCCTCTGTATTACCTGTGTTTTGCCATATTTTAAAATTATGTATATACATAGGCATATATTTGCTGAACAATTTGCAGATAAGTTGTAGACACTTTGACACTTTACCTCTAAAACTTTAACATATACCACCTAAGAATGTATGGACATGTGATAAGCATATATTATCACACCTAAGAAAGTTGACAATAATTCCCAAATGTCATCTAATGCTCATCCATTTGCAAACTATCCCAGTTAAAAAAAAAAAAGCCTTTTATAGTTTTTTTATCCATTAGTTGTATTTCTAAACTTTTGATTTTGAAATAGATTCATAGGAAGTTGCAAAAATAATAGTCTCCTATACCCTTCTTCCAGTGCCCCCCAGTGGTGACATCTTATTACTTAAAACTAATTTTAGTTTTTGCCATTGAAGGTAATGGTAAAAACCGCAATTACTTTTGCACCAACCTAATATATAGCTTCAGTACAGTATCAAAACCAGGAAATTGACATTGTTGGTACATTACTATCAACTACAGACATTATTTCATTTTCACCTGCATTCATTTACGTGTGTGTGTGTGTGTATATATATATATCTGTGCTCTTTTATCCCATGTGTAGATTCATGTAACTACCACCACAACCAAGATAGATAACTGTTACATCACCACAGAAGAACTCACTAGTGACACTTCTTTGCATTCACATCCACTCCCACTTCATTCCTCCTTGTCCCTCTTTCTATCCCCTGGAAACCATGAATGTGTTCTCCCATCTCTGTCATTTTGTCATTTTGAGATCGTTATATACAGGAAATCACATAGTTATCTAACATTTTTTCTTCTTCTTTTTTCCTTTTTTTTTTTTTTGAAACGGAGTCTTGCTCTGTCGCCAGGCTGGAGTGTAGTGGTGCAATCTTGGCTCACTGCAACCCCCGCCTCCCGGGTTCAAGCAATTCTCCTGCCTCAGCCTCCCGAGTAGCTGGGATTACAGGTGCGCACCACCATGCCCAGCTATTTTTTGTATTTGTAGTAGAGATGGGGTTTCACTATGTTGGCCAGGATGGTCTCAATCTCTTGACCTTGTGATCCGCCTGCCTCAGTCTGTATCTAACATTTTTATATTGAATTTTTCCACCAAGAATAACACCCTCAAGATCCCTTGAAGTTGTTGCACACATTACCAATAGTTCCTTCCTTTTTATATGGCTGTACCACAGTTTATACATTTACCAGTTGAAACACATTTGAATTGTTTCCAGTTGTTGGACAATTATAAAGTCACCATAAACATTTGTGTACAGGTTTTTGTGTGAACAGAAGTATCATTTCACTGTGGGAAAATACCTACAAGTGGGATTGCTGGGTTGTATGGTAAGGGCATATTTATGAGAAATAGCCAAACTCTTGCAAATTGACTACAAATTTTGCATTCCCACCAGCAGTGTGAAAGCTGCAGTTTCTCTGCATCCCTGCCAGCACTGGATATTACCTCTTTTGTTTTTGTGTTTAGGATTTTAGCCCTGCCCCCCTATAGGTGTGTAATGGTACCCCACATAATTTTTTTTTTTTTTTGGCAGCATTTCACTCTGTCGCACAGGCTGGAGTGCAGTGGCGCAATCTTGGCTCACTGCAACCTCCACCTCCTGGGTTCAAGCGATTCTCCTGCCTCAGCCTCTTAAATAGCTGGGACTACAGGTGTGTGCCACCATGCCTGGCTAATTTTTGTATTTTTAGTAGACTGGGTTTTACCATGTTGGCCAGGCCGGTCTCACCCACATGACTTTTAAAACATAAATAAGACCAAGTCATAACCCTCTTTTTTTTGTTTTTGAAACAGGGTTTTGCTCTGTTGCCCAGGCTGGAGTGCAGTGGTGTGATCATAGCTCACTGCAGCCTCAACCCCCTGGGCTCAAGTAATCCTCCCGCCTCAGCCTCTCAGCCTCACAAGTAGCTGGGACTACAGGTGCACACTGCCACACCCAGCTAATTTTGGGGTTTTGGGCTTGTATTTTTTTAAAGATTGGGTTTCACCATGCTGCCCAGGTGTGTCTCAATCTCCTGAGCTCAAGCAATTTGCCCACCTCAGCCTCCCAAAGTGCTGGGACTACAGGCATGAGCCACTGTGCCCAGCCTATAACCTTTCCTAAATACTTTGAGTGGCTTTCCATCACACTCAGAATAAAATTCAAACTCAGAGGGCCTGCCAGGCTGCCTCTCCCGATCTCTTATGCCTCTGCCCCTCACTCTGCTCCAGCCACAGTGACTTCCTTGTTTCTCTAATGCCCTAAGCTTGTTCCTCCCTCGAGCCTTTCACCTGCGGTTCCCTCCACCTGGAATGTTCTTGCCCTGGGTATACACATGGCTCATTTCCTCATTTGGTTCTGTCTAATGTCAGCTCCTCAGAGGCCTTCCCTGGTGGTCAAAATGAGCCCCATCCCTGCGCTCACCCTCGGTTCCCTTATCCTGTTTTATTTTCTTCATAGCACTTATCTCTCCTTGATATAATATTATATCAATTGTTGACTTGTGTCCTGTCTGTCTCCTTATAAGGACAGGGCTTGGCTTTTTGATGACTATCTCCAGTGCTTAACACAGTGCTTGGCATACAGGAGGCAATAATATTTGTGGAATGAATGTGTATGGGAAACCTCTTGTAACCCTCCTGTCATCCTTTTGGCCCACCTTTTACTCGGCCATCACTGTGGCAACCAGCTTGGAGCAGGTAAACGCACCAAGGCTCAGCTGCTCCACACGGCTCTGCTCTTGGCTTCTGCTGGGGCTTTTCTCTGGACTCCAGTACTGCAAACTGGACGTCTGAGGACGTTAACCCCTTCTTGGGAGTCACCCTAGGCCCTTGACGGCTGGGGTTGGTGGCTATGTGCTTTCTTCTTTGACACTCAGTGGACAACTAGGAGGTGCACTCTACACTGCTCCTCATTACATCCCAGCTGGGTCAAGCCCCAGCTGCCCACAAACTGGCAAGTGGTGACCAGCTCTATAACACACCATGGCACTGGCTTTCCCTTGTTCCTACTTCATTCTCCCCAGTCCCCTATTCCTGCACTCTGGGATCATGTCCTGAATTAACTTGCAAGCATGCTCTTTCTCTGCTTTCTATACCTGTAAGGAGGTAGCAGGGATAGAGAAGAGCCCAGGTTACATTAGAACAATATAAGAAACTTACAGACTAGTAGGAGAGACCAATACAACAAAATTTAAATAACTACAGGTAAAGAGATGGACTTTTCAACAGATGGTGTTGGAATAACTGAATATCCATATGGAATGCAATGCATCTCAATCCTTACTTCATACCATACTCAAAATAAATCAAAGAACTATTAAAAAAAAAAAAACTATAAAACTTCTGGAAGAAAGAAATTCTGCCAGGCACCGTGGCTCACGCCTGTAATCCCAGCACTTTGGGAGGCTGAGGTGGGTGGATCACGAGGTCAGCAGTTCGAGACAGCATGACCAACGTGGTGAAACCCCGTCTCCACTAAAAATACAAAAACAATTAGCTGGGCATGGTGGCGGGTGCCTGTAATCCCAGTGACCTGGGAGGCTGAGGCAGGAGAATTGCTTGAAACCGGAAGGCGGAGGTTGCAGTGAGCCGAGATTGTGCCACTGTACTCTAGCCTGGGCAATAAGAGCAAAACTCCATCTCAAAAAAAAAAAAAAAAAGAAAGAAAGAAAGAAGAAATTCTTCATGACCGTGGGGTAGGCAGAGATCATAGAAAGAACTTACTATAAAAGGAGGAAAAAGACAGCATTAAAAAGATAAATAGGTAAGTCATACACTAGGAGAAGGTTTTGTAATACATTTTTTTTTTTTTTTTTTTTTTTTTTTTTTGAGACAGAGTCTCGCTCTGTCGCCCAGGCTGGAGTGCAGTGGCGCAATCTCGGCTCACTGTAAGCTCCGCCTCCCGGGTTCACGCCATTCTCCTGTCTCAGCCTCTCCGAGTAGCTGGGACTACAGGCGCCCACCACCACGCCTGGCTAATTTTTTGTATTTTTAGTAGAGACGGGGTTTCACCGTGGTTTCGATCTCCTGACCTCGTGATCCGCCCGCCTCGGCCTCCCAAAGTGCTGGGATTACAAGCGTGAGCCACCGCGCCCGGCCTGTAATACATATTTTTGACAAAAGATTTCTATCTGGAACATATAAAGAAATCTTATAACTCAATAATAAGACCTCAACCAAAATAAAATATGGGCAAAAAAAATTTAACAAATACCTCAAAAAGAAGATATACAAACATCCAATAAACACACATGAAAAGTTGCACAACATTATTAGCCATTAGGGAAATGTAAATTAAAATCACAATGAGATAACATCACACACTCATTGGAATGGCTAAACTTTAAGAGAATTGGTAATAACGTGTTGGTGATGATGTGGAACAACTGGAACTCTCATATATTGCTGGCAGGAGTGTGAACTGGAACAATCACTTGGAAAAAAGTTTGGTGGTGTCTTATAAAGTTAAACATATACTTACCAATGCCCAGCAATCTCCATTATAGGTATGGTTTGGATGTGATTTGTCTGTGTCAAAACTCATGTTGAAGTTTGCTTGCCAGTTCTGTCCACTGGGGAGGTAGGGCCTAGTGGGAGGTGCTTGGATCATAGGGGTGAATCTCTTATGAATAGGTTGGTGCTGTTGTCCTAGTAGAGTGTTTTGTTGTTGTTGTTGTTGTTGTTGTTGTTCTCAAGAGACTGGATCAATTCTCAAGGAATGTATTAGTTCCTGAGCAAGGGGTTGTAATAAGGCAAGGTTTCTCCTCCTGTTTGATCTCTCTTTGCATACGTCTGCTTCCCCTTTAACCTTTTCTGCCATGTTTTGACCCAGCACAAAAGCCCTCGCCAGAAGCCGAGTGGATGCCACGCCACTTGAACTTCCCAGTCTGCAGAACTGTGAGCTACACCTTTTTATAAATTACCCATCTCACGTATTCTGTTACAACACCACCAAATGGACTAAGACAAGTATTTATCCAAAGGAAATAAAAATGTATGTCTGCACAAAGATTAGTACATGAAAAATGTCAGAGCAGCTTTATTCATAATAGCCGAAAACTGGAAATAGCCCAAGTATCCATCAACAGGTGAACAGATAAATTGTGGTATATTCATACAACGGCTTACTACTCAGTAATAAAAAGGAACAAAGTAGTGATAAGTGCTACAACATGAATAAAACTCGAAAACTTTATACTGAAAGACACCAGATAGAAGCATACATAGCATATTATTACATTTAAATGAAGTTCTAGAACAAACAAAACTATTTTGATTGGCTGGCCTTGAAAAGGTGGCATTTGAGCAAGATCTGGATGTCAAGAGGGAGCCAGCTATGGCAAGATTGAGAGGGAGCATTCCAGGCAAACAGCACTACAGGAACAGGATCAGGAAAGAGCTTGTTGAGCTTGGGAACAGTGAGCAGGCCACAGTGACTGGGTGAAGTAGGTGGGGCAGAGAATGGTGGGGGACAGGGTGGAGAGGTGGATGGGAGCCAGATCATGCCGAGCCTTATCAGCCCTGATAAAGTTTTGGAATTTGATATGAATAAAATGCAAATCCCTCATAGTTTCATGGGGCGGAAAAACATAAGCAAATAAAGGTAATTCAGGGTCATGGGTGATATACTTGGGGAGTGTACAGGGAAAGAGGAGTAGTAGGCAGTTTTACCTAGGGACATCTGAGAAGGCTTCCCAGAGGAGGTGACATTTCGGCTGAGACTGGAAGAGTAGTAGAAGAGGGGAAAGGGCATTCTGGTGGAGGGTACTGTGCCTACAGAAGCTCAGAGACATGTAGCCTCAGGGAACATTCAGAGACCTCAGTATAATATAAGCCTAGTTGGAGTGTTCCCAACTAGGAGAGGGAGTGGCAGGAGATCTGAGGCTGAAGAGAGAGGCTTTGAATGCTTTGTCAGACTTGATCCTGCAGGGAATGGGAAACCCCTGCAGAATTTATAGTCAGGAAGTATCAGGGCCAGGTTGACACTTCAGATGAAGACCTCCAGATTGGCAGGCAGAGAGCAAGGCCACTGGTTCTAGTGTGACATAATGGGGGACTGGGCCTGGGACTGAGCAGGGGTAGGCAGGGCAGGGAGTGGAGCCAAACTCTGCTAAGCAGTGACTGGGACTCTCCCGATTGAGGCAAAGCTCTCCAGAGCGTGAGGCCCCAGAGGGCCATAAATACTAACTTTCATGTGCATCCGCTCCCTTGGAGGGCTTGTCACACCTGAAGTCTCCTAGACCCTGGCTCCCAGGGATTCAGAAGTGATAGGTCTAGGATGAAGCCCAGGAATCTGCATATATAAAAAGTGACACTCTCCACTCTGATGTGGGTGGACTCCATACCTTCCAGGCTGGGGAGGAGAGAGGGCAGGACAAGCACAATCTCATCTGGACTGTGGCTGAAGCAGCTCAGAGAATCGAAGGTAGCATCTAAAATAAGGACCTAGATGCACTGGGAGCAAAGGTAGTGTGTGTCTCCACTGCTGCAGCTAAAGAATTGCAGTAGACTGGCCCTGGTCATCATACAGAAAAATGACTCCTGACCACCAGTCCAAGGAGCCACAGAAATAAGCCATGGGGCCATGATTGGAACATAGATCTGCCTTTTAACCTGTACCTTCTCCTAGGGTGCAGACAGGGAGGCAGGAAGGGGATTACTGGAGGCTGCAGTAAACTAGAGAACAAGCTCTGTGCAAAGGAAGCCTCTCTTATCATTCAGCATCTCAACGAATTAACCCTCACAACAGCTCTATGTGGTTGATCCTATTATTATTCCTGTTTTATAGATGGGGAAACTGAGACTCAAAAAGGTTGAGTAAGTAGTGCTGGGTCCCAAGGTGAGGACACAGGGGAACCATGGCTGGAACACAGGCCTCTGGACACTCCGAATCATAGCATTGCCCTGTGTCCCCTTCAGTGGGAAAAGTCACTTCATCTCTTAATCTTAAACGATCTTCCAAGCAAGAGGAGGGGAGAGGAGGAGTATAAGCTTTCTTTGTCCCATCTTTTTCAGAAGTTATCTAAGTCCTTCCTGTGTCTTCCAAAGATACAGTACCAGGACCTAGAAAGACTGAGATTTAGAGCCTCATGGTGCAAACTCAATTGTAGGGTCCTAGCCAGGAGTACTTGACTGGATCTTCTAAGAATCTCACAACAGTGCCACATGCCTCAGCTTTATCCAAGCAACAGAAGGAGGTGGTGGAGGTGGTGGTGGCAGCAGCAGCAGCAGCAGCAGCAGCAGCAGTGGCAGCAAATCTGTCCCCAGTGCACTACAGTACTGTTTTGCTATGATGAAATACACATAGCATATGGCTATAAAGTTACTATCTTGAGAGTGGATAGAAATGGGATTTTTCATGTGCCAGATTTCACTTCCCTTTCTGAAACAATTCTTGTAGTAAACAGAGGTTTTCTGATCTTGCTAAGATCAAGAGGATGGGAATTCCTTTACACTTTTAAAGTAAGACCATTGTCTTGTAGAGTTTCAGTCTGTTGATAGTGCAAATGTTTTTTAAACATGGATGCTATTCTGTGTTCCTCCCTCTTTCCTTCCAAAGGCTACGACACGAAGAGGAGCTGCCAACACCAGATGACCAACTCCTTTCCAGTTACGGACCATCCCGGTGATGAGACCTCCATATGTTGTCTGATGGCCGCAGTTCCTTGGCAAATGGGTAGGGAAAAGGAAAGTTTTGTTGAGTGTGGGAGGCCATAGGGTGGAGGAGGCCAGGAAGGACCAGAAAGCACACAGAATGTGACTTTAAGGAGGAGAATTATTTTGAGCCATGTCTTGTGTGCTGACAGCATAATGATCATTATTAGGGCCTCAGATGTAACATGAAGCCCGCCCTGAAGTTAAATTTTCCTTTTCAGAGAAGCGTGGCCTGTCAGCCCAGCATCAGATGGTTCCATGCCGACCTCCTCCATGGCTGGGGGTTGGAGTGCCCCAGCTGCTGCCTCCCTGGTAGCTTTCATTAAAGGACTTTGCTTTTTTGGTAAATAAGGGCCCCATTTTTCTACCTTAGTCTTTGAAAATTAACCTGAGAAACACTTATTGTAAGTACCACAGATGTATTTGCAGTTTTCTACACACATTTAGTTTCTGGAGTTTTTTGTTTTTTTTTTTGTTTGTTTGTTTGTTTTTTGAGATAGAGTTGCCCAGGCTGGAGTGCAGTGGCATGATTTTGGCTTGAATCACTTGAATCTTGGCAGCCTCCACCTCCCAGGTTCAAGTGATTCTCCTGCCTCAGCCTCCCGAGTAGCTGGCATTACAGTTGTGTACCACCACGTCCAGCTAATTTTTTGTATTTTCAGTAGAGATGGGGTTTCACCATGGTGGCCAGGCTGGTCTTGAACTCCTGACCTCAAATGATCGACTGCCTTGAACTCCCAAAGTGCTGGGATTACAGGCATGAGCCACTGTGCTCGGCTGGCCAACTAGTTTCAAGGTTGCTATCTGGAATCCTACCTCCTCAGTCACCCTCCTGGTCACAGCACGACCTCTAACAGAGGGGCAGATCTGTGGCCTTAGTTGTGCCCAGACAAATTTGGTTTGGCTTTCATGGTATTTTGAAATTGGTTTTCAAGTCAAAATCCTGTTTGCTGGCTTCTCTTGAAAAATCAGAAAACTTGGCCACACTGAGTTATATTCCTGAGTGTCAAGTGGCTGGATCTGAATGAGTAGTGCTCCCTTTGCACACAGCATGTTATCTGATATGCCTCAGTCCCTCCCACTTCCCACCATCCCCCGCATCCACACCCCAAGAGAAAATACGAGCTAAAAGGCAGATATAGATATAGGTGTTCCGGTCTTGACCCTACCACTCATTTCCTGTGGCTCCTTGAACAGGTGTCTACATCTCTTAGGAAGAAGAGAATAATGAGATGATGTATGCAGAGCACTGGCAGAAAGCCTAGCATAGAGGAATCTGAGGATTCGCCATGCATGCTTCCTGGTATACAGTACTAGTTCTTGTCAATGGCACAGAGACTTGAAGACTGTATATAAATGGACACATCTACTATAATGTAAGCTTCATATACACAAGGACTTTAAAAAATCTGTTTTGCTTATTTCTACATCCCCAGGGCCTAGTGCAGTCCCTGGCACATGGTAGGCTGTAGGCCCTCAGTAAATGTGTTGAATGAATATGTGGATTTAATATTTCCCTGACTTCTTATTTTCTTATGTCATGTGCTAAGTCATCAGTCCATTTTAAAAATATAAATGCAAATAGACTTAGAGGCTGATTATTTCTAATTTATATGTGTTGAATTTATTTTCTTAATTACTGAAAAGATTAAAAAGCAGGAGGATGCTTCATAGTTGACAGAACTTCATTGCCATAGTCATTTGACTCACAGCCTGAGAGAAAAATGTATTCTTCTTCTAGGTTGATTTTCTAAGATCACTATCAGAAGGCCAGGCTACGTCAGGAATCAGTGCTTCAAGTCAAAATTAAAAACACATGCATTTATGTGCTACCTCTTGAGAACGCAAGTTGCTGTACAAACACATTTAAAGCATTAAGTGCTCCCTGATGCCCTTTCCTCAGAAGTAGTACTTCCAGAAAGAAGAGTGCATTTAGGTAAAACCAATGGCAGGTTCTATGCGATGATGTCAACACGGCTCAACCTCTGAGTGCCAGAATTTGCTTCTCATTAGATACAACTTTTCTGAAAATACGAGAGAAGGTAAGTTGATTTCCAAGTGAATTCAAGCCTAGTGGAGTATTATATTACAGAAGCTTTCAATAGGAGGAGCTTTCAGGAGGCTTGTGGTTTCAGTATTGGTAGCCTGTAGGGGTCAGTTGTGTTTTTTGTTTGCTCAGCATCCATTCCTCCTACTTCTGCTAACTAAACTTGAATTTTCCTTGGGAAGCCATTCTTCCACACTTTCAGCTGTGGGATTTGGGGGAGGCTGAGTTCACCCCCAGCTCCAGAAGAGAACATGGAACCATGGCTGGTTACATCCCCTGGCCACGGCCACACATTCAAGAGAAAAGCAAGTTACCCAACTAAGCTCCTGACCGGGCGCGGTAACGCACGCCTGTAATCCCACCACTTTGGGAGGCCGAGACAGGTGGATCACTTGAGGTCGGGAGTTCAAGTCTAGCCTGGCTAACATGGTGAAACCCTGTCTTTACTAAAAATACAAAAAAATTAGCCGGGCGTGGTGTGGTACACCTGTAATCCCAGCTACTTGGGAGGCTGAGGCAGGAGAATTGCTTGAACCCAGGAGGCAGAGGTTGTAGTGAGCCAATATCATGCCACTGCACTCCAGCCTGCGTTACAGAACGAGACTCTGCCTCAAATAAATAAACAAATAAATAAATAAAAACTTTAAAAACTAAGCTCCATTCTAGAGCTTTTCTTAGTATTATTAGGAAAGAGAAAGCCTTTTGTCTGCTGAGACTTTTCACTGTGAGAATGAAATTCTGACACCATCAGAGGGATTATCTGAGAATGAAGACATGCAAAGAAAAGAGCTGAGAAAGAGAGAAAGAGGGGAGAATCCTGTGACAGTATTTGAATGCCTGGATCCAGCTATACCTGAAAATCAGATTCATCCCTGGATTTTTGGCTTCATGAGCCAATACATTATCTCTCCCTCTTTCTTTAAGCTGATTTGAATAGTGCTTCAGCACTTGCAGTGGAGAAATTCCTGACAAGCAAATTGGAATTTGAAAACATAGATCAGAAAAAGAAGAGCCAGAAGGGCTGGGTGCAGTGGCTCATGCCTGTAATCCCAGCACTTTGAGAGGTTGAGGTGGGTAGATCACTTGAGCTCAGGAGTTCAAGACCAGCCTGGGCAACATGGTGAAACCTGTCTCTACAAAAAAAACAAAACAAAACAAAACAAAACACACACACACACACACACAAATTAGCTGGGTGCGGTGGTGTGCACCTGTAGTCCCAGCTACTCGGGGGAGGAGAAATTGAAATGAACCAGAGGCCAAGTCTCAGTGAACTTCTCCAGTGCTTTAAACCTCTCTATACTTGACTGAGGGAGAATTCTGATAGTATTTGCGATTGAGCCTGGGAGCTCCACAGTTACATTGTTCAATTGGTGCAGACTTTCATTCAATAGAGTTACTGAGGGCCTGTGCCTGCCATGTGCCAGCAAGTGGACAGGCTTTCTCATTTTCAGGAGGGGTTGCTTCTAGTCCCTGGTCAGCCCTTCTTTACCCTTTGGGACTACACCATTGCCTTCTGACCCAGCCTGAATACTGCTGCCAAGTGATTCTTCCCAAACACTGCATTCCATTCTCATTTCCCACTTCAAGGAACTTCAGTGGTTCCCTAAGTTTTCATATTGAATCTATTCTCATCTGCTCAGTCCTTAATAAAACTAATACTAATAATAAAAACTGAGTTTAAGGCACTTACAATGGGCCAGGCATCATGCTTACATTTCATAGGTTGCTCAGTTCATCTTCAAAATGACACTATAAAGCAGATATCAATCTTATTCCTATATTTTTTGGACGAGGAAACCAATGCACAGAAAGATTAATTAACTCACTTAAAGTCACATGGTCAATATGTGGTGATGGAGTCCAAATGCAATCCTGTCCCTCTGGATCCAGACTCCATGCCCCTCCCAGAAGATTGTACTGTCTCAAAAGCTCTCCCACAGTCTGCTCCATCTCTATCTTATTTCCCACAACTCCCCGGTTTCCACAGCTCAGTTAGGCTGGTCTTACAGCTATGCCCACCATTATCTAATTTCATTGTCTTTGCTTTTTTTGTTTAATCATGCATCCATTCATTCAACAAAGCATGGCTAATCTTACACTATGCTGATAATTTCATTATTATCTTTGCTCATTCATTCATTCATTCATTCATCTAGCCAGTAAATATTTACTGAGCCCCTGCCCCAGGTGCTCAGATCACTGCCCTGACCCAGAATGCTCTCTTCACCTACCACCTCTCCAAATCTTATCTTTTTTTTGTTTTTGTTTTTCTGTGACAGAGTCTCACTCTGTTGCCCAGGCTGGAGTGCAGTGGCACAATCTTGGCTCACGGCAACCTCTGCCTCCTGGGTTCAGGCAATTCTTCTGCCTCAGCCTCCTGAGCAGCTGGGATTACAGGCATGCGCCATGACACCTGGCTACTTTTTGTACTTTTAGTAGAGATGGGGTTTCACCATGTTGGCTAGGCTGGTCTCGAACTCCTGACCTCAAGTGATCCACCCGCCTCGGCCTCCCAAAGTGCTGGGATTACAGGCATGAGCCACCGTGCCTGGCCAATCCTATCTTTCAAGGCTCTGCTCCAGACCCTTCCTTCCATGTATCCCACCTTAGCCAATGCAGCTGGCAGGGCCCCTCTTTCCATGAACGCTGCAGGCATGGAAGGACATGACATAGTTTAGCATTCAATTTCACAGCAGCCGGCAAGGTCTCACACTGTCTTATCTTCCCATCAGAAATCGGATGCCTGACCAAGCCAGGGCACATGCTCCTTCTGTATCCATCAGTCTTGAGTGTACATTAGGCATCCAAGAAACATTCTTTCATCCAATTGTTCAGAGAACAAATGTGGTCTAATAAAAATACAATGGTTTAAAAAATGGCCCTTTAAAAAATATTATGAATCTGCGTTCTCTTTCTTTGCCCTGGAATTCACCTAAAGTTTATGATAGTCTTGTGAGGTAGGTATTATTATCTCTATTTTACAGATAAGGCAGAGACTCAAAGAAGGTGAGTAACTTGGCCAAGTTCACAAAATGGATAAATCTCAGAACACATGCTGCCAACGACTGCACCACGTTGCCTCCACAGTCCTTGGACAGTTCTCCTGAATGAACAAATATTGAAAATTTATTGTAACTTCTGTGACTAATGGACTTTCACAGCAAATATACTTGGCCAGGACCTTGTACCCTGACATTTTTCTTTTATTTCCAGGAATGGAAACCCACACTGCTGTTGTGAAGAAACCTGATGAAACTCTAGCAACTTCTACATCTGGCCTGCTGCTTAGTCCTGAGACCCGAGGTCAAAATCATAGAAAAGAGCCATGTGAGATGCATTCCCTGGCCTCATCTCTGTTCTTGGATGCTGTCAGCAACACTCCCTGAGTTTTTACCCACATAATAACACTTTCCTCAGCATGGATGTGGAGGTGGGGGTGAGGAATGTTCTATTTTTCCTTCAATGGTTACGCCCTCACCCTACCAACTCAGTAAAAGTGGAGTGGTCAGGGACCTTACTGAGAATGTGTCCTAGCATCTTTTCTTCCCCAGCACAGCCTCCGTATGACCCAGCTGCCATGAGAAGCTTGCCTGCCTTCTAAGGGAATTATTCCTGCCTTCCACTCCATCCTCACCTTGCCCTGCCCAGATTAAAGGCACAGAGGCATGTACCACAGGCCTGAAAAACCGTCCAGCCAAAAAGCCTGACTGTCTTGATGAGTCCTATCAGGGTATAGTTATGGACGTGCCTGTTTCTGCTCTTCCCTCTGCATTAGTGCTCTGCAAAGGGTGGCTCTTACCCTCAGATGGTCCAAAGATAGTTTGGGGTGTGCATGGATGACCTTCACTCTTCAGAGGCAAACAGACAATGCTGCTCTTCTCCAACAGCCTCTGAAGGACACCACCTACTACCTGGTTCTGAGATGTTTGCTGCCCCAGAGTCTCCCACCTGCTTCTTCCTCCCCCTCAGTCCTCCCTTTTATAGCCTCTCAGCCTCCCTTTTCTTAATGCTCTTAGCACCCTTTCCTGGGTCTCTATTTACCCTGCCCTCCCTTCCAGCAACCCCTTCCCAAACCACTGCGTACTTCTACTCTCTTTCCAATCCCTCCTCCCTTCCCAGCACTTTCGCCCTCCATTGAATCCCTCAAGCCTCATTCTGGCCCAACTCCTCCCCTCACCCTCTATCCCTGCCCTCCTCAGATCTGCCAAACACCTCAGGCCTGGCTGCCTCTGTCCTGTTCCTACTAACCTCCTGACCATGCTTCTGTGCTCCTTGGGACCTGGGCTCACATTTTCAATCTCTTCTCTCCTATTAGTACAGCTCTGTCTAGAGCCATGATTCTTCTCTACCTTTCACAGCTGTCTTCTTTCCCACTTATATGAGTTTCTTTTTTTAAGTATGAAAATAAAAAAGTGCCACTTAAACACAATGATTAAGTCATAATAAACAGTACAAGTTGTACTTGAATGTGAGACATACCACCCATACACGTTTGATCTTCAAGGACCACATCTCAATCTGCCCATGGCCCACTGCCTGACACTAAAAGATGCTCACGAGAAGTTGACTATAAACTAACTTCTTGGTCTAAGATCCTACACTCTGAAAGGGAAGGTTTCAATACACATGAAACCTTCTTGGCAGTGCAGGGATGAGGACAGTAAAACTGAAATGAAAGTCAGCAAGTAGTGAAGGTGTGAAATAGGCAGTGACTCTCACACTGAGACCTCCAGGGGATGTTAAATTGTCATTTCGAAGCTGATGGTCTATCTGGGAAGCCTAGAGAGTAACAAAAGTTGTAGGCATATAATTATATTAGAGTGGTGCAAAAGTAATTGCTGTTTTTGCCATTTTAAAAAAAAATGGCCATTAAAAAAAAAAAGAGGCTATAATTAAAAAACCACAATTACTTTTGCACCAACCTAATAGCAAGGAAGGGGAGGAATCTGGAGAGAAAATCAATTTCTAAAATGAAAAATAAAAATTTTTTTGCACGTAGGACTTGCAAGCTCGTTCTAGACCTTGCTCTGGGAGCTTTTCGGTAACGTCTCTTCCTGTTAGAATAGAAGAAGAAAACCTTCAGGACAGAAGGTTGTGTCCCCCTTCCCCCTCCTGATGTGAATGAAGTCTCATTACACTCTGTAAAGTACTGGCGGGACTACTTGTTGCAAGGTTTGTGGGGAAAAGTAGCCAGAGAGCAATCCAGTTATCAGCCTCAGCCCCATTCCTCTCAGGTACAGCTCGGGAAGTAAGCCCCCAAACCTAGTTGGGTCTGGACCAACAAGACACGAGGAGGTAGCAGCCCACAGCCGACCCCTCATGCCACGCACTGAGCAGGGTCCCGCATGGACGCTGATCTTGCCTCCCAAGGCGCCTGAACTAGTGGAGTTGGGGTATCGGGTGGAGTCTCGGAGAACCAATCCAACCTGAGGTGGACGCCTGTGGGAGTCCCAAGTATCCAGCGCAGCTGGGAGGCCCACGTTGGGAAGTCAGAGGCCGATCTCGCGTCCCTACTGCGCCGACTGCAACAGAGCGCTTCCGGCGGCGCTTGGAGGCCGAGCAGTTGGGGGCGGGGCTCGTGCTGTGACGCCAGCCTCGCCTCGCCCCGCCCCGCGCGCGTTGCCAGGGTGATCAGGTGACTCCCGGTTCGCGGCGCTGGGGGCGGTCGTGACGTCAGACGCCCGGCTGCTCCTCACTTGCTCTGACAGGTGCGGCAAGTCTACTGCGGGCTGGTCCGGGCTCCTTAGGTGCAGACCCGATCGTTATCCAGTCGGTTCGTGGAGAGGAGAGGTGAGGTGCGGCAGACCTGGCCCGACCCAGCTGGGACCAGGGCGGGGATCAGGCGCGGACAGGGCGCGTCCCGGGATGTGCGCGTCCCCGGGCTCCCCGGGGAGCTCCCTGAGACCTGCCGGGCACCCGGGCTGGCCGGGCTCAGGCAGGGGTTCGCGCAGCCCCTGGGGAGGGGCAGGGAGGCAGGGAAGCGGCTGCCGCCAGCTGGATCCCTCCCGGCGCCCCGCGGCTACTCTGGGGCTTCTGGTCGCCGCGCCAGGCGTCCCGGCGGTGGACTCACAGCGTCTCCGCGTCGCTGCGGTTCTCGTCTCACAAGGAGTCGGCGGGCTCGCAGCGGGGCTCGCCACACCCCGTCCCGGGGGACGTCCGCGGGAGGCTTCTGGATTTCCTCGCCTTGGGCTGCGATTTCTGAGGCGCTGCTCTGCGTATTCCGAGCTGGGCCAGCCGGGGGCAGGGGGCAGGGGGCAGGGGGCAGGTCGCGAGTCCCGCGGGTGGGAGCGGAGTGGAAGTAACTAGTGACTGGAAGTAACTAGGGAACGCGAAGCTGGCGCTCGGAGGCCGGGGTGTTCAGAGAAGGCGTTGCGGGGGAAAGGAATCCCGCTGCTGTTGAGAGTCGTGGATTGGGATCTGAGCGGACCTGTTGGAGGAAGTGAAACCTGAGCGGGATTCTGACGGGTGGAAACTAATCTCCCGGTAGCAGTGGCGGTTGCAGGGGGGAGAGAAGGAGGGGAGGACCCCTGGGGAAGGAGACCATGAGGAAAAACGATTTGGGGACTGACTGGACCGTCTGCTGGGCTGTTTTTGGGGAAAAAAAGTTTGGAGAATTAGGTTAGGAAGGATTAGGAAAGAACCCTTGAGTGCCCACCTGAGAGGCACTGTGTGCTGTGGGGAGCCATTGAAACGTTGGCTAGATTGGGGTAGGGGGAACACTGAGGAAGTTGGTGTGAGGGGAACACTGAGGAAACTGGTGTGACATTCCGGCAAAAAGGTGACAACACTCTTCTCCGATGGGATTCCTCAAACCCTGCTTATGAAATACTTGTAACTGACAAGGGTAGGGGCTCAGGCAGCCAGGTGCCTTTTCCAGCCGTTGTTGGCAAATTTTTAGAAATTTAACAAAAAATAATTGTACATATTTATAGATTTATACAGTAGGATACATGTAAACTTTGTGGAGTAACCATGTTAGCAGATTTTTTTTTAATTCCTTTTTATGAAAGAAAGGACCCACCCAAGGGCAGCTCATTTTCGAGTATCTCATTTGACTGGATTTAATGACTGGTTGAGAGCTATGCCCCCCTCAGTATGCAGCGAGATTATAGCGTCCACACTTTGCCCTTCAGAGTTTTCAGTGTCTTGCAAACACCTCGTATCCCCCTAGGGTGAAATCCAAACCCCAAATGACTGGTAAGAGATTTAATAGGGGGAAGTTATTAAAGGAAAACCAGCATCCAAAACATTCATATGGGGCACTGGGTTAGCTGAAAGGAGTCCCATACTATTTGTTGATTGTAGATCAAAGATCTCTAGTCCTGGCCTGGCGCGGTGGCTCACGCCTGTAATCCCAGCACTTTGGGAGGCCGAGGTGGGCGGATCACGAGGTCAGGAGATCGAGACCATCCTGACTAACACGGTGAAACCCCATCTCTACTAAAAATACAAAAAATAAGCTGGGCGTGGTGGCGGGCGCCTGTAGTCCCAGCTACATGGGAGGCTGAGGCAGGAGAATGGCGTGAACCCAGGAGGTGGAGCTTGCAGTGAGCGGAGGCTGAGCCACTGCACTCCAGCCTGGGCGACAGCGAGACTCCGTCTCAAAAAAACAACAACAACAACAACAACAACAACAAAAGTCTAGTCCTTTCCTACCAGCTTTGAGTTTCTCAATGTAAGGCTGCGTAAGTGTTAGTTGGCTATTTTGTCTTAATTTCCTGAGCAACAGGAAAAATATATTTTGGTTATATGAAGAGGAATGCTTTGGTAATTTATGATTTTTCCCAGCCCTTAAATTTATTGGTGCTATGACCAAAAAATACACAGCTGTCTATTTTATTTTATTTATTTGTTTATTTTTGAGACAGTCTTGCTCTGTCGCCCAGGCTGGAGTGCAATGTCGAGATCTTGGCTCACTGCAACCTTTGCCTCCTGGGTTCAAGAGCTGTCTATTTTATATTGAAACTTACCAACATCTGTTTTCTAGGAGGTAGTGAAATTTATTTTGTATTTCTTTGACTCCAGAAAACAGAATTGGACCTCCAGGGATCCTGTACAGTGAAAGGCAGGTTTGGGAATTGTGAAGGAAGGTGGCCGCAGCTGGTTTGTGCGTAAATATAGAAACCAGTGCAGCACTCAAAGCAGGGCAAATCCAGGGTGAGACCTGGGGAAATGGGACTTCCAGTCAGATCAGTGAAGTCATTCTCTGTAAAAGAAGCCCCAAAATGTGTAAAAGTCCAGAGTAGTTTTTTCCCCCTGTGTTCCTGTTGAGTGGTAGAGATTATGATAGTGATTTTTAAGGGGCTTTGCAGGAGCCTGTTAATATTAAGAATCGCTGGAAATCAGATGTCTTGGCCTCATTAAAAACTTTAGAAAAGTAACTATTTTCCAAATCTCTTTGATACTATTTGAAGTGGCCAACTAATTATGGTTCCTTTGGAAAGAAACAGTCCACCCCCTCCTTTCCCAAACAAAATAACTATGTGCTGTCAGGGCAGTTAAGTAGGCCAAAAGTTTTTGGAAATTTTCTGCTTTCATTCACCCCAGGCACCCCCACAAGTTTTCTCATTGGTAGAGAACTTAAGACTTTACTGTCAGGAAAAAAATGTTAGTGTGTTTCCCTAAATACAAGCTATAATAAACAACAGGGCTGGCCTTTAATAGAAATGCTCTTTCTTAAGGGGGACTGGGCTGAGGTGAAAGGCAAGGCTGGGGTATGGGCTGGAGCATTTTGAGCTCACCTTTTGTCAACTAAGGCCTTGAGCAGGGCACTCCTTTCTTGGCATGGAAACTTTCTTTGACCTTGAATGCTGGTCAGTACCTCCTCACAGAGGTACCGAGGAGAATTAATGAGAGGCTTATATGAAATTTGAGCTCCTGCAAAGCAGAATATTTTAATTCTTGGATGAATGGTATATTTTGAGATGTGATAAAAGTTTTTTAAAAGAGTTTGACGTTCTAAATTTTTGGAAAAGCCTTATTCAAGGCCTTCTTCTTCTTCTTCTTTTTTTTTTTTTTTTTTTTTTTCCCAGAAACAGGGCTTGCTATGTTTCCCAGGTTGGTCTCTAACTCCTGGGTTCAAGTGATCCTCCCACCTCAACCCTGTGAGTAGCTGGGACTACAGGCAACCATGCCTGGCTGTCTAAGGCCTTTTTGCTGATTTGGTTTTTAAAATTTTTTTGAGACAGGGTCTGGCTCTGTTGCCTGGGCTGGAGTGCAGTGGTGTGATCTCAGCTTACTGCAACCTCTGCCTCCTGGGCTCAAGCCATCCTCCCGACTCAGTCTCCTGAGTAGCTGGGACTACAGGCCTGCACCACCACACCTAGCTAATTTTTTGTGTTTTTTGTAGAGATGGAGTTTTGCCATGTTGCCCAGGCTCCCCTCAAACTCCTAGGCTCAAGCGATCTGCCTGCCTCAGCCTCCCAAAGTACTGGGATTACAGGCATGAGCCACCATGCCTGGACTTTTTGCTGGTTTTTTGTTTGGTTTGGTTTGTTTTTTTCCTGGTGCTTTATGGGCTTGGTTACTAATCAGCCTGTAATCAAGATCTGAGGCCTGGTGCTGTAATCCTAGCACTTTGGGAGGCTGAGGCAAGCGGATCGCTTGAGCCCAGGAGTTCAAGACCAGCCTGAGCAATACAGGGAGACCCCATTGCTACAAAAAATTTTTAAAAATTAGCTGGGCATGTGGTATGTGCCTGTAATCCTAGCTACTCAGGAGGCTGAGGTGGGAGGATCGCTGGAGCCCAGGAGTTTGAGGCTGCAATGAACTATGATCATGCCACCGCACTCTAGCCTGGAAGACAGAATGAGACCTTATTGCTTAAAAAAAAAAAAATGGCTGGGCACGGTGGCCCACACCTGTAATCTCAGCACTTTGGGAGGCCGAGGTGGGTGGATTGCTTGAGGCCAGGAGTTCGAGACCAGCCTGGCCAACATGGTGAAACCCTGTCTCTACTAAAATTACAAAAACTAGCTGAGCATGGTGGCATACGCCTGTAATCCCAGCTAAGTCGGGAGGCTGAGGCACAAGAATTGCTTGAACCCAGGAGGCAGAGGTTGCAATGAGCCAAGATCGTACCACTGCACTCCAGCCTGGGAGACAGAGGGAGACTCTGTCTCAAAAATAAAAATCTGGAAGCCTGAGGCTAACTAAATTCCTGCTTTTATTTCATATATAAATAGTAAAGCTCGGATTGTTCACTCTCTTTTTTTTTTCTTTCTTTTCTTTTTCTTTTGAGACAGAGTCTTGCTCTGTCTCCTCTGTCTCCCAGGCCGGAGTGCAAAGGCACGATCTCAGCTCACTGCAACCTCTGCCTCCCAGGTTCAAACGATTCTCCTGCCTCGGTCTCCTGAGTAGCTGGGACTACAGGCATGCACTACCACGCCCGGCTAATTTTTTGTATTTTTAGTAGAGATGGGGTTTCACCACATTGGCCAGGCTGGTCTCGAACTCCTGACCTCAGGTGATCCACCCACCTCAGCCTCCCAAAGTGCTGGGATTACAGACGTGAGTCATCGCGCCCAGCCTCACTCTCTTTTTTCTTCTATCCTCTGTTAACCTGGTCTTGGCTTTTTTTGGAGTGCCTGGAGTAAACCGGTAACAGAAGGCTATGGGACTGGCAGCCTATGACCCTGGAGTAAACCAGTAACAGAAGACTATGGGACTGGCAGCCTATGACCCAGCATCTTTTTTAACAGCAAGAGTATTATCAGAAAGTGTCACAGCCCTCAAAGGAGTTAGTTATTAAGCTGGTCAGAGACAAAAGAGAGTAAGATTCCTCGCTAAATTGGATGAGGAGTGAAATAGTCATCTTTTAAAATTTCCCTCACCTGTGTCAGACCACCAGTCCTGTCACTCAATCTAGTAGGATTCAAGTGCTTGCTGATGTGCCCAGGGACACTACGTACTGAACTGCAACATCCATCTTTTAGACTTCTGACATTTGTTGGCCAGGTCAAGCTCTCTCTCATGAGGGAAATTCTGACAGAAAAGGCTTTCTGTTTTCTGTAGGCTTAGCCGAGTGCCATGTTTCAGGCTTCCAAGCTCCTCATGCTTGGCCAAGGCTACTAATTGGCTTGGCTATAAAATGGAAGTCAGCAATTAAACAGCAGTAGTATAAAGGAAGGGAATTGAACATAAGCTGACCCTCCCACTTTACAACCAAAAAGGTTCACACCATTTTGGGCACTACACAAAGGAATCTTCAAAAGGAAGTGAGCTTGGAATGATTCCTTTATAGCTTTTAGGAGATGTATGTGGAATATTATTATTGATTTAGTCCTCAAAGCCAGATCTTGGAAACTGGGTAGGTCCTCACATCTAAAGCAAAGGAGACAAATGGTTTGAATCCAGTCTCTGTGGGCAGCAAGCTTGTGGTATGACTTTGCCAAAACAACAGATGATTTATATTTTTCTAAACTCTTTTCATTAAATGGTTTAAGGGAGAATATTGATGGTCATGGTGTGAGAAGGGTTTGATCTACCTGAATTTACTCACTGAAGAGTAAATGCCTTATTCAGAGGTGCCTATCACTAGTTTCCTGATTATTTGTACTAAAGAATCATTAGCCAGTCTCAAGAGCACTGGCTCAGAAAACATCATAACTGAAAACTAGCTAGGCATGCTTCTTATTCAGAGAAAATTAGGGATGGGAAACAGTTGAACTACAAAGACATTTAGGGAGAGGAAGACCTGGGAAATGGTGCTAGACTTCTGCCACGTTAAACATTTAATGCTGCACGCAGTACTTTACCGGTCAGCTTTCAGTTGCAGAATCTTAGGCAGAATCAGTTGGGGAGAAAGTGTGTGAAGAGGGGGACATTTGTAAGAATGTGGCTATTCTGTGAGCCCTTATTGCTAAGTCGAATACTTAGTGCTTTCCTGCTGCCACTAGCTTCCTGGACACTCCAGACTTTGCCCTTCCGCCTCTTCCCTAACAGCCTTTCCTCCCCAACACCACCCTCTCTAAAGCCAATCTAATCTTTGATCACAGTTTCTGCACCCTTCTGGCTCTGCTAACTTTGTTGAACTAATTTTTGGTGGCCTTTAATGTCTGGTGGTGGCTGTGTGAGAAACTAATGAGGGATAATTGTATTTATTTACTGATTATTATTTTGCTTTAGGGACAATCTGCCAGACTGGAGTGCATGGCATGATCATAGCCCAGTGCAGGCTCAAACTCCTGGGCTCAAATGATCTTCCCACCTCAGTCTCCTGAGTAGCTAGGACTACAGGCACATGCCACTGTGCCTGGTTAATTTTTTATTTATATTTCGTAGAGTTGGGGGTCTCACTATGTTGCCCAGGCTGGTCTCAAACTCCTGAGCTCAAGCAATCCTGCTGCATGAGCCACTGCACCTGCAAGAGCCACGGGGGCCACTGCCACTGCAAGATAGCAGGACCCCCGTCTGTATTTTTTGCTGTGTTGACTAGGCCGTTCTTAAAGTCCTAGCCTCAAGGGATCCTCCTGCCTTAGCTTCCGAAAGTGCTGGGATCACAGGCGTGTGACACCACCTTCAGCCGGGTAGTTGTATTTAAAGGGAGGGTCTTGAAAGTGGAAACCCTAGTGTTTTCCACACTTCATTTGTGTTCCCCTGCATGATTTTTGTCTTATCTTTATGTCATCTGTATTGTTGTTTAACATTTTTCTTAAAGTCAACCCATTTTTTAAAACCCTAAAATTTGTTTGAAAGGGAAACGATATCATTGCCTTAAACTGATAACTACTATATCACCTGTCACAAATAGAAGGTATAAATTATTGAAGTTGTTTGTCCATGTTCCCCAAGTTCCACATACCCCACCTGGGGCAATACGCCTTTACCCAAAGATATGACTCACTAATAGTGAGTTTTTCAGGCAGCAGTAGATGGGTGGTAGGATGGTTTGGAGTAGGCAGGCCTTCAGAGAGGGCCCCTTGAAGCCTATCTTTTCCTAAAACTTGTGTGGCTCTATGATACTAGGAAGGCCACAGAATGAAGAATCTAGGAGGTAACAAGAGGTAAATGCAATGTGAAACCACTGATGTTTTGATCTGAAGTTTGCCAAAAAGAGGCCTGAGTGGTGGTGAGGCTGTATACTACATTAAATTCTAGGCCCTCTGCCAGGGGTGTGGCTTCATTGATGCTGTGTTACATTGTTCTTTCTGTGCCAGTGTGCTCTTAGAAAACTCAGATGCTCCTGGGAAACGCAGATCTTTCTTGGGGGGCAGGAGGGATGCTATTTTTTTTTTTTAACTCATCAATAACCCGAACTACTTTGAGTTCCTTTCACATATAGAGAACTGTTTGTGGATGTTGCTAATGATAGAAACTGAAGTTAACATCTAGAATTTTTTTCCCCCAATCTTCATTGTCCGTAAAGCCTATTCCTTTAAGAATCCTATGCAAACAGAAGAAAGCGGGAGGGTGAGCTGCCCTGGGTTGTATGGTCTCTTACGGTGCAGCACATGATAGGCACGAGTGGTACTTCCTGGTTTGATGTGAAATTCACTGTTGTCCATTAAGAGCCACCCCGCAGTGCTGACTGAGCTGCTGCTCCCTCAGAGGGTCAGGAGAGCGTGCTTTCATGATGGAGCAAAGCCAGGCTGGCTTGGTATTCATCAGGAACCAGGAGCGCTTAGTTAAATTGCCAGCACGTTAAGCTGTAGGGGCCTCTTTCTAAACCATCAAGATTTCAACTTTCCCACAAAGCCTAATCTAATACTCTGGGAGGAAGCAGGCAGAGCCTGTCTTTCAGGGGCTGGGCTGGCAGGGGACCTGGCCTGGGAAGTGGCCTTATCAGGCTTGTTGGGAGGGATGGACCTGTCCCTTTCTAGTGTATCCTCTCAACTTGGCAGGGGGCAGAGTTCTTCCCTTTTCTCTCTCTCCATGCCCTAACCTCTCCTTTCAATTCCCCAACTCACTTTCTGTGTTCACAGCTTTCTTCTCTTTTCCTTTCCCTTCTGTTCAATGCTGCCCTCTCTTTTGAGCCTCTCTCTTGCTAGGCCCCATTTTCTCTCCATTCTCACTTTGAGGGTTGACTATTTGAAGTTCCAATTATAATGCTGTCCTATATGTCCCAGTGACTAGATGTAATTCAGAGATCCCTACCCTATTTTTCTGAGGAGAAGCCAATCTTCATTTCTCTACTGGCTTTCAGATAGCAGTGTTGGTGGGGTACTGACCAGAGTCCCTGAACTGAGTGGTTGGGTGAGGCTGGATGTGCTCCTCCCCCATATGGGGGTCCCAGCAGTATGGGGAAGGTATTATAATCAGGGTTTGCTGACAATGCCAGGATCCATTAGACAAGGGGCTGAGGCTCACCTGTGGAGACCCTTCCATAAGCTGAATGCAGAGGGGAGTACTGCATCCAGGCAGTCCTCTGGCTTTTGCAGAGGACCATACATGATGAATGAAGGCTGGAGAAGGAGCCCTTGGGTGAGGTTGGCCTGGAACCCACAGGACTATTTGCAACTGTGGATCCTGCCCTGAAGCTAGGTTTTCCCAGGTGGCAACTGGACCAAATTGTCTTCCCATGTGGTTAGATGGATTGTTGGAAGCATCTAGGAGCATGGCTTTCCTGCTCAATGAGTTAAAAAATTGATTATTTTCTTGTAAAAGCCATGTGGCTACTTTACCTAAAGATGATTAGCAAGGGTTTTAACTTTCATTGTTAAATATAACATATGTATAAAAAAGTATGTATAATATAAATGTACAGTTTAATCAATAATTGTATTCATTAGTGTAACTGTGTGATCTATTCAGGTTTAGAAATAGAAGTTTATTTTTAAACCCAAATGGTGTAATAGAATGCACTGTGTTGCAATTTGCTTTTTTCCCACCATGTTGGTGCTTTTTCATATCAGCACAGGTAGTTCTAACTTATTCTTCTGAAGGGTCATATAGCAGCAGTTCCATGGATTGGAAATACCATGGTTTATTTAACCATCCCATATTGATGAACATTATATTTAATATATATGCTTGTGTATAAAGTTGGTTTTTTTTTTTTTTTTTTGGCATACCGGCTGGCACTAGTATATACCTGTAAGATAAATTCCTAAAGGTAGAATTGCTCGTTCAAAGGATAGGGTGTTTTTATTTATTTATTTGGGGTTTTACTTAAAAATATGTCTTTACTGAAGAGTTTATAAGAAAAAAGGATAGACCCGCTGTAAAAAGAAAAGCTGTCCCCTCTAAACATTAGGGAGGAATGGGACACCAATACCTGGTGGCTAAGGATAGGTTATTTTAGTTGTTGATATTTTCAGGTAGTAATGTCTTTTTTCCCAGAAATGTTTATAAATGTTATATCTTACAGAGCACCAAGCCCTGGATCCAACCAGAGGTTCTTTATAGAAAGCTTTATGGAGAAAGATTTTAGCAGATGATATGTTATCCTCTGTTGAAGGGAACTTCTCTGGATTCCCTCAGAAAGTCTCTAAGTCTGGAAGAATGCTAAAATGTACCTACCAAGTTTAATATTGGAGGGAGACAAGATTGACTATAGTCACATTTTCAAATAATTCTGAACTGTGGATAATTAATGTAGGTATGGTATGACTTTTCAGAATTTGCTGTTCCTAATCTATCAGGACAAGTTGAGAATACTTACATCTTTGTGTTATATTAATGTTGGGGATAGCGGCTTAAAGCAATTATCTGAATGGCATTAGCAAACTACGTTACCAAATAGTTTGTAGATTTTTAGCTTCATATGAACGCAGTTATAAAAGCAATGTGTGGTTTTTATATCAAATATTTTTTGTGAGAAAGGAAAATAAGATAGTCTCTGAACCTCTTCATCACACTAGGCCAGGGCCTTCAGAGATAGTTGATCCATCGTTAGTTTTTGCCTTCCATGTGCACTTTGATGCCCTTGTTCAGTGAAAGGTCCCATATCTGAGCCATGTGTCATTTTGTACTCCACAGAGGAGCTATTCTGAAGCCACAGCCAAAATGTTGATACAAAGGATATGTTCTAATACTTATTCATTCATTGACTATATGAGAATAGCTCAGGGCCTGGTAAAACTCTGTGGCAAACAAGAGATATTGAATGAGGTAGGGGATGGCTAATGATATTTGGGAGGTTGAGGCCAGAATCAGTATTTGGACAATAATGGAGTAATACTGCAGGTTGTCTTCCTCCAGTCTGTCCCTAAAAGAAGAGCAATTTAGGAAATGGCAATACCCAGCAATGTGTTTAAAATGCTGAGCAAGTCGTAAAAAGAAATATCTTGTCCATGTCATGCTAACTATCAGAGGTCTCCTGGTATTGCACTGTTACTGGGAGCACTGCTACCATCTTTAAAAATGTAAATCCCTGCTATTGCTATCCCCCTGGGGCTCCTGTGTTAAAGTTTCCATATCAGGAGCAAGTTCTTCCTAGGAGAAGGTCTACAGTTCTGGAATGCCTATTGTTGTGATTTTGGCCTTGGGTTTAAGATTTGAGACCATCATTTCTTACCTCTGCTCACTGTACATTCACAAGTATGTGTGGTATGGCTCTCCCAACTGGGGAGTCATTTGGGCTTCTACTTGTACTTCAGTTTTAGTAACTTGTGTAACACTTTGAGGTAACTGCCTTCTGGACCTCCCAAAGTAAGTTTTGTCTATTCTGTCAAACTACCTTCACCATATCCTTAAAATTTGGAAAACTTCCAGCATATTCCATCTGATGCAATAGCAGACAAATGGAAATGATAATTTTATTTGTATTAATAGCAGTACTGAAGGGGAGGAGCAAGCCAGCTATAGTTCTTTACCTCTTATCCCCAGCTCTAGGCCTGATTTGTAGTAGGTACTTAATACATGTGAAATAAGTGAATTATTAAGTTTGTCAATAGTATTCAACAAACATAAAGTTACATGAATCACTTTAAAAGAAATAAAGAATAACGATAGAAAAGGAAGATGCAGCAAACCTAGAAGTCTGCCCTTAGCAAGGCTGTTTATGAGCTGACCCTTTGGCCTCATCCCGTGAAGTGTGCTTCAGCCATTAGAACCTAGTCAGTTCCTCAAATGTGCTCTGCTTTTTCTCTGAAACATCTCACAGATTGTTGCCTCTGCAGAGTATGAAATTTGGAGTAATACGAATTTCTGTTTATGCCTAGTCATGTGATCATCACTTCTCTTAGAATCTTTCTGTGACTTCCCTGAGTAATTAGTTGTCTCTACTTTGAGCTTACAGTACGCTCTGCTTTCTCTATCTTAGCTTGGTTTTGTGATTGCTGATGTTATTGTCTGTCTCTCTCATACCCTGAATAGGAACTGTCTCTTGCTTACCATTATCTCAGCAGCGCCTGGAACCCAGTAGTACTGGGTTATAGTTGATGCTCCTATAAGTATTTATGGATGAACAAATGACTGAGTGAATGGAATAAACTAATATGTCATTGCCAAAATTTGATGAAAACTCTAAACCAGAGATGATACGGCAGCATAAAACTCAGTAATTCTAGGCCAGGTGTGGTGGCTTACACCTGTAATCCCAGCACTTTGGGAGGCTGAGGTGGGCAGATTGCCTGAGGTCAGGAGTTCAAGACCAGCCTGGCCAACATGGTGAAACCCCATCTCTACTAAAAATACAAAAATTAGCCAGGCATGGTGGTGCACGCCTGTAATCCCAGCTGCCCTGGAGGCTGAGGCAGGAGAATCGCTTGAACCTGGAAGACAGAGGTTGTAGTGAGCCGAGATGGCGCCACTGCCCTCCAGCCTGGGCGACAAAGTGAAACTCTATCTCAAACAAACAAACAAACAAACACCTCAGTAATGCTAAAGCTTTTTTTTTTTTTTTTTTTTTTTACCTGAACAAACCGCACCCAAAATTATAGATGTGAGAGTCAAGACATATTGAGGGACTTAGAATGTAAAGTGGTCTATTTACAAAGGTCTTGTTAAAAAAACAGCTAATGGGGAGTTAAAAAAAAAAAAAGACACTGAGGTCTCTAGGGTAAGACCTGCTCTCATAGTTTTTGTTTGTTTGTTTTGTTTTGTTTTTGAGATAAGGTCTTGCACGGTCTTCCAGGCTTGAGTGCCGTGGTGTGATCACGGCTCACCTCAGCCTCAATCTCCCAGGCTCAAGTGATTCTCCTACCTCAGTCTCCCCCAAGTAGCTGGGACTACAGATGTATGCCACCACACCCAGCTATTTTTCCTGTTTTTTATAGAGACAAGGTCTCACTATGTTGTCCACGATGGTCTCAAACTCCTAGGCTCAAGCAATCCACCTGCCTTTGTCTCCCAAAGTGCCGGGATTACAGGTGTGAACCATTGTGCCTGGCCCTGCTCTCATGTTTTTAAACTTTAATTTTATAAGTTACCAAGAAAGATAAATTGAAGGACATAAGGATAAGAATGACTTTAGGCTTTGATAATAAGAAGGATTCCAAGATAGAGAAGTCTGTATGTAACCAAAAGAATTTGTTTTTTTACCCTAAGTCTGGTACCCAACCAAGTGACTTTTTGGTTTGAAGCAGAAAGAAAACATTTGAAGACCTTAGAGAACCAAAGTGTCTTGTGAAAAAAAAAATTGCAACTACAAAAATCACCTTAAAAAGCAGTGAAGAGCAGATTTTGAGTAGATCGTTAACAAGAGGAAGATAAGTAATGAGAAGGCAAATTGGTATATCAGAAGTGAATAAGAGGTTTAAAGTGGCATTTTAAAAAATATTTGTTAATTTTAACTTTTTTTTTTTTTTTTTTTTTTTAGAGACAGGGTCTTTCTTGTTCTGTTGCCTAGACTAAAGTGTAGTGTCATGATCATAGCTCACTGTAGCTCAAACTCCTGGAGTGAAGTGATCCTCCCACCTCAGCCTCACAAGCAGCTAGGACTATGTATACCACCACAGCTTGTTAATTTTTTTGCAGGGGGAAGGGGAGAGGATAGACACAAGGTTTCACTATGTTACCCTAACCAGGCTGGTCTTGAACTCCTGGCCTCAAGTGATTCCCCTGCCTCAGCCTCCCAAGTCACTGGCATTATAAGCATGAGCCCTGAGCCCAGCTAAAGTGGCATTCTAGCTATTAAAAATGGCAGGCAGCATGGATATATATCTGAAAGCACTAAGAAAACTTAATCTTTTTCTGACTGTATAGGTTCTCTTGAAATTTTCAGAAATGCACATGAGTATAAATAACAAAAATTGCCCACAATTCCAGCATCCAAGGAAAACCACAATAAATATATTTTTTCTAGCAAAATATCTGCTGTTACTGTACAACTTACAATAAAGTTTGAAAATCTTAATGTACAACTCAATACATTTATATGTATTCATGTAAACATGACTCAGCTCAAGATACAGAACGTTTCCATCATTCCTGAAGGTTCCCTTGTATCTTCCCCTCAATATTCATAAATTTGTTTTGGTATCTTTCTTTTCAGTATCCACAGATTTGTTTTGGCTGTTCTTGTACCTCATATAAATGGAATCACAGAATGATATAGTTTGGATATTTGTCCTCTCCAGATCTCATGTTGGGATGTGACCCCCAATTTTGGAGGTGGGTTTGTGGGAGGTGTTTGGGTCATAGGGGTGTATCCTTCATGAATGGCTTGGTGTCCTTTTTATGGTAATGAGTGAGTTCTCTATTAGTCAAGTGAGATCTGGTTGTTTAAAAGAGTCTGGGACCTCCCCCCACTCTCTTGCCCCCTCTCTCATCATGTGATATGCCTGCTTCACCCTTTGTCTTCCACCATGATTGTAAGCTACCTGAGAGCCTCACCAGACACAGATGCCAGCACTATGCTTCTTGTACAGTCAGCAGAACCATGAGCCAAAATAAACCTCTTTTATTTATAAATTACCCAGCCTCAGATAGTCCTTTATAGCAACACAAAACAGACTAAGTAAAGTATTATTGAAGTCTGTTGAGTCTGCCTTCTTTTGCTCACACGTTGTGTCTGGGATTCATCCATGTTGTTTCACGTAATAATAGTTCTTTTACTTATTGTTTTGGGGTCATTTTCTACTGTATAAATATATAATAATTTATCTGTTCTGCTGTTGAACATTTGGATAGCTTTCAGTTTGGGACTATTATAAATAAAGCTGCTTTGAACATTCTTGTATAAGTCTTTTGGTGGACTTACACACTTGTTTCACTTCAATATATATATATCTAAGAATAGAGCTTCTGGGTCATAACGTAAATACTGTGAAAGTCATGAATATTTGGTATACTTTCTTCCAAAAGCTTGATTGGTTTAGCTTTTGTATAGGTCTATGATATGTTGTGATTTTTTTTCTGTGATATATTATGGATATTTTTTATGTATGAGCATGGAGATCAAGGGTCATTTCTCCTGAAACAAGGATATCCAATTAATCCAGCACTATTTATTGGAAAGACTACCTTTTCTTTTCTGAATTACAGTGGTGCCTGTCTGTTAAATTAGGAGAAATTACTGTATGGATGTGTTTTAGGACTCTTTATTCTGCTCTATTGATCTATTTTTCAGTATTTATTTTAAAGAAAGTTGAGACATGCTGAATACATAACTTTTAAATTTTTCTTACACGGTATTACATCATACTTCAAAAGCATAAATTTAAAACAACTGCAAAAAAAACCTTTGGTTTTTTTCTTGGACATTTTCTTTCCTTGGACATTTAGGTTGTTTTTTTCCTTCCTCTGGTTTTTTTTTTTATCTGTTTTTTATACTGGAGGCCTTCCTCCAATGTCTGATAATCTTTGTCCATTCATTTATGTATGAGGCAGTAAATAGTCCATTAGAAGTTCAGTGTGCGTAGGCTTTACTGTGGAGTGATTGGGTGAGTCATTTCTTTGGTGTCTCCTCAATTATTAGTATCTGTCATTTTTTTTCCATTGGGACTGTTCAGTTTTCCAGAGGAAAATTTTCCACTTTGCTGTCTGCAGAGTCAGTGCCAGTCCATCTAGCAGGTGTCTTGTAATTTAAAAAATAACAACATTGAAAAATATTGGTTTTTTTCCCTGCATCTCTACTTCGATGAGGTCTTATCTCCACTGACCACTTTCCCAAAGAATAGTTTCTGCCCTTCTCATTGTGTGGTTGAATGACTGCTAATACTGTGACTCTGAGTATGTCTTGAATGAGATCGTGGGATAGCAGTGTTCAGTGCAGTCTATTAATGGATCTTGACTGCAGCACTATTTTAGCTGTCCCTTTTAGAGCTCTGATTTGTCTTTAATGCTATAATTTACACTGTTTGCATTTGATCTGTAGTGAAACACTTCACTAGAGTAGGGTTTATATTTTATCTGACCAAATTTATAAGGGAAAGCAGTCATGTTACAAAGTTCAGTATCATGCCTTAAATTTAAAGCTCTTTTGTGTTTTGGTTATGTAAAGTGGTTTGTACTATACTGTGTCAGTGTTAGTTAATCTTTTTTGCTTTGCTTTTCTTCTTTAGCAGCTTGGGAACAATGGATTCCCACTGGATGAAGTCCTGGTTTTCAAATGCCAGCTCTAGGATCTCTCATCCAGCAGAGATGCTCTTTCTGTGACTTTTGCTGTTCTCTCACTGGGATTTTTTTGTTTAGAGGAAACTGAAAATAGATCCAGATTTTTATTCCTTCAAGATGACTGTCTATATTGGGAACAAAGCAAAAGAGTGTATGCGTGGAAGGAGGTCATGGTAGCTGGAGCACCTTTGTAGTTTATGCTTTGTATAAATGCCTCTGTGAATAACTCATGGGATTTTTCCCTTCTAGACCTTACGTGTTTTTTTCCTCAGGCAGTTGGAGAAAGATACATACCAAAAATGAGAGGGAAAAATGATGAGGGGTAAGTGGGGAGGATGCATACACTTGGAAGAGAGCTTTCAGGTTCTCAGGGAGAGAACTGCACAGGATAATGAGGAATAGATGCAAACAAATGGATCAAGAGAAGTCATGAAACATTGAGGTCTGAAGTTGTAGTTCTATACTCTGTTCTTTTTTCTCCTCACTGTCCATTGTTTTTAGATGAACAATGTCTTCAAAGAAATATAGGTCCAGACTTTGCTAGGGTGAGAATGATCTACATGGTCTTGTTGAACTGATCAAGTTAAACTGCAGTTTTAATAAAGTTAGGTTACACACACTGAATTTCAGGACAGAAGTAGTTATGATAACTGTATTGTACTGTGATTTAAAAATAAATAATGGAATGGCCATATGGGGATTAACAAGGCTGATTTCTGTGTTAACCAGGGCTCACTAGGCTTTCTACAGCCTTCCTGGTAGGAGAGAGGAAACAAAATACATTTGCTTTTGTCCAAATTCATATGATAATTGTAGTGTTAATCACCATGAGCCTTTGTATTAGGGTTCCTAGGTCAGGGTGTGTTGCCAGTTGCAGACCAGAGCGCAGAGAAGGGAAAGAACTCTACTTTTTTCCTGAGTCCCTTTCAGGCCCTGGAAAAATAAGATGGTGTCAAAAATGGGAGGCAATACAGATGTGGTTGAAATAGAGACCCTCAAGCCATTTGATCCTGTAACATAGAGTTTCAATTTACAATAAACTCCTTCAAATGACACTCTCTCGATCAGCACCTCCTTCTACTAGGTTTAAGCCCCAACTCCTACCCAGCAGTCTGTTTACCACATTTTCTAAAAATCATTTTCCTTATGTTTGTTTCAACCAGTTGCCCAAGGGTAGGGTTTGAGGCATATTGATCTCTATACCCCACTACTTAGCCCAGTGTCAAGAAAGCACTTAATAAATGTATGTTTGTGAATGTCACCCAGAAGGGTTCATTACCTTACCTTACCATTGGTTTCCAGGACTGGAAACTCTATAGAGGTAGTTTAGATTAGGCCAGGCTTTAGTCTTTGATTTATGAGCTGTTATAAAGTCATCTGGAATCCCATTTCTTTCCTTTTTTCTGCTCTGCCTTTCTGAATGGCCCACTTAATCTTAAAACTGGCTCCTTCTCAGGGCTGCAGATTGGCTGTCAGCAATTTTGTAGGCCATATCTTCCCTAGACTTTGTGTATACCTTTGTACAGGGGAAGGGAAAGTTCGTTGGGAGTGTGTTAAGAGAGTCCGAGGTTTTTACTGATTGAACCACTTCAGAACCAGTCCCAGTGGCCAGGGAGTGCCATTTGCATCTGGGTAAAGTCCTGAGTTCCTTGAATCATTCATGATGAAAAAGTGGAGAGAGTGACCCCCATTGGCTTAGATAGACTGGGTTCACCCTGGAGCTGAATGGGATGAGATTTCCCTGAAGCACATGAACTACAGGAAGAATGAGCAGAGATCTACCTGGAAACCTGACTACTGTTAGGAGGGGAGAATATGGATGTTGTGTGGGCAACCATCAAAGTCCACTGCTACTGTAATCCAGATTTTCTAGGGAACCTAGACTATTTATAACTATTCTATCCTTCATATAATAAAGTCACTTGGGAATTTATTGATTGCCTGTTATGGAAAAGAATTAATAGTAAAATTATTACATTTTGAATCTGAGACTCTTCCCTACTATTTGGTTGGGGATAGAAGACACTCAAATAGGTAAAAAGTTAACTATCCATGTAAGATATGGGTAACAGTACAAGGCAGCAGTATGACAGATGATATGTTGTTTAAGTGAGTCATCCATAGAGTTTATACCTTGCATTCCCCAGTAATTGTTTGTTTGTTTGTTTTTGAGATGGAGTCTCGCTTTGTTGCCCAGGCTGGAGTGCAGTGGCACGATCTCAGCTCATTGCAACCTCTGCCTCCCAAGTTCAAGCAATTCTCCTGCCTCAGCCTCCTGAGTAGCTGGGACTACAAGCACATGCCACCATGCCCGGCTAATTTTTTGTATTTTTAGTAGAGACGGGGTTTCACCATGTTAGCTAGGATGGTCTCAATCTCAACGTGATCCACCTGCCACAGCCTCCCAAAGTGCTGGGATTACAGGCATGAGCCACCACACCTGGCCATTTGTTTTTAATCTGAAAGTCACCGTGCCGGGCACTGTGGAGCTTAAAGAGATAATAGAAACAAGACGCTGGCCCTGAAAACTTCAAGCCCAATCAAGAGAATGATTAACAGGCTTGGGGGCGGGGAAGCGTGGCCTCCCTCACAGAAGCAAACCACAGAGGACAGGGTCCTATAAACACAAATAAGTGTTCCTAGTGAGCCCTCCAGAGTCTCAGGGGCCTGGATGGGCAGAGGAGACGCTTGGCATTCTCTATAGACAGCGCTGTCCAACTGCTCAGAGCAGCGGGTCTGGGGAGAACAACCAGATCACCCCAATCCCCAGAGCAATGGTGATGGTTACAAACTTTGGTTGGTCATTGCTGCCAGTGCTGCTTGTTAGAAGGCCCCACTGTGGCCCAGCCCTGTTGATTGGAGGGTTTCCAGTAGTGGATCAGCGTCCACTGATAAGACTCATAATGCTGTTAGAACACTTTCTTAAAGCTATCCAATCACATTTATGGACATATCAGAGGAATTAAAAAACAAAATATCTTGGTATTCATTTAACACATTTATTTAGGGGACTGCAGTGCTCTAGGGACATGGTGGTGATCCAAAACTTACTTGATGTCTACTGTCACAGCCTACAGTCTAGTGGAGGAAATAGACAAAAGGCAAATAAATATATAATATAATTGCCAATTGTAGTGATGGTGAGAAGGAAACAAAATGGGCAGAGCTAGAGATTTGCACAAGGCTTGATACACCTTGAAGGTATTTTGTAAATGATCTTGTGGGTTAGGATTTTATTCCTGATGATTTCCACAGTTAAATGCAAATAATTTTCATTCTTTTTGTCTCTTAGGTGCACTTTACAGGTCCCTGATGAATCAAGAGAACCCTCCACCATATCCGGGCCCTGGTCCAACGGCCCCATACCCACCTTATCCACCACAACCAATGGGTCCAGGACCTATTGGGGGACCCTACCCACCTCCTCAAGGGTACCCCTACCAAGGATACCCACAGTACGGCTGGCAGGGTGGACCTCAGGAGCCTCCTAAAACGACAGGTGTGTGTCTTTGAATATATGGGTGTGCAGTCCCGTGTCACCAAAGGAAATGTTTGCATGTTTTCTTTGGCAGAGAAGAAACTCTTTCCAGCCTTTGCAACTTGTGCTTGCTGTCCCCAAAGCTTGATGATGGCTTAGGGTGAATTCTCACTCCTGAGAAGAGGCCCAAGTCAGCTCTGCCTACTGCATTCACACCTCTTGCCCCTCTGGGGCTGATGACTTCCTGGCCCACATGTTTTCTGAGGGCTACCCTCTAGAGCACTTGGGGGTGGGGAAGGAATTAGCAGTTGGGTCTTTGCTTTGCAGCCAGCTTTGTATTTTAGGTTTAGTAATTAGCCTCTTGAGTTTATCTGTCAGCTTGTTGACCCTCAAGTCATCCTCTTGCCCCTGCTACTGGGGTTTTTCTTACTAAATGTTTTCATAATTCTATTTAACCTGCCAGTTGAGTTTTCAGGAGACTCTTGAGTCATTCTTGTGTGCTATAGAACAGTGTTACTCAAAGTTCAGTCTGTAGACAAATGCCAGTCAATGAACAGTGAACAGTTATGGACTATATTATATGTACAGAAGTGAGAGTAAACATTTAGAAACTTTTAGAGCAATTTGGCATTGCTGTGACATCCAAGCACGTAATCTTGCATTTTACAGAAACTATCAGTCTAAAAGATTAAAAATAAAACATCTTGAGGAGCACTGTGCTAGATGTCTTGGTCACTATTTTATAGCCCTTTGGTTGGCAGAATAGCTGCTCTCTTATTAGCCCTTTCAGCTTTTTTTTTTTTTTTTTTTTTTTTGAGACGGAGTCTCACTCTGTTGCCCAGGCTGGAGTGCAGTGGCGCGATCTCTGCTCACTGCAAGCTCCGCCTCCTGGGTTCACGCCATTCTCCTGCCTCAGCCTCCCGAGTAACTAGGACTACAGGCGCCCGCCACCATGCCTAGCTAATTTTTTTGTATTTTTAGCAGAGATGGGGTCTCACCGTGTTAGCCAGGATGGTCTCGATCTCCTGACCTCGTGATCTGCCCCCCTTGGCCACCCAAAGTGCTGGGATTACAGGCGTGAGCCACTGTGCCTGGCCAAGATAGCTAATTCTTAAAAAGTGCTTATTATGGCCAGGCACAGTGGCTCATGCCTGTAATCCCAGCACTTTGGGAGGCCAAGGCGGGCAGATCACCTGAGGTCAGGAGTTCAAGACCAGCCTGGCCAACATGGTGAAACCCCGTCTCTACAAAAAATACAAAAACTAGCCAGGCGTGGTGGTACGCGTCTATAGTCCCAGCTACTCAGGAGGCTGAGGCAGGAGAATGGCTTGAACCTGGGAGGCAGACGTTGCTGTGAGCCGAGGTCACATCATGCACTCTAGCCTGGCGACAGAGTGAGACTCCATCTCAAAAAAAAAAAAAAAGTGCTTATTGTGTGTCACATGGTCTCCTAAGTGCTTTATATACATTAACATTTAATCCTTGCAACAATCCTATGAAGTTATTCCCATTTTATAGTGATGTAATAGAGGTACAAAGTTAGAGTAATGACTTGCCCAAGGTCACCTAGCTAGAAGGGGCACTTTCCAGATTAGAATCCTGATAGCTTGGCCTCAAAATCTGTACCTATAATTATTACTGTACTGTTGTTCCTCTCCTGCCTTCTCTGAGCTGACTCACATTCATCTGAATTTAGTGCCTTATGCTTCCTCTTAGAGATTTTCCTGTCATTTAGTTCTTTACTAATCAAAAGTAATAACAGAATTGATGGCTAATTTTATTCTAGGACTTGATGATTCTCTAGAATAAGAATTTTGCATTCACGGAAAAGATTATACTTTTATAGTGGCAAAGCTTTTACTCTGTTAAGATTGAATAGAATATTTGAATATCTTTAAAGAATTTAATTTATCTGGAAGGAAGCTTTTGCAATCCAAGATTGTGTTCTGTTGTAACAGTTTTTATAATGCATGCTCAGAAGAGGGCAGGAAGTATAACCAGTGTAATCGGAGTAGTTGATTCAGGCCTGTGACATCAGAGAAACATTTTCGGAAAATAAACCTCAGCTTCTGGGTTTTCTGCTTCGAAATAAGGTAACCCTGTGATGAATAAAAGAAAGCAGAAAAGACTACATATGGTATGATTCCATTTATGTGAAATTCAAAAACAGACAAAAAGTATGTATGATGCCAGAGATCAAAATAATGGTTACTCCTGGCTGTGGAGTTGGGAAACTAGGGTGGGACTGGTTATTCATTGGGTTGGGAACAAAGGAACTTTCTGGGGTTTTAGGAATATTCTGTATCTTAATCTTGATATAAACATTCTTCAAGATAGATAGTTATGACTTGTGTACTTTGCTGTACGTTATATGTCAGCAGAGAAAGATAGCCCAGCATTTGAGTTATCTGGTAGACTCAGCCCAATGCCTGCCTGGTGTTAGGTCTTTTACCTATAACCCTCATGGTCTTCATGTCCATTTCTAGGCCAATATTGTTTATACTGACTCTCTAACTAGCATTTGATGAGTTTAGAACTTTATTGAGTTCGTTTAGAATAAGTGCTTCCTAGGTTCAGTGGACTTTGTCCACTGTTCATGCAGAAAATACAGATTCGGTCATCTTTCTTACCTTTCATGTAATTTAAGTATTGATGTCAGCCTTTTTGATGAAAAATAATTTCTTAATTCTTTTTAGAGTTAAAAGGCTCCTTATTTCAGTGTTACCAATCACGATTGATTTCACAAATGCAGTTGAAAGCTGTTTAATATCCTTTCCTACGGATATACCCAGGAATTTCTTTCTCTGTCATTAGCTTGTGAATTATTAACTGCCCAGATCCTTTCTGCACCCAAACATAGCAGGTAGTGCCAAATGGTCAAATTTTGTCACCTGGGGTCCATGTTCTGTGAATGGGACTTGGAAGAATGTAGCGTCACTGAGTGATGAACCCTTTAGGGACCCATTTTATTCCTTGCTCTGGTATTGCTTGTGGGATTCCCAGTCAGAATTATGTGTTCTCATGCTGTGTGTCTGAGCTCTATATGGAAATTTAAGCTTTTTCTTTCTAGCTGAATGATTTTAGATTTATCTACTACTGTAGATACTCTCTCCACTCAACTTCAAGTGTGTGGCATATTATGTTAATGGATACATAGGTAGAAATGGTTTCTTTTTCAAAGGAGGGAGGATCTCCTTTATCCTTAATTAGTGTCTGGTAATTAGTTAGGGCTTAATAAAGGTGTGATGAATGGATGAGCAGTGTCGTGTAGATGGCTAACCTAAGCAGAACCTTCCTTGGTCATCTGTTTATGATTTAGAATTCATGTGTCAGAGATTGTAGCAAAAAAACCCACCTTTTGTTTTTTTAAGAAGCCAACCTTTTGGAAGCCATGTGATTGGAAGCAGCAAGTGCTTGTAGGAATTAGGTCTCCCAGAAGAGCATACCTGCAGATTATGTCAAGGATCTCCTGGGTGGTTTTTAAGAATAACAACTAGTATTTGTTGAGCACCATGCTTGGTGTTAGCTTTATGTGATCTTCACAACAACCCCACAGTATCAGTCCCATGTTATAGAAGTGGAATCTGAGACTCAGAAAGGTTGTGTTTCAGTTATCTGTTGTATAACATATCACCCCCAACTCACTGGCTTAAAACAACAATGATTTATTATTTCTCACGATTCTCTGAGTTGGCTGGGAGGCTCTTCTTGCTTTGTGTGATCTTTCGTGGGGTCACTCTTGTTACTTAATTCAGCTGTCAGCCTGGCTGGATGTAGGCTATCCAAGATGACCTCACTGACATGAGTAGGGTCTTGGTTTGCCTCCATGAGGCCTCTCTCAGCACATAGTCTGTCATCATTGGGTGGTCTAGCTTAAGCTGCTTTACATGACAACTAGCTTCCAATAGAGTGAAAGTGGAAGCTGCCAGGATTTGGGGCTAGGCCCAGAACTGGCACAGCATCACTTACCCCTTATTCCAGTATTCAAAACAAGTCTCAAGGCCAGCCACTTTCAACAGGAGGGTGAACAGATGTCACCTCCCTCCTCCCCCTCTTTTTTTGGTATATTTGACATGTAATTCATGTACCATACAATTTACCCATTTAAAGTTGTACAATCCAATGGTTTTCAGTATATCAACAGTTTTTCAACCATCACCACTATCATAATTCCAGAACATTTTCTTTTATTATTATTATTATACTTTAAGTTCTAGGATACATGTGCAGAATGTGCAGGTTTGTTACATAGGTATGCATGTGCCATGGTGGTTTGCTGCACCCGTCATCTACATTAGGTATTTCTCCTAATGCTATCCCTCCCCAGCCCCCCACCCCCCAACAGGCCCCAGTGTGTGATGTTCCCCTCCCTGTGTCCATGTGTTCTCTTTGTTCAACTCCCACTTATGAGTAAGAACATGTGGTGTTTGGTTTTCTGTTCCTGTGTTAGTTTGTTGAGAATGGTGGTTTCCAGCTTCATCCATGTCCCTGCAAAGGACATGAACTCATCCTTTTTTATGGCTGCATAGTATTCCATGGTGTACATGTACCACATTTTCTTTATCCAGTCTATCATTGATGGGCATTTGGGTTGGTTCCAAGTTTTTGCTATTGTGAATAATGCTGCAATAAACATACCTGTGCATGTGTCTTTATAGCAGAATGATTTATAATCCTTTGGGTATATACCCAGTAATGCGATTGCTGGGTCAAATGGTATTTCTGGTTCTAGATCCTTGAGGAATCGCCACACTGTCTTCCACAATGGTTAAACTAATTTACACTCCCATCAGCAGTGTAAAAGCGTTCCTATTTCTCCACATCCTCTCCAGCATCTGTTGTTTCCTGACTTTTTATTGTTTTTGTTTTGTGTTTTTTGAGATGGAGTCTCACACTGTTGCCCAGGCTGGAGTGCAGTGGCACGATCTTGACTCACTGCAACCTCCACCTCCAGGGTTCAAGCGATTCTCCTGCCTCAGCCCCCTGAGTAGCTGGGATTACAGGCATGCGCCACCATGGCTGTAATTTTTGTATTTTTAGTAGAGATGGGGTTTCATCATATTGGTCAGGCTGGTGTTGAATTCCTGACCTAGTGATCTGCCCACCTCGGCCTCCCAAAGTGCTGGGATTACATGCGTGAGCCACGGTGCCCAGCCATTTCCTGACTTTTTAATGATCACCGTTCTAACTGGCGTGAGATGGTATCTCATTGTGGTTTTGATTTGCATTTCTCTAATGACCAGTGATGATGAACTTTTTTTCATATGTTTTTGGCTGCATAAATGTCTTCTTTTGAGAAGTGTCTGTTCATATTCTTTGCCCACTTTTTGATGGGGTTGTTTTTTTCTCATAAATTTGTTTAATTAAGTTCCTTGTAGATTCTGGATATTAGCTCTTTGTCAGATGGATAGATTGCAAAAATTTTCTCCCATATTGTAGGTTGCCTGTTCACTCTGATGATAGTTTCTTTTGCTGTGCAGAAGCTCTTTAGTTTAATTAGATCCCGTTTGTCAATGTTGGCTTTTGTTGCCATTGCTTTTGGTGTTTTAGACATGAAGTCCTTGCCCACGCCTATGTCCTGAATGGTATTGCCTAGGTTTTCTTCTAGGGTTTTTATGGTTTTAGGTCTTACATTTAAGTCTTTAATCCATATTGAGTTAATTTTTGTATAAGGTATAAGGAAGGGGTCCAGCTTCAGTTTTCTGCACATGGCTAGCTAGTTTTCCCAACACCATTTATCAAATAGGGAATCCTTTCCCCGTTTCTTGTTTCTGTCAGGTTTGTCAAAGATCAGATGGTTATAGATGTGTGGTGTTATTTCTGAGGCCTCTCTTCTGTTCCATTGGTCTATATACAGAACATTTTCATCACCCCAAAAAGAAACCCTTTAGCAATCTCTCCCCATTTCCTTCCACTCTTCCCTACCCCTTTTTTTTTTTTTTTTTTTTTTTGAGTCTCACTCTGTTGCCCAGGCTGGAGTGCGGTGGCACAATCTCGTCTCACTGCAAGCCCTGCCTCCCGGATTCACGCCATTCTCCTGCCTCAGCTTCCTGAATAGCTGGGACTACAGACGCCTGCCACCATGCTCAGCTAATTTTTTTTATTTTTAGTGGAGACGGGGTTTCACCATGTTAGCCAGGATGGTCTTGATCTCCTGACCTCATGATCAGCCCACCTCAGCCTCTCAGAGTGCTGGGATTACAGGCGTGAGCCACCACGCCCGGCCTCTTCCCCACCATTAATCTACTCTGTCTCTATAGATTTGTCTGTTCTAGACATTTTGTATAAATGGAACCATACAATATTTGGTCTTTTGTTACTGGCTTCTTTCACTTAGCTTGATATTTCCAGGGTTCATCTATGTTGTAGCATGTATCAATACTTTATTCCTTCCTATTGCCAAATAATATTCCATTGTGGATATACCACATTTTCGTTATCCTTTCATTGGTCGATGGGCATTTAGGTTGTTTCTACTTTCTGGCTTTTAGCAATAATGAATAATGGCTGTTATAAACATTTGTATAAAATAGACTCCATCCTGGAGGAATGGCATGTGAATACAGTGTGAGAGGAATTGGTGACCATCTGTGCAAACAGTCCACCACATTCTGCCCTTTGCTCTCAACAATTCACATCCCCCTCATATGCAAAATATATCCACCCCTTTCCACCACCACTAGATGTCTCATCCAATAATTACATCAGCTTAAAATCCAGAATATTATCATCTAGGTAGTCTATATGTAGGTAAGGCCTCTAACCTGCCATACTGGTCCATATACCCTAACTTTGTTCATGTTGCTTCCTTTACTTCCCACCTCTCATTCCCACTCTGCCACAACCTACCCTACACATCTCTGGAGATCAAAAGAAAATATCTCTTCTTCCTTGAAGCTTTTGCTTACCTATACTATACCTCCAGTAGAATTTACCACTCCTGTTTGCTTCAACTGCACCCTATACAGACTTCTTTCAGAGCCCTTCTTCTTGCTCCAGATTCAATAGTGTCTACCTTATGTACAGTCCATTTTAGCTTTTTTATGTCTGAATTCAATCAACCTTGCTCTTAGTGTTTAGGCTCTCACCGTTTGTTTTGGTCAAGACTCTTAAGGCTGCAAGTGATAGAACCCTAGCCTTAGATATTAACCAGCAGCGGAGGTTCACCAGACATCTGAGTAAAGAAAGCCTCCAAGATAAAAAATGGTGATCCAAACAGAAAAAAGGGATTCTGAGGGAACAAACATTGCAGGGAGAAGAAAACCCTCCTACCAGAAAGTGGGGGAATCCTCTAATACTCTTTATTTTATTTTATTTTTTTTGATGGAGTCTTGCTCTGTCACCCAGGCTGGAGTGCAGTGGTGCAATCTTGGGTCACTGCAACCTCCGCCTCCCAAGTTCAAGTGATTCTCCTGTCTCAGCCTCCCGAGTAGCTGGGATTACAGGCATACGCCACCATGCCCAGCTAATTTTTGTATTTTTGGTAGAGACAGAATTCCACTGTATTGGCCACGCTGGTCTCAAACTCCTGACCTCAGGTGATTCACCCGCCTCAGCCTCCTAAAGTGCAGGGATTACAAGCATGAGTCACTGCGCCTGGCCCCCTAATATTCTTAAGATATACTGAAGATAAATCTTATTGAAATAAGAGCAGTGGTGCTGTATAAAATGAACTCTGGAAACAAAAGCACTTAGCCAAGAAGAATGTGAAACTGATCTCACCCTAAGGACTAGATCCAAAAGGTCCATTTGGCAGCCAGATCTTGCCAGAGCAGAATTTAAGGCATTTGCCATAGGTGGAAGGTTGATGTATGTTTTGGTTATCTATTGTTACATCACAAACCACCCCCAATCTTAGAGGTTCCATAATTTGGACAGGGCTTGAGAGGAAAGATTGATTCATCTCTGCTCCCTTGTTGGCATCTACTGAGGCTGGAACATAGATAACAATAAGCAATTTGCTGGGTTGGGTTTGTACACTTTCTACTGTCCAATATGATCCATAAACTTTCTTCTTGGCTTTGTATTATGTCCAAAAGGGTACTCTTGGGTTGACTGACACTTGCAAAACAGAGAAAGAAGCCATTTGGTTTGGCCAGTGCTTTAGAAGGGAGAAAGGGGCGGGAGCATGATGGCCAGCTGCTGGGAGGGGTCAGGAGGTACCTACATGCTAGTATTTCTGTGTGCATTCCAAACCAGTGTTGGGTTTCTCCACTTTTACTGGCTTTGTTTAATCTTATTGTCCTTGAAGATTTGATTAACTTCAACCCTATTCTGTCAGCTGTTTCAGTTCCAATGGAACCTTGTAATTCTGGTTCATTATAACAAGAAATTATCTCAAATCCAAAAAGAAAAAAAAATCACGTCTGGCATTTCAGCTGACATGGTTGAAACAGCTTGGGGTTAGTTGTCTCTGTCCCTCTGCGTGGTCTCTCAGTGCTGCTATCACAGCATGAGAGTTTCAGAGTAGGTGGGTTTTTTCCATGTTACAATGCAAGAATGGAATCTGCCAGGCCTTCCTGCACATGTACCCCTGAACATAAAATAAAAGCCTTAAAAAAGAAATGGGCCGGGCGCGGTGGCTCACGCTTGTAATCCCAGCACTTTGGGAGGCCGAGGCGGGTGGATCACGAGGTCAGGAGATCGAGACCACGGTGAAACCCCGTCTCTACTAAAAATACAAAAAATTAGCCGGGCGTGGTGGCGGGCGCCTGTAGTCCCAGCTACTCAGAGAGGCTGAGGCAGGAGAATGGCGTGAACCCGGGAGGCGGAGCTCGCAGTGAGCCGAGATAGCGCCACTGCACTCCAGCCTGGGCGACAGAGCGAGACTCCGTCTCAAAAAAAAAAAAAAAGAAATGAAACAAAAAACTCTTGATTTAGCTTCTAATTTTGAAACAATTTCAGACTTAGAAAAACATTGCAAAGATAAAACAAATGGTTCTGTATACCTTTCATCCCGATTTCCCCAAACCGTACATTGCCACAATACAATGATCCATCAGGCTTTTTCACCCCCTTGGCTCAGAAGTCACACAGTGTCACATCCATCACACTCTTGGTCAAAGCAACATGACGTCTATCTAGCCTAGTTTCAAGGGGAGGAAAATAGACTTCATTCCTTGTTGGGAGAGTGGTAAGTCACATTGCAAAAAGGCATATGGGTTGGGAGATTTTTGGAAACATTACCACAAGTTTCAATGGTGACAGGTGAATTCCTGTTCACTGAAACATTCTAAATAACAGAACTATTTCTAGATTCTAATAAATATGCCATAGTATCATAACTGTTTAAAGTGAAAAATTAAACACTATAACTAGGCTTATATCAGAATATAGGTGATCTGTCATTTTAAGGATACTCCTGTGAATTGGTTAGAAAGTCATGGAAGAAGGGGGTTTTTTATTTTATCACCAAATTGAAATGACTTCCACTCAGATACCTTGAATCATCAGAAGTGGAAGAATCCTCACATGATCATCTGGGTTAGTTATTACCCTCTGACCTTATAGCAAACATCGGTAGGCAATTACAGCTCCTTTCACTAAGCGTGAATATGGCTTCAGCATACCCCAGCATTCTAGACAGGAACCATGAATAGATTTGAATCGTTAGGTGTAAGATGAACCCATTTATCATTCCTTGCTAGGTTAACCCCCTCTTTTTAGAGACATTTAAACTGAAGCCCAGAGAATGGCTCAGTGACTTCCCAGGGTCAATGAGTTTTAACTAGAATATAAGTTTCCTGCCAGGCGCAGTGGCTCATGCCTGTAGTCCCAGCACTTTGGGAGGCTGAGACAGGAGGATCGCTTGAGGCCAGGAGTTCGACACCAGCCTAGGCACTGTACTAAGACACCACACATCTCTACAAATAATAAAATAAAATTATCCAGGTGTGATAGTGCATGCCTGTAGTCCTAGCTACTCAGGAGGCTGAGGCAGGAGGATCACCTGAGTCCAGGAGTTCCAGGCTACAGTGAACTAGGATTGAGCCACTGCACTCCAGCATGGGCAACAGAGCAAGACCCTATCTCTCAACAACAACAAAACATCTCCTGATCCCAGGCTAAGTGCATTTCTTCATTATGCCCTGCTGCTGTGATCCAGCACAGATTCCACAGAAATTCTCAAACACCACCAAAGGAAAATATTTCCAGCCTTTTCCCTTCCTTATCTGCACCCCCCACCCCTAAAACACACAAAAACAAAACAAAAAACCACCTAAAAGTTATAGCAGAACACCAGTTTCCTGGTAGACAGAGGTAAAGTGGAGTGCAATAAAACTGGATTCAAATCTCATTAATACCTGAGCAAATTATTTTTCCTCCCTGATCTTTGAGTGTGCCCTGCCTCCCCTTGTATGCTTCTCAAAGACAAGAGTTTTTTTCTTCTTTCACCTCTGCTTCCACTGCATCTTCAACAGTGTTGAGCACGTGTGTGTGTGTGTGTGTGTCTGTATGTGTGTACGTGTACATGTATATGCTCAGTAAATATGTGTTAGATGAATGCGAATACTACCATTTCAAAGGGTGGTTGTCAGTTCATGTTCAGTGTCTGGTCCCCTTGTCACTTTCCCTTAGAGACCCTTCTCTTGCTATTTAACTCCCATAAGTCCAGATATTGGGGTTTTATTTATGTTCTTCTGGGGTAGGACTGTGATATCTGGCAACATACAGATTTAAAATGAAATAAGTTCTACTTCAGCACAGTCCATTGGGAAGCCCCCATGGAGCTCAAAAGCCTCATGGGCCTTTGAACCAGATTTCTAAGCCTGTATGTTGAGAACTACCCAGTGACCCTGGTTCTTTGTGATTTGAAGACATGAAAAGGGAGTGCATCTTCAGGGTTACCCTTTTGGGCCCACCGGGCCATTGGCCAGCCAGCAGAATGTTATGAGAGGCCTCTATATTCCACGGTCAGAGATTGTGGGCGAGGTGATAGAATGGCATATTTCTCCTGCACACTCTTCTTGGTGTCTCATGCTGCTTTCATTAGTCAGTGTGAGGAAAGAGGAGGAAGGAAATTTAACGGTCTGGCATCTCTGACTAATTGGCTCTAAGTATGGAATTACTGCCTGGCTTGTTTGAGCCTTTTATACTTTCTTTCATCAGAAACTCCAATCAGGAATTTTCATTGCCCTGGAAAGCCTTTCCAGCATAGACCATTCCAGTGCCTTCTTTCTTTGCCAGGTATCAGATGACAGAATGTCCCAACAAGGACACTGCTTAGTGCCACCAAAAGCCACATTGGCTTAGAATCTAGGTAGAGTTTTTCCAGTTCCCTGAGCTTCTGCTTTCTTGTCTGTAGAGCTGGGATTACAGGATTGTGATAAAGAATAAATAAAGTAATGCATCTTTACAGTTTATGGCACCTTGATGAGCAGTGAGGAAGTTAGTACCCTCCCCTGGTCCACACAAATTTTCTGAATTTTTGCTTAGGGATGGATAGGAGTGGGGAAGACAAAGCTCTCTGGAAAGCAGGGAAAGCCAGTTGCTGAGGGTCACTCCTGATCTATCCCCACTGGCCTGAAGAAACTGGGACAGCTCCAGAGTCATCTCTCATCTGCAATCATGACCATATAATTGATCCCCTCCTCCTGCTCATGCCCTCTGCTGTCTTATTCTCAGACCCCCTAATAGCTTTCCATTTCACTGGAGTGAAAGCTAGAATCCTTGCAGCAACTAGCAAGTCCCTTTGTGATGGGGCTGCTGCCACCTCTCTGACTCCTGCCACTTTGCCCCTGTGCCCTTTGCTCCACCTTCCCTCCCTTTCTCACCAGGCACATTCCAACTCTAGGGCCTTTGCCCTTGCCATGCCCTTCCCTCAGACATCCACAGCTTACAGTCTCACGTTCTTTTGAGTCTTGTTCAGCTGCCACCTAGTCAGAAAGGCCTTCCAATCACCTCCCCCTCCCCCACCCCATATAATTGTAGCGCCCCCACTGGCACTCTCTCTCCCTGTTCTTCTGCCTGTTTTCCTTGCCTGACATAGTGTGTTTACTTGTTCATTGGCTGCCTTTCTCTTCCCACTGGAGTATAAGCTCCTTGAAGGCAGAGATTTTTCAATGTTATATTCACTACTGAATTTTAAATATTTCTTGAATAGTTGAATGTCCCCTTCTCCCAATCTCCTCGGGCTGCACAGGGTATCCTGTGAGGGATTTCTCCTTCTGGCCTTACCTTGGGTTCCTTTTCCTCCTCCTCTCATCTGTACAGAATCCTGGGAGTATTGAGCTGCTGCTTCCTGAGTTGCTGACATGTGTCAGGCCTTGTGCTGAGCACTGTTCGTTTGTTTGTTTGTTTTTTGAGACAGGATCTTGCTCTGTCACCCAGGCTGGAGAATAGTGGCATAAACAGGGTTCACTGCAGCCTTGACTTCTTGGGCTCAAGTGATTCTCCCATCTCAGCCTCCCAAGTAGCTGGGACCACAGGCATGTGCCATTGTACCTAGCTAATTTTAAAAAAATTTTTTTGTAGAGACGGGGTCTCACCAAACACTGCCCTGGTTGGTCTTGAGCTCCTGGACTCAAGTGATCTGCCCGCCTCAGACTCCCTAAATGCTGGGATTACAGGTGTATGCCACCACGGCTGTCTCAGTTTATCTTCTAAACTGAGGATAATCCATTTAACTTTCCCCCTTCCTTTCGCATCTCTGAGCACATATCCTGGGACATTCATTTGAATCTTCCAATGCCCAAATGGTGTTTTCATGGAATGCCTTGGAAAAGTTTCACATAGACAGGGCCAGCACCTTTTAAGACTTTAGCTGGGTCTGTCAGAGGCTTGAGAAGCTTGTGGTTTCTGACCCAGCAAGTGGGTCTGGACACATATATACCTTTTGCTATGAGAAGAGAGAGAGAGAGCTCTGGTGGCCACAGAACCGTCTTCTCTGGCCCCTCAACTAGAAGACAGGCTGCTTATGGGGTCCTTCAGAAATTCCTGGCTCTTGAAAAGAGCTCAAACATCAGCTATCTCGAGGGCTTCCCTTTCCCCTACCCCAGAGAGGGCACTGGACTTACAACTTGCTGATCCTCGGTTTGGAGGGAAACTACCCCTCCTTACTTATTGCAGTGTTCTGTTGGCCTACATTTGGCATAGATGATTTGCCACTGTACTAGGCTTTCCTGTGATAGGTCAAAGGTTTCAGATTACTTGAGGGTAAAGAGGTCCTAGTGGGAGTAATTGCCTTACCTGACCCTTGGATGTGCCAAAGTAGGAACTTAACGTACAACTCAAGGATTTAAATATTTTTTCTCCCCGCTTAATGATTTTCTGTTTTTCTTAAAGACCAGCATTCCAAAAAACTTAGGGGCCTTTCATGGTCTGGCCCTGCTACCAGGTTCAGTTTCAGTTTCTCAGCATCATCAGGCTCCCTCCTTCCACATGGCTTTTGCAAATGCCACTTCTTCTGTATGGCTTGGGAAATTCTTTGCTCCTCTCTTGGCTTAGTATAGGTAACCCCTATTAATCATTCACATCTGAGTGGTACTCCTCACCTCCCAGTCTGGATCAGATTTCTGTCCTTCATAGTACTATCTTGATTTGTAATTTTATAGTCTTGACTCTAGTTAAAGAATTAAGGTCTTCTCCAGGCAATAACAAATGCTGGAGAGGTTGTAGAGAAAAGGGAACCCTTGTATACTGTTGGTGGGAATGTAAATTAGTACAACTACTATAGGGAACAATTTGGAGGTTCCTCAAAAAACTAAAAATAGAGGTACTCTATGATCCAGCAATCCGACTGCTGAGTATTTACCCAAAAGGAAGGAAATCAGTATATCAAAGAGATACCTGCACTCTCATGTTTGTTGCAGCTTTGTTCACAATAGCTAAAATCTGGAAACAACCTACATGCCCATCAGCAGATGACTGGATTTAAAAAAATGTGGTATTCACAGTGGAGTACTATTCAGTCATAAAAAAGAATGAGATCATTTACAACAACATGGATGGAACTGGAGGACATTATGCTATGTGAAATAAGCCAGGCACAAAGACAAACATTGCATGTTCTCACTTATTTGTGGGATCTAAAAATCAGAATAGTTGAACTCATGGAGATAGACAGTAGGATGGTAACCAGAGGCTGGCAAGGGTAGTAGAGGGAGGTGGGAATGGTTAATGGATACAAAAGAATAGTTAGAAAGAATGAAAGAGTCTGGTATTTGCTAGCACAACAGAGCGACTATAGTCAATAATAATTTTATTGTACATTTAAAAATAACTAAAAGAGTATAATTTGATTGTTTGTAACACAAAGGATAAATACCTGAGGGAAAGGATACCCCATTCTCTATGATGTGATTATTATGCATTACATGCCTGTATCAAAACATCTCATGTACCCCATAAATATATACACCTACTATGTACCCACAAAAATTAAAATAAAAGAATATTTTTAAAGAATTAAGGTCCTCTTGGTCGGGTGTGGTGGCTCATGCCTGTAATCCCAGCACTTTGGGAGGCCGAGGCAGGTGGATCACAAGGTCAGGAGATTGAGACCATCCTGGCTAACACAGTGAAACCCTGTCTCTACTAAAAATACAAAAAATTAGCCGGGCGTGGTGGCGGGCGCCTGCAGTCCCAGCTACTAGGGAGGCTGAGGCAGGAGAATGATGTGAACCCAGGAGGCGGAGGTTGCAGTGAGCCGAGATCACGCCACTGCACTCCAGCCTGGGTGACAGAGCGAGACTCCATCTCAAAAAAAAAAAAAAAAAAAAAAAAAAAAAAAAAAAAAAAAAGAATTAAGGTCTTCTGTACTATCTAAGGTCTTCTCTACTATCTGAAAGGTCCATGATAGGAAACCTTGTCTAATTTAACCATTCGCCAGTAACTACTTGTCACGTGATTCAAGATGAAGAAGAGTTTAAAGATATGCAGGAGAGAGGACAGAAGGGGACTGGAATAAGCTTTTTTAAGTGGTTAAACTCTGGGCTTGATTTTGTAGAAAAGACTGCTCGTACTTTGTTTTTTTTTTTTTTTTTGAGATGGAGTCTTGCTCTGTCACCCAGGCTGGAGTGCAATGGTGTGATCTCAGCTCACTGCAACCTCTGCCTCCTGGGTTCAAGTGATTATCCTGCCTGAGCCTTCCGAGTAGCTGGGATTACAGGCACACACCACCATGCCTGGCCAATTTTTTTTTTTTTTTTTGATACGGAGTCTTTCTCTGTTGCCCAGGCTAGAGTGCAGTGGTGTGATCTCGGCTCACTGCAACCTCCGCCTCCCAGGTTCAAGCGATTCTCCTGCCTCAGCCTCCCGAATAGCTGGGACTACAGGTGCCTGTCACCACGCCCAGCTAATTTTTGTATTTTTAGTAAAGGCGGGGTTTCACCATATTGACCAGACTGCTCTCAAACTCCTAACCTTGTGATCCACCTGCCTTGGCCTCCCAAAGTGCTGGGATTACAGGCGTGAGCCACCGCGCCCAGTAATTTTGTATTTTTAGTAGAGACAGGGTTTCACCATGTTGGCCAGGCTGGTCTCAAACTCCTGACCTCAGGTGATCTGCCCACCTCAGCCTCCCAAAGTACTGGGATTACAGGCGTGAGCCACCATGCCCGGCTGTTTGCACTTTTTTTTCTCCTTTCTTACCTTACTGATTTGTTGGGACCTGAGCAGAATATTCATTATGTAGCAGGGGGTTGGAGCACTGTTATAATACCAGCAGTCACAGGTGTCTGAATAATCAGAATGGAGAGATGTAGTTTTGGGGCATTCTTGCCTCCACTGAGTTCTGGCCTTCACTCTTTTTCTGGTCCTTAAACATAGTAATAATGCTCATAAACATTTTTTTAATTATCATAATTCACACACTACTTTCTCAAATCATTTTCATGGTCTTATTTCCTAGTCGGTTCTTGTTTATACACACATGTCATTTGTACCTGGCTACCACTATAATGTAGATACCATTGTGTATTTTGGTCCTCCACCCCACCCACTTTTGTCATAAGCAACTTTTCTATAGGTTAAAGTTTCTCAGCCTCAGTGCTATTGACACTTGGGCCAGATGATTTTTTGTTGTGGGGGCTGTCCTGTGTATTGTAGGATGCTCAGCAGCATCCCTAGCCTCTACCATTAAATACCAGTAGTAGCAATCACCTCAGTTATAACAACTGAAAATGTCTCTAGACATTACCAAATGTTCCCTAGGGGCCAACATCACCCCTCCTTTGAGAACCACTGCCATAGAGTCTTAATTTAAGAAAATTTATTTTTCTTCTTCTTTTTTTTGAGATAGGGTCTTGCTCTGTTGCCCAGGCTGGAGTGCAGTGGTGCAACTTCAGCTCACTCCAACCTCTGCCTCCCAAGGCTCAAATAATCCCACCTTAGCCACCTGAGTAGCTGGGACCACAGGTATGCACCACCATGCCCAGCTAATTTTTGTATTTTTTGTAGAGACAGGGTCTTGCTCTGATACACAGGCTGGTCTTGAGTTCCTGGGCTCAAACCATCTACCCGCCTCAGCCTCCAAAAGTGCTGGGATTACAGGCATGAGCCACGGCGCCTGGCCTTCATTAAAATTTTAAGTGAGCCATTGCTTTTGAACCCAGCAAAGGAAGAGGTCTTCCTAATAAGCTTCATGAGCAGCTGAAAAATACATGACTTTTTCTGGTGGCCTGCTGAGGGAGGTGTTTTTGGGAATTTGGAACTATAAAGAACTCTCTCCTGACTGAACAGGCTGTGTTTCTGAGCCTCTCTGCAGTCTGGGGCTAGAGAATCTGGATGTTTGGTAACAATTTCTAGATTAAAACCATCAGAACCAGAAGAGTTTGGGGCCAGTGGTTTAAGTTTTTAAGTATTAATTATTAAATAATAAATACTAGCCAAATAATAGAACCAGTATTTGTCTAGTAGTTACTATGTGTCAAGCACTTTTGAATATTAGCTCATCTAGTCTTAAGAACAACCCTACAAGGTAGGTCTTCTTATCTCCATCATATAGATGAAGAAACTGAGGCATGGAAAGGCTAACTTGTTCATGGTCACAGAGCTAAGAAGTGATGGAGCTGAGATTCAAACCTAGCAATCTGATTCCAGAGGCTATGCTCCTCAGCAACTACCACTATTTTCTGAGCACCTACTGAAATCCCTGATACTGGGCTGAGAGCATTGTAAACATGGCTTCCAAGTTTTACAACAGCTCTTCAGGGTAGTGGTATCTCAAATTTTACATCTGTGGAACCAGGGTCTTAGAGAAGCTGTAATAACATCTTGTCTATGATCCCCCAGATCTCTGACCCAGAACCTGACATACTTCCATGTATCATGTGGCCTCCCATGCATGAGTAAAAGTTGTTTTATAACCTACTCTTCCCTTTTCCCCTGGAACCTCGTACAACAAATACCTGTTAAATCCCTTCAGTGGCCAGGTGCAGTGGCTCACGCCTGTAATCTTAGCACTTTGGGAGGCCAAGGTGGGTGGATCACTTGAGGTCAGGAATTCAAGACCAGCCTGGCCAACATAGTGAACCCTGTCTCTACCAAAAATACAAAAACTAGCCAGGCATGGTGGCGCACACCTGTAATCCCAGCTACTGGGGAGACTGAGGCAGGAGAATTGCTTAGACCTGGGAGGCGGAGGTTGCAGTGAGCCAAGATGTCGCCATTGCACTCCAGCCTGTGTGAGAGAGTGATACCCTGCCACACACAAATAAATCCCTTCAGTAAGTTAGTGCCAGGTCACTAAATAAATATTACCATTTCTAATTAGATTTTATTTAGGTGCTTTGTATACGTTATCATATTGAATCCATATAGCAGTCCTAGTGGTATCCCATTTTAGAGATGAGGAGACTGAGATTCAGAGGGATGACATAACTAAGCTCTGTTTAAATAGTAACTAGCTGAGCTATGAATTGAACCCAGGTCTGTCTAGTTTCAAATTTGTATTCTTAACTACAGTCATGCGCCACCGCATAAGGATGTCTTCGTCAACAACAGGCCACGTAAATGACAGTGGTCCCATAAGATTATAATGGAGCTGGAAAATTTCTAGCCCTAGTGATGTCTTGGCCATCATGATATCGTCATAAAGTGATGTGTTACTCACATGTTTGTGGGGATGCTGGTGTAAACGAACCTACTGCGCTGCCAGCTGTATAAAAGCATGGCACATACGATTATGTATGGTACATAATACTTGATAATAAATGACTGTGTTACGTGCAGTGGCAGGATCACAGCTCACTGCAGCCCTGACTTCCCTGGGCTCAGGTGATCCTCCCGCCTCAGCCTCCTAAGCAGCTAGGACTACAGGTGCATGCCACCACACTCAGCTAATTTTTGTATGAGCCACCATGCCCGGTCAGGAGTACACTCTAAAATATCAATTTAAAGTATAGTAAATGTATAAACTAAGGCCAGGCACAATGGCTCACACCTGTAATCCCAGCACTTTGGGAGGCCAAAGTGAGTGGATTGCTTGAGCCCAGGAGTTTGAGACCAGCCTGGGCAATATGGCGAAATTCCATCTCTACAAAAAAATAGAAAAACAGCCAGGCGTGGTGATATACGCCTGTAATCCCAGCTACTAGAGAAGCTGAGGTGAGAGAATCACTTGAGCCCAGGGAGGTCAAGTCTGCAGTGAGCCATGATCATGCTACTGCACTCCAGCCTGGACAACAGAGTGAGACTCTGTCTCAAAAACAAAACAAAAGTATACACATATATAAAAATAAATAAATAAATAAATAAATAAAATAAATAAATATGAGAGAGAGAGAGACAGAGAGAGAGAGAACTCCTATTTATTTGTTTTAAGTTAACCAGAAAACAGCCTCAGGCAGGTCCTTCAGGAGACATTCCAGAAGAAGTCATTAGAGATGAGAGCTCCATGTATGTTGTTACCCCTGAAGACCTCCAGTGGGACAAGATGTGGAAGTGGAAGACAGTGATGTTAGTGATCCTGACCTTCTGTAGACGTAGGCTAATGTATGGGTTTGTGTCTCAGTTTTTAACAAAAAAGTTTAAAAAGTAAAAAATAAATAAATTTTAAAAATAGAAAAAGCTTATAGAATAAGGGTATAAAGAAAAAACAGTTTTGTATAGCTGTATAATTTATTTATGTTTTAAGCAAAGTGTTGGTAAAGAGTCAAAAAGTTTAAATTTCTTTTCAAAGTTACAGTAAGCTAAGGTTAGTTATTGAAGAAAGAAATTTGTTTTATAAATTTAGTATAGCCTAAGTGTATGGCATATAGTATAAGTGTTCAGTATATATGAAGTCTGCAGTAGGGTATAGTAATGTCCTAGGCTTTCACATTCACTCTCACTGACTCATCTGGAGCAACTTCCAGGCCTGTAGGCTCCATTCATGGTAAGTGCTCTATATATGTATACCAGTTTTTATCTTTTATACCACATTTTTACTGTACCTTTTCTATGTTTAGACACATAGATGCTTACCATTGTTTAAAATTGCCTACAGTATTCAATATAGCAACATGCTGTACACATTTGTAGCCTAGGAGCAATAGGTGATACTATATATCCTAGGTGTACAGTAGGCTATACCACCTAGGTTTGTGTAAGTACACTATGATGTTCACACAATGACAAAAATGCCTAACAATGCATTTCTCAGAACATATCTCCATCATTGAGAGATGCATGACTGTATTGTACTGTTTTGTATTCTGTCAGGGAATATCCTTAAAATACTTCAAACTTAACTATGGCACACATTGTTAGCAGTGGTAAAGGAGGAGAAGTCTGTGGGTAAGATGGTTTTTCTCTGGTGGTACTCAGTTGCAACTCTCTTCACAAAAGCAGATGAGAATGGTTTTTAGTGAGTGTACTGGGGACTTAGCACCATCTTAGGCTCTCATTCCTTCTGACTTAGGTCCTTAACTTGACAGACCTACTCAGTCAGGCCCAGCACTTCAATGATGGTCTCCCTAATGACTGCACCAGCACCAGGTCTCGTGGATCTGTGTGTCATGTGATGACAGTGTGGTCATGACACTAAGGGACTGTAGACTCTTAAAGATGCCCTTGGATTTTTCCATCTGCTTGGGGATAGAGACAATCTGTTTTGGTCAAGTACTTTATGTAGAACATTCTATTTTGCCTTTTTAAAAGCCTCGGTTTGCCTAGCACTCAGAGGTAATGGAGTGAGGAAAGACAACTGCTCTTTGCAGATCCAGTTTATTCAGCTGGCTGATGGGATGTGCTCTGTGCTTGAGGGCTGAGAGAAGGCTAGGTTGGCCAGACCTGGCTGGCCTGGGGAAACAAGGTATTTTGAAGTCTGCTGCTTCCAGACCAGATGGCCTTGCTTCATTGTTCTTAGGCCCCTTTCACCCAGGTGCAGCCTGGGTTTTCTGCTTTGATACTACTTTTACCCAGTCTTAAAAACATGACACACATATTCCTATTACCTCTTGCATAGCTTTCTTCAGTTAGGTTATTATAAACAATGAGGACATTGGTTTGGTGGGCAAGGAAAAGAAGACTACTTTGGGTGAAACGCTAGTAAGGGAAATTGGAAGGCACAGGTGGGATAGAGTAGGGCAGTCTTAGAAGGATTGGAGCTAACCAGGCATTGTCGGGACCTCCCTGTGTCAGCTGCACTCTGCAGAGCAAGTCCAGTGCTGCAGGTCATTGGTGTGGGGACCATCTGGGGTGACAGGGATCTTCCCCTAGGATATATTCTTCCCAGTAGTAATGAGCCATTCCTGTACAAAAAGGGCCCAGGCTCCAGGGCCTGTGCATAGGGTGGTATGTCTCTTACCACACCAGCTGCCTGTGTGGCACAGTGCCGGTAGGTACCTAGTGCAATCTTCCCAGTAGTCAGTGTGGTTAGCCACAGGGGAAACTTGAGAAGGAACATCTTGAAAACTGACAGCTTTTTTTCATTCTCTAAAGATTCCCATAGATTTTCATGGAAGTCACTCTCAGGAGAACTGTCTATACTAGTAGAATTTGGTGCCTTTTAAAAAAATCAATTATAGTCTGCTTATATTGTGGCTCCTCGGAGCCACAGAGTTGAGATGCTCTAAAAATCAGGACATGACATAGAATTATTGTAATTAAAATGCTGAAAATGAAGATAGCAAGGATTGGTATCTTTATCACTGGATGAGAACTTAGCACAGCAGACAGTAACACAAGTGTGAGGACCAAGTCCAGAGCGATCAGTGGTCCAGAACAGCTGGTTTCTTCCAAACCCCTACTTAGTTCAGCCCTGATAATAGGCCACAGTTCCTGTTCCTGGGTTATACCCTGGCTCTCACACAGAGAAACCTGGCCACTTTTTAGAAAATCACTGTTTAAATTACAGAAATACTTTTCCTTTGACAAAGTAAATAATATGCATAATTTATTTGCATATTATTTACTTTGCATTATTAATGCATAACTGCTACCCAGAGATAGCAGTTAACATTTTGGTATAAATGTTGTGATATAGCCCTTTTTGAAATTCATCTGGTGTGTTAGTCTCTGTCCAGAGGATGTATTTGCAGCTAATATAATGCTACATAAAAGTGTTGTTAGTATGTTGGTGTAGGGTGGGAAATAAAAAAAATAGTGTTGTTGAGTGTTGTTTTGTGTGTGTATATTTTTAACTTTAAAAAGTCTGTATAGGCGGGGCACAATGACTCACACCTGTAATCCCAACACTGTGGGAGGTTAAGGTGGGTGGATCACTTGAGCCCAGGAGCTTGAGACTAGCCTGGGCAATGTAGCAAAACCCTGTCCCTACAAAAAATACAAAAAATTATCTGGGCATGATGGCACATGCCTGTAGTCCCAGCTATTTGGGAGACTGAGGCCAGAGAATCACTTGAGCCCAGGAGGTCAAGGCTGCAGTGAGCTGAGATCACTCCACTGCACTCTAGCTTGGGTAACAAAATGAGACCCTGTCTCAAAAAAAAAAAGTTTGTATAACTTTATATAGTCTGTATATCCTCGGCTGTATCTCAGTCTCTTAGAATATGCAAGTCTTAAGGAGTGATTATCAGCTTTCACCAAGGTCTCCATTTCAAATGTTAGTATCACACAGGTGACATCATGCTGGGTTTTTTACCCACAGAGAGGTTAAGGGACTTACATTTTACATAAATTGATTAAGCCAGGTATGTTACGCATACTCTCTGAATCCAGTGAACCTGTATCTGTAAGAGCTAGACCTTTGGGGTACAGAGCTGAAGAGGACCCAGCTTCTCCCCTGTGAGCTGAACTGGCAGTTTGGCGGGGGATGGGGGTCCATGGAGACAGACCCTTTGAGCAGATCATCGCAGTGTTTGAGTAACCTGTCCTGGTCTTCTGCTGTTCTAGGCTTACCCTGGCTCTCTGAGGGAGTGGGTTCCTTCTCCAGGAAATAATTTACTTTCCTATCAACTCCTGTCGAAAATCTTATCAGCTTGTACCAGGAAGCTTGCTGCTTGTATGCTATCAGCGCTGCAATGCTTTTGGTCTTGAGAGGCTAATACTGCTCCCTTCCTTTTCTCTCCCTGCTCAGTGGCCTTTTCCTCATTTGATCAAGGGTGCCTTGTGTAGCCAGGCTGGAATCCTGATTGGAAAAGGTAGCATACTCCTAAGGTTGCCCTGACCCATCCTCAGGGCTTTCTGAAGCAAGGGGAGGAAGTAGAGCCCTCTCCCTCTACCACACACACACACACACACACACACACACACAAAGAGCACACATGTTCTTGTTCTGGGGGTTGTACCTGAGCTTTCTCTTGAGGTTCTAGTCATCAGGCCCTTTCCCCAGGAACACACTTGCTTAAAGACTATAACTTGGGAACAGCTTAGAAAAGATTTTGATGATTTTCAATTGCATTTTCCTTAAGGAAAAAAAAAATCTCCATTAGGCTTTTTTCTTTCTTTTTTAAGTAGTACCTTGGTTTCCTCTGAGCTTTTCCATTTACCCTTGAAATGAGTCCATTTGCTAGCCTGGGATACCTTTTCAGCCTGGAGAATTTGAGAGAGAGAGAGACAGTGCAAGATTATATTGTGAGTTCTTAATGGGTAAAAGTGATTTTTTGCTTTTGGAGAGAATGTATATCATGGGTAGTTTGTTTGTGAAGGATTAATATTCCTCTCTCCTCCTCCTGAGCCTCCAAAAAAGACCTTTCCAAGTACCTCAAGCAGCTAGTGGGTAACCATGAACTCCCCAGGGCTGTGGACAAGATGTCCTAGGGCTGCAGATTTGAAGCCTCTGTGAAAAAGGTGTATCCTGTGGCTACTAGGCCCACTCTCCCTGGCCTAGCTGGACTCAGGACCCTAAGCTCCCTTTGCTTGCTTGATTCTCTTCCAAGATCTTCTCTCACGCAGATTATTCCCTTTGGAATAAAGTGATGGCCCTGATATCAAGGACTGCCCTCAGCCCCTTTCTAGAAAATTCAGAGTATGCCAAGATCTCTTCTGAAGGGGTTGACTTGACAGAAGTGGAGTGACTCCCTTTCTTAAGAACTTGAGAGCAATTGGGTCTCATATTTTTCCTTATCAGTGCTTTGCAGTTGCTTCAGAGTGTCTCCAGCTAAGCCCATATCTGTAGTTTCTTTATAAGACAGGCTTTTCCAACTGAGGTAAGAAGTGCGAGACAGGTTATTGGTCCATTCACTCATTCATTTAGTGTCTCCTGTGTGCCAGGCCTACTGAGTGCCCTGTGGTAGGCTGTGAGCATAGAGTGATAAGTCGCATTGCAGTCCTCAACATTTTCATCCAGATAAAATTAGGAGCTGAGGGTCCCCAGGGTTTATCTTGGAGGTCAAAAGGAATTGCTAAATAGGACCATTTCCATTTCCCTGTTCAATCATGGGAGAAAAGTGGTGACGGTGGGAGTTGGTAGAAGGGTTCTTGGTGATAGCCCGCTCCAGCTAGCTGATATGGTCAGTGTGGTAATAAAGATGGCTGTGGTTGTGAATATCATTAGAAGGCAGTACCCCTGGCCCTCCTGGATTATCACTTTAGAGCCTAGCATCCACAGGGAGTTGGACTAAGGCAGTACCTTAGATGAGTAGACACCTCTTTTTTTTCCATTTCCATGTCTCTTGTTCATTTTTCAAAAAGACTCCAATTCATTGTGTAAAATGCAACTGTCTGTAGGGTGTACCAGTTCTATGTAATGCCCATGTTGCTTCCAGGTGTCTTAGCGATTGGGAAGCCCTGCCTTCTGTCCTTCAGGTCTCTGTCTTGGGAGCAATAGTAGCAGCTAGAGGATACAGAATACCCGCTGTATACTAGGCACTGGCTTATGTGGATTAACTCACCAAGTTCTTGAAGAACCCAATAAGGGAATAGGTGCTAATCTCATCCCTATTTTACAGGCAAGGAAACTAAAGCTGGAAGAGGCTGTCACACCCTCAAGGTGGCACTGAGGTTGGACCCTAGGGTGTCCCAACTCTAGCACTGCCTTTCTTTGCTTTTGCCCTGTGTTCCTTGGTGGGCTGCCAGGCCCAAGGGATTTGGTCTGCTTGTGCTGTGATATGGACAGATGGTGACAGCAGCATTGCAAACACACTATCCAGGAGGGTACCCTAAGTCAAGTGTGCTATATACTAGGCTTTTGGAGTTTGCTGAGAGTCCTTCTGCTCTATCTCTTAGTTCTCCAAATTGGCAGTGCTGTAAATAAAACCACTGATTTGGCAGCTGAACTCTACTGCATGGGGTGAAATCAGATGCCCTCTGGCCTTCCTGGCATATTTTTGGAGGGTCCCTACATACCTGCTCCATCTACAAGGCCAACCTTAGTTTTCCACCTTACGGTTTTCATGGCAAGAGGCTGGTCATGACTGTGGAGACTTTTAAACCTGGCTTCAGTGACAAGCTGGCCAGCCCTGATAGAGTTCACCATGGAAGGGAGTTGTTTCCCTAAACTCTGGCCCTGTCTTCCAGGGCCAGAGTCCTAGTCACAGTCGTACAAGCCAGGCCACCACTTCTGTCTCCTTTTCTCTGCTGGTGAAGTCTCTAGCCTCACATTTGCCAAATAATCACATCTCAGTGGGTAAAGTGGGGATTTTCAGGACCATTTGCCCTTGATTCTGGGTGGATGTCAGCTTGTGTTACAAAACAGCAGGAATTGTGGTGGATAATTTGGCATAGCCCAGGCACCCCGCACAGTTCTTTGCAAATCTACAAGGAATGGCCTTTGTTTCTCTGAAATAGTGGGCAGTGTGCTGCAGGTAGTAGAGGGGAGGGGTGGGGGACAGTCCTTACAAGTGAGGGTTGCCCCCGAATCACCTTCTCACCACATTCATTGAGAATGGTCATCCTGTCCCATCCCTGACCTCGGAACTCACTGTGTACCAGCCTCTAAACTGAGGTGCATTCAGGAGAAAACACTACTATTTTTACTGTCATAAAATTAAGCCTGGCAATAGAAAAAGAACACAACCTGGGGTGCTTTGCATAAATATATCTCCTGGAGCTGTTAATCAGTAACACAGGAATCTGGTACCTTTAGAAGCCAGTTATGGTCTGTATACCTAAGATAAAACACGTTTTATGTTCAGTAAAAATGATATGGCAGTGTTTACCTTCTTAGAAAATGCAGCAAGTACTATTTGAATGAGACTCCTAGGCCAGCACTCAATGTGAATCAGGCTAACATTGATGATAACAGAGTAGTCTGTGCCTGCCTGTGCCTGGACACTAATTGGAAAAACCCAGCAGCTACCTCCTTGGTGATCTCTGCCCATTTGGGCAAGTTCCAAAGAGCCAGCTCCACTCAAAGTAACCTCTCTATTTTTTTTTCTGTAACCCAGTGCCTGAAAACCAGGAGGAAATAATTTCCCTAATTTCTATTTAGCCTTCTAAAATCATGGCAGTAGTTGTCTTATATTCAAGGGCCACTGACATTGGGGGTTTTTGGTTTCTGAGTCATTTTCTATCTCTGTTTCATTCTTACCTTTTCTCTCCTTGCTTTGTTTCTATGCTTCCCTGGTTTCAAGCATCATTCTTGCTGCTCAGCAGGGTATGAAATAACAGTTCATGCATTAATCACCCTAACCACGGTTCCATCCTGAGGGCAAGGGACTGTCAGGCCATGATGGCCCTATCAGTCAGAAGCCAGGGCTATTAGGGCTGGCTGTGGCAGCCAGGGCCCATCTAAGATGATGCCCATTTCTTGGTGAGCCACTCACTAGCCATCGTTTACTTAATTTTCTTCTAGCAGTGCAAGAAGAGAGAAATGAGGAGAGGGCGGTAATAAGATAACATTTCTCTCACCTTAACTCATTGAAAGGATCTGTCATGATTTTGTTCCAATTGTGTTTATTATTGGTCTTTCCCAGTTTGGCATGTGGCTGTGAGCTTCCTGAGATGGGTCTTTGTCTTCTTTTCAAGTGGTCTGTGAGCTGCCTGAGTCAGGGATGATGTCTTTTATTTCTGGACTCCTCTGCAGGGTTGGCTGTGTCAGGAAAATGCAAAGTGAGCATGTGAGGTGGGAAGGAGACTGAGCTAAGTGTCAGCAACAGCAGCTTCTTTCTCCTTCAGCACATTTGCTGGATGTGAGATATAGTTGGAACAGTCCAGAAGAGTCTTCAAGCAGGAGGGCAGGCGGGCACACAGGCAGGCAGAGTGGACTTACTGTTTTCTGACCATGAGGTGTCTCTGGCTGGCTGGAGTCCAGGCTGGCCCCAGGGGCCTGCAGGATTGATTCACGCTACCAAACCAAAGAGAACTGAAGCTGCTGCTGGGACAGAACGTCCTGAGCCACCAACATATAGAGTTTTGCCTGCTGCGAAGCTCAGCTCTGGTGTCTTTTTCCCCAAGTGTTGAAGTGTCCTGGAATTCTCATGTATAAACAGAGGATTAAAGAATGCAAGTTTCTTAGCTATTTAGGAGGCTGAAGCAGAAGGATCACTTCAGTCTAGGAGTTCGAGGTTACCATGAGCTATGATTGCACCACTGCACTCCAGCCTGGGTGACACAGCAAGACCCTGTCTCTTAAAAAAAGAAAAAAAGAATGCAGGTTTTTATGTGTGTGATAAAATTCTCATAAAATTTGCCATTTTAACCATTTTTAATGTACAATTCATTGGCATTAAGTACATTCACATTGTTGTGCAACCATCACCACCACTCATCTCCAAAACTCTTTTCATCTTCCCAAACTGAAACTGTGTCCCTGTTGAACAACAACTCACCATTTTCTCCTACCTCCAGCCCCTGGCAACGACCTATGAATTTGACTACAATGAGTACCTCATATAAGTGGAATCATACAGTATTTGTCCTTCTGGACTGGCTTATTTCACTTAGCACAATGTCCTCAAGATTCATCCATGCTGTAGCGTGTGTCAGGATTTCCTTCCTTTTTTAGGCTGAATAATATTCATTGTATATTTATACCACATTTCGTTTATCCATTGACACTTGGGTTGCTTCCACCTTTTGACTATGTTTCTAAATACTGCTGCTGCGAACATGGGTGTACAAATATCTGTTCAAGTCCCTACTTTCAATTCATTTGGGTAAGGGTTTAAAGCACAAGGAGCAAGATGTCTTTGAAGATCAGTTTCTGATGAATCACCGTTCTCTGCTGAGCAAAAGTCAGCTTTACTCACCATCTAATTTTAGACTTCAGCATAACTACCACTGGACACTCATAATATCTGACTTCATTTTGATATTTGATAGGCTTTCACAACATTTTATAATTCCAGTTTGATATATCCCCTTTCATTGACCACATTTCAGCTGGCCACTTCCTTATGATTGTGGGGGCACCCTTGTCACTTGTTGGTGGGCACTGGACTAGGCAGTGCGCCTTACTACAGCCAGCTTGCTCTAGTGGCGTGGGCTCTTAATGACTTTGACCCTTCTCTTTCCTGACCCTAGTTGAGCTGGTCTTTTGGCCTTGTCCCCAGACCTGGCTCTTAGGACTTGAAACCATGAGCCTGCTGATGACTAAGACTGTTGAAGCCACTTGTCTTCCCCTCATGGCAGCTTTGTGCAAGCATAGTATTATCCCCCATGTCTTCCAGTTTTTGTAATCTGCTTTTGTTTCATCTAATTCTTATACAACATTTAGAATTATTGGAATTACATATGTGTAACTTCCTAGGAAAGTATATTTCTGAAATGCCTTGGCACAGGACCGGTTTTCCCCATACCAGCTAAGGACACACTTGGGTGATAATTGGCTTCCTTGAGCCAGTGTCCATCTGTATTTGCCAGGCCATTTAGGAAGTAGAGATGGCTGATTGTGAAACTCTTGTCTTAATGGGCATGTGATTATTCTCTGTGTTAATTTCTTCCTAGCAATTCTCTAGATTCACAAATGAGCCAACTGAAACTACTGCATAACTAAAAATACTGAGATCAGTCCCAGTGTACTACTAAACTTTGAACTCATGACGTCTTGAGGACCTAGACTGTGGGCCATGTGGCTTTTGTGAGTGAGGCAGGGACTGCCCACTGTAGCCATCTGCCCCTGCCTAGAAGGATGTTGGTGCTGCTCATAGTTCCCAGCCAGCCTTCCCTCCCTGTGTCTCAGGCCCTGTAGGGGCAGCATGTAGAGAAAGCCTGTACCCTGCACTTTAGGAACTTAGAGTCTAGTTAGGGAATATGGAAACACTGACAATACGCCAGCCACTTCTGAGACAGTCCTATGTTCTTTGTTCTATTCTAATAACAGAAGTATAAAGGAAAACATCACCAGCATACAAAATAAAAGTCTCCTATTCTTACCCCCAAAACTCTGTTCTTCTGGACACTGTACATGTCCTGGCCTGTAGTCTGCCTTTTTCATCTAAATACTCACCTTGAGCCCATCTCTGCCTCAGTGCTATATTCTTCTTAAGGACTGCTTGATATTTCTAAGGCTGTTTTTGAATGATTGCAGTTACAGTGTGCTGGCGGGAATTCAGAGCCAGAAAGACCCTTAATGGCGTAGGTCAGGAAGACCTCTTGGAGGAACCACCTAGAGCTCCCAGGTTCTGGGTAGGATCCAGTGTGATGCTGCAAAGGAGGAGGAGGAGGAGGAGGAGGAGGACATCCTCTGCTGCTTTTCTCTTCTGCTCTTCTCAGGGCTGATGGTGCCTTCTCCTGCTCTGGCACATGGCCCCTGGGGCAGGGAGTGGGAAGGATCAAACAATATTTTGTTGTCAAGGCATTTTCATCTTTGGGACCTTACTGTAGACACCACTATCAACCCTGCTTTTTATAGATGTTGATACTGAGGTTTGGAAAGGTGAAGGGGACATCCCAAGTCATGGGCAAAACCAGGAAGAGGAGGGAATGTCAGCTGGGTCTGAGCTGGGATGAGCTGACAAAAAGGCTCAGTACATGCTTAGTACTGTGGCTGCCATTTCATTACCCTGATGGTTACCTTATTTTCCGGATGCTGGAGGACAAAGGCGGGAGTTTGCCAGACAGCAGATCAGAGGCTTCCCAGAAGAACAGAGATCTATGTGGGGTGTGGAATAAGAGCTCTTCACACAGTAACCCAGCTTTCAGCTGGGTCCCTGGCCTACACCCTGAGAGGGGCCGGCTCATGAATCACGCAGCTATTTCTGGAGCTGATATGAGGCAAGGGGGCACTTTGCTGCACTGGGGTAGGCAAGCCATTCTTCTGGCAGGGAGAGAAGAACAAAGAGGTTGTTCAAAGGGTATGCAGCCAGTTCCTGGAGGGTGACTGGTGTCTATGCTCACTAGTTGTTCCAGGGTGAGCCAGCTATATACAGATTGACCCCCAAAGGCTGAGGGAGCTGAGAGGCTGACACATCCAGTTTCTCAGAAAGAAACATTTAATAGGGACTTAAGAACAGAAGCAATGTCTCAGGTGGAGACAGAGTGGATCCCTGTACATACTCTCCAGAAAGTATTATTTAAATAGCAAGCTTTTAGGGTAAAGACATGTATAGCTGGTCATGCCTCAGAGTTTATTTTTTTGTTTGTTTGTTTTTTTGAGACGGAGTTTCGTTCTTGTTGCCCAGGCTGGAGTGCAGTGGTGAAATCTCGGCTCACCGCAACCTCTGCCTCCTGGGTTCAAGCGATTCTCCTGCCTCAGCCTCCCAAGTAGGTGGGATTACAGGCATGCGCCACCACACCCAGCTAATTTTGTATTTTTAGTAGAGATGGGGTTTCTCCATGTTGGTCAGGCTGGTCTTGAACTCCTGACCTCAGGTGATCCACCTGCCTCGGCCTCCCAAAGTGCTGGGATTACATACGTGAGCCACCATGCCCAGCTGCCACAGACTTTCTTACAAAACTCTGGGAAGATTAGACAAACATCTTCACTAGAGGTTATTTATGCAATAGGCATTGTTTCTTTTTTTCTTTTATTTTTGGAGACAGGGTCTGGCTCTGTTGCTTGGGCTGGAATGTGATGGTGTGATCATGACTCACTGCAGCCTCAAACTCCTGGGCTCAAGCAATCCTCCTGCTTCAGCCTCCTGAATAGCTGGGACTACAGGCATGAGCCACCACACTCAGCTACTTAAAAAATGTTTTGTAGAGATGGAGTCTCACTTTATTGCCCAGGCCAGTCTTGAACTCGTTAATTCAAGGGATCCTCCCACCTCAGCCTCCCAAAGCACTGGGATTACAGGTGTGAGCCATCATGCCCAGCCTGGCATTGTGTTTTTATAAGGAGTTGTCTATGCTATGGGAATACATCAGTCATCGTGGTTTCACTTCAAGATGATGTCATACTAGGCACAGTGGTTCATGCCTGTAATCCCAGCACTTTGGGAAACCAAGCAGGAGGATGGCTTGAGGCCAGGAGTTGAAGACCAGCATGGGCAACATAGCAAGACCCTGTCTCTACAAAAAATTTTAAAAATTAGCCAGGTGTGGTGACATGCACCTGTTGTCCTAGCTACTTGGGAAGCAGAGGTTAAAGGATTGCTTGAGCCCAGAAGTTTGACGCTGAGGTGAGTTATGATCATGCTACTGCACTTCAGCCTGGGCAATAGAGCAAGACTCTGTCTCTAAAAAATAAAAATAAAAAAGATGGTGTCATTCTTGCCATGCAACAAACTGTTTTCCTACATAGGTGTCACTGCCCATTCAGGATCAGTGGAAGGCTAGGACTGGCAGGTGGTGTAGGCAGATACAGGTGAATCCCACTGTGGGGATTCCTGCTGGGGTGACCACAGTGCCTGAGGTGTTTAGGCCTTCAATCAGTGGGAGGAGGTTGGGGAAAGGGTTGTTACCAGGCATGGGCCTGGGCCTGGCAGTCAGGATACAGGAGCTGTCTGTGGCCCCTGGACTCCAGCCTCTGGCAGCCATCCTGATTGTTCTCATGTTCCATATGTTTCTCTTCTGTCCCAGGCTCAGTATACAAACTCCACATCCTCTGACTTGGAAGCTGCCCAGCCCTGAGCTCTGCCTGGGCTTCCTAGTTATACTTCCCAAAGATGTGACCGGTTTCCCCGACTCTGAACCTTGGCTCTGATGTCATGTAGTTAGTTGAGGCCAAAGGAAAAGTGATGGGGGGGACTGTTCATGTGTGTGTGTGAGCTGGAGTGAAGGAAGGTGTGCCTAGGCAGGGCCTTTGGTTCCTGGCAGTCCCCTCCCCAGCATTCTTGTATTTTCCTGCCGTGAATCTACTGAAGATAGAGATCCGGCTCTGTTCTGCTCTTCCTCTTCTCTGAGTGGCTTTGGGCATATCCATCCCTTGCACTGGAACTCCGTTACCTCCTCTCTATAGCGAGGGGCTAACTGATCTTGCAGGCCCCTTGCTCTTAGAATAGCCTGTGACTCTGACTCCCAGCCTCCTGTTTATTTCTGAGGCTTCTTCCCAGAGTGGATAAATACCTCCTCTTCTTTCTCCCTGTCTACAAGAGGCTCACTTTTGGTCAGGGGAGGGGTCTGCCTGAAAGGTCATAGGCATTTGAATAATAGTAATAGCATCAGTGAGCATTTACTGAATGCTTTCCAATGTGCGAAGCACTGTGCCCAGCACTTTACATGCAAAATCTCTTCATTTTCCCAGCAACCCTATGATGGGGTATAGATTACTAATATTATTCTTGTTTTATAGCAGAAGAAACTGAGGGTTGGAGAGGTTATTACCTGTCCAAGGTTACATGGCCAGTGAGTAGATGACCCTATATTTAAATTCAACTTGATATTTTATTAAAATTCCTATTCTGGGCTGGGCACGGTGGCTCACATATATAATCCCAGCACTTTGGGAGGCCAAGGTAGGCAGATCACTTGAGGTCAGGAGTTCGAGACCAGCCTGGCAAACATGGTGAAACCCCGTCTCTATAAAAAAAAAAAAAAAAAAAATATATATATATATATATATAAATTAGCCAGATGTGGTGGTGCATGCCTGTAATCCCAGCTACTTGGGAGGCTGAGGCAGGATAATCACTTGAACCTGGGAGGCAGAGGGTGCAGTGAGCCGAGATTGCACCCTTGTACTCCAGCCCAGGCAACAAGAGTGAAACACTGTCTCAAAAAAAAAAATGTGGAGGGGATATTTCCAGGACACAGGAAAGGATGAGCCCAGTGACAGTATTGCTGATGCTGAGAGAAGGCCAAGGGGTGGGGTGGGCACTACCAAGGGTCAGCTGAGTAGACGCTGAAGTTCCTGACAAGGGTCCTGGTGCTGCTGAGGTCACTGGCAGAGATGGAGAGCAGCAGTGTGGGAGTCAAGAATGGAGGGGCTCTGCTGAGGCAGTGAGAGGAGAAAGCGGAGTATGATGGATGTTCACACTCACTGGGGTGAGGGGAGCCAGGGGGCTGGTTAGAGACCTGGAGGTGGCCCCTGGAGCATCATGGAATCCTCAAGGCTGTGCATAGGCAGAGAGCAATGGCGCCTGCTCCCTCGATGCTGTCTTCCCCAGAACCTGGCTCAGGTGGGCTCCTGAGTACCTTCCCGAACTCCAAGAGAAGAGGCTGGGGTTGATTTGCTAAATTCTGAAGTACTGCCACCTGGTGTGAAGGGCCAGGGGTTGCAAAAGAAGCCTTAATGAGCTGTTTGAGACCTGGCCTGGCCAGGGGGGAGAGGGTTAAAAGGAGCTCAGCCCCAGGAATTGCAGCAGTGTAGGGGTCCTCTCTGGTTTGAGCTCCTTGGAGGGGGAGTTGTGATTTGATAGCATCCCCTACTTGCCAGGTTTGCCCAGCAGAAGTCCTGGTGCTAGCCTAGAGCTCAGAGGCTGCAGGGCCTGAGAAGAGACAGAATTGGATTTAAGGCATATTCGATAGGTGGAACTATGGGTTAGGAGGTGCCAGGTCAGGCTATAAGAGGAGCATGGTTGTGGGGAGTTGGACCATGTGAGGTGTCTAGGTAACAGTGACTTAGGGAGGCAGCCGAGGACTGAGGATGGGGCCACTGGGGCTAGGAGCCCAGATTGGTCAGTGCCCACTGCCCCTAAGGCCCCTGGAACTATCTTAGAGCAGTTGAAATAGATGCTTGAAGAGATCCAAGGCATTCTAAAACTAGCTAGGCCCCACCCTCCTACCATGAGGACCCCCAGGAGCAGCTTTGAGTGTGGCATTGGAATCAGACAAGCCTGGATTTGAGAAAAATGTAAAAGCAAAGTGAAAACCTCCACCTCTGTACACACCCTGACCTTTAAGTTCTTGTATACTTTCAGAAATGTGTGTGTATGTATTTGTGTGTATATCCTTCTTATTGTACAAATAAAATAGATGCACTGCTCTAGACCTTGCTTTCATCCCTTAAATTATTGGCCACGTGGAAGAACCACCTGGTTCTTTTAGTAGTAGTCTATTATGTGGTGTGCTTTAATTTACCCAGCTGGACTCAGCTGATAGACATTAAGGCTAGTTTGGGGTTATTCTGATGCAGCAACAACCGTACTTTACATAGATCCCTGAACGCTGGGACAATTATTTCTGCAGGATAAATTCCAGATACAAATTTTCTGTGTTGCAGTTGTTGTCTCTCCCCTTCTCCCTAAATTCTCCTTCAAAGAGATTCTGTCCGTTCCCACTCCTGCTAACAGTGTATGAGAGTTATAAAATGATGATAGTAGTACAGAGCTGTTGGGAGGATTAAATGAAATCATATGTAAAGATTTCTGCCGGTGCCTGCCGTATCAGGCTGCAGGGGTGGGGCTCAGGGCAAGGGTTGCACTGAGAATTGGATCACTTTGGACAAGCAACAAATAAAGTACTGGGTTGGGTTTCCTGGTCAGCTTGGAGAAAGAGAGGTGGCAGGAGCTGCTGAGTACCTGATGTGTGCCAGACACCGAAGCAGGGAAAGGGCAGTGAACCAGATCAGCTTGGCCCCTGCCCTGCCCTTGTGGAGCTAACAATCTAGACAGAACCAGTCTCTGCAGAGTGTGGTAAGTTCTACCAGGATGCTGCCACTCCGAGTCCCCTCTGACTGGGTCTCTCTCTCCCCTGCCCACCCTGCACCCCCTTCAACAGTGTACGTGATAGAACGGGAAAGGAAGATGGACAGCGGGTGTCAGGCAGTCCTGGCTGCTTGTTGGGCTGCTCTCTGCTGCTGCTGCCTCCTGGACAACTTGAACTGAGCAGCTAAGATCCAAGTATTTCCCTACAGCCCTGCTACCTCCTGTTACTGGAATAAACAACTACTGTTGCACAATTTCCATTTTCTTCTTTCTTTGAAAATAACTCACAGATTTTTTTAAATTTTAGCACCTTTCATAGGTGCGAAATGGTATCTCACTAATTTGCCTTCCCTGATTATTAGTGACCGTGAACATAAACATATAAGTTTTGGGCAGTTTGTACATATCTTGTGAATTGCTTATACATATTCTTAGCCTGTCTTTTCTGTTGGTTTGTCTTACTGATTTGTAGAGAATTTCTGTATATTCTATCTACTAGTATTTGTCTGTTTTATAGGCGTGCAAATATCTTCTTCCTATCTGACTCTCTCTCTTTTTTTTTTTTTTTTTTTGGAATGGAGTCTTGCTCTGTTACCCAGGCTGGAGTGCAGTGGTGTGATCTCATCTCACTGCAACCTTTACCTCCTGGGTTCAAGCAATTCTTGTGCCTCAGCCTCCCAAGTAGCTGGGATTACAGGCACGCGCCACCATACCCTGCTAACTTTTGTATTTTTTTAAATAGAAACAGGGTTTTGCCCTGTTTTCCAGGCTGGTCTTGAACTCCTGAACTCAAGCGATCCACCTGAGATCCAAAGTGCTGGGATTGCAGGTGTGAGCCACCATACCTGACCTCTCTTAATCTTTTTATAGTGTATTTTCTAGTATGAGAAATTTTAGAAGTCATGTTTACCATCTTTCCCTCATGCTTTGTATGGTTTAGTCTTTGAAAACTCATTTTCTATTCCAAGCTCATAAAAATAAGTCTATATTTTCTTCTAAAAATGTTTCAGATATAGTCGTTAGTCCACCTGATTGATTTATTATTATTATTTTTTTTTTTTTTGAGACCTAGTTTCACTCTTGTTGCCCAGGCTGGAGTGCAATGGCATGATCTTGGCTCACTGCAACCTCCGCCTCCCTGGTTCAAGCGATTCTCCTGCTTCAGCCTCCCAAGTAGCTGGGATTACAGGTATATGCCACCACACCCAGCTAATTTTATATTTTTATTTTATTTTTTGAAATGAGGTATTGCTCTGTCACCCAAGCTGGAGTGCAGTGGCATGATCTCAGCTCACTGCAGCCTCTGCCTCCTGGGTTCAAGCGATTCTCTTGCCTCAGCCTCCTGAGTAGCTGGAACTAGAGGCATGCACCACCATGCCCAGCTAATTTTTGTATTTTTAGTAGAGACAGGGGTTTCGCCATGTTGGTCAGGATGGTCTCGAACTCCTGACCTCAGGTGATCCATCCATCTCAGCCTCCCAAAGTGCTGGGATTACAGGCATGAGCCACTGCACCTGGCCCTGAATTTATTTTTTATCATGGTGTAGGATAAGATTCTAGTTTTCTTTTTCCATCTTGGTAGTTCCAGCTCCATGTATTAATTAGATAATCCTGTTACCAAGCAAAAGGGGCTCACTACCTGATGTGCTAGAAGCCAATTCCATGACACTGGGTTTTTGAGAAAATAAATGCTTTTATTGTAAGTTGATTAACAAGGAGACAGGATTCCAGCTCAAATCTGTCTCCCTGTCCTGGCTTTAAGGCAGTAATTTTATTAGAAAAGGTTAGAGGGGTGGATTCCAGGATGAGAGGTGGTTGGTGGAAGGAAAGAAGAGGTTTGGAAAGTCCTGGGGCATGTACAATAATCTCTTCATGCTACCTCTTGGATCCTATGTGCAAATTCAGGGGAGGGGTTAGTATGAAACACGCAGTGAAAATTCAGGCTGTGACATCATCAGCAGGCTCATTCTAGCCAAATTCCAGCTGGCCATATTAGTTCTAACAGATTTCAGCCAGTTCTTTTGCCTCATAAGCAGAGGGGTTTCAGTGTTTCAGCAAGCTGTTTCTTGTCTGCCATCTTGTAAACTCTGTTAAGGATTGGTGTCTTTAATCTTTGGGGCACAGTTTCAATCCTTTCCCTATTAATTTGAGATGAGATTTGTCATATACCACGTTCCCATATACGAATTAGAATATGAGCTGGAATCAGGAATCTGGTGGATGTGTACCCTCCTTCCACCAGCACATGCATAAACACATACCTCTTATTCTTTTTCGTAATTTTCTTGGCTTTCTCGGACTTTTACTCTTTCATCTACATTTTAGAATGTGTGTTAGTTTCTACAGAAAACCATGTTTGGCTTTGATTGGAACAGCATGTGATTTATCAAGTAATTGGTGAAAGAGTTGACATATTTACAATATTGTCTTCCCACCATGAACAAGTAATCTCTCAATTTATTTTTGTCTTCTTTTTATGTCCTTTAAGTGTTAAAATTTTCTTCACATAGTTCTCGCATATTTTTATTGGTTTTTAAAATTAGATTTTTCCCCTAGGTATATTATAATTTTAATGTTACTGTGAATAGATTACTTTTTAAAAATGTTACATTTATTACTTGGTGGAAATAATTTATTCATTCCATTGGGATCACACATTAGAAAATTTTAGCCCATCTTTGTCACATCATTACCTTGGGGGCAGTTCAGCTGTGCGGGGAGCAGTTCTTCAGTCTGTCCTATGCATGCTCCAGGGAAACCACCCGGGTTCTACAGAGACAATCGTGGATTCCGTAAACGTAGCTCCAGAGTGTCAGGTGACAGACCACACAGAACAAACCCCCAATCCCTGCTTTTGCAGGGCTTATACTCTAGGGAGGGAACCAGACATTAAATAAACCCACAGGTAATAATTGACATCATACTTCCCTGTGAAGAGAAGAGACATAATGCCATGAAAACATACAAAAGGGGAACAATCTGGCACAGTCCAAGAAGGCTTCCCCAAGGCAGTGAAGTGAGCTAATATCTGAAAGATGTATAGATGTCAATAGGCAAAAGTGTAGGAACAGCAGGTGCCAAGGCCCAATGGCAGGAAAGATGGTGGCTCATTTGATAAAGTGGAAAAGGAAATTGGTGTCATAGGCAGCAAGGGGACATTAGGAGCAGTTGAGAAACAGGCAGGAATAAGATGGGGGTTCATAGCCCAAGTTAAGGATTTTGGTATTTGTCTTGTGAGTAATGGGAAGCTGTTGAAGGATATTAAGCAAAGGGATGATATCACATTTGCATTTTTAAGAGATCCCTTTGGCTTCTGTGTGGAGAGTGGTTTGGAAGGGGGCACAGGTACACATGGTGATTATGGAGAGAAATGAATGCATTTGAGATATTGGGAAGTAAAATCAACAGGACTTGGTGATGGATTGGATATGGACATTGAGGAAGAAGGTAAGAGTCAAGGATGACTTCTGGGTTTCTGACTGGAACTGGGCCTGGTGGTGGTGTTTACAGAGGTTGGGAACAAGAGAAAGGAATCGTGGCTGGTTGAGAGGGAGAACAAACTGAGTTAGTTTGAGGTTTCAAAGTATCTATGAGACATTCAAGTGGAGATGTCAGGTAAGCAATTGTATATAAACCTGAAGCTTGGAGGAGAGGTTGGGCTAGAGATGTCAATGTGGAGAGCCTTGGCATGTTGATGATCATTGAAACTGTGGCCGTGAGTAAGATCAACTTGGATGGAAATATGGCGGGAAGAGGAAAGATGGCAGTATAGGGCTGAGCTTTAAGGAATTCTGGATGGATCTGCAAAGGAGTCAGAGAGAGAAAGCTAGAAGAATGGGATGTCCTGAGAGCTGAGTGAAGATGTATTGGGAAGAGAGGAGTGATTAGTAACATCAAATGTTGCTGAGAGATTAGGTAAGGTGAGAATACGAAAGTGTCTACACTGTTTTCACTGAGGAGGTGGACTTTTCTCCAGTTCTTGTTCTGCGAAGGAAATCAACAGAAGGAAAGACAAGACTGCTTGGAACTAGAAGACGGGGCTCCTCAGGCCTGGAGAAAGGCAGACATTTGTGTAAGCATGGAACAGGTGAGCTCACAGGTGCAAAGAACTAGCTGAGGCAGGAAGGCTAGGAACCCCCGCTAAACTGGACAGAAGCATGCTAACAAAACATTAAATTCCAAAAAGGTTAGACACCAAGTAAGGGAGTCAGGCTAATGTCACTCAGCTTTGAGCCTGAACAGAGGAGACATTGTTCCTCAAGAAGACTATGTCCTCTGTGGTAGCTGCTGGAGGGTCCAGCACATAGATAACCAAGCAGATGACCATCCATGCCCTGGGGAGGTCCTTCTGAACAGTAGCAACAGTCTAGATCTTTCATGACCACCATTACAGATTTTGCTAATATACATCTTTTGAAAGGAAACTCTACATGCAACTCCAGTCTGGAAAGTAGATACTATAGAATTGCTGTGGTTGAGGCAAGGAGGAACCATCCTCTACTTTTTATGAAAGCTCAGGGGCCTGAGGAATACATTTGAAAGCCCCTGGTCTTTGGGATTTTGCAGTGCATTTGGCCACAGGAGATTTGGGATGGTTAGGTTTTGCCCCGGAATGTCATTCTGGGATACTGCCTTGCAAGCAAAATCATCGATGTGTTAACTGCTGGTGTATTCTATGAGGATCTGTGGACACTTTATTGCTGATAAGTATTCCATTGTATTAGAGGTACCACAGTTACTCATTCACCTGTTGAAGGACCATTTGGGTTGTTTCTACCTCTGGGTGATTATGAATCCATCTGCTATAAACATTGATGTTCAGGTTTTTGTGTGAACCTAAGTTTTCATTTCTCTAAGCTGAATACCCAAGAGTGGAATTTCTGGATCATATGATAGGCTTAAGAAACTGCTATTCTTTTCCAAAGTGGCTTTGGCATCGTGCATTCCTATCAGTAATGAATGAGAGTTCCGTGGCTCTGCATCTTTGCCAGTACTTGATATTGTCAGCAATTTTTATTTTAGCCATTCTGATTGTATGTAGTGGCATCTCATTGTGGTTTTGTGTTTTCCTAATAGTTAGTGATGAAGTCCTGTGCATATTTGCTCTCCGTATATCCTCTTTGGTGAAGTGTTTTTTCAAGTCTTTTATCCACTTTCAAATTGGGTTGTTTTCTTACTGTGGACTTTTGAGAGTTGTTATATATTTTAGATACAAGTCCTCTGTTGGCTGTGATTTGCACATATTTTCTCTGCATCTGTAGCCTATCTTTTCATCCCCTTAACAGTGTCTTCCATGGAGCAAAAGTTTTCATTGTGATGAAGTCCAGTTTATCAGTTTTTTATTTTATTTCATCACGTTTTTGGTGTCAGTCTAAGGACTCTTTGTCTCACCCCAGGTCATGAAGATGCTTTTCTATGTTTTCTTCAAAATATTTTACAGTTTTATGTTTTTCATTGAGATCTATAATCCATTTGGTGTTAGTTTTTGTATAAAATATGAGGTTTAAAATAGCTGAGGGTTTTTATGAGGTGTTTTGCATACCATACCAATATTTTTCAAAATGCTTTCTCCAATGAATTGCCTTTGCTTATGTGTCAAACCAGTTAGCCATGTTCATGTGGGTCTATTATTGTCTTCTTCATTCCATTCCTTTGATCTATGTGTCTGTTTGCCAATACCATTAACCGATGATCTTGACTACTATAGCTTTATGTTAAATCTTTATTTTAGTCATTTTAGTTCTCTTTCCTTTCCATACATTTTAGAATTTGTTTATCTTTATCTATTAAAAACTCCTGTTGGGATTTTTATTGAAATTACATTAAATCTATAGATCATCATGGGGCTTAATGGGTATTTAAGTGGGATTGGTTGCTCACCCTTACATGCCATAACCTTTAATGATGGCAGGCAGCCTGCCCATTCATTTGCTGGGTTGTAATTATTCCACAGTTAAAGCCCCTAGTGTATGATTACATTGGTGTCTTTGGAAGTTGGCAGTAAATGAGGTATACTATTCATTAACTTGGGTAGGAACAGCCATTACAAGATGGCCAGTATGTTGAGGGACTTGTGGGCCGGGTTATGCTCTGAGTCATATCAGCCACCATCATTCACAACCGTGGTCTTCCTGTGCCTCACTTCTGAGCAGGTAATGAGCAAGATCACACACTGTTTGCCGCCATTGGAAAATCCTCCCTCTCTCGAGGTCTTTACGCCGTCATCACGGGGTCATAGAACTGTCATGTACTAGGCATGATTAGGTTTTTTATCTAGATTTTCCTTAATTTCTTTTGCCTGGTATATCAGCCTCATTCATAATTTTTTTTTTTTTTTTGAGATGGAGTCTTGCCCTTGCCCAGGCAGGAGTTCAGTGGCGCAATCTCGGCTCACTGCAACCTCCACCTCCTGGGTTCAAGCGATTCTCCTGCCTCAGCCTCCTAAGTAGCTGGGATTACAGGCGCCCGCCACCATGCCTGGCTAATTTTTGTACTTTTTAGTAGAGATGGGGTCTCGCCATGTTGGCCAGGCTGTTCTTGAACTCCTGACCTCAGGTGATCCGCCGGCCTCGGCCTCTCAAAGTGCTGGAATTACAGGCTTGAGCCACCATGCCCAGCCAGCCTCATTCATAATTATTCCTCCAAAAGCTGCATTAGGGATATGTTCATGATATATGTCATGATATAATGAACTGCTTCCTCCTCCTTCTGTAGTAATGTCACCCATGACATTGGGTCTTCAGCACCAGAAAAACTTTTCTTTTTTTTTTTTTGAGATGGAGTCTTGCTCTGTCGCCCGGGCTGGAGTGCAGTGGTGCGATCTCGGCTCACTGCAAGCTCCGCCTCCTGGGTTCATGCCATTCTCCTGCCTTAGCCTCCTGAGTAGTTGGGACTACAGGCGCCCGCCACCACGTCCAGCTAATTTTTTTGTATTTTCAGTAGAGACGGGGTTTCACCATGTTAGCCAGGATGGTCTCGATCTTCTGACCTCATGATCCGCCCACCTCAGCCTCCCAAAGTGCTGGGATTACAGGCGTGAGCCACCGCACCCAGCCCAGAAAAACATTTTGTCCTCTTCTCAAGTGTATTTTGGGGCTTTTCATACTTGTCAGCCCCTTCCTCCCCTTTGATCTTGACAGTGACATCTTCCCCAGCTCACACCGTGGTCCTTTGGTCTATCTGAGGCAGTGGCATTACAAGACTCTAGCAGAAGAGTGGGTGCTGAGGAACTGCTTATGTACTCATCCTGTCCCGAGTACTCTGCCCCATTACTGCCCTTCAGTCCCCCACCAAATCTGGCTGGTGTCAAGATCAAAGTAAAACTGCTGTCTACTCTAAGCCAAATACAAAACAGTTTGTTTCTAAGGCTTGTCTTCCCCTCAGGGTGTGGAAGATTGCTTGCTAAAGTCTTGTGTAACAGAAAAGAGGATATTGCCTCCATAAACTATTTGAGATTCCCTTTTTTATTTCCTTCTCTCACCAGTATGAGAGAGATATAATGAACTGCTTCCTCCTCCTACTGCAGTAATGTCACCCATGACATTGGGTCTTCAGCACCAGAAAAACTTGGTTTTCTCCTCAGGTTTACAAAAATAAAGTGAATTATTTAAGTCTGACTTAAATTATTATCTGTATGTCTTTCATCTTTTATAAACTCATCTGGATAGAACCCATCCTGTCCACAACAAGCTGTTGAGCCCCAGAGTCACCTTGTGGCATTTCTGTGGATGTGCACATCCCTGCAGTCTTGTGGCTTGGATTGCTCACTGTATGATGTTTTGCAAGACCAAGCTTTGTACATGCAACCTGGACCAGCAAACAGGAATGAACGTGCTGCACCAGCACGGCAGGCACCTCGGTTCTTTAGCAGTGCTGTAAACACAGACAATGGCCTAGAAAATTATGAAAAATAGCATTTGAAACGTACTATATGATCTCACTATTTAAGAAACCCCATGATGAAACTTTCCTCTCTGTAAATTGAGAGCTTGTATTTTTGACCTGTCTTAATGATATTAACTTTGTTCTCATTACAACATTTCCCTGTGTTATCTAAGGCAGTAGCTGTACAACTCTGTCTTCCTTCCCATCCTGTAGAAGAGGAAGCAGAGGCTCAGAGAGGTCAAGTGTCTTACTTGAAATCATCCAGCTCTGGAAGAACAGAGCCAGGACCTCGGCTCAGGTCTGCCCAACTCCCAAGTTGGTGGCGGGAACATGGGGAAAGTGGACCCTGGTTTTAACCTCTTCTTTTGTTGGTCATAGTTTTATAAAAGCTCTTATTTTCTCTATTTTATTTAAATGGGGTGATAACCTTCTTGTAGAGTAACATGGTCTTTACTGGAAAATACCAAGCACTTCTGGATCTCCAGCCACTTGCCTGGGAATTGTCAGCATCCAGCACTGGAGTTGAGTTACACACGAGGGAGGCTGACACGCACCCAGGCGTCCCCTCACACATGCCTTGCTCAGGCTCCTCAGCAGCCACTCCTTTTCCCGCACCCTCATGTGGAAGGTGGAGGTGTGGCGGGTGGAGGCTGAGGGGCATTCACTCGGATGTTGTGACTGTGGACAGAATTCACTCCATATCTCAATTGACTGTTGGACGAGGTCGTTCTGAGGCGATGGGCCCTGACTCTCCTTGGGACACTCTGAACAAGGAGAAATCTAGATCTGGACCTTACACACAGATCTTGGATTTAGAAGGAGAACTGGGGCACAGAGAATAGGGAGGCCTTTCATTCCCTTGATGCATAGCCACATTTCAGGTCACATGCAGCCAAGATGCTGTCTGATTTGAAGCGAGCCTGATCTTGTGCAGTGAGCACTGGGCCAGAAGGCAGGAAGGTGTGGTGACAGGCCAGGACCTGCCTCTAATTCACTATGTGACCTCAGTCAACTTATTTCCCTTCTTTGAGCTCAGCATCCTCTTCTTACCAAAAAATGACTGGCCGAGGTGGTCCCCAAGGCAGTTCTGACTGTAGTCCTGGCATCTGAGAAGTTCTCAATTGTCTCAGTATCTACAGTCAACCCTGTCCTGGTAGCCTAGCAGCTCTTGCCCAAGGATGAGACCACAAGCAATGCTGGCGGTGCAGCCTTGTCAGGCTGGCCCAGCGTGTCCGGATCTACTAGATAGATTTTGTTTTTATCCAAAAATTGTGTTACTGGGGGCCTACTGTTCACAGGACTGATTGGGGGTGAATGAGATGACTCATTCACCTGGGGTCCCCTAGGCTTCATCAGCTTCTCATAGGGCTTGGTCTTGGCCCTGGGATAGCTGCTTGGTTTTGTCCAGGGGCAGCCTCCCTCCCAGGATGCCACTTCAGGATGGTGGCAAATGCACTTCTGAAGACCTATGAGCAAGGACCCATCCACAGCTCAGCAAGCCCTCACCCTTTCCAGACCAATCCATGTAAACGCTCGCACCTGTCCGGAGAGCAATGGCAGCCTGAATGCTTGATGGGTTGGGCTGCAGTGAGGTGAGACACAGGTTGGTGGGTGAGTTGGTTGGCCAGCTCTACTTCACCTTGGAGTGGGTATCTTGGGACTCAGCTTCACAGAAAAGCTAGGCCAGAGCTGAAGCTGCAGGAAAAGGAGGCAGGAAGAGTAGGGCAGGAAGAGAGGCTCGGGAAGCCCAGGGAAGGCTCTGAGCTTAGTAGGCAAAGGCAGCTGCTGTTGTGGACCTGGGCCAAGGCTGTGCTGATTCTGTCAGCTCCATGTCCGCCTCCCTGTAGAAGAAGGGGAAAATGGAAGAGGTTCCTAACTTCTCCTATCTTACCCTTCAAACAGTCTGATGAAAACTACAGACCCTTGATTGCCTCTGCCCAGATATCCCCTGGAAGGACAGAAGCTGGGCTGGTCCCTCTGCTGTTCCTGGTCACCCTTCGCCCTATTACTCTCCCACTCAGCACATGGACCTGGTACTCACTGGCCTTGAACAGAGGCACAGTGGCATTGCCTTTAGGACATTTTGTTCTCATCGGTGTAGCCCCTTTGCACTGGGTAGTAAACGATGCCACTGCACTTGCACATCCAAGGAAAGCTGAACTGAAACCATAGCAAGTTGAATCTTCTCTCTCTCTCCCTCTCCGCCCCTGTAGGAGCCGTCTCATGGCTGTCTTGAGGTTTTTACTTATTTGGAAAATGCTTAAAGATTTTCCCCTCCCTTCCTACCTCTGCATCTGGGCAGTAAAAGGGCTATTGTGGATCCTCTGAAACCTCCCGGGAGGCTGGTTGGCCTCCTTCTGTCAGTCTAGATGCCCAACGTGGGGCAAGGGCAGTTGAGCAGACTACAGGTCCTCCTGCCCCTGGCAAAGCCATCATCTCCCCTGGTGGCACTTTTTGGAAGGTGTGGTGACTGACTGTAGTTGTCTTAGCAGTTGAGGGCCAGCCCTGGGTGCCCATCACTGGTCTGGGTGATAAGGGGCCACGGTGCTGCTTCCTCACTCCAGGAGCAAGAAGGCTGCGGGCATCAGAACCCTCTGGGAGGCTCCGGTCTTTCTGTTTGCTTTTCCTGCCTAGCTCTCTTGGGTTGGGACTGGTACAGATACTTGCAAAAACAAGAAGGACCTAATAAGGCTCAATTAACATATCAAGGCACACGATTAATCATTTACAAAGTCCCAGCCATGCAGGTGAAGGTTTCAGATGCCAGAATAGGGCTGACTGAGAATTGGAGCCTTCACCTGAGAAGGCCTATACTCACATTTCCTGCAGGTCATCCCTGCCCTGACCTCTATGGGAACTGGAGCCCCACTTGCCCATTGCCTACCCGGAACCAGGTTTCTGAGTAGCCCATGTGAATATCACCTCTGGGACTGTACAATACAGTAGTCCTAGATCCTGGGACCAAGGGGACTACTGGTTGGTGTGTCTGGTGGCCAAGGTTGCAGTGGGCACTGGTGGCCCTGGAGAAGACCCCAGGGCTTGTTGGACAGGCCTGGCATCGTCCATCTATCTTTTCTGCTTCCAGCTTGAAGGCAAGAAGGTGGGAGGTGCCCCTGCCAGAAGCTGCTCATCTCTTCCCAAAGCTGCTGTGCACCTGAGACCCAGGGCTTCCTGGGCCTTTCTGACCTAGCCTGGGCTCCTGGGCCACATCTGTGTGCTCACGCACCTCTCCCTGCACGTTCCCCACCCCACACTTGTGTTTGCATCCATGTGGCAAAGCTCTGGGTGCCTGCCCCTCTGCAGGCCCCACATCAGACTGGGGCTGAGAATACTGAGGGTTGGTTCAAACGGCTGACTGTGGGCAAGAGAGGCAAGCCAGTGCGGGGTCCCCTGGACCTGACCCCCACTCCACCTGTAGTCCCCTGGGAATAGTCCCTGCTTCTCTGGGGCTGGTTGAATAGGGTGGTCTGAGACACTAGATAGCGAATGGGGGATGAGCCTTTTGGCGCTGATGCTTATGAAAGGAAGCCAATCCTTAAGACCCTGCCCCCGTCAGGAGCTGGAACCCAGCCCTGGTCCCTAGACTGGCCACAGGGGGGCACTTGATCTCCAAGAAGCAGCTCAATCTGAGCAGCCACAGCAGGCACCAGAACCTCTTGCCAGGTTGGGCACTGACTGCTACCAACGTGCCTGGAAAGGTGGTGCCTGTTACCATCCCAGCCCCCCCCCCACTGCTCTTTTAACCCCTCTCCCTTTTTTCCTTCTTTTTAAAAAGGTTTATATTTTTAAATAGCATTCTATTTACAGAAGTTGAGAGAAGAGTTGCCGAGATGGTAGTTTCTGTAAACGGTTTAACATCTTACGTAACCATAGTTCTGCCAGCTTTTTGTCTTCTGCTTGGCTGTAGAGGAGGCAGTTGCCAGGATGGGCCATCTCTGGTTGTGGAACACCTGGGTTGGGGCCACCTCTGCCACAGCTCCTGCTGGGTGACTCGCACTGCCAGCTAAGCCTCAGTGCACAGGGGGCCCCAGGCTTCAAGTACTGCGTGGCCCAGGACCTAGGCAGCATGGGTCCTGGATAGTGCACGAGTTCTCAGGCAGAGTCCCCCACTGGGAAGTGGGGAGCGACGGGGATGGTAGCAGAGCAGAATGCCAGGAACGGTGAGGCCCTGGGGTGGGTGGGGATCCTGGGGCTGAGACTAGGCTGTGAAGCTCAGTGCACCCTCTGGAGATGCAGTACCCTGAACCCTGCATCTAGAAGAAGCAGTTGTAAAATTTCTGGGCCCCACCGCAGGTGCTCTGAAGAACTATGAGGCCTGCCTTAGGGGTTTCTCCTGCGCTAGTCATCCCTGCTTTGGGCGACTGAAGCAAGGAAAACGCAGGTCACTCCCACCTCCAGACCCACGCTACTCCCCATTGCCCATCCTCCCGACAGCCCGGGAGCAGAGATTCTGTCCTCAGCTAAAGGTGAAAAGGTCCTAAGGCTTTTGGGAAACTTGGTGCTCCAGGAAATAAGTGACTCGGGTTTCTAAGTTATGTGTGGGCACTCAACGCCCCTGTCATGGCTGTCACAGCCCTCTGGTTTGAAGTCCTCCATTTTGTAGCTGCCGTTTCTAACCTCTGTCAGCACGCCTGGGAGTAACGAGCTCAAAGTCCCTAGTTCCCCACGTTTCCAAGTATGTTATGTGAAAGCACTGGCAAGGATGAACCTGATTAAACTGGAGGAAAAAGGTGGAGCAAGCAAGACTAGGACATTTTTGTTTCCCCAGCTAAGCTGCCGCGGTTCAGGGGCTCTGACAGGTGAGAAAGGCATGGCCACCGCCTCAGCTCTGTCTCTGGAGGCTGGGGAGAAGCGGAAGCAGTGAGGAGACTGACTGATGTCCTGATGCCCACGCCCGACACGGCGGTCATGAAGACTGAGTGGCCCCATGTCCAGAAAGCCTTCAGCAAAGGGCCTGGCACTTGTGAATACCTCAGAGCCTGTGAGGCCCCTCCCACTGCAGCCAGCCTCCAGCTGAGTCTCTGGCCTGAAGCCCAGGGATGGCCTGCACATGAATCAAGCAGGCTATTTCCAGAGCTGGCAGGGGAGGGGGCTTTCTGTCCCAGGGGCAGGCAAGCCAATCCTGTGACAGGGAGAGCACAGGGAAGGGGTTATTCAAGGGGATCTGCATGCGATTGTATTCCGGTTTCCCTGTCCAGAGCTGCCCATGCAGGATCCCGGGGTGGGCAGGCCATCCAGGCAGATGGAAGGGACACTCTGCCTGGGGCTTTCCTGCTGCAGTGACCCCAGGGCCTGGGGTGGCCAGGCTTCAGTGGGTGGGGTAGGCTCTGGCTGGATGTGAGAGACAACTTTGCTGTAGCCCCAGTCACCTCTGTTCTCTTTCTGATCCCTTTTCTATCCCAGTTGGGTCTGAGCAAGCCTGGCTTGCCAGAGGCTTTAGAGCCATAAAGGCCTGGGTTCAGATCCTGCCCTTGCCTCTGCCTTGTCGCATGTGCTTGAATGAGAGACCTAAGCTCTCTAAGCCTCGAATTCCTTGCCTGTGAAGTGGGAATGATGGTAGTATCCACCTCAGGGTTGCTGTGAAGACGAAATCAGGTACTTGACCTTAGGAGGCCTCAGAATAAATGAGCCATTCATCCTCTCCCTCTGAGCAGGCTTTCCTGGTGAAGGGCATCTAGACCCAGACCTGTGCTGCTGAGTGGAGCCAAATGAAAGTGGACTGAGATTAAACCTGTGCCACAGGAGAAGGAAAAGGAACATGTCCGTGCAGTAGAGGGCAGCTGATACAATGGGAGGACCTGGAAAATCTCCCTACTAACCCACTCAGCGTACCCTGTAATAGCGATGACACCAGGCTCCAGAGAGAGGCACTGCCAAGAGAGGGGTCTAAGAACAGATACAAAAAAACACAAGAAAACTGAAAGAAAACCCCTAAAGGACTGGCTTAATTGATAAGATTCATGCATTCATGAACTTTGGAAAAGTGAAATGCTTACTGCTTATGAGTTTGATGACAGTGGTTGTTCTGAGATTTTAAGTGGCCACGGATTGACTAGCAGCCATTTAAAATATGTCCTTATGGGAAGAGAAGCTAATGCCACAAATCAGCTGACAAGTAGTTGGGGTCCTTCTTGACCTATGGATTTGTTTAGCACTCAGATCTCTTGATAGAGCACTTAGCCATGACAGGGCTCAGGTTTCCAACTCCATTTGGAGGAAAAGTGAGCGTGCTAGGCTCAGGAAGACACCACAGAGGCTCCAGCCACCCCGTCCCACTCAGCCAGGTTTTCATCCCTGCCTTCCTTCATCGTTTAAGTCAAGGTATAGAGGTTGAGGGCACATTGTGAAATTGTGTATTGCCCAGGAATGAAAAACCAGGGCTCTTGATTATTCTTTGAGGGTTTAAAGCCCCCCTTTAAAAGGAGATTTTAATTCCCTTTCCTCTGTTATTCTTGGGTGATGGGTCAGCTGTATCCCAAGAAATGACCCCCAGTTCCCCTGCAGGGGGGGGCGACATGCTACCTGGTTTACAAACCAAGTAGGGTTGGCCAACTCTGGTTGCCTTGGCATGGGACCATTCTGCAAGTTCTCTAGTACTTGTCCCTGTGAGGGTGAGGGCGTCTTGGGTCTGGAGTGGCAGGAGGGAGAAAGCAGCTGAGCTGAGCCACCCTCCTTCCATTCAGCAGCAGCAATGGCAGGAGCATGGTTTCACCAGTCTGCTCAATAACTTTCCCCTGCTGTAGCCTTCCCGTGGTCCTGGGAGGCTAACTTTGCAGGGCCTGGGGTTTGCACCAGCCCATTCTCACCCTCTTCCCTCTTCTCCCTCCAGTGTATGTGGTAGAAGACCAAAGAAGAGATGAGCTGGGACCATCCACCTGCCTCACAGCCTGCTGGACTGCTCTCTGTTGCTGCTGTCTCTGGGACATGCTCACCTGACCAGCCCAGCCCAGCCCAGCCGCCCTGTCCTGCCAGCTCTGCTGCCACTTCTGACAGGTGTGCCTGCCCCCATCTCTTCTGATTGCTGTAACAAATGACTAGCTTTGCACAGACACCTCTACCTTCAGCACTATGGGATTCCAGATTAGTGGGGGTTGCTATTGTTTAATTCAGTGACTTGATCTTTTTAATGTCCAAAATCCATTTCTTATTGATCTTTAAAGATGTGCTAAATGACTTTTTTGGCCAAAGGCTTAGTTGTGAAAAATATTTATAATTTTTAAATTATACATTCAAGATAGTGGCCAAATGTAACACACCATGGAATGATTTCTCTGCTAACAGCCTGTATGTTTCAATAAATTTGCCCAAAGCTCAACTGTCTGTCTAAATGATTCCAGGTCTAAGCTAAGCTACCTGGAGTCCGTGCTTGTCTCCTGGACTCTGTTACCATGTCTAACTACTCATCTGCTCACTGAGGCTTATAAAATGTGGGTATCTCAGCTAGTGGCCACCATCCAATATATGACCAGCAGCCAATCTTTATATTCTGGTGGTGATGCAAACAGTGAGGGTGCTACAAGGAAGGCCAGTTCTGAGGCCAGGTGTCCTCCAGCTGGGTCATGGGCTCCTGGCCAAGCTACTCGCCCCCTAGTCCCACTCAGAGATAGGCTCAGGGAGGAGCATTTGCCACCACATCTTGCACCTGCCTTTACCCAGAGCCTAGGAAAGGGCCTTTTGGTAACCAGGGGCTGCCCCCTGGAGTGGCTTCCAGGCCTGCTCCCTGGAAACCCAGGAACCTACAATTACATGGGGCCAGACAAGAGGTTTTCCTTTTTTTTTTTTTTTTTTTTTTGAGATGGAGTTTCACTCTTGTTGCCCAGGCTGGAGTACAATGGCGCAATCTCAGCTCACCACAACCTCCCCCTCCTGGGTTCAAGCAACTCTCCTGTCTCAGCCTCCCGAGTAGCTGGGATTACAGGCATGTACCACCAGGCCCGGCTAATTTTGTATTTTTAGTAGAGACAGGGTTTCTCCATGTTGGTCAGGCTGGTCGCGAACTCCCAACCTCAGTTGATCTGCCTACCTCAGCCTCCCAAAATGCTGGGATTACAGGCGTGAGCCACCGCTCCCGGCCGAAGTTTTCCCTTCTGGCTGTCCCCTCTCACCCCTCACCCCAGCTAGTCAGCCGTGCCACTCATCTCATATTTGGCCACATGGTGGCGCCAGGCTGCCATAGCAGCAAGTCCGATTTTCCTCCATCAGCTGGCCCGCCCAGCCCAGCCAGCCCAAGAAGCTGCAGCTGACAGCTCCCTGCCTTCCCTCCGAAGCAGTGGATGTGCTGATAAATGTTTACCAGTGCTCTCTTAAAAAAAAAAAAAAAAAAAAAAAAGCCATGTTTTGTAGCATGTCCTATGTCTTATTTCTGTGATGTACGTGTTCCCACCATGCCATGGCTGATTTCAAGTTACCAATGTGATGTCACTGACTGGAGCTGGGAAGGGCAGCACAGGACCTGCCATCATGTGGGATTTCTACCACCCAGACACAACAGAACCAACCTCACAGGTCACAGCCAGTGCGCAGATAGAGCACAGATCGTGGTCAAATGTAGTAATTAGGGATGCATTTTGAATATTTATTGTCCTTGTTTTTAACATAATTTGCAAATTTACATAATTATAATGGCTGTGTTTAACAACTAGCTTACAACAAAATTCTTGAAAACTGAATAATTGGCCCACCTGGGCTGGGATGAGCCAGCTGGATCACACCGTTGCCCCCTCAGCCTCTAGGAGGCCTCAGGATTACGGCTTCCATCTTATGATATTGGCCAAAAGGAGACAGTGTTGGAGGTGCTGCTGACTGTTGAACTTCCTTTTGGAATGTATGGGAGAAGGCAGGGAAAGGAATCTTTAGGCAGACTGCCATCCAGGGACTGCTATTCTGTTCACTGAGATTCAGCTCTGAACGTCTGTTCTTTTTTCCTCTTCTACTACATGCAGGCCCGGAAGCTGAGGGTTAGTCAAAGGTACAGGAAGGGAAAAGAGAAGAGGGCAAGGCCCATCCCCCAAGAAAGGAAGGGTGCTGATGCAGAGGGAACAGGAGCTGAGGTGGAGACGGCCACTGCCTCTCTCACCCTCTGTTCCATCCCTCTGCTCAAGAAAACCAGGCTTAGCAGAGTGGGACAGATGCTTTTTATTGGTCTGGCTGGCGTGCCTAGTGGAAAGCTCAGGCAGAGCTTCCTATCTTGCCCTGGCTCCCATCTTCCCTCTCCTGGGAGTTCATCACACACCCTGAGAGGGAAGAGTGTCCTGGGCAGAGGTGGCAGGCAAAGCCAGGGTAAAAACTCCAGGGCTGGGAAGCAAATGGGGCTCAGGGTGATGCAGAAAATGTGACGTTGCCAGGCCACCCAAATAAAGCATCCATCGGGGCAGAGGAGAAGCTGTTTCCCTGCAGAGACTCCTCTGCCCCCGCCAGGAATGGGAGGGGCAGGAGGAAGAGCTTCCCAGAGAGGCTCCCTACTGGGCCCTTCGTGCCATCAGCATCTCCCGGATGTTGTCCTCAGCTTCCTTAACGCTTCGCTCCAGGTAGGACTTTTTCTGCTGCAATATGAGAGACAAAGGTTAGGACCAGAGTGAATGGGCCGGGCTGGAAGACACAGCTTTGATACCCAATGGTTATGGCTTTTCCTTTGTGACGGGTGACTTCCAGGAGTATACTGCGAGCCAGGTATACACACCTACCCACAGTGCTCCCCCAACCTCCGAACCATGGGTGATCATGGGCAGGCAGCAGGGAGGAGATAGCTTTGGTAGAAGCCAAAGTGCTCTGTGGAAGACAGGCAGTAGCACTCCTCCCCCAGAAGGAAGCAGACTCTGAAAAACAGGCGTCTCAGTACATGAAGTTATCCCAGACAGACAAAGGCCAGGAAATTCCAGGACAAAGCTCCTGTCCGTAACAGACTATCTCCTCTCAAGGTTTTCCATGGCCTGGGCCAGGCGCCTGTAGCCACTGCAGCTATAAAATGGACAGTGCACGCTCTGCCCTGTCCAGCAGGAATATGGGCTGCTGTGAGGGCTGTGGGGCTGTCTCACATCGCACCAAGTGGGTGAGTCAGGAGGCAATCTGCTTTTCTAATGAGACTGCTGCCTGCCAGGAATCTGGGACACTGACACACTGAGGAAAGCAGACCTTTTGGAGGCTTACCTTCTACCCCATCTGGGTCCTAAATTAAAAATCTCGGCTTAGACAAAGAACTTTCACTACTTTCAGGAGCCAGGATTTCAAAGATTAGTCAAAGGAAACGATGTCTGTACATTATTTGCCCTGTGCTCACCCCAGAAGTATGGTGGTTTTACCAGTGGTCCTTGCCCTGAGGACATAGTTGTGGCTGTATTCCCAGTTAACAGACATGAAATGAAGCCTCCCTTTTTGAGGAATACTATTCATGTCCTGAGAGAATACTCAAAATTATCACCTCCCAAGGCACATGGGACCGAGCCACACTGGAACCAGTAATGCAGTCACCAGGCAGCCCAGGCCCTTCTCTCACCTCAACCCCCTTCACCCAAGCACCTGTTGATTCTGTTCCACCTACTAAAGTGCCTACAGGACTCAGGGAAGCAGGGAGAGGTTAGGGCAGAGGACAAGTGAGCTCTCTGTCCAATTAATTAGTTGTTTGTTTGTATGTTTTATTTATTTTTGAGACAAGGTCTCAGCTCAGAGTGCAATGGTGCAATCACGGCTCACTGTAGCCTCTACCTCCCACCTCAGCCCAAGTAGCTGGGACTCTAGGTGCACTGGGACTATAGGTGTGCACCACCATGCCCAGCTTTTTTTTTTTTTTTTGTAGAAATGAGAAACTTCAATTTTTTATTTTTTGTATTGCCCAGGCTGATCTCAAACTCCTGGACCCAAGCGATCCTCCCTCCTTGGTCTCTCAAAGTGCTGGCATTGCAGGCATGAGCCACCACGCTTAGCTATTTATTAAATGATACATATAGAGGCTTTTTCCTACAGAAGCCAAATGTGGCATACACAAATCTTTATCAGTTCTTCCGTGAACCTCTGATTCCTATCTGTCCTCTCCTTGCTTCAAATTTCCTTAAGGCTAGAAAGAACCCTCTTTACTCATCTCCCATCTAAGTTGCACAGAATTCCTTGTGATACAACAGGAGCTCCATAAAAACTCATGGTGGCCAGACACAATGGCTCATGCCTATAATCTCAGCACTTTGGGAGGCCAAGGCGGGCAGATCACCTGAGGCCAGGAGTTTAAGACCAGCCTGGCCAACATGGCAAAACCCTGTCTCTACAAAAAATTAGACGGGTGTGGTGGCGGGCACCTGTAATCCCAGCTACTCAGGGGCTGAGGCAGGAGAATCACTTGAACCTGGGAGGCAGAGGCTGCAGTGAGCCAAGACCGTGCCATCACACTCCAGCCTGGGCAACAAGAGCAAAACTCCAACTCATGGTGACCATGATAACCATTCAATCCAATGCCTGCAAATGCATACTGTTGCTAAGGAATTTTAATTACATTGCTAAACCAAATACAGTCCTATCACTGTGATATCAGAGTGGGAACTTAAACTTCCTTTGATAAACAACTCTTTTTTTTTTTTTTTTTTTTTTTTTTGAGACGGAATCTCGCACTGTTGCCCAGGCTGGAGTGCTATGGTGCCATCTTGGCTCACTACAACCTCCGCCTCCTGGGTTAACACGATTCTCCTGCCTCAGCCTCCCAAGTAGTTGGGATTACAGGCACATACCACCAAGCCAGCTAATTTTTTGTATTTTTAGTAGAGATGGGGTTTCACTATGTTAGCCAAGCTGGTCTCAAACTCCTGACCTCGTGATCTGCCCGCCTCAGCCTCCCAAAGTGTTGGGATTACAGGTGTGAGCCACCGTGCCAGGCCGATAAACAACTCTTAGACTTTTAACTGTGGTGAGCTGAAAAAAGGCAAATACTAGTAAGCCCTGACACACACTAAAGAATGTATGTCCACTGGGTGTCACACAGAGGGGAGCAATAGCTCGGTGCCATACGCCACCTGGGCACCCTGTGGACCTCATGTGAATGCAGGGGAAAGGCGAGTGGAATAAGCCCGCTTCTCCTCCTACAAAAGTCAGCCAGGGCCCAGGGACTCTGGTCTGTTGCATTCAATCTCTGCCAACTTGCTGCCACAGCTGGCAAAACCATAAACTTGGAACATCAGCAAGAGCTCTTCTGCCCTCCCACCCAGGCTCCCCAGCCAAACTCAGGCTGTACCTCTCAGCTTTAAAAATTCCTTCTTTGTAAAACCTCTGTCTTCTAACACTTTGATGAATTTTACCACTGCATATCCTAAAGTCTTCAGGTTTCCAAACGATGATGCAAATTAACATATCTATCTATCTATATTTTTGTTTTGTTTCTAGAAATGAGGTCTTGTTATATTGCCCAGGCTGGCCTCAAACTCCTGGGCTCAAGCAATTCTCTTGCCTTAGAGGCGTGTGCCACGGTACTGCCTTCATCTTTAAATTTTTAATCAGTTTAAATAAACGTAATAGACATTTCTTAAAAAAAAAAAATTCCAACAGGACAGGACATCCCTAACATAGTGGACCTTTCTAACTGTATTTCAATAATTCCTGTCTCAGTCCCCAAGCATATTTAAGCCCAGAAGACTCTCATCATAATCAAACCCAGAACAAGGCACCTGTTGTGGGTTGAACTGAATTTGACAAAAAGATATGCTGAAGTTCTAATCTCTGGTTGGAAAGAGGATCTTTGCAGATGTAACTAAGTTAAGATGAGATCATATTGCATTAGGGTGGGCCCTGAATCCAATCATTAGTGTCCAAACAAGGCGCTGTGAAGACCAATTCGTGGTGGCTTCAAATACAAGTAGAAAACCAAGTAGAAAACCAACACAATACCTGAAATGAGGGATGCCCCCAGACATCAATTCTACCACAATTATTTGGGGATAAATATGATCCTAGCTTACAAAGTTTTAAGAGCAGTTACCCAGGCCTCTGCAATTCAGTGTGGTCAGAGGTGTGGCAGGATTGGTCCTGTGAGTGCAGAAGAACCTTGGGAGGCCTCTGTCTCCACGGGTGTCTTAGTCTGTTTGTGTTGCTCTAAAGGAATATCTGAGGCTGGGTAATTTATGAAGAAAAGAGGTTTGTTTGGCCCACAGGTCTGCGGGCTATACAAGCATAGTGCAGCATCTGCTTCTGGAGAGGGTTTCTGGCTGCTTGCACTCGTGGTGGAAGGTGAAGGGGAGCCGCCTGTACAGAAATCATGTGGCCAGAGAGGAAACGAGAGAGAGGAGGTGCCAGGCTCTTTTCAACAGCCAGTCAGTGAAGAAACGAAGCGTGAGAACTCACTCCCATGAGATTGGCACCAAGCCATACACAAGAAACCCGCCCCCACAATCCAAACATCTCCCACCAGGCCCCACCTTCAACACTGGGGATCAAATTTTTTTGTGAGGGTTGGGGGGGTCTGGGGGGTACCAAATTTCAACATGAGACCTGCCAGGGGGTCAAAGAAACCCTATGCACACCACAGCAGGGGCATCCTTCATTTCCAGTGCGGTGCTGTGCTCTTGGGTAAGGGCACTAACCCCATTTAAAGGGCTCTGCCCTCATGACCTACTCGTCTCCCAAATGGCCACACCTCCTAACACCATCACCTCAGGAGTTAGGATTTCAACGAAGACTTTAGGGAGAAACAACTATTCACACCACAGTACTTTTCAACTTCCAAGAAGCCATGCATGCATGGTCTTGGTTTCAGCTAAATCTCCGACCTCACCTCCAACAACTCTTCCCCCTCACTCCTTCAGCTCCAGTCACACGGGCCTCCCGTGCTGCTCCTCCAATCCACCAGGTATATTCCTGCCTGGCCTTTGCCCTTTGCTGTGCTCTCCGTGTAGAAGTTCTCTTCCCCAGATATTCACATTACTCGTCCCCTCACTTCCTTCAGGCCTTTCTCAAATGTTACCTTATCTGCAAGGCCTTCTTGAGTACATGCTGCCCAATACTCCCTATTCTCCTCACCTTGACTCTTCTCCAGAGCTCTTTCCACCACAGGAAGCAGAAACTGTCTGACTTCCCTTATGAGAAGGAAAGGTCCACAAGGGCAGGACTTTGTTCTGTCACCTCATACAGTCCTACTGTCTAGAAGAATGGCTGGCACATAATAGGAATTTGATGTTTGTTGAATAAAGTGCTTTAGTGTGGGAAATGACGCCTTACTGATGTACACACACTTTTTAGTTTTCCCTCCCAACTTGAATAATCAAGAAACGCCCAACAGAAGAAGCAAAGGCAGAAACTGACCACTTTCCTTCATGGTGGTTTTCAGCTTTCGGCATTGCCCTCTTACCCCTGCCCCTTGATATACACAGATTTAAAACTCCAACCTATCACTACAAACAATGTCAAGTATTTGAGGTAATGAATATGTTAACTAGCTTGATTTAATTATTCTACATTATATATATATATATATTTTTTTTTGAAGCAGGGTCTTGCTCTGTTGTCCAAGGTAGAGTGCAATGGCACGATCTAGGCTCACTGCAAACTCCACCTCCCGGGTTTAAGCAATTCTCCCATCTCAGCCTCCTGAGTAGCTTAGGATTACAGGTGAGTACCACCACGCCCAGCTAATTTTTCTATCTTTAGTAGAGAAGGGGTTTCACCATGTTGGCCAGGCTGGTCTTGAACTCCTGGCCTCAAATGATCCACCTGCCTCAGCCTCCCAAAGTGCTGGGATTACAGGTGTGAACTACTGTACCCAGCCCACATTATATTTATAAATCATAACATCTTTACCCCATAAATTTATACAATTATGAATTATTGATTTATAATAAAATAAATAAATAACAAAACTCAAACGTTACAGATCCCAGTGGGGGCTTTGATCTGGCCTTGCTTCCACAAACAGAACAGGCCCTAACAGGCCTTTATGCTTATCAGGTCAACTTGCAAAACTAAAAAACAAACCACCCCAATTTCCCATGTCCTGGACTCTGAAATCCTTGAGGAACTGCTCTATCCGATGTCAGCCTCAGGGCCGCTAGGAGCGACATTTGAAATCCACACTTACTACCAGCAATCCTGGGAGGGCATCTGCTGATCTCACTGCAGCATCTTTCTGTCTTGCTTGCTGAGCAACTTCCCTCAGAATGCTTTCACCAGGAAAGTCTCTAGTGGCATCAAACCACAAAGCTCTGGGTGCAGTGACATTCTTGTGGGCCCTTGTCGTGATGACAAACTCTGAGATTTCCTGTGGGGCTCAGCATGGCCAGGGAAATGACATTGTTGGAGTTATTGCTCATCGGCCTGAGGTTCTTTTTTCCAGGAGTCAGACTGAGGGGCTGGTGTTTCATTCTCATCCTCTTACCAAGGAAAGAGGCTCCAGTCCCTAGAACTTTTCTGATATGACACAATCTCTCAAGTAGACTCCTGAGGTAATACATCTTGTGACGCTATCACTACAGACTTTTTTCTTTTCTTAGGAACTTTGTCTCCAGCTCTCCTTCTCTAAATTAGTTTTTTTTTTTCTTTCTTTCTTTCTTTCCTGTTTGTCCTGCCTTGGGGTATAGAAAAGAGTTTTCTCCTCTCTGTCCCTCTATTTTCCCATTTGTAAGATGAGGATTTGGGCAATACCAGTGCATCCCTCCACCCCCACCCCACTCCCATTTCTACTTTAGCCACACGACACTTTCTTCAAATGAACTCTTGCCTTAAAGACTAAACAAACAAAACAGGTTAAATGGAGCTCAGAGGAGAGGGTAGACATACTATGGATGTGTACAGATATGTACTTTTATCTGAATAAAAATAGCCCTGCTGGCTCATCTCCTGCCCTCCAATCCAGGCTTCAGAGGCAACAGACAAGGCAGACTTAGGTTCCCCTCTGTTCCTGATATTCTGTGAGAGGTGAGTCCTCAGAGACCCTCTGCTGGGAGTCACGGTTTCTGACCCTGAGTGTGACCTGCCTTGGTCACATACTTCTCTCTTGTGTAAAATCCACAGCTTCCAGCTCCTGGAGACCACCACCAACTTCAAGCTCTACTATTAATCAAAAAAACTGAAGGCAATGGCCATCTTTTCGCTGTCTCTACCATGACTTCCACATTAAAAACCCAAAGCCTCACTAATTCTCGTGTTCGCTCACTGGCAGATCTGTAAAATGGTCAGAGGGCACCAACTGCCCACAATGGGGATGTTTGGCAAGAGGCCAAGAACTCACTGAGGGCTGAAGAAACATGTCTTGACGGGGGACAAAGTTGGAAGAAGGCAGGGGAAACAAGACAAAAACAGAAAAAAAGGCAACAAGGGACACAATCAGAGAAGTCAGGATGGAAAATGGGACAGCATGGCCATGGCTGCAGCAGGCAGGGGCGGGGCAGAGCCCTGAGGGCACATGTGCCCTGAGCCGCCAGCCTGGATGGGTGAGGAGCGCCAACAGAGGCAGGCAAAACCCCACACCTGAGAGGCAGGTCTAAGCGGTCCATGGATATGCCCACTTGTAAACTCATCTGGGTGCATCCACTTCACCAGAGGACACAGCTAGGTGATATGGTAACCACTGAGCTACACCGCTGGGAGACAAATCAAAGAAAGATAAAGCAATCTTAGGCATGGAGCAGGAGAATAAAGAGAAATCTCGGAAGGAGTTACTGTCCCTGCATCTTCTAGATACTACTTTAGAAATATCCTTCAGAAAAGAAAGAAAAGAAAAGACCCTTCAGAGGTCTTTCTGCTGAAGGACAGGGACAAAAGACTTGCTTCAGCTAAGCGCTGACCTGTTTTCCTCCCAGGTGTGCTTTTACCTGCCGACAGACTGACACTGCTACTATATGGGGTCAGACTCCCAAACCCCACCTACGATCACATGCTGGCTAGCAACCCCAACTCAGTCTGCCAAGACGAACCCCTACACCACTCAAGCACTTTACAGCAGATATACACAAGGGAAAAAAATTCTTCTTCAAACAACAGTGTTTAGCTGCTCGGTCCCCCTGAGGTTTAGGTGAGGTCTACCTACTGCTGCCCTCCCTAACACATCAGCTTCATGTGAGTCCCAGAGAAAGCCCAGCCTACCAGATAACCTGGGAAAGACCAGATAGAAAGCTCAGAGTGAAGCACAGAGCCAGGAGCAGCAACTGTCTCAATGCAATATGGTGCTGATCAAGCCTCAACCAAAGAATCACTACTATCTGCAGGCACCAGGTGTAAAAGGGATGATGACAAGCCAGCAGATCATGTCAAGCGATGGGCAGCTGAAGTGGGTGGGGACTTTTGGTTTAGAGAAGATTAAGGGAAGAAGGAATCTATCACTTCCTTAACTATAGAAAGCAATGGCTCTCCAAGTGCAGTCCTCTCCCAGCAGCATCAGGATCACCTGCAAACTTATTAGAAGGGCATATTCTTATGCCCCGACCCAGACCCACTGAATCAGAAACCCTGGGGATGGAGTCCGGCAATCTGTGTTTTCACAAGCCCTCCAGGGTGGCTGTGACCCACACTGAAGTTTGAGACTCAAACTTTTTGTTCTAAATCAGGAGTCAGCAAACTTTTTCTATAAAGGGCCAGATAACAAATATTTCAGGCTTTCACTGTGGGGTTATCTCTTACAACTACTCAGCTCTGCCACTGTAGCACAAAAGTAGTCAGACAATGTGTAAACTAATGGGTGTGGTGCAGATGAATGGGCACGGCTGTGTTTCGAAAGCACAGAAACAGGCAGTGGGCTGGACGGGGCAGGCGGTGGTTTGCCAGTGTCTGTTCCTTAAAAAGATGGAGCTTTAAAAGGTAGGACTGAGTCCAGCAGTTAGAGATTTTTAACTTTCACTGAAAGCTGCCTAATAAAAGCCTACATTTCCATCTGTCCATCCTTCCATCCATTCATTCAGCTCACTGCCAAACCATTTCCCCTCCTTTATCCTTCACAAACCCTGGTCCCTGAAGTTCATGGTATCATGCTTAACCACTGGACTCCCCTCTCCTTGTTGCTTCAATCTTCCAGTATCCTGGGCACTATCCCTCATCATCGGTGGCTCCCTGTCTCCCTCTCCACCACTGCTGTACCATTCAAGGTGACTTCAACAAGAAGGTAGATGACCCACCCAATACCACAGCCTCCTCTCTCCTCACAATTTTACGGTTACCCCACCTCAGCCACCCAGTCCATGGTCATGCCCTAGGTCTTGTCAACACTAGAAGCTGCACACCTCTGAAGTGTTCATTTTACCACCACTACCTCATATTCTTCCAGGTCACTTCTGATACTCTCGCTCCAGCATTTCTTCAACCTCGTCACGCAACAAGTTGTTCATTATCCATTATGCTTCCATGGACTTTTCCCTTCCTACCCAGCTTTGCTTATATAGTCCATCATTTATATTTATTCTCCTTATATATACCCTTTCACCTATGTCCCTCTCTCCCTCTGTTGCACTTACCTGGGAAAATGCCAACCCAGATTAAACTCAACCATCTACCCACTCCATGCTTCACCCTGAGTGGCTGAATGTTGCTGGAGGAAAATGCTAAACTGTGCTGAATGGTCTCACCTTAAATTCAGAGCCATGAATCCCAAATGGGCACTATGGAAATTTTATTAAACTTCCTTTATGTTTTCATTGTCTGCTCTCCAAAATAACTATTTCATGCTTGGTCTTGTCTCCTCAAATCGCCTATTCTCCCTCCTCTCCTCAGCTGAGAAAATAAATCTGATGAGAACTCTATCCTCCCGCTACCAAATCTACTAATCGGCCTACACCTGTATGTATAGTCTCTTCTTTCTCTACTGTTAAAATTGATAGCATCCCTGTACTGTTTTTTTAAAGGAATCAAAATACAACCCCGCACTTTGGAAGGCCGAGGAGGGACAATCACTTGAGGGAAGGAGTCTGAGACCAGCTGGCCCTTGGGCTGTAATTTACAGAACCCTGGCTGAGAATATCACCCACCTATTAGTGAGACCCTATATCTATAGCGAGACCCCATCTCTACAAAAATAAAAAAATCAGCTGGGCGTGGTGGTGCATGTCTGTAGCCCCAGCTACTCAGAAGGCTAAGGCAGGAGGATCACTTGAGTCCAGGAGGTTGAGACTGCATGCAGTGAGCCGTGATCATGCCACTGCACCCAAGCCTGGGTGACAGAGCAAGGCCCTGTCTCAAAACAAAACAAAAACACACACACGACCCTTCCACTTAGACAATGATTTCATCCCCACATACCTTCTCAGAAACTTCACTCTTACCGTTAACCTTCCTTTCTTCTTAATCTTCTATTTCTTACTCTGCAAGATCCTTCTTGGTGAGGCAAATCATTAAAAAACCCTTTCTTTACCTCTCAGTCCCCTGTAAGTACTGCCTTTTTTCTGCAAAACTTCTTGAATCAGTTTTCTGAGGCAGCTGCCTCCCCTGTCTTCCCTCCTATCTGCTCCTCAGACCTCTCCAATCACACTTCTACCTCCTCTAATGAATTGGCAATGATTCAAGTCCAATGATCTCTACGGGTGCTTCTCTGTCATCTTACTCAACCTCTCAACAGTGTTCAACACAGTTCTTGGAACACTTTCTCCTTCTAGCTTTCATGACACCACACTTCTATTCTCTTCCGACATAACTGGCTACTCTTTCTAAGTTCTCCTTTGCTGACTACCCCTCCTCTGCTCAGCTTCCGAATGCTGCATTTCCCAAGAAGCTGTCCTGGAACTCCTCCTCTTCTCCCCATCTGCACTCCCTCTTAGAAACTCTCATCTCGGCCAGGTGTGGTGGCTCACACCTGTAATCCCAGCACTTTGGGAAGCTGAGGTATGAGAATCGCTTGAACCCAGGAGGCGGACGTTGCAGTGAGCTGAGATCAAGCCACTGTACTCCAGCGTGGGTGACAGAGCAAGACTCCGTCTCAAACAACAACAACAAAACCAATACTCTCATCTCACAGCTTTAAACATTATATGACTCCTAATTTGTATCTCCAACCCTATCTCCCCTTAATTCCAGATTTAACATATCCAATTATTTATAAAACATATCTTCTTGGATGTCAAACCCAGACTTTAATATGTTTAAAACAAACACAACTGATTTATAGTCACCTCCACCCCTACCCCTCCCTGACTTCCCCATCTCAATGAATGGCACTCACCCAACTGCTCAATGTAAAAAACAAAAAATGACAAAAAAAAAAAAAAAAAGCTATGTTTTTCAAGAATGACCCTACATGGCACATCCCTGATTTTTTTCTTTTCCTCAATCCCCACGCCTTCCATCCAATCCATCGGCAAATCTTATTAGCTTACTTCCAAATATATTCCCAAACTCTACTCTTCTATCTAGCACCACTGCCCCCGTCCTAGTCCAAGCCTCCATCATGTCTTGCCTGGAGGTGTGTCGTGGACACTCTCACACTGAATCAAGTTAGCCTCTGCTCAAAAAGCCTCTAATGGGCCGGGCGTGGTGGCTCACACCTGTAGTCCCTGCACTTTGGGAGGTCGAGGCAGGTGGATCACCTGAGGTCAGGAGTTTGAGACCAGCCTGGACAACATGATGAAACCTCGTCTCTACTAAAAATAAAAAAAATTAGCTAGGCATGGTGGCATGCCTGTAATCCCAGCTACTCAGGAGGCTGAGGCAGGAGAATCACTTGAGCCCGGGAGGTGGAGGTTGCAGTGAGCCGAGATCATGCCACTGCACTCCAGCCTGGGCAACAAGAGCAAAACTCCATCTCAAAAAAAAAAAAAAAAAAAAAAAAGCCTCTAATGGTTTCACCTCACACTTAGAAAACAAACCAGACTCTTTAACCGAGGTAATCAGGCTCCACATGGCCTCACTCCTGCCAACCCCTCCACTTCATTACTACTCTGTCCCCCTTTCACTTGCTTAAACAGCTCCAGCAGACTTATTTCTGTCTTAAGACAGGAATATCTCTCTGTGTAATATTTCTCTGTGACCTCCACCTGGAATGTTCTTCCTTGAGATACTTTTATGTGGCTGTCTGCTTCTTTTCATTCACATCCTAGCTGAAATTTCACTTTTTCAGAAAGCTCTTCCCCAATTATTCAACTAAAGGAGGTCTCCAGTAACTCTCTAAAACATCACCCTTACTACGTGATGGTTTCTTGTTTCTTTATTGTCTGTATCTCAGTGTAAGCTCCAAAGAGTAGGGATCATGTCTGATTTGATTAATGCTATAACCCTAGCACCAAGAACTGGCACATAATTCATCTAACCAACAGGTATTGGGCACTCAGCACTCCAAAGAGCACCAACAGTAGAGCAGCGAACAAAGCACACACTTATCCCTGGAGATTATACTGTTGCAGGCCACACAGACATTTAGCTACCATTGTAATAAGGGATCTGAGGGAAACCATGGTCTTCAATGGGGGAAACATCTGATGGAATCAAGGAACTCCCAGAGGAACTTAAGAACTCAGCTCTGAAGGATGAGCAGGAATTAACAACAGGAGAGGTGAGAGTGGGGAGAGAGTAATTCCAGATAAATGGAGCCCGGCAAGTTGGGAGAATTGAATGTCAACCAGGGAGACTGAAGCACAGAGAGAGAAAGGGTGAGAATACAGAGAAGAGGCTGGTGAGGCTGAGTCGGATCATGTGGGGTCTTAAGCCACATTAAAGTTTTGGAATTTGCCTTGAAGGCAATGGAATGCCACTGGGTTTTAAGCAGGAGAGCAAAAGTCAAATTTCCATTAAAAACAATCTCACTCAGCTGAAGCATAGAGAATGAATGAGAACAGAGCTTCCCAAAAATGTCCTATGAATCATGAATGGGTAACAGATGTGCCCAAGATACTGATCCCTCAGTCCCTGGAGTGGCTGGGTGGCCCAGGGCAGCCAAAACCCCCCTGGGCAGTTGCCTCCAGCTCTGAGCACCTTTGTCCGGTTACCCCAGTGAATTGTGCAAATACGATTTTCTGAGAGCTGTACTGTAAAAAAAAAAGCACTGGATTAGAGAATGCACGCGTGAACGTTGCAAACCTATTAGGAGGCCACTGCAATCGTCTTGGAAAGAGATGACAGTATCTTAGTGGTGACAATGGAGATGAAGAAGAGCAGGTAGATTTTTTAAATATTCAGGAGGAAAATCAACAAGAGGACTTCACCACTCCCTTCATCATAACCTTCATTAGATGTCAGAAGCTGGGGAGGAGGATGTCAGGAATGACTCCCAGGATGCCCAGTTGGGGCTTGCACACTGGCTCGAGGGTGCTGCCTTTCACTGCAAGAAGAAATGCAGGAGGAGGACCTGGTTTGGAAGGGAAGATTCTGAGCTTTGTTTTGGACATAGTAGGTTTAAGGTACCTGTGAGACATCCAAATGAGATGTGAAAAACTAGATTGGCTCTGGAGTTCATGGAAGAAATCTGGGCTAGGGATATAATTTTGCGTAGAGGTGGTACTTGAAGTCGTGAGAATGGATGAAATTCCTAGGGAAAGAACATACAATAAGAGGACTTAGCCTTGAAGAAATTCAACATTTTAAGACTGGAATGAAAAGGAGGAACCAGTAAATAATACTAAAAAGGAGGGAAATGTGTGTCATAGAAACCAAAAGGAGAGTAGTTCAGGAAAAAGAATGAGGTCACTAAAAATCATTGGGTATGTTCAAATAGGAAGAGTGACAACACGTCAGAAATGGTTGGGGGCTAGAAAGGGGAGTGCTACATCAAGTGGCCTGTAGGCTATCTTGCAGCTTTAAAAAGTTGAGACCTAACCCTAACTCCATGAAGGAAAACTAGCAGACATTTTAACTGTTACAGATGAGCCTCAAGAACATGTAATGCAGTGTCAGGACAAATAATGTTAACTCCTATCTTCAATGAGACATTGGGTTTTGTGTAGGTCCAACACAAGGGTTGTAGAAGCATCACTACAATTATGCCCAAGGAAACGATTACAGTTTCCCAATATACATTACTTTTCTTCTGTTTTGCCAACATCAAAAAGTCAAGTGCTCTTCAATAAGACAGACTAGAGGAACTGTTAAAACTCTACAAGTCTTCCAAATGAGCAAAAACAACAACAAAAAACAGTAAGTCCCAATATTTCAGTTTGTCTTTAGTTTGTCCCAGTCTTACAGGAGCAAGAGGATAAAATCAACAGTGTTTACAGTGGAGTTTGGCCTGTAGGCATGGTAAAGGAGTAGGTGAATAAGGGTGTGCCTGCTAAGAGAGGAAGTAAAGGTGACACCTTGCATTCTTGGAAGTGGAGGTGTAATTGACGCAACTGTGGGGATAAGATTAACATGCAGGTATGTGTGGCTAGAGCCTAAAGTCAATCCTGATCCTGCTCTCTGCTCCAAGCAATTCCTATTTTCTTTCAGCTCCAGAATTCCTATTTTCTTTCAAGTCAACAACAACAAAGACAACCCAATTTTAAAATGAGCAAAGGATTTGTACAGATATTTCCTCAAAGAAGACATATTACTGGCCAAAAAGCACATGAAAAGCTGTTCAACATTATTATCATTACAAAAATGCAAATTTAAAAAATCACAATGATAGACTATACCAACTAGGATGGCTATGATAAAAAACCGGCCAGATGCAGTGTTGCACACCTGTAATCCCAGCACTTTGGAAGGCCAACATGGGAGGATCACTTGAGCTCAGGAGTTTGAAACCAGCCTGGGCAACATAGCGAGACCTCCGTCTCTACTAAAAATATAAAAACAAAAAATAAAAGAAAATAAAATAAAAAACAGAAAATAATAAGTGTTGACAAAATGTGCAGAAACTGGAACCCTCATATATTGCTGGTGATTTAAAATGGGGCAGCTGCTACAGAAAAGTTTGGCAGGTACTTCAGTTAAAATATAAAATTACCATATGAGCCAGGTATTCCACTCTGACATACAAACAAAAACTTTTAAATGTTCATAACAACATTATTTACAACAGCCAAAAAGTGGAAACAACCTAAATGTCCATCGACTGATAAATGGATAAACAAAATGTAGTATATCCATACAATGGAATATTATTCAGACATAAAAAGGAGAGAAGTACTGATACATGCTATAACATGAATGAACCTTGAGACATTAAGCTAAGTGAAAGAAGCCAGACACAGAAAGCCACATACTAGATGATCCATTTATAAACATCCAAAACAGGCAAATCTGCAGAGACAGATAGAAAACAGATTCATGGTTGCCAGGTACTGAGGGAATGGGCAGTCTCACTGCTTAATAGGTAAGTTTCTTTTGGGGGCAATAAAAATGTTCTAGAATTAGACAGTGGTGATGATTATACAACATTGTGAATTTTATGTTATGTGAATTTTACCTCACTTTAAAATATATATATATATCTCCTTTTATTCTCAAAATGCTGCACCACAAGGGGAGAAGACAGGACACAGGCCAGGCACAGTGGCTCATGCCTGTAATTCCAGCACTTTGGGAGGCTGAGGCAGGCAGATCACTTGAGGTCAGGAGCTGGAGACCAGCCTGGCCAACATGGTGAAACCCCGTCTCCACTAAAAATACAAAAATTAGCTGGACCTGATGGTACATGACTGTAATCCCAGCTACTCAGGAGGCTAAGGCAGGTGAATCACTTGAACCCAGGAGATGGAGGTTGCAATGAACCACGATCACACCACCGCACTCCAGCCTGGATGACACAGTAAGACTCCATCTCAAAAAAAAAAAAAAAAAAAAAAAAAAAGAAAGGATATTTTAAAAAAAGACAGGACATTAAATCTGTGTCTGAAAACAGGCATGGCAAGTAATGATTTTCACCAGCACATCAGTCTGTACTCCACCCAAAAATTTACACATACAAACTGGTTGGGGTAAAATAAACTGCCATATTAATTGTTAAAAATTAACTTTAATGCTGTAAGCAAAAGCACTAAGCATTTAATGAGTTAATAAGGTACTGTAGTAGAGCCAATGGACAAACAAGAGTAAACTTCTATGTGATCACATCACTACTTTCCAATCGAGTAACATATTTATACAACTAAAAAAATAGAGATACGGCAACCGGAAACCCATAAAAGGACCTGGAGACAGTGAAAACAAGCAAGAGCTCAAAGCCACGGCAGGCACAGCTGCATGACTCATAGGCACCTCCTCGGCTGATTTGTATGGGTCAGCAGAGGGCAGAATTGGAGGACCACAAATATACTCCAATATCAAAGGGCTATTTATAAAGCTTTCCAAAAACCTTGGCTGTCTTTTCACTAAGAAAGAGAAAAGGAAATTCATAGTTACACCTGTCAATATCACCCAAGAAAATGCTGTCCTCCAACTCAAAGTTAAACTTCTAGGTAAGACAAGCAACCCAGGATCTTTGCTCATAGCTCTGGGTGTTCTGAGGGGTATTGAGAGGTCAGGTCCACAACACCCAGTGACACTTCTCCAACCAGGGTGATGCAGGGCTCAGAACATGATGAAATCACTCTACAGAACAAACGTCACAGCCGCCCAGCTGCCACTTGTCCCCAACTCCACACCCACTAAGTTACCATAGAACTGGGGTAAACAGAGAGAATTTAATATGCTAATAGCTCTGATCTAATAGCTGACATAACACCAATTACATTTTTAATGACACTGGAGTAATAAAAGAGCCCTTGGCATACTTCTCTTTGCAAACATGACTCAAAGGGTGGTTTTCCTTTTGCCCTTTCTTCAATTTCCAGATGCCAGGCCACTTAAAACCACTTATCTCTTTACTCAGAGCTGGTATTCAGGGGGTTATCATTTTATAAGAAAAGGACCACAAATTTTAGAAGGCCTACCTACTCAGAGTATCCAACTACAGCATAAGGAATCCCCATTTCTTTCAGAGTAAAAGTGAATGGTAAAGGGTTTGGAGTCCAGAACCTGGAATCCCAGGTTACCACTCTGATGTCCCTCTCTTTCCCTGACTGATTCTGGTTCTGGCTCCATGAAGAACATGTGATCTCCATTTCTAAATCATGGGCAGAAGCCACCAAGTTCATGAGATGGCTTCACACAGAATCCATGGCTATTAGAAAATAAGAGCAGCAGATCGAACTGACCTGCTGGCACTCAACAGTTGAGTCCAATGACCAGCCCTACCAATGGCAATGTTTGTGCTTCATATGGAATGAAAAAAACAAGTTGTTGAAAGATATAAACAACACGGTGTTACCTATTGAATACAGGATGTATATCAAACGTGGAATGAAAAGATACGGACCAAATCCTTGATAGCTGTTGCTTCTGGTGAATGGGAATGAGACTGGGGAAGGTGTGGGAGGAAACGCAGACGACCTCAATTTCATTAGCATCATTTGTGTAAAAAAAAACCAAAGGCCGGGTGCGGTGGCTCACGCTTGTAATCCCAGCACTTTGGGAGGCCGAGGCGGGCGGATCACGAGGTCAGGAGATAGAGACCACGGTGAAACCCCATCTCTACTAAAAAATACAAAAAATTAGCCGGGCGTGGTAGCAGGCGCCTGTAGTCCCAGCTACTCAGAGAGGCTGAGGCAGGAGAATGGCGTGAACCCTGGAGGCGGAGCTTGCAGTGAGCCGAGATTGCACCACTGCACTCCAGCCTGGGCAACAGAGCGAGACTCCATCTCAAAAAAAAAAAAAAAAACCAAAAAGGTAAATATTACAAAATGCTACCATTTGTTAATTCTGAATGATAAATGCACAGGTGTTTGTTAATTAGCTTTCATACATTATTTTCCAAATTAAAAAAAAACACCTTTTATCTTATAAGTACTTGGTGGCAATATGCTCAATCAATAAACAGCTGATAAGCATCCACCAGAGGCAAATAATAAAATCCCGCATTAAGTATTTACTGTGTCAGGCACAGTACTAAGTGATCTGTATTATGTTACAAGGCAGGTACTTTTCATAAGGGATAAATGTTTATCCTCACCTCCAGCTTTAATTAGTTATAGTCCTGGCCTCCACCATCTAGTCCAGGGAAGACTGGTGGCTTTTCTGATGGGCTTGTTTGGAAGAAGAAACAAAGGGGCTCAGCCCCTTCTGCTCTGCCAGAAGCTGCTTGCTTGCAGAAGGTTCTTGTAAGTTTAACAGACAGGCTCTGCCTGCCTCTGCAGAGAAAGACCTGTGGTTGTCCCACATTTATAGAGATTTGTAGGGTAAGTTCATCTATCTGTATGCCTAAATCTGGATCAATATTAAAAACCCATGACTGCTGCATACCCAAGCCACAAGCTTCAACCTAATCTTTATTAATATTAAAGGTAAAATATATAAAAAGATGGAATTTTTATATCCATTTGTCTTTCAATTGGTTCCACTCTTGGGCCGGAAATAAAAGTTACTTATTGTCTCCCTCCATCCTTAAACTTGCTTTTGCCATTTTACTGACGAGTGTATTTAGGCTTAAAAACACTGTATCAGTCCATTTTTGCATTACTATAAAGGAATACCTGATACTGGGTAATTTATAAAGAAAAGAAGTTTAATTGGCTCACGGTTCCACAGGCTGTACAGGCATAGCACCAACATCTGCTCAGTGTCTGGTGAGGGCCTCAGGAGGCTTACAATTATGGTAGAAGGAGCCGGGCATGGTGGCTCATGCCTGTAATCCCAGCACTTTGGGAGGCTAAGGTGGGCAGATCACGAGGTCAGGAGATCGAGACCATCCTGACTAACACAGTGAAAACCCGTCTCTACTAAAAATACAAAAAATTAGCCGGGTGTGGTGGCGGGCGCCTGTAGTCCCAGCTACTCAGGAGGCTGAGGCAGGAGAATGGCGTGAACCCGGGAGGCGGAGCTTGCAGCGAGCCAAGATTGCACCACTGCACTCCAGCCTCGGGGTCAGAGTGAGACTCCGTCTCAAAGAAAAAAAAAAAAAAATCATGGTAGAAGGTGATGGGGAGCCAGCACGTCACATGGTGAAAGCAAGGCAAAAGAGAGTGAGTGGGAGGTTCCAGACATTTAAACAACCAGATTTTGAGTGAACTGAACTGAGAACTCACTCATCACCAAAGGGATTGTGCTATGCCATTCATGAGGGATCTGCCCTCATGATCCAATCACCTCCCACCAGACCCCACCTCCAACACTGGGGATCGATCACATTTCAACAGGAGATTTGGAGGACACAAACATCCAAACCATACCAAACACTAAGTATGTCATTTATCCAAGATGATATTAAGTGGCAGTCAGGTTCAAATTCATATTCATCTAATTCCAGAGTTCATATTCTTAATTACTATGCCAAGGCATTATGCTATGCATATCAGAGCAAAGACAAGCAGGATCTTTTACTTGCTAACAATCTTAAAGATGAACTTAAAAAATATTCTAAGGGTTGAAGCTTTTCTTAGCATATATTTGAATCTCACAGAGGGGACTAGGCATGGTGGGTCATGCCTGTAATCCCAACACTTTGGGAGGCTGAAGTGGGAGGACTGCTCAAGGCCAAGTTTGAGACCAGCCTGGGCAACATAGGGAAACCCTGTCTTTACCAAAAAAAAAAAAAATTAATTATCTGAGCATGGTAGCCTGCGCCTATAGTCTCAGCTACTGAGGAGACTGAAGTAAGGAGGAACACCTGAGCCCAGGAGTTCCAGGCTGCACTGGGCTATGATCACGCCACTGCACTCCAGCCTGGGTGACGAAGCAAAAGCTCATCTCCAAAAAATAAAATAAAATTTAAAATTCATTTTAAAGAGGGTAGCAATGTGTGTGTACATAATATGTGAGTATATACAGGGAACAGTAAAGGTATTAACATAAAATCTTCTTAGGGACTTTTTAACCTTCAAAACTAATTCAAAACTCGCAGGCATCTTTGCTTCTGCCCATGTTAGTACCCACCTCCCTCAAATTTTACTCAAGATTCCACAGATCCATGGCAGACTTTTTACCTGCTATACTTTAAAAGGACTGTGTTCAGGCATCCCCTCCCTGCAGTGTTGTCCACATACAGAGCACTTGCGACTCAGGTCTAACAGAACTGACCACTTCTGCTGCCAGCCTCTGCTTGGACAGCCCATGAAAAAGCAGTTCCCTTACCACTAAGGGAGTTGAGAGCAACCCTTCAGCCTGGCCCCGTATCAGCAGAGGGTTGCCCATGTAGGTATTCACTCGGTTATTTGGACTCAAAATGGACGCTGTCCACACCTCTGTGGTCCTGCTGCAGTGACCCAGGGCTCAGTCCAGGAACCCTGTCCCTTCTCCAGCTATACTTTTCCCTTAGTTGACCCAAGCTAGTTCTATGACTTGAAATGCCATCTATAAACTGATAATTTGTAGACAAGTCTCCATTTTATTTCGCTAGTCCAGAGTTCCAGATTCATATATCCAACTGTCTATTCAACATCTCTACTTGGGTGTCTAATAGTAATCTCAAAGGTAAAGGCTCAAACCAAACTTTCAGTTTGCTTTTAAAATTAGTTTTGGGGGAAAAAAAAATTTAGTTTCAAAACTTGAAAACTGACTAGGAAACACTGATCTATGAATAAGCAGTAGCACATTTGTTCCTATAAACCTGTGGAATGTCTGCAGCAGGACGATCCCTCTGTGGAGCCCAGGACATACGGAATGCTGAGTGGAAACCACACTGAATAGCACTGGGACTTAGGACAGCTACTTGCACAGAACAAGCAGTACTTAGAAAAAGTGAGTAGAAGCAATGCTAATTTCATTCACTTTAATTCCTTTCCCTTAGATCTTTCCAGCCTCACTTCCCACTCACTCATTTCCCAATGGAGGGTTACTCCACTGCAACCACCACTCCACTTCCAGACTTCTGTCCCCAGTATTCCTTGATTTGAAATGCCCTCTCCTCTGCCCTAGCCCGACCTAGCAAACTTCTAGCTGACCTTCAAAGCCCAGGTGAAATGCCTGCCCCCTCTCCCATGAACCCATTCCAGATCTCTCGTGGAGAATGAGTGACATATGAGGAAGGAAGAGGAAGAAGATGGGGAGGATTTGGGCCTTAATCACAGGCCCAAAACTTCAGTTTTTCCAACTCTCTTCTTTCACTCCTATACCCAGTCACCTTGGTTCTACCTTAAAATACATCCAGAGTCTGATCACCTCCACTGTCACCATCCTGGTCCAACCTACCATCATCTCTCACCTGGATAATGCAGCAGCCTATCATTAAACTAGGGAGTAACACTGGTTTGTGACTTGAGAAATACCTAAAAGCAGGCATTTCAAAGCCTGCAATGTCTAACTGCTCAGATCCCAAAGCTATGAGGAAATATGTCGATCTTCACTGATGTATGCTTTCCCAAGACATTTGCATGGCACCTCCCCCAACAAACCCCCAGGATCTCTAATAAAAACAATCCTTTTTTACCTTTGGTATTAAAGTAGTCAAGTTTAGACACCCACCCCCTTCCCCAAAATAAGAACTGCAAAGGAAAGGGTTTTGGATGAGATTTCAGAATATGAAAATCAATAAACTTCAGAATACAAAAATCAATAAGCCCTCAGGTGAGTCAACACAGAATGTGGAACACACACACACACACACACACACACACACACACACATACACACACCTAAAAATCTGCTACTAGTTTTCACACATTCCGCCACTAGAAAACTGTACATAGCGGGGATAGGAAAGGCATTTAAATCATTTCTTCAGTGATCATCAACAGCTTTACAAGCAAGTACTAGACTGCTGTCTCTATAGAGAGCTGCTTCTATTATTATGAAGAAGTTAAGGCACAGAGAGGTCAAGAGTCAAATCAGAGCTTTATGCTGCGGTGTGGGTTACAGTTACATGCAGGTGTAATGGAATAACATGCTGCAGTGTGGGTTACAGTTACATGCAGGTGTAATGGAATCACACATGCTGCAGTGTGGGTTACAGTTACATGCAGCTGTACTGGAATCACACATGTTGCGGTGCGAGTTAGTTACATGCAGGTACACTGGAATCACATATGCTGTGGTACGGGTTACAATTACATGCAGGTTACTAGAATCACACATGCTGCGGTGTGGGTTACAGTTAAATGCAGGTGTACTGCAATCACACATGCTGCGGTGCAGGTTAAAGTTACATGCAGGTGCGCTGGAATCACACATGCGGTTATATTTTATCAAACCACCTGACTCTCTGGACACTGAGTTAGGGGAGACTAGTAAATAGAAAGATTCTTATTCACACACTAACTCCCCCACTTCTAACCACCACACTCACTCTCCCTCTCTTAAAAGCTAAATGCACATTTCCATTGTCAAAAGCCACATTAAAAGATCAGCAGAAGACCACAACTGCCTGGTTAATCTCTAGCACAGCCGCTGAATCCGAGCATCCTCTTTGAGCCCCCAGGCTCTGGCTCCACACTAAGTGAATGTGGGTGCATGAGCCCTGTGGGGTTTGAGAAAAGGGAGAGCTCAAACAATGTTCTCATGAGCACTTTAAACAAAAAATGCATTCAATGAGAATGGCACCATGTTCTTTTTGCCCTTTCTCCCCAGGAACTAAATTAAACAGATTACAGACAGTAGCCAGGGCTGGCCTTAGAACCACCTCCCCCTTATTTGTTATTTTTAGCAATTCAGTCCGACAACGCCCGACAACTAAACAGGCCTAGAATAGCTAAAGGGAGGGGGGATTATCAAATACTACCAGCAAAAAAAAACACTAGTCATCACTTCCTCCAACTCTAAGAAAGAATCATTTTCCATGTCTTTATAGCGTCACAGAGTTTGAGCCTTTAGAGTTTCATATAAAAACAGACTACGTATAAAACATCAGTGGAAACCGATAACGTTTCCTGACCTGGGAGTACTGTTCCACCCCTACATGTGTTTTCTTAAAAACAAAAGCAGAATCAAACGAACTAAATTGTTTTACACAAAGGTTAGGAATACAATGCATCTGTGTCCATTCTGGAAAAACTTCCTCACAAGATGACTATGTAACCAAAAGAATAGCTTCGTGAATAGTGATGGAATTCAAATATTTCGATTATGCTGGCGGCAGGTAAGAGACTGAAAGCAAGACAAAGTGAGCTGGGAGAAACTTCAAATTCGACATAATTAGCAACACAGCATTGTCCCTAGTCATTCTATTTATAAATGAAGTAATGTAGCAAAAATCATTTGAAAAATGAATAAAATGGTAAGATAAAAATGGTAAAAGCCCTATGAAAATGGTGTTAACTGTTTGCATCAGCAGATAAACTAAAATTCACAAAAAAAGTTATAAAAATAAATAAGATACAATTCATTAAAAAGTTCATAAATAGGATGGGCACAGTGGCTCACACCTGTAATCCCAGCACTTTGGGAGGCCAAGGTGGACCGCTTGAGGCCAGGAGTTCAAGATCAGCCTGGCCAACGTGGTGAAACCCCATCTCTACTAAAATACAAAAATTAGCTGGTTATGGTGGTGCACCCTGTAATCCCAGCTACTCAGGAGGCTGAGGCAGGAAATCTTTTGAATCTGGGAGGCAGAGGCTGCAGTGAGCCAAGATTGCGCCACTGCACTCCAGCCTAGGTGACAGAGTAAGACTCCAACTCAACAAAAAAAAAAAAAAAGTTCATAAATACTCAAGGAATCTAACACAGGAACATGCATGCTACTATTCTAAGTTTCATATATTGTATAAGACAAGATAAAGCACTATAAATGAATAAAGTGATGTCTTCCTGGGTATGTCAATTACATATGTGGAGTTAAACTATTCAGCTCTATCTGAAAATATATTTCTAAAACAAGGTATGCCTAATGTAGTTTACCTTTAAGCCATTACACGGACATCTCTGATTTAAATGACTGCAAAGATATCAAAGGAGATGCCATCACCTTGAATTACATTTTAGATATAGGTAGACAACTAGCTTCATTTTAGCTTCAAAATAGGATTCCAATTAACTTTTTATTTTTTATATATTTTTTGAGATCGGGGTCTCGCTCTGTCACCCAGGATGGAGTACAGTGGTGCTATCAAGGCTCACTGCAGCCTCGATCACCTGGGCTCAAGCAATCCTCCCACCTCAGCCTCTGCAGTAGCTGGGACCACAGGCATGCACCACCATGCCCAGATATTTTTTTAATTATCTGTAGAAATGAGGTCTCACTTTGTTGCCCAGGCTGGTCTCAAACTCCGGGGCTCAAAAGATCTGCCTGCCTCAGACTTCCAAAGTGCTGGGATTATAGGTATGAGCCACGGCACCCAGCCTTATAACTTTTTTTTTTTTTTTGAGATGGAGCTTCACTCTTATTGCCCAGGCTGGAGTGCAATGGCACGATCTCAGCTCACTGCAACCTCTGCCCCCCAGGTTCAAACGATTCTCCTGCCTCAGCCTCCTGAGTAGCTGGGATTACAGGCATGCGCCACCATGCGCGGCTAATTTTGTATTTTTAGTAGAGATGGGGTTTCTCCATGTTGGTCAGGCTGGTCTCGAACTCCCGACCTCAGATGATCCGCCCGCCTTGGCCTCCCAAAATGCTGGGATTATAGGCGTGAGCCACTGTGACCCACCTTTAACTTTTTAAATTAAGACAATGATCTGGACAAAGGAAATTGTTTCTGTTCTGTTTTGCTTTCTTCCATCTTTTCATTTTAAGGGGGCATTTTTGCTCCTAAAATGGCAACTCAGAAAAAGACCAAGGTTATAACAATAAACTTAATAGAAGTGACCGGAGTGACCCTAGAGATCTTCTAATCCAATATTCTCATTTTACATGAGGAAACTGAGGCTTAGAGTACAGCAAGAGTTAGAATGAAGAACTCCTAAATTAACATAAGGCTTTTAAAATTAGGAATTTAGGGTAATGAACGCTCTGTTGTAAATCCAGTAGACTTGGAAATTTCTATTTATGGCTGAAATGTCAACCTTTCTTTGGATCCTTTTCTGAGCTGACGTGTAGCATGCTTATTAATAAAGGTGTGGCATTCCCCACATGAAGTATTGAACTTGCTTTTTATGGCCAGTATCTATTACCTCAGGTTGGAGGACACCTGTGATGTGAGAACAGAGACTGATCAGAGTAAGAATCTAGGATAAGGGAAAGTGCCCTGATTAACTTGGCAAGGAAGTATGTAATGACATGAAAGAAAATCCAAAGTCTAACTCATTAAAACAAATCATTCTCTAGGCAGCCTGAAAATGATTTGAGGAATCCAGGCATGGGAGGGAGGAGACTAAGGACATATGGTTAGACAGAGAAGAGTATAGACCATATAAAGCATGTAACAATGAAGGCTGAGGTTAACAACTCCCTAAAGCATTCAAAGGGATAGTTGGGTGTGGGGACAGATAAGTATTCCAAGGAGAGCAACAAGGCACCCAATGTATCCAAGAAGAAAAGAATAACTGAAACAAGATGCAAAAAGTTGAACTCTGGGCTAATTGGAATGCAAATCCAATTATCTTAAGTCTCTTATCTTAATCATAAAATGAAGATGGGCCATCAGGAAACAGATCAAATCAAGGGTGTATGAATGTGTGTGTTAAATATCTGTAATATATATTTCAAGATAAATAAGAAAGGCTATCCAGTTAAAAGAACCAATCTATGGGCCAGGCACAATGGCTCATGCCTGTAATCCCAGTACTTTGGGAGGCCGAGGCGGGCGGATCACGGGGTCAGGAGATCAAGACCATCCTGGCTAACACGGTGAAACCCTGCCTCTACTAAAAATACAAAAAAATTAGCCGGGCGTGGTGGCGGGCGCCTATAGTCCCAGCTACTTGGGAGGCTGAGGTAGGAGAACGGCATGAACCTGGGAGGCAGAGCTTGCAGTGAGCCAAGACTGCGCCACTGCACTGCAGCCTGGGTGACAGAGTGAGACTCTGTCTCAAAAAAAAAAGAACCAATCTATTTGAACTGCTTACATCTGAGTTCTCATAGGATCTACAATACTTCTATGAAGGAAATAAAATGCATCACAGATGCTTTATATTTGGGCAAATTTTAGCACTTGGATCATAACATATACACTGAACAAGGCATTGACAATATTAATAAGAAAAAATGCTCTAACAGAAAAAGAGCATACATGGTGGGCTTTTTAAGACCTATACCAGCTCTTCTCTGAAAGCCACAAAGGAGGATTCTGCAGCTACATTAAGCCCTAAGACATCAGGACATAGAGACTATATATAGTTCATGATAAACTCTGGGGTTTCCAACCAGCAGGCTCTCTTAGACTGAAGTCCTAAATAACCGAAAACTATTTTAAAACAAACATCCATTTTTATAAACGTTAAGAATGCAAATGAGCTCTATAAAGAGATAAGTACTCATGTTTGAAATCCCAATATATGCACAATGAGAGAAATCACTTCACCCAAGACTCTCTAAGTCAAAACAACACAGGAAAGAGATTAATTTTACATCTTGCATTGATTTCTAAGATAAAAATTTTGAAAAGACATCCATAACTGTCTAGCTATCTAGCTACTATGGAAGGTAGGAAATCATCAAGCTAATTTTAATCATTAGGAGTGTAAACGTTTTACACTTCTTTCTAGGATGCAAGCTCTCCTGGAGTGTGGGTGGAGGGTGGTTTCTGAAAATTATCTTAGCAAGATGCTAAGATAAGCTGTAAAAATACTCTATGAGAATACCTTCACTTGTTAAGAATAAAAATGGACTGTCTAGATAGATAAATTGTGGTACTTCTATACGACGGGATACTATGCAGCAATGAAATGAACAATTCACAATCTCAAGAGATAACACGGATGTACTTCACAAACATAATGTGAAGAGAAAGAAGTGAGGCAAAAATAATAGTGATTTTGTTCACGTAAAGTTCAGAAACAAGCTAAACTAAATTACATATATACACACACACATATATACATAAAATACATATATACATAATATATATTTTATATACATAAGATATATATTTATATACATAAGATATATATATTTATATACATAAAATATATTTTTTTTGTTTTTTGTTGTTGTTGTCTTTTGAGATGGAGTCTCGCTGTGACACCCAGGCCGGAGTGCAATAGTGCGATATTGGCTCACTGCAACCTCTGCCGCCAGGGTTCAAACGATTCTCCTGCCCCAGCCTCCCGAGTAGCTGGGGCTACAGGTGCGCACCACCAGGCCCAGCTAATTTTTGTATTTTTAGTAGAGACAGGATTTCGCCATATTGGCCAGGCTGGCCTCGAACTCCTGACCTCAGGTGATCTGCCCGCCTCAGCCTCCCAAAGTGCTGGGATTACAGGCGTGAGCCACCACGCCCAGCCTAAATTATATTATTTTAGAGATACATCCATAGGTAGTAAAACCATTTTTTTTTTTTTTTTTTGAGACTGAGTCTCGCTCTGTCACCCAGGCTGGAGTGCAGTGGCATGATCTCGGCTCACTGCAACCTCCACCTCCTGGGGTCAAGCAATTCTCCGCCTCACCCTCCTGAGTAGCTGGGATTACAGGCGTCCACCACCACACCCGGCTAATTTTTGTAGTTTTAGTAGAGACGGGGTTTCACCATCTTGGCCAGGCTGGTCTTGAACTCCTGACCTCATGATCCACCCGCCTCAGCCTCCCAAAGTGCTGGGATTACAGGCATGAGCCACCATGCCCGGCTGTAAAACTGTATTTTTGAAAAAGGAAATAATTATCACAAAAGTTAGGGTAGTAGTTACTTGATGGGAGAGGCAGGCAGGGATGGCACATGATTAGGCAGTGATAAACAACAAGGAGGGTTCTGGTTTCCTGACAACATTTGATTTACTGGCCTGGATAACTGACGTGTTTGCTTTATAATGATTAAGCTATATATGCTATTTAACACATTTTTTAAATGTTACATTTCAATAAAAAATTAATGACTAAATTTTTAATGGATTATAAACTTAGAGCTATGCAAGCAGATGAACTGCTGGGCACATTTCTTGTTTAATGTTTTAAAAATATTCTATCATTGGCTCTGCTAACCCCCCCGCCCTCCTTTCTTCATTGAAAAACAGAGGTAAGACCCAGTCTGGCCAATATGGTGAAACCCCATCTCTACTAATGATACAAAAATTAGCCGGGCATGGTGACATGCACCTGTAGTCCCAGCTACTCAGGAGGTTGAGGCAGAAGAATCGCTTGAACCCGGGAGGCGGAGGTTGCAGTGAGCTGAGATCGTGCCACTGCACTCCAGCCTGGGCAACAGAGTGAGACTCCATCTCAAAAAAAAAAAAAAAAAAAAAAGAGAGAAAAACAGAGGTAAGAATCAGTGCCTATCATATAGTAGAGTCCACTCGACAACACCTCCAAATGGGGGCTCCTATTATATACACCAACAGTACCAGCTCAAAAATGCAGTACTTAGGGCAAAACTGGACATCCATCCAAGTGCCTACCAGTCACCATCCATGCGATGGAAAAAATGATCCTCAACAGGCAGAGTAAAATTTCCTCAATCATGGGAATCCCTCCAAAGCATGTTCTCATCAGAGTATCAAACCTAAGCCAACTGCAGAGTGTCACAGGCACCTCCTATCCTGTTCTCTCACCGCCATTCTTCCTATTTATTTCAGGAACCACTGTCTGACCAAAATTGTCATTTTTGTGGAAGAGTTGGGACTTTAAACGTCAAGACTTTAACAGTTTTTTTTTTTACATATGATATGGGCTGGGGAGTTATTTCAACAACCCTGGGATTGCAACATTCTGCATCAGAAGTGGCGCTAAGCACGCCAGAATGTCCTGGGTTTCCTTATTCTTATTCTGTTGTTGCTGAGCTAACCAGGGTGGTGGAAGGGGTGGTAACCATGTTGGAGACAGAGGGGAAGGAAGCTGGTTAACCTGTATATGCATGTGCCTAAAATATAACAGACTTTAGGTTGAAGGCTGACTTTAGGTTGAAGCAGTTAACTGTTTGGCCTCCACCTGGAACAAAAAAAAAACATTAAGGCAATGGTGGCAAAAATGTGTTCAAATGTATCACTGAAAGTTTACATTTACCTCAAGGATTCCCAATAGTTGAGATTCAGAAGGTCAGGAGCTGATCTCTAGATCATATGAATGCTGACTTAAATTTTCCTAACTGCGAAAAAGGCCCACTAATTATTTCCTGCTTACCTCCAAAAAAGTTAGCAAAACTGGAGGATGAATTTCCCACTCTTTAGAACATACAGATCTCCTCAATCTATCAATAGTTTTAACTCAACTTTAAAACTGAATTTTGTCAAAAAAGACTTCTGCTTTCTCTTTGTACCAATGTTATACATTATAAAAAGAAAATTATTTTACAAAGACAAATGAGACTCATGTCATAATTCCAAATCACAGCTGTAGTCATGCTATTTTCTAAAATTATGCTTGGGTACTTTTCAAATACCTAATACCTAATACAAATACTGTATTAGGTATTATGCACTCAGTACCTTCTTTAGAAAGTTATTATCAGTATTTTTTAAAAATAGAAAATTTCCTCAAAAAATGACAAAAATAACATGGTTACTCTATCATACTAAAGCCACCATTTTGTATTTTCTTGTGAATAGGATCAGCATCACTGGTCTACTAATCACGGTTAGGATGTATTCTCTTCCAGAATTTGATCACCTTTATAATGAAAGATTAAATCTACATATATTGTGAGCCTGTTATGAAAATGATTCCCAATTAATCCCATTAAAGTGATGATGGCCTGAAGAACAGTCTAATATAGGGGTATTAAAATGTAAAAAGAGGCAGGGCGCAGTGGCTCACGCTTGTAATCCTAGCACGTTAGGAGGCTGAGGCAGGTGGATCACCCAGGAGTTCAAGACCAGCCTGGCCAACATGGTGAAACGCAGTCTCTACTAAAAATACAAAAATTTGCCCAGGCACCTGTAATCCCAGCTACTTGGGAGGCTAAGGCAGGGGAATCACTTAAACCTGGGACACGGAGATTGCAGTGAGCCGAGATCATGACACTGCACCCCAGCCTGGGTAACAAAGAAAGACTTCGTCTCAAAAAAAAAAAAAATGTAAAAGGAAGTTCTTTTTTTTCTTTATTCTTTGTACAATTCATACAATTCTTTGAACACAAAGAAGTTCTAAGAGAAAAAAAGACAGTAAGACTATCTTTCCACCATTAAGACAGTGCTTGTGCCAGGCGCGGTGGCTCACGCCTGTAATCCCAGCACTTTGGGAGGCCAAGGCGAGCGGATCACGAGGTCAGAAGATCGAGACCATCCTGGCTAACATGGTGAAACCCTGTGTCTACTAAAAATACAAAAAATTGGCCGGGCATGGCAGCGTGAGCCTGTAGTCCCAGCTACTCGGGAGGCTGAGGCAGGAAAATGGTGTGAACCTGGGAGGCGGAGCCTGCAGTGAGCCGAGATTGCGCCACTGCACTCCAGCCTGGGAGACACAGCGAGACTCCGTCTCAAAAAAAAAAAAAAAAAAGACAGTGTTTGTGTTTACTCTGCTAATAAGGAATATGACTCCCTATCAAGATTAACACGAGGGCAAGTAGTACCCCCACCCCTGCCTATAAGCGACAAGGGCCAGTAGATGAAGCCAGTTGGCTGGCTGATGACATAGGGCACAGCATGACAAAGCTATAAAAAGCTAAACAAATTCTAGGTAAGCTTTGCACTCATAAATAAGACCAGAAAAAAGAAATCAGGAGAGGGCAAGTATAAAGAAACAGAAAGAACAAAGCTGGGTAAAAGGGAACCTAGCAAATACTAATGAAAATGGGCTATCAGATTAGAGAACCTGAATCAGACCAGCACCTATGTCATGGAAAAGGTGTGTCCCTCCTGCCATCTACACAAACTGTGGGTAAAGGGTGGGGAAGCATACTCAGTGGACCAAATCAGTAAAACAAGTTAACAGCTTTTATCAAAAACTGGAACTCTGACCCCAACCAATATGAACCTTACTCTTTCAGAGATGAAAACATGGTAAATAGAAATAGCCTGGCCTTTGTCTACAGAGTTGGGTATAAATTGTGCCTCCCCAACTTAATACAGGGTATCTCAGGAGAGAAACTGATGATGATGATGATAATGATGATAATTATAGAGGATTAAAATGAAGTAGATTAGACTGGCAAGAAACACTAGGTCTAGAAGAAGAGACTGCAGATTTGAAAAGAGGAACAACACCAAGGACTTGGGGAAAATCATTTAGAGCTCTAAATCTGTATCAAGCTTCCAAAGTTATAGGAAACCATATTTATGATTTACTCAACTGGTGACAGTTTATATTTCCAAATCCCTACAATGTGCTAAGAAACTAACAGAGTAATCAGAGAACACAAGAAAGAAGCAGCTAACTTAAGATTGAGGAATCAGAAAATGGTCCTCAGGAGAAGTAACTCTATACTAAGATCTGAAGGATTAGTAGATGGAGTTGATAAAGGCAGAAGGAGGAAGTTCCCAAGTGGAGATAACTACTTTTCAAAGATCTAGTAGAATGAAAAAAGAGCAAGCTCCAAAGACAGAGAGTATTGGCAAAGTGTGGCGGCTCATGCCTGTAATCCCAGCACGCTGGGAGGCATAGGTGGGTGGACCATCTGAGGTCAGGAGTTCAAGACCAGTCTGGCCAACATGCAAAACCCTGTCTCTACTAAAAATACAAAAATTAGCTGGGCGTGGTGGCACACACCTGTAATCCCAGGAGGGATCTCCTGCTGAGGCAGGAGAATTGTTCCAACCCAGGAGGCAGAGGTTGCTGTGAGCCAAGATAGCGCCACTGCACTCCAACCTGGGCGACGGAGTGAGACACCATCTCAAAAAAAAAAAAAAAAAAAAAGACTGAGAGTATTTTTGCATGGCTAAAGCATACAGTATAAGAGAAGGCAGAGGAAATGAGAGGGATGAGAGAAATAAACAGAAATCATATCTTTAAAGGCCTTCAAGGTATGTTAAAAAGTTTGAACTGGTTGGGCACGGTGGCTCACTCACGCCTATAATCCTAGCACTTTGGGAGGCCAAGGCAGGCGGATCACCCGAGGACAGGAGTCTGAGACCAGGCTGGCCAAAATGTTGAAACCCCATCTCTACTAAAAATACAAAAAAATTAGCTGGGCATAGTGGCACATGCCTGTAGTCCCAGCTACTCAGGAGGCTGAGGCAGGAGAATCGCTTGTACCCAGGAGGCAGAGGTTGCAGTGACCCAAGATCATGCCATTGCACTCCAGCCTGGGCAACAAGATCAAAACTCCGTCTCAAAAAAAAAAAAAAAAAATAGTTTGAACTTAACCCTAAGAACAACTATTGGTTTTACATGGGAGAGTAATATGATCAGATTTAACATTTTAGAAAGGTCATTCTAACTTAAATACGTTATAAAAAGAACTCAACGAGAGAAGGCTGGATATGGTAAAATCAGTTAATATCCTACTGCAGATGGTGGTGGCAGCCAGTTTAAAGGTGCGAAAAAATTCCAAAAGGAAATACCATTAATAAACAAATTAAGGAAGAAGTAATCTTCAGAAATACAAATTTTCCAGAATTTATAAAAAAAAAAAAAAAAAACAAACACTAATCCTCAGATTCAGGAAACCCAACAAATTCTAACTAAGAAAAAGAAAAAAATATTAGCCACACGTGGTGGCGTGCCTGTGGTCTCAGCTACTTGGGAGGCTGAGGTGGGAGGATTGCTTAAGCCTGGGAGGTGGAGGCTGCAGTGAGCTGAGATCACCCAACTGCAAGCCAACCTGAGTGACAGAGTGAGACCCCATCTCAAATTAAAAAAAAAAAAAAAAAAAGAAAGAAAGAAAGAAAAGGAATAAATCGACACCTAAACACATCCCAAAGAAACTACAAAGGATGAAAGACATAGACAAGTAAAAACAGGTAAACAGAAAAGACAAATTAACAACAATTAGACTAACAAATTAACAACAATTAGACTAACAGATGACTTCTTAACAGCAACAGTGGAAGCCACAAGTCAGTAGAATGCTTATCTTTAAAAGAGCTGAGAGGTCAGGTGCTGTGCCTCACACCTGTAATCCCAGAACTTTGGGAGGCTGCGGTGGGCAGATCACTGGAGGTCAAGAGTTCGAGACCAGCCTGGCTAACATGGTGAAACTCTGTCTCTACTAAAGATACAAAAAGTAGCCAGGCATGGTGTGGCTGTAATCCCAGCTATTCAGGAGGCTGATGCAGGAGAATCGCTTGAACCCAGAAGGCGGAGGCTGCAGTGAGCCAAGATCATGCCACTGCACTCCAGCCTGGACAACAGAGCAAGACGCCATCTCAAAACAATAAAAAATAAATAAATATAAACAGAAGAGCTGAGAAATTCCTAATATAAAACAAAATAAAACATATGCCCCGGTTGGGCATGGTGGCTCACACCTGTAATCCCAGCACTTTGGGAGGCCAAGGTGGGCAGATCACGAGGTCAGGAGTTCGAGACCAGCCTGGCCAACATGGTGAAACCCCATCTCTACTAAAAATACAAAAATTAACCGGGCATGGTAGGCCTGTAGTCCCAGGTACTCAGGAGGCTGAGGCAGAAGAATCACTTGAACCTGTGAGGCAGAAGTTGCGATGAGCCAAGACGCACCACTGGACTCCAGCCTGGGCGACAGAATGAGACTCCGTCTCAAAAAAAAAAAAAAGCTCCAAACTTCATATACAGTAATAATGAGCACTTGCCCCCCCAACACTGGTATTCTGTAAATATCACTGCCCACTAAACTGACAGATTAAGGAGAAATTGATAAACACTGTCATAGTGGAAGATTCACCACATCTCTCAGTAACTAAATGAATAAGCAGATGATAATTCAGTAAGATAAACAGAAAATTTGAACATCACAATTAACAGTGTATATGCGCATAAGTGCACATGTGGGGGTGTGCTGAAGTAATAAAACTATAAAGTTGCAGCAGTGGAAAAGTATAGGATTGTTTCAGAGAAGAGAGGGGAGTATACACTGGGTGATACTGTTAAAAGCACAGGTTAGAGAAGTACTGGAGAACACATAAAATGCTGAAATAAGGCTCATGGTAAGGAGCCCAGGATGATGGGAATCAAAAAAAAGAAATTGTGTATAAACTGGATTTATATTACTAAAGTAGAAAGATAAACTGTCAAATGATGGAAAACAGTATATATAGCATAATTCCTATTTTAAAAAAAGGTTGTGTATATGCATGTATGAATGTCTTTATATAAATATAGAAGTTTGGAATGATACAGAAACTGTAGAGGTGACATTTGGATGTACCGAGGGTGGAAAAACAAAGTAATATTTTCATTGTTCAATCATCTGTTATATATTTTATTTTATTTATGGCGTACTTCTATTGCTTTTATAACATAAATAACATGTAAAATGAAAAATTAAAAAAGAAAAAAGAACTTCCTGAAAGATAAAACATTCTACCAGTATTTGAGACACTCAACAAAAGGAAACTTACAGAAAGTAAATTTCTTAATACTCACCAGAACTCAGCAGTACGGTATTGATAAAATCATTACCTGTGGCAATTTCACCTTGATAATTGGGTTTTTTTTTGGGGGGGTTTTTTTTTTTCCCTAAAGAGACAAGGTCTTGTTATGTTGCCCAGGCTGGAATGCCTCAGGCAATCCTCCCGCTTCAGCCTCCCATAGCTGGGACTACAAGCATTTGCCACTGTGCTGGCTCTGCTAATTTTTTAATCATAAAAGTTAACAACAAAAAAAGTTAATGTATACTTGTTACAATTTATTATTACAGAGATTGTAAGAAAAAAATCAAGGCCAGGCGCAGTGGCTTATGATTCCCAGCACTTTGGGAGGCTGAGGTCGGCAGATCATCTGAGGTCGGGAGTTCGAGACCAGCCTGACCAACAAGGAGAAAGCCCATCTCTACTAAAAATACAAAATTAGCAGGGCGTGGTGGCGCATGCCTGTAATCCCAGCTACTTGGGAGGCTGAGACAAGAGAATCACTTGAAGCCAGGAGGCAGAGGTTGCAGTGAGCCGAGATCACACCATTGCACTTCAGCCTGGGCAACAAGAGCGAAACTCCGTCTCAAAAAAAAAAAAAAAGAAAAGAAAAGAAAGAAAGAAAAAGAAAAAATCATTTACTCCTACGTCCCATCTAATTTCTTTAGGGTAAACAGTATTAACAATTTAATATATATCCTTACATATCATCTTCAATATTCATACACAAATGTTTGTTTCTTGTTTTCATAAAGAGAATTATATACACATTACCTTGCTACTTATTATTCATTAGGACAATTTTAAATATATTTACCTACAGTTGCAAAAATGCATTTTTTTGTTTTATCTACATGAAATGATTTTGTTTGGGTTTTTAAAGATACTTTTGTTTCTTATGAGTGAAAACACAAGATAACAAATTGAACCTCTTAGAACAGCTGAGCTGATTAAAATGTTAAAATAGGACAAAACAACCTGGTTATCACAGGCTGTTTTTTCTTTACTTGGTTTTTTTGCTTTTTTGTCTTGTTTTTACAATACACTTTCCTAAGCTGCAAATCTATTATCAAACTTGTTTCAACTATCAGTAGTTAAAAATAAGCCCAAGTAACCTAAGATACTGCATACTCCCAGTCCAGGCCAATTCAGTGCCCCTAAGAAATCCTCAGGAAGCTACAAGTTGTAGCTCCCAAATTCAGCAGAGGGCTGAGTTAGATTCTGATCCTCTGCCTCAAATAGTACTCACAGAAATTAGATGAAATGACCTATGAAGTCAATGTATCCACCCACATGTTGGGAAATCTTGGTCCCTAAGAAATAATAACCAGCTTTTTGTCCAGTCTTTTACTATACACAGGATGGGCCTTTCACCAAAGCCCAAGAAGAATATCTCACTAAAGGTCTTACTGTATAAATAAATTATAATAATAAAAATAATAAAGTAATATTTCCAAAGATTTGCTTACTGTTACCTATCATCTTTTTCCCTAGCTAAAAAGAAAAAATTGTTCTCATTGGAGCACCATCCTTCAGATAGTTAATTGGTTACAGCTTGCTACTTTGTCCTTATATAGAACCTAATTTAGGTTAAAGGAATTACAATGTGTAAAAAAGACCCTATACCAAGATCCTCTAAAATTTATCATTATTACCCACTCTCCTGTCCATCCACCACAATCCACTACACGTGTGGTTTAAATATACATTACATTTTGTTTATGGTTTTTTTTTTTTAAAGAATAAACACATTCAAGGGCAATGAACAAAATATATTCAGGTTAAAACCATCTCATCAAAATTCTCTACAGTTCCAAAGAGACTATTCTTTTTTTTGTTTGTTTTGGTCTTATATGCGCTATGAATATGAATATGACAGCTTCACGGCTCCAACGTAATTATAAAAAATAAAAATAATATGACATTACTTTGGCAGGCAGGCATACATTTTCATTTAATATGACACAATACGATTACCACTTTCTCCCAAAAGTTAACTCCTACTGCCAATAAAAACTTACTTCTAGTTCTTTAATTTTTTCTTCTGCTATTTTCTGCTTCTCTAACAGCTGATTGTGAATTGCTTCCTTGGACTGAAGAATAAACCTATGAAACACAAGAAAGTTGAAAATGAAGCCTCATGACTATTGTATTCATCGAAATCAATAGCTACATACTACAAATATTAAACTGAGCCAACTAAAAGGACAAATACATATTAACATAATATGTCAAGCTCAGGAAACCACCACAAGTTTAAACCTTCCTGGCTGAGTAGGAATAAAGGCTTAAAAGTAGATTCTGCTTTCTTATTTAATATAGGAATCAGGCAGGGAACAGTGGTGTGGGCCTACAGTCCCAGATACTCAGGAAGCTGAGGTGGGAGGATTGTTTGAGCCCAGTTGTCTGAGTCTAGTCTGGGCAACATAGCAAAACCCTATCTCATTAAAAAAAAAAAAGGAGGGGGGTGCGGGAGTTGGGCACAGTGGCTCACACCTGTAATCCCAGCACTCTGAGAGGCCGAGGCAGGAGGATTGCTTGAGCCTGGGAGTTCAAGACCAGCCCAGGCAACATGATGAGACCCCATCTCTACAAAAAATAAATTTAAAACATCAGCCAGGCACAGTGGCACACGCCTGTAGTCCCAGCTACTAGGGAGGCTGAGGTGGGAGGATCAGTTGAGACTGGGATATCAAGGCTGCAGTGAGCCATGATTGTGCTACTGCACTCCAGCTTGGGTAACAGAGCAAGATCCTGTCTTAAAAACAAAACAAACAAACAAAAAAAACAAAAGAAAAGAAAATCAAGCTTCAAGTAGATTCGTATGTAAAAGGAAAAAATAATAAAGGAATAAAAATATATCATAGGCTAAGAGAAAAGTCAACATACAAATACCCTATAAGTTTTGTTTTTTCAGTTATCTAATTTTTATCTAGATATTTTTTAAACAATATTTGTAAAGTGGAGCGCCCCTCCATTTTTTTTTTTTTTTGTAACAGCAGTAACTCATGACCTTTTAAAGTCACAATCAAGTACTGTGTTAGGATCAATGCATTAGTGTTTATATGAGTTCCTCAAACAAAAAGCACTGTATAAGCCTTAGTATCTTTTATTATTATTTCCAGAGTGTATAGTACCTCTGAAAAGCTCAAAATGTACAAGTGGAAATTTTCAACTTTTTCCATTTTACAGTCAGGCACATTATTTACCACTGATGAGGGTGGAAATATGGAGAAGTTTTAAAAATTAACACTGAATCTGTTTTATGACTTTATGTTCACAATTCTTGCTTCAGGGAAAGGAAGAACAAACTTTTATAGCCTCAAGTAAGTGAACTGAAATATTTCCCCTCCACTGGAACCAAGGGAAGACCCCAGTTATGCAAATCTCTTTCAGGACTGTCTAAGGAAGCTAAAATAGATTTCAATTTAATATTGCAATTAATTAAGCAAGACTTTTCGTCTCTTTGCACTAACAGAGTTCAGCAACAAAGAACTAAACATCATCTCTTAACAAAAGTCAAATGAGAAAATGTATCAAGGTAGCAACATGCAGTTTCCTCTGCCAACCCCACAAAAACATCATTGTGCCTAAGTGGGTTCTTATCAAGAGGGTCTGTTATTATAAATATAAGACAAGTGAAAACAGACCAAAAGGGCAATTAGCTATGCCCCAACAACTGGAAGGAAACTGCCTTGTCCCCTCTTCTTCACAACTAAGCCTTACCACACATATTAATAAAATCTGATGAACTTCTTTCACTCCACTAATTATTAAGCTTATATCCTAATGTGGCCAGCCCAGATAATTTTTTTTTTTTTTGAGACGGAGTCTCGCTCTGTTGCCCAGGCTGGAGTGCAGTGGCATGATCTTGGCTCACTGCAAGCTCCACCTCCCGGGTTCATGCCATTCTCCTGCCTCAAACTCCCGAGTAGCTGGGACTACAGGCACCCACCACCACGCCTGGCTAATTTTTTCTATTTTTTAGTAGAGACAGGGTTTCGCCATGTTAGCCAGGATGGTCTCGATCTCCTGACCTCATGATCTGCCCGTCTCGGCCTCCCAAAGTGCTGGGATTACAGGCGTGAGCCACCAAGCCCGGCCCAGCTCAGATAATTTAACTGATGATCTTAGTCTTCAGTAGTAACTTGATTATTTGTAAAAACCTTACTGTATATTTACAGGAAAGATAGCCCACATTCATGCAAAACAAGGATTAATTCTAGGTCTTTTACTATAGAACTCTTCATGTCTAAAATATTCTTACTGGATCCAAGAGATGGGTGCTATTTCAGATAAGATTATGGTTTACAGAATATTTTTCTCAGAACTAACTCATATTTGTATTTGAAGAGAAGAGTTGTTTCGAACAGTATTAAGTCTCAGTAATGCTATGTAAAAACTATTTTAAAACAAGGTCCAAGAGTCACCAAATTATGTCATGACATGTGTGATTTACTGAGAAAGTCTTTTAGCCATGGAAATAATTTTTTGAGCAAAATATACATTTTTAAGTAGCACTGATAGCTGGCCAATGAGTACTAACTATTCTCAAATAAAAGGTCATCAGACATCATCTTTATTAGTGTCTGGGAAAATTTCAAAGCTAAGATTAGAGGTCAAGTCATTACTTATGTGGCCTTTAAAAATAAAGTATCTGAACAGATACTAAATCTCTTGAGCAGAAAATAAAATTACTAGAAAGCGAGAACACTCAACAACAAAAACATGTTTTTCCATGACCACATATCCTTTGAGGTAGCTATACTGGACTGTGCCAACTTCAAAGGCCAGAGAGATTCCACTGAAGCTGGCCAACTTACTACTATAAGCCTAAGGACATCTCAGCCACGCAAGTTTTAAACAAGGATGAATGTTGGGTAAATGCAAATGTCTACCTCGAAGAGTAGTTACACAGTAAAAATTCAAACATAAAAACTTATGGAAAGTTTGGTTTAGTCCTCAATTTAAAAAATGGCAAAGATATATTGTATGAAGACTGGGAAAGGCTCCAAGAAACATCTGATTTCTGAAAAAAAGTCTTTGGAAAACATCTTTCCTATTGTTTAAAAGGGCATTGGATTATCAGATACTATGTGAAGAGAAAGGATTTATCACGATAATGTAAGTCTTATCATAAGCAAATATTATGTACACAGTTTCTCAATGTAGAGAATCTCATAGTCAGTCTGCCTGATTGTTTATGGAAAGCCAAATAGTAAATAAAGAATTCTGGAGTTCAAAATGTACCAATAAGGAAAAATAAACCATGAAGAGGGAAAGTATTCTCTCATGACAAATAATATGCAGATAACATGCTTAAAATACTCAGGATTATATAACCTGAATTCTAGTTGATGCTTTGCAAAAGGCCTCTTCTTTGACCTGGAAATCAGTGCCATGTGCCTCTGCACTGTCCACTCTCAAGGACTTGTAACCTGCTATTTCACTTCCTCATTTATTTGTAATTATGCCATCTGAAAACATAATTCTGAGACTTTCAGTTTTGATTATTTGAGAAATATCAGACTCCATTTTCTAAATCATCCTGCAGTTTGATACAACTTCCACTGTCTTATAACTCAGTATGAATCAAAACCATTGTTCATCTGCCCAAAACACAATCCCAGATCACTTGCACTGCTGCATTTTGGACACACTTTCCAAAGTATGGTCATCTAGACATATGCTATTCAGAAACAACAAAATGCTTATGACAAGTTCACTTTGGGTGGGAAATTTTTAGAGGGTGTCTAAAAACGTATCCTAATAGCATTTAGGTTTCAGGGTATCCACAAATTAAGCAGCACACGAAAGACATAAGAATGAGCCTATCTTCAGGGGAATGACGTTAACCCGGGAGGCAGAGTTTGCAGTGAGCCGAGATCGCGCCACTGCACTCCAGCCTGGGCAACAGAGCGAGACTCCATCTCAAAAAAAAAAAAAAAAAAAAAAAAAAAGAATGAGCCTATCTTGCTTCTTTGCCTAACTCCACTGGTGAGGAAAGTTACTGAATTTTTACGTCATAATTTTTAGTGTGGAAGAAAGTAGAAATAAATTGAATTTCTTTTTTTTAAATTTTTTAAAATCGAATTTATTTCTTTAATCACTTCCTTAGTAAAGAAGTGATTAAAACTTTATGGCACATCCACATTGTGGACTGCTCAGTGAGTTACAGACTTCTGTTATTGGCATAATGAAGAGTAGATACCCTGAACAAAGCATTAAAAACAAAGCAGAAAAAAAAAATTTTTTTTAAACGTTTTGTTGAACTAACACAAAAGGAAGGATTCCACAAAGGTCCAAAGTGAAGTGAAACTGGGAATTCAGGAATGTAAGACAGCAGTAAATTGGCTTTCATCCTGAGAGTTTATGCTGAATCCTGGAGACCTTAAGCATCCACACTGGCACAGAAATAGGATACAAAACAGGAGATAAAACCAAGGGGGCAGCCAGGCATAATGGCATGCACCTGTAGTCCCAGCTACTCAGAAAGCTGAGGTGTGAGGATTGCTTAAATCCAAGAGTTCAAGTCCCGCCCAGGCAACATAGCAATGCCCCATCTCTAAAAAAATCAATAAAATTTTTTTAAAAAGAATGACTAATTAAATAAAAAACCAAACTGAAATTTAAAAAATATATATTTTTATTGACACGTAAAGATATCAATATAGTAAGTAAGTAAAAACTCAAGTTTAAAAAATTAGCATGTCGACCAGGTGTGGTGGCTCACACCTGTAATCCCTGCACTTTAGGAGGCCGAGGTGGGTGGGTCACTTGAGGTCAGGAGTTAAAGACCCACCTGACCAACATGGTGAAACCCCATCTCTACTAAAAATACAAAAAAATTAGCCAGGGTGGTGGCAGGTGCCTGTAATCCCAGCTACTCCGGAGGCTGAGAAAGGAAAATCACTTGAACCCAGGAGACAGAGGTTGCAGTGAGCCAAGATCGTACCATTGCACTCCAGCCTCCAGCCTGGATGACAGAGTGAGACTCTGTCTCAAAAAAAAAAAAAAAAAGAAAGAAAAGAAAAATCAGCATGTCATTCCATTTTCAAGATGAAATATGTAAAATAAAAAAGGATTTACACAAAGATGAAATAGGACTGGAAAAGAAAGAGAGAGCTTTTTAAAATTCATCACTTGAAAAATGTTTCCTCTTGAATCCTCAATTTTTTTTTCTTTTTTTTTGGAGGGAGACAGTCTTACTCTGTTGTTGCCCAGGCTGGAGTGCAGTGTTGCCACCTCAGCTCAATGCAAACTCCACCTCCAGGGTTCAAGCAATTCTTGTGCCTCAGCCTCTGGAGTAGCTAGGATTATGGGTGCCTGCCACCACACCCAGTTAATTTTTGTATTTTAGTAGTGATAGGATTTTACCATGTTGTCCAAGCTTGTCTCGAACTCCTGACCTCAGGCGATCCAACCGCCTCAGCCTCCCAAAGAGTTGGGATTACAGGAGTGAGCCACCATGCCCGGCCAAAGTTTTCTAAGTATGTAAAAAATTACCAAGTACAAAAATAAGACCTAGTCAGGTTAAATGCCTTGCCCAGCTTGTATGTATTAGATGAGAATACTCGGTCTTTTTTGTACCATATTATAATGGCTCTAATGTAAGTTATTATTAATATGTGTGTATGTGAATACATGTATACAAATAATCCAATCAACCTTGGATTAACCAGTTGGTTAAATTTGTTTCTCACAGGAGATACAGGCAAACAATTCTGAAATTGTTTTATATGTGTACTGGGATAAATAAATAAGTAAATGGACAATGGATGGTAGGAGCCAGGTTTCTCATATTAGAGAGAAGTTACAGATAAGCAAGAAAGGAAGGCTAAAATGAACCCTGTGGTATCGAAAAGAGTCGGAGATATCAGTATAAACTCACATTCAGCTTAGTATGTGTACAGTGATAAATAGACACAGAAACAATTGTAGATACGTACATACACATTAATTAGTAGCATATATACACATATTATCTATTGCTAGTCACCAGAGGGCCTAGAAACAGTAACACCTCAGTAGTAACAAATAAACCCAGTGACCAGATATAAGTTTCTAAATAACCATTCTCCAATAAAAGGAATCAGGAACCACAGCTTCTTGGAGAAATGACTAACTATAGGGCTTGGCAGGGAAAATACAAGATGAACCTGGAGCATACTGCAGTATGAGAAGGTCAGGAAGTACTGTAAAAACAAAAAGCTAAAGAAAAGACAAGCCACAGATGGAAGAAAATATTTGCAAAACATATATCTGATAAAGGATTTGCATCTTAATTATGCAAAGAACTCTTAAAATTCAACAATAAGAAAACAAACGACCATATTTAAAACAGGCAAAAGATCTGACAGACACCTCACCAAAGATAACACAGATGGCAAATAAGCATGTGAAAAGATATTCAACATCATATGTTATTAGGGAACTATAAAATAAAATTATGAGATACTGCCACACACCTAGTATAATGGATAAAATCCAAAACACTGAGAACACCATATGCTGGTGAAGCTGTGAAGCAACAGAAACTCTCATTCACTGATGGTGGGAATGCAAAAATGGTACAGCCCACTTTGGAAGACAGTTTGGCAGCTTCTTACAAAGCTTAACAGATGATCAATCAAATGCAGTCCATTATCCAAATGAGTGGAAAACTTCTATGCACATGTGCAAATGTTTACAGCTGCTTCATTTGTAACCGCCAAAACTTGGAACCAACCAAAATATTCTTCAGTAAGTGAATGGATAAACTGTCAGTACATCCATACAATAGAATATTATTCGACAACAAAACGAAATGAGGTATCAAGCCACAAAGACACAGAAGAGCCTTAAATACATATTGCTAAGTCAAAGAAACCAGTATAGTATGAAAGGCTATATACTACATCATTCCAACTATATGAGATTTCGGAAAAGGCAAAACTATATATAGAAACAGTAAAAAGGTCAGTGGTCACCAGGGAAGACAGTGGGGAAGGAAGGGGAAGAAGGGAAGAACAGGTGGAGCACAAGGAATTTGGGGGACAGTAAACTATACTGTATGATAACACAAACAGTGACCCCTAATGTAAACTACGGATCTTAGTTAACAATAATTTATCAATATATTTTCATCAATTGTAACGAATGTACCACACTAATGCCAGATGTTAATAAGAGAAGAAACAGTGTGGGAGAGAGTGGAAAGGGAGTGAGAGCTTGCTGTTCTTTCTGCTCAATTTTTCTGTAACCTAAAACTAGTCTAAAAATAAAGTTGCTGGCCGTGCACGGTGGCTCATGCCTGTAATCCCAGCACTTGGGGAGGCCGAGGCGGGCAGATCACCTGAGGTCAGTAGTTCGAGACCAGCCTGGACAACATGGCAAAACCCCGTCTCTACTAAAAATAAAAAAAATGAGCCAGACATGGTGGCGGGTACCTGTAGTTCCAGGTACTCGGGAGGCTGAGGCAGAGAATTGCTTGAACCCAGAAGGCGGAGTTTGCAGTGAGCTGAGATCACACCACTGCACTCCAGCCTAGGCGACAGAGGGAGACTCTGTCTCAAAAAATAATAATAATAGTTGCCAGGCGCAGTGGCTCACGCCTGTAATCCCAGCACTTTGGGAGGCTGAGGTGAGGGGATCACTTGAGTCCAGGAGTTCAAGACCAGCATGGGCAACATGACAAAATCCCATCTCTACAAAAAAATTTTTAAATTAGCTGGGTTTGGTGGCACATGCCTGTAATCCCAACTATTTGGGAGGCTGAGGTAGAGAACTACTTGAGCCCAGGAGGTCAAGGGTGCAGTAAGCCACAATCACACTACTGCATTTCAAGACTGGGAGAAAAAAAAAAAGGAGAAAATCTCAAAGAGCTCCCAATGGAAAGCAGAATTATTTGAGCAACAAAATAAATAATGTAGTACTAGATTATAACACATAGACATACAGTACCTGGACCCTGCCATACCTAGACAAAAGCAATCTACAGATCACTGTATGCTCAAATCTAACTCTGAGGGATGCTGCTGCTGCATCTCTGTACTATGCTATCCATGTTTCCCTCATTAACTACTGTATCCACAAATCCCTCCTTCCTCTTTCTTCTCCAGTGCCCATACTACAAGCACTATGCAAGGCTCTCTGCTAAACAATCTTTACCCAAAGTCCCTAGGAGAACTCATTTATTTTCAAGGCCTCAACTTAGCTAATAACCCTCAAAATAATATCAACACTATCACCTGCACCATGTCCAGCATCTATGGTCACTTCTACTTGTATGTTCCATATCACCTCAAATTCAACATGGCCCAAATTAAACTCATTTTATCAACCCATACCAACATTCCCTACAAGCAGTTTCACCATCTCAACTTCGGCTTCCATCAATATCACCATATGCAAGTCCCAAAATGGCAGATATCCTCCTTATATTTCCAATTTATCACTTTCTCTCATACTGAACCTTCACCGCACCATTCCACTTCCACCACCTAAATTTATGCTCTTATTACTCACCTCCTGAACAGCTTCCTGCCTGCCGATGCTCCCAGACTAAACTCTGCCTAATTCATCCTAAATATATCAACAGTTTTCATATAGCTAGCCCTCAGTTATTGATCACTATAATGATTGTTGATGACTTTGGCAGACACTATTGTTTAACTATCCCATATCCATTTCCTTTTCTTTGTTGATTGAGCCCCAGTTTTGTTTGGGTACTCTCTATTTTCCCAAGTAAATCAGAGAACTGAGTTCTAAGCTGACTCTTGATTGGCCTTACCCAATCATTGCAGTTGCATCCCCCAAGATTTAAGCCTAAGCATGTGACTCAGTTTCTGTCATGAAATATAAGTGGGAGACCATTAGAAGACTTCTGGAAAGGTGCTCCCATGAAGGTGACATCAGAAAACATGGCACTTTCTCACTCTGGTTGTTGTCATGCCTCAATAAAATCCCTGGAATTCCTGTAGCCAAGCTGGTGATGAAACTAGGAAGCACAGGGAGAAGGGCAGGGCCAGCATACCGAAATAAGTGGAACTGAAGCCCAGCATACGGCCCCTGAGGAGGCCTGATCTATATGACATGAGTAAATCTCAGAAGCATTACACTCAGTGAAAGTACATACTATAATGACTCCATTTATATATTGCATCTATATAAAGTTCTAAAACAGAAAAAATTAATCTACAGGCATAGAAATCAGATTAGCAGCAGCTTGGAGCCAGGATTAAGGAAGGAGAGGATTGAGCTGAAAGAAGCAAGAAAGAAGTTTTTAGAGTGATGAAAATGTTCTTTATTGTGATTGGGGTAGTAGTTACATTTGTCAAAATTCACCCAACTGTACTCCTAAAATGAATGCATTTTATTCTATATAAGTTATAACTCAATAATGCTGATTCTTTAAGAAAGACATCTGATACCCATGGAGGATAGAAGAAGGGAAAAAAAGACAATTAGTATCATTGTCCCCAGATGGTGAGGTACGACGAAGAAAAATAAAGCCAACAAGGGGCAAATAAGTGTGGGTGCTGGTTAGGTGTATACTTTTAAATAGGATGGTCATGAAAGGCCTCATTGCCTCTTTAGAAACAACCTCAAGGAAGAGAAAGGGTAAGCCATGGAGACACCTGGAAGAAGGCTTCAGGCAGAGAAACTGGCAAGTGCAAAAGACTTTGATCACTGATGAAATGGGAGGCCATCTGACTACGGTGATCTTGACTTACATTTTAAAAGGATTACTCTGGCTGATCAGTTGAAAACAGACTATAAAGGGTTAAGGACAGAAGCAAGGAGCCTAGTTAGGAAGCAACTGCCATAAACCAATGGTAAATGAGACCAGGGTGGTGGTAAGTAGAAGTCTTCAGATTCTCAACAAAATTTAAAGACAGAGTCAATAGTATTTGCTAATGAGCTGAATATAAGATTGAAAGACAGAGGCCAAGGGTGACTCTAAGATTTGGAAGAACCTGAAGGGTGGAAAAGCCACTTAGTAATACTGAGAGAGGAGATGGTTTGTTTGCAAACAGCAAAAATTTTATTTTGGCCAAGCTAATTCTGAGATGCCTATTAGACCATCACATGAAGATGTAAAGTGGGCAGCTGAATATACAAGTCTGGAGTTCAGAGAAGGGGTCTAAGTTAAAGATAAAAAATCTGGGAGTTGTCAGTATATAAAAATGCATTTAGGGCCGGGCGCGGTGGCTCACGCTTGTAATCCCAGCACTTTGGGAGGCCGAGGCGGGCGGATCACGAGGTCAGGAGATCGAGACCACGGTGAAACCCCGTCTCTACTAAAAATACAAAAAATTAGCCAGGCGTGGTGGCGGGCGCCTGTAGTCCCAGCTACTCGGAGAGGCTGAGGCAGGAGAATGGCGTGAACCCACGAGGCGGAGCTTGCAGTGAGCTGAGATTGTGCCACTGCACTCCAGCCTGGGCGACAGAGCAAGACTCCGTCTCAAAAAAAAAAAAAAAAAAAAAAAAAAAATGCATTTAGAGATACTCCTGGATGAGATTATTAAGAGACTGAGTACATACAGACAAAAAAAAAGAAAAAAAAATCCAAGGGCTAAAGACAAAGTCAATTTAATATTTACAAATGCAAAAGAAATGAAGATAGTAAAGGAGGCTGAGAAGGAATGGACAGTGAGGTGGGAGGAATATCAAGAAGTGGTGTCCTGCAAGTCAAGGTAAGAACGTGCTTCAAGGAAGAAAGATCAACAGGACCAAATGGTACTGATAGGTCAAATAAGATGAGGACTGATAACTCACTGGAATTATTGGAGAATCACTGTCCCTTCCAGAACCCAATCCCATACAAGCGTTCCTTGTTCTAGTAGAGTAACACACACTGCTATGTTCAATTTTTACTAATTAAAAATTACTGCCTATTTTTAAATCAAAACTATTACTCCTGAAATGGAAGCAGTAGTATGTTAATCTATTTTAAACGCGATGTTTATTTCGGGTTACTATTTGGTATTCTAAGTATTCTGGTAAGTAAGCACCTCTGATGTTTACCACTTTTACTCTGGCTTCATCAAACCCCAAACATTTCCACATATAGGCAGTGAGTTATTCCACAACTTTTTCCAAGATATGATCTTTATTTTACTAGTAAGTTAAAATATAGCAATAGATAAAATATTTTAAAATTACTATCCAATGAGTATTAGAGGACAGATAGAGAGCAGAGTACTCCTTGTACAAAAGCAGAATGTCATAAATATAAATATACTTTGGCACAAATGCCAAAGTCTCAGTCAGACACACACATACAGGATGTATATTGTGATCCAAATCTTTTTACTCTGAGCCAGTGTAAAGGTTGGGCTTAGGGCAGTCACGCTCTTATCTATTTAAAGATACATTTTTGATACTAGACTCCTTTTGCTGTACAAATTTTGGTATCAGAATACTTCAAGTCCTCTTCAAAGCGAAAAGGATAGTGGCTTCCAAGTAATCTAGTTCATTTCAAGACAACTGATCTACTGCAAAACAAGAGTTGGTAATAAGAGTTCCTGGCCAGGACAATGAAATAACATTCTCCCAGACAGGTCCATTTGAACTTAAATTATATAAATGAAATAAGCATACACTCTTCACAAAAGCATGGGCACTAATGGTACATGTAACACACTAGTAATCCTAATTATTTCATCAGAGTAAAGGATATTTGCAGTTAACAGCAATTTCTGATATTATAAATAAAAAAGAATGACAAAAGGCATTACCAAGTATGTGTTCATATATATGAACTGACTCACCTTCTAAGTCAATATTTTTCTGAGCTCCTTCTTGGATATTTCATTAAGCAGATTATGTTCCCTGACATGAACATTTCAGTCCTCTCTCTCAGATTAGATAGCAAGTTATTCCTAACTTTGCACTATGAGATAAGTGGCAGCTAAAATCAGAAAATTCTTGGTATGGCTTAAAATTGACTGTTTTCAGACAAATTCAGCTAATTAAGTCAGTTACAGCACACAATTCCTCAGTGACAGAGTAACAGTTCAAGACTGCTGCTACCTTAATATTTTTACATAGGAACAGCAAGCAAATGGTACTTTTCACCTTTGGCTCAGTTGCTTATCATCGACTGGAAAACACTGTAGTATGCTGCAAATGACTGCTACTTTTCATACAACAAAGGTTGATTTTGTTTAAACCTTCGTCAGTTAAAAAAAAAAATAAAAGGCCATGTCTTTTGATGTTAGGAAATGCAGAAGCGAGCAAAGTCCACCAAGTAGCTAAATGAATCAATTACATTTATGTTTTTAAAACAGGTCCAAAGCCTAAAATAAGTAACCCCATAGCAAGTTTATTTTAGTATGTTTGTACTCTCCAAGATAACAGACTTCTTTTCCCTTTTTTAACAATAGACATCTAATTAGCATAACATTTTCAAAATTAATTTCCTGTGTTTTGGTGAGAATCTTTAGACTCTGGAGCATATGGGAGGGGAAGCAGGGAAAGAATTATTAAAAAGTACTCATCTGCAGAAGAAACAGGACTATGTAATTCTTACGCAAATGTTTGTTAACTCCCTCTGGCACAAAAACAGTGATGTCATTCTAGACAGCAGTAGAGCAGAGTTATAATGAACATCAAGTTTTTAAATCACTGACAACTTAAGGAAATTAAGAATATGACTTAAAAATCTCCTCTCCCCAGAGTACTAAATCTGTGCAAGAGGAGTGTGTGCCCATCTGGGGTTATATACATATTCAGCGTCAACAAAACTGAAGTCATTTTTCCCTGCACAACAGGAAAAGTTGTTGTTGTTTTCCCTTAGAACTCTGGGCAATGAAAGCCATGACTTTAAATGGCTCTGTATAAAAACACAAGAAGGGTGGGTCATGTTCTATTAGTAAAAGCAGCTGAACACCAAGAACTTCTCTTCCTTTAAGTAAAATCTAAAGAAAATCTCATCTTACTTTTGACAACTATCTTTGCTTCACTTTCTCTAAAATACAGATTAATACCTTTAAAGAGGGTATAAAATGAATTTATAAATTTGCATTTGCAATGTGACTCTCACACCAAAAGTAATCTCACGCATTATTTTTCCCCTGTAGTATGCACTAAATAAAATATCCAAATTTGATTCTGCTGAGAGCAACAATATAAACTATTTTTACTGTAGTATTAACAATATTTATCAACAATATCAATAATATTTACTATAATAATTTTTAAAATTTCATTTCCTAATCTCTTAGCAATAAAATATAGTATGACCATTTCTTCAGTTTTAAAATTACCTCAAATTGACTGGAAGACCAACTCTATAGCTACATGAAATTGTAAAAGGATTGCAAAACTTGAAGCAGTATGAGCATACCCCTTTCTATTAACATTTAACATAACTAAGGGAAGCTGCAAATATTTCATCCCACCTTTACTAAATGCCATGATTCAAATTATAGGTCAACATCCAAACTAAGAAATACAATCACAACAAAACCAACATAATATTTTAAACAAAGGGCAGTTCAGCCAAGCTGTCATAAAGAGTTCAGATTTCTACAATCTAAATGGTTGAAAAACTGCTTAACTATTTAGATTTTTTTTAATTGTTACCTATCAAGAATACACCTACTGTTTCACTTTCTACTTATGCCACACTTATCTTAAGTTTTACACTTCTGGATCTTTCAACTGTTAGAGATCAACCATTAAATTACTTCAACAAGTAGAAATAGTAACACCGCTCCCAAACAGCAATTTTTGCATTGCTAGACACTTATCTAGTTGGCAGATTTATACCATTGTTCATTCTTAGTTCCTTAAATGTAAAAAATACCCACAGAATGGTAGCATACCTCTAAATTAGTTTAAATATGGTACAAAGTTATTTTTAGTTAGGTTCAAGTTTTAAAAAGGCACTAATTGTTCTTTTTAAAGGCTAATCTACTCAAGTTCCTCACATTAAAAAAAAAAGTTAATTTGTCTCTTTTGGAAAAAAGAAATGTTATTTATGTAATGCTCAAGCAAAAAGAGTGTTCAAATAATAGATCTGACATCAAATCAGGGTTAGGATCATACTTATTGTTCATAAAAATAAGTTTGACATTTATTCTAATGATGGTCCTTTCAAACACTAGTATGGTTAAATGTCATTTATGTGCACTTTCAAATACAATTCTTATTTTAAAAATACTCCTATCCTCTACTGTGCAAAGTAGAAAAGGAAGAAAACCCCCACACAAGCAATTATAAACATTTTTATCCATGAAAAAATATATACGAGAAAAATTCACATAACATTTGAGATTTGTCTATTCCCTCCTTGCACGCTAGAAAGATGCAAAGACAAACACTTCCAAATATTCAGACAGATCATTCCCCAGTTGTAACTTTCATCATAGTTCTCAAAGCAGTATGGTGAGGTCAGCTCACAAACAGCTTAAGTAGCAAAACTAGAAATTGGTGGTAGTAGTATCAGGCTACATAACAGCCCTCTAAAGAATATGAAGTAAGAGAACTAAAATGTGCTGGCAACATGCCAAAAGACTGGATGGAATATAGCTTTGAGCAACAAATACTCAGAGCTTACAGTATATAGCAATTCATCATCTCTTATCCTGTAGCTTGACCTTCCTTGTTTTAAACCAAAAATAGCCATGTATAAGAGGTATTTAACACTATGAATGTGTCCATACTTATGAAATGAAAGATATCTGGGCCTGCAATGATTTGCTTAACTAAACACATACCCTAAAAAAAAAAAATCTGACTTACATTCTGTGTGAAGATGAGGAAGGTAAAATGGATAAAAATATATTGATATTATTATGCATAAAATAGCCTTTATTCTCTAAGGATTATACTACCCTCAAGCATAATCTTTAAGGTTTGGGTTTTCTATATTTTTAGTTCTGAGTATCTCTTCAACTGGCTGGTATTTAGAATTAGACAACCTTCTCAATATATTTAATGAAGAATTAATCCTGTCAGATCAGAGGACATGATTTTGGTCAGATATAATTTTTTTGACCTTAGTCAAAATATATGTTACTTTTATAACTTCATCTTACATGGATCATGTATTAAAATAGGATAATAAACTCATTCTTAAGTCTCTAACACTTTCTAAAATACTTTTTTTCTAAGAAACCAAAAGAAAAAAGTTATTTTAGGCCAGAAAAAAGAATCAGATTCAATTCAAATCAATACACATTTAACAGCTATTTTGTGCCAGACATTATACTGAGAATGAGGAAACAAAGATAATATATACATGGTCTCCCAGAGCTGACAATCTGGTTGGGAAGACTGACCCATTTAAACACACCTACACACTCAATGTGCTTTACTAGTTGTAGGAACAAAGGCCCTGCTATCGCCAAGGAAAGAGTGAATGAGTCTGCCCCGGGGGCTGGAAAAATCTTCAGAGGCAAAGTAAGAGTAGAGCTATGTCTTGAAGGATAAGAATTTCACAAGGAAAAGAGGAATATTGCCAGCCAAGGACAATGTTATTCGCCAAAGACTGAGCAAAAGCAAAAAAGCACAAAAACATAACATGTGTGAGGAAACCTATGTGGCAAGGGTAGGATAACAATTTCTGGTACATGTGTTACTACTCTTCTACCCTCACTGTGTAACAGACATCACTAATCAAAGCATGTTTAAAACCCACCTGACATCTCAAAATTCTTCTCAACATATAACGCAAACTAGTAGAAAGAGGTAGGTCCATGAGATGAAATATACATGCTATCCTAACCCTGGAAAAAGAAAGTGGTGGGACCTGAGGCAAAGGGTAAATTAAGAAGAGATTATGAATAACCATGAATGCAAGGCCAACAAGTTTAGATTTTATCCTGTGGACAACAGAGGATGAACAAAGGATTTTAGGAAGAATATTGATGTGATTAATTCTGACAGATATGTGAAGAATGGATTTGGACAGACAGAATGAAGGCAGGAAGAAAGAACAGTTAGGATGCTATCATAAAAGTCCAGGCAAGAAGCAATGAGACCTGAATTTCAGCAATGGGAAAATCTACTGCAGGTTGTAAAAGAAAAATGAAGTTTTGGATTTTATTATCTGTGGTTTTAAAATGAAAATTTGGGAAAAAGTAATATTCTAGTCAGAATTCCCAAATAACACTCAAAAGGGAAAAGAAAAAACAAATTAAGGTAAAGACTAGAATTAAAGAAGTGAATCACAATGATACCCAAAATTACTCAAGACTATAAATTCAGAAATAGATATCTCAGGTTTAGCATCAAGAAAGAGAACATCCTCATGACCAGACTAATACTCAGCAAGTCTTTTCTTCCTCTCAGGGCACTAATACGCTAGCCAAACAACAAACGCTATTCACCTTACATGCCCCTACAATGCAGGGTCAAACTCATACTCCCGGTGAGATGCAGACAGCACTAAAGTCCAACTTAAAACAGAAGTCTGAAATCATGTAGAAGCTCAACTTTATCCAAACACTTGAAACTCCACACTTCTTTTAAAAAACATAATTTATAGGAAATAAACCTTCTGGAAATAATGCCATTCTACCATTAATTAATTCATAACCTAGCCTTTAAACTCTAAAATTCTTTGTATGGAAAACAACTTATCTGTAGCACTTTGGAAAATATGTACAAAAAAACAACTCTCCTGACACTCTTGCAGAACGTTTAATAAATGAAACAATTCTAATTAAAAATTAAAACTTCACTGTAGCTCAAAAGCCCAAAGGGAGTGAAACGGTTTTTCTATTTTGAAAAAGGAATTCTTTAGCTATTGCAAACAAAGGCTAGTGCAGTGATGTGAAATCCAAGTACAACATGTTAATAAAGCTGGCATTACTGTTTTAAGACCTAAGGATATTCACATTAAGGATAAAATTATCCTGTAGTGAATGCCAACAATGCATTTCATACTACACAGACACATATTCAAGGGTTCTACTTTGTTCCAATTCTTTTGTGTCCCAGTAACAAACTCTCAAATTGGGATCCTTATCCTCTTAAGCTAAAATGAAATATATGAGCTTGGACATAAAATTTACTTGTGCTATATTATTCATTCTGAGAAAGCAAATCAGATGAACAATTTAACATAATCTAATTCTGAACCATAAAGATATGGATTAGTCAGTGATGAGCAGGGTCTACTTCTCATGATGTCATTCCAAAGTCATTATTAAATTTTACACATGTTATTCTTTCTTCAAATCAATCACAAAACATGTCATCCCAAGACTGAGGTCAAATTCCATTCTAACTAAAAGATCTCCAAACCTGAAGTAATGGTCTACTAAGTAATACTCAAAGACCAAATTCCAGAAAAACCCTCCTCCTGTACCTCCCCCCAACTTAAAAAAAAAAAAAAAAATCAGTCTTCTCCTTTTAGCTCACTGTAATGGAATGTGACCTGTACTTAAGGGCTTTTCCATTCCTTTTTTTCTGCTTAAAGAATATGAAGCAGACCTATTCTCTCTCACAAGGGTAATATGCTTTTAAAAGAAAAAAAAAGTGAAATGTATGAAGTTAATCGTGTATTAAATAGAACAAACAAAAGTAAAATAATTTACTAGATTTCTCACACGTGAGTTGTCCTCCTATTAGAACAACGCATGACACTTAGAATGAGTGTATTTTTTTTTTTTTTTTTTTTTGAGGCAGAGTTTCACTCTTGTTGCCTAGGTTGGGGTACAATGGCGCAATCTCGGCTCACTGCAACCTCCACCTCCCGGGTTCAAGCGGTTCTCCTGCCTCAGCCTCGTAACTGGAATTACAGATGTGTGCCACCATGCCTCGCTAATTTTTGTATTTTTAGTAGACGGGGTTTCACCATGTTGGCCAGGCTGGTCTCAAACCCTAACCTCAGGGGATCCACCCACCTCGGCCTCCCGCAGCGCTGAGATCACAGGCATGAGCCACAACACCTGGCCAGAATGTGTATTTAAATGACAATTGAATCTTAATTTTTATTTTATAACACTGATCAGACATCTGAAAGATTTATGATTTGTATCACTTCTAATAAATTAAGCAGGGAAGAGGAGGCTGAAACTGCACCTACTTAAATAAATCTTCTTCACATACAATATTGCTATAAACATTTTCCATGACAAATCATTTTTGTTACTGAACTTACACTTAAGTACCTAATCATAGACAGAACAGGAAAGTAAGCACTTAAGAAATGTACTTCGAGGCCAGGGGTGGTGGCTCACGCCTGTAATCCCAGCACTGTGGGAGGCCGAGGCGGGAGGATCAAGAGGAGAGATTGAGACCATCCTGGCCCACACGGTAAAACCCCATTTCTACTAAAAATACAAAAATTAGCCGGGTGTGGTAGCACGCGCCTGTAGTCCCAGCTACTCAGGAGGCTGAGGCAGAATTGCCTGAACCCAAGAGGCAGAGGTTGCAGTGAGCCAGGATCACACCACTGCACTCCAGCCTAGCAACAGAGCGAGACTCTGTCTCAGAAAAAAAAAAAAAAAAAATGTACTTCAAAGTCTAAACTTAAACACTTCAATTAATCTACCTGAAGTTCAGCTCCTCATTTTAAAAAAAGAAAGCATTTAATTAGATAATCTTTAAAGTTATTTCTAAGATACTTTAACCTGCCAGGCGTGGTGACTCACACCTGTAATCCAGCACTTTGGGAGGTTGAGGTGGGCAGATCAGGAGGTCAGAAGTTCGAGATCATCCTGGCCAATATGGTAAAACCCCGTCTCTACTAAAAATACAAAAATTAGCAGGGCGTGATGGCATGCGCCTGTAATCCCAGCCACTCAGGAGGCTGAAGCAGGGGAATCGCTTGAACCCGGGAGACGGAGGTTGCAGTGAGCCAAGATCGGGCCATTGCACTCCAGCCTGGGTGATACAATGAAACTCCATCTCAAAAAAAAAAAAGATACTTTAAACCAAGGTTTCTTTTGTTTTGAGACAGAGTCTAGCTCTGTTGCCCAGGCTGGAGTGTAGTGGCATGATTTCGGCTCACTGCAACCTCCACCTCCGGGGTTCAAGGGACTCTCCTGCCTCAGCCTCCCAAGTAGCTGAGACTACAGGCAAGTGCCACCACGCTCAGCTAATCTTTGTATTTGTGGTAGACACAGGGTTTCACCATACTGGCCAACAGGCTGCCCTCAAATGATCCACTCACCTCGACCTCCCAAAGTACCAGGATTACAGGCATGAGCCACCACGCCTGGCCTAACCCAAGTTTTAAGACGAACAAACTCTATTTAATTCGGACAAAAGCACTCCCAAAATAACTCCATTAGGACACATTTTACTTACATTCTTCCTACACCTTCATACATGTTAGTCTCATCTACCAAAGTCATGATTTCTGTATCTGTAAGATGTGCATGCTTTTTCGTTCTGTTTAGCTGTTCAATCTGTATGTCTGCGAGCTTCACCTTCTGTTGAGTGTCAATAACTTTGGCTTGAAGCTCTGTGAAGGCCTAATAAAAACAAGTCCATGATTTAGTCGGTAAAACATTTTACAGGAAACATTTACGTCAAATCCAAATATATTAAAACAAAATATGCTAGCCAGAGACAAAGCTGTGAAATATACCAAAGCAAACATCAATAAAAGTCAACATAACTGTAAACAATCAAGTCACCATACTAAATACTGAATTTACAATCATCAGAAGATACAATCAGTGTGAAGCAAATCAAATGCACATTAAATAATAACCATATTAAGTAGCAAGTACTCAAGGAGTAGTAAAAGAAATAAATGCAATAGTCAAGGATGAAACCCAGAGATTCAAAACAAGAACCATAAAAGTAATAACTCACTACATTTGTACTGCACAATTGGGTTTCAAAGCACTTTCTCACATTAGTTTGAAATATTAACATGGAAATATTAATATAAGAATATTAATGAGGAAATATAATAAATATTTATGCCTCTCAATAATCCCATGAGTTAGCATTGGCAGTTTCATCATCCACAATTTACAAATTAAGTAACTAAATGAGTTAAGAGATAAAAGTGGCTTGCACAAGGTTGAACAACTATTAGGGGGAAAGGCAGGTGTATTTAAATCCATTTCTTCTAACCCCTTAGTTCAGCAATCTTTCCATTCCACTGTCTATAGTAATATTCATAATATGAACATTTTTAAGAGGAAGACCAAAAAAGAGTGAGAAAAAATGCAAAGCACTGGCAAAAGAACTGCATCATGATCTTCATCCAGAGATACCAGGCCAAATTTGACCCTTGCGTACACTTACTTAACTGGAAGATAAACAGTTCTTGGATACTTTTGTTGAAGTGCCTGGAATGACTTTCACATGCTGTCAAATTTGTGCCTTAATAATAACATTTGTGACTGCAATGCACAACAAAGGCCACTACATAATTTTTATTGTGACCTTGTTTTCACCTACTAGTAAGGTTTTGAAAGATTTACTTTGGGGAAGGGGAGGGGCCTGAAATTTCCTATTTGTCTCCACCCAAAAAAAGGACCCCGTAAAAACATCAGAAGATAAAACCTTTAAACAAGTTTTTAAATTAATTGGTTATCAAAATTATTCAGTTTAAGTTTGTAATCATTTTCTCAGTTTGCATTCACCGCCCACAAGTTTCAAATGTAGCAATAAATTCAAAAGTAGTGGGAGGCAAATCCATTCACTAAACCCTGATTTAAATCGGTACTTTTAATAGAAAAAAAGGTAAATTTTTAGAATGCACAATTTTGTTTTGAAATGTAAAATTCCAGGTATCATCTGACTGCTCTGTACAGCTTGCTAAGGAAGCTAGTATACTGTTAAAGATTAAAGACTCCACCTAAGAGCTAAATTCACAAGATTCAAGACAAGAAGAACACAAGCAAGACACAAACACATAATATCCTCAGAACAGTAACAAAAGTTTCATTTGTCAGAAGCAACAGCTATTTCGGCTGTCCTATTTCTTTTACACAAGTTGACCAGAGGCAGTCTTAACTAAGATGTTGCTCATCTGAAGAACCCAAAATAGTGGTCAAAGTGTGAGATAAGACAGAGAATACTGGATTCTAGTCCCAACTTCTGATAGACTTTTCTGGCACTGGTTCCTTTTCTAGAAAAGTAGATTTAAAATAGATAAATTCTAAGGTCCTTTCCAATCCACCCCACCGCACAAAGCATACTGGTTTGGGGTCATTAGTGGTGGTAGAATGCTGATCATTCTTAGATAGGAAAAATCTGAGTAACAACACATTTATAAGCAACTGTTTGAGGAAAGCAGGAAACCCAATTCCTTCTGATACTGGTTTTATTTGGAAAACTTTACTGGTTTTGTTTTGTTTTTGACAATTCCCTCAAAATAAGGAGGGTTGGTTTGGTTTTGTTTTGTTTGACAAGTCCTTCAAAAGAAGGGGGGGGGGGCAAAATCCTGAAATGAACATTGCTGCTACAATACCTGGTTTTCCGAACTGTAGATACTGCAACTTTCAAGGTGCAGAACCGAATAAATGACCTAAAAACAAAGGTTGGACTTGGGAGTTTTTCAAAGCAAATGAGGCAGAATTACGGATGCCACAGCTCAGGCAAGGGGTCCGAAGGGAACCCCATTTGAAATGCTCTCTTTAGTTCTTACTATGAAAGTGAGTTCCTGAAGCCTCCAAACGCAACGAAATGTCTCTGGAGCTCAGAAAGACCGGACAAGCCCGAGATAGGCCCGCAGACTTACCCCACCCAGACCAAACGGCTCCTACCCAGCAGGAGCCGCTCGCCCCTCACCCCGTTTATGGAGACCCAGTGCGGCCTTAGGACTCTGGGGAACCATTCCCTAGTTCACTGGACCCTCCTTCCTTCTGCAAGGCTCGTGCCTCACTCGATATTCTTGCCTATAGTCCCCTTAGCCTCCAAAGAGAAGATCTCCGCCCGCCAAAGACCCTCTTTTACCTTCTTCAGCTCTAGATCCACGGGGGCGGCCATCTTGGTGCACTGTATGCGCCTGCGCAGTGGGAATTGGCCTGAAATAGGGTGGGGGAAGGGCGCGCCTTACTTTGTGCGTCCGTCTTCTGCGCCTGCGCATGAGTTGGACTAACCGGGCTTATCCTTCTCTGAGAATTGACTCCTGTACTAGTTGGGTTTCGGATTCCGTGTCTTCACTATCTGACCGATCAGGTCTGGCTTGCTCCTCCACATCTTCCAGACATAGCCCAACGCGCAGATTTCCCATGTGGCTTTAAGCAGTTTGCCAGCTAGCTTAACTTGTGCTGCTAAATTGAGATGTATGTAGATGAGGTCAAACCCTCATCAGTCGATCAGTCCTTCAGCTAGTCGCTGTGTTGTCAGAGATGAGTAAGTCCAGAACCTCAGGCATGACAGTTTGGGAAAGACTATTGGAAAGCTGTCTGGACTGTTCTTTCCAAGACGAACTTATTACTTCCAAAAGCTTCCCAAAGACCTTCTAGGCACAGTGGTTCTCAAGAGAAGCTGAATACGTTTGCTTAAAAAAAAAAAGTGCAGGTTCTCTGGGTCTCATCTCAAACTTACTCAGAATCTTTGAGAATGGGGTCTGTAAATTTGCACTTTTGCAGACTACCCCAGTGACCTAATGGTGCAACTCCTCCGCGGATCACTTTTTTGAGAATCTCTGCCATAAAAGGACCTGGCATTTGAACCGGAATAGATAATAACTGACTTTTGGAAATGGAAAAAAAAATGTTTACCTACTCTAAAAACTGTTATGCTAAGAGAAAGTGCTACATAAATAATTAGGAAATTTATTTCATTTTTTAAAAAAAGAAAGAAAGAAAGAAAGAAAACAAACTGTTAGGGAGATGAAAGGGCAGGGAATTTGGAAACAGCCTAATCTAGATTCAAGGCTTGGTCTGCCTTTAGCCTATGTCTGGTTCCATTTACTAACTGTGTAACTTTGAGCAAGTCACTTGGATATTTTGTGGGGGTTTTTTTTTTGTACGTTTGTTTGTTTGTTTTTTGAGACAGGATCTTGCTCTGTCACCCAGGCTAGAGTGCAATGGTGCAATCACGACTGACTCCAGCCTCTACCTTCCGCCCTCAAGCGATCCTCCCACCTCAGCCTCCTGAGTAGCGCTGGGACTACAGGCGCGCGCCACCCACACCCAGCTAATTTTTATATTTTTTGTACAGACAGGTTTTCACCTTGTTGCCCAAGCTGGTCTCAAACTCCTGAGCTCAAACAATCCGCTCGCCTTGGTCGCCCAAAGTGCTGTAGTGCTGTGATTAAAGGCTTGAGCCACCGCGCCCGGCCACTTTTTTTTTTTTTTTTTTTGAGCCAGGGTCTCCCTCTGTCACCCAGGCTGGAATGCAGTGGCACGATCTCGGCTCACTGCAACCTCTGCCTCCCGGGATCAAGTGACCCTCCTGCCTCAGCCTCCCGAGTAGCTGGGATTACAGGCGCCTGCCACCACGCCTGGCTAATTTTTGTAGTTTTGGTGGAGACGGGTTTCGCCGTGTTGCCCAGGCTGGTCTCCAACTCCCAGCCTCAAGTGATCCGCCTGCCCTCGGCCTCCCAAAGGGCTGGGATTACAGGCAAGCCACCGCGTCCAGCATCTGCCACCTATTTTTAATGAGCTTCAATCTTCTCGTGTTTGAGAGTGACAATATTGACCTAAGAGGGTTATTGTGAGAAATAAACCAGATCAGGATAAAAAGCTCCAAACATAGCTCCATGCACGCAAGTAGATACTCAATAAATCACTGGTGTAGTTAATCATCGTCCTGTTTGTCTTTCAAAGTCCAGCAAATGGGCACTACATCCCCCATCACACAGAGCAAAGATAATCTCTCCTCTGAACTCCCCTCACAACATCTGTTTCTCTCTCAAGGCATATAACACTGTCTACCTTTTTCTAGAAAACATTTTTATTAGACTGTAAGCTCCTTGAAATCAAGAACTATGGAATAATAGTTCTTCCACCTCTTGTACCTAGAACAAATAGTTCTTCCACCTCTTGTACCTAGAACACCTGTCACAGTGCCTCACAGGGAAAAAAAATACAAAATGGATAGTGGATGTGAATAAATTATTCTGGAAAAAAAAAACAGAAGACTCTTTTCTCCCTAATTTGAGAAACAGTAAAAAGGATCTGATATTTTGATTCCCTGGGACCTTCTTAGATTCTCATTATAGATGATCAATAAATACTGACTGATTAGCCAGGCATGGTGGCATGCTCCTGTAGTGTCAGCTACTGAGGAGGCGGAGGCAGGAGAATTGTGTGAGGCCTGGAGGCCAAGGCTGCAGTGAGTGGAGATCAATTGTGTCATTGCACTCCAGCCTGAAAGACAGAGTGAGACCTTGTCTCAAAAATAAAATAAAATAAAATAAAATAGTGACTGAATATTGAAATTCAAAAAAAGTCTGAAATACTGTCCTGTACATTACCTCATGAGACTTTTGAAACAGTCCTCATAGAGATGTATGGACTGTAAAAGTTAAGAGCCTGGGCTAAGCTGTCAGACAACCTGGGTACAAATACTGATTATACTACTTAAGGGTAGCATGATCTTAGGCAAGAGTCTTCTCTGCATTGTTTATTTGGTCATTGCTTCTCTTTGTATGTTTGTATACTACTTCTTCCTCATGAGTTTAATTTCCTTCTTTTTTTTTTTTTTTTTTTTGAGACATAGTCTCATTCTGTCACCCAGGCTAGAGTGCAGTGGTTCAATCTCGGCTCACTGCAGCCTCCACCTCCTGGGTTCCAGCAATTCTCCTGCCTCAGCCTCCCTAGTAGCTGGGATTACAGGTGCGTGTCACCACCTGGCTACTTTTTGTATTTTTTGTAAAGATGGGGTTTCACCATGTTGGCCAGGCTGGTCTTGAACTCCTGACCCCAGGTGATCCACCTGCCTCAGCCTCCCAAAGTGCTGGGATTACAGGCATGAGCCACTGCACCCAGCCTAATTTCCTTCTTGATAAAGGAAGTCCTTCAATAGGTTCTTCTAGTAAGAGTCTCTGATAAGTAAATTCTCTTCATCTTTGTTTTATAGGTTGAATTGTGCCCCCCACAAAAGATATGTTGAAGTCCTAACTCCCAGTACCTCAGAATGTGACCCTATTTGAAAGTAGGGTTTTGGGCCAGGCATGGTGGTTCATACCTGTAATCCTAGCAGTTTGGGAGACTGAGGCGGGAGGATTCTTTGAGCCCGTGAGTTTGAGACCAGCCTGGACAATAGGGCGAGACCTCATCTCTATAAAAAATAAAAAAAATTAACCAAGCATGGTGGCAGTTATCTATATTCCCAGTTACTTGGGAGGCTGCAATAGGTACATTGCTTGAGCCCTGGAAGTTGAGACTGCAGTAAGCTATGATCTACCACTGCACTCCAGCCTGGGTGACAGAGCAAAGCCATGTCTCAAAAAATGAAAAGGAGGGAAGGAAGGAAGGAAGGAAGGAAGGAAGGAAGGAAGGAAGGAAGGAAGGAAATGGAGTTTTTACAGAGGTAATCAAGTTAAATGAGGTTATTAGAGTGGGCCCTAATGCAATATGACTGATGTCTTTATAAAAAGGGCAACTTTGGACACATACAAACACACATACAAGGAGGACTATGTGAAGAGACATAAGGAGAAAGCCATGTCAAACCTGGGGCTATCAGGCCGGGTGTGGTGGCTCACGCCTGTAATCCCAGCCCTTTGGGAGGCCAAGGCAGGCGGATCACCTGAGGTTGGGAGTTCAAGACCAGCCTGACCAACATGGAGAAGCCCCGTCTCTACTAAAAATACAAAATTAGCGGGGCGTAGTGGTGCATGCCTGTAATCCCAGCTACTCAGGAGGCTGAGGCAGGAGAATTGCTTGAACCTGGGCAGTGGAGATTGTGGTGAGCTGAGATCGCGCCATTGCACTCCAGCCTGGGCAACAAGAGCAAAACTCTGTCTCAAAAAAAACCATCTGGGGCTATCAGAAACTGGAAAAGGCAAGAAAGATTCTTCTCCTTTGGGTTTCAGATAAAACATGGCTTTGCCAACACCTTGATTTTGGACTTCTAGCCCCCAGAACTGAGACAATAAATTTGTGTTGTTTTAAGCCACCCAGTTTGTGGTACTTTGTTGTGGCAGCCCTAGAAAATGCTCTGTGTACATCTAAAAATGTACATCAGGCCAGGTGTGGTGGCTCATGCCTGGAATCCCAGCACTTTAGGAGGCCAAGGCAGAAGGATTGCTTGAGGCCAGGAGTTGAACAAGACCAGCCTGGACAACATAGTAAGACCCCATTGCTACAAAAATTTTTAAAAATTATCCAGGTGTGGTAGAACACCTCTGTAGTCCCAGCTACTTGAGAGGCTGAGGCAGAGAATAGCTGGAGCCCAGGAGTTCAAGGTTGCAGTGAGCTATGATCTGCCACTGCACTCTAGCCTGGGTGACAGATCAACACCCTGTCTCAAATATATATATATATATATATATTTTTGAGACAGGGTCTCACCCTTTCACCCAGGCCGGACTGCAGTGGTGCGATCTCGGCTCACTGCAAGCTCCACCTCCCGGGTTCACGCCATTCTCCTGCCTCAGCCTCCTGAGTAGCTGGGACTACAGGTGCCCGCCACCGCGCCCGGCTAATTTTTTGTATTTTTAGTAGAGACGGGGTTTCACCGAGTTAGCCAAGATGGGCTCGATCTCCTGACCTCGTGATCCTCCTGCCTTGGCCTCCGAAAGTGCTGGGATTACAGGCGTGAGCCACTGCGCCCAGCCAAAAAATATATATATTTTTTAAATAAATAAATGCATATCTAAAAGGTTCACCCTTATTTTTGAATGACAGATTAGCTATATATAGAACTATAGGTTGACAATTATTATCGAAGGCATTTTTCCATAGTTTTCTGATTTTATATACTGATAAAAAGTCCTCTGTCAGGCTGCTTTTCATTTCTTTGTTAGAAATCTGTCTTTTCTCTGGTATATTTTAAGATTCACTTTGTCTTTGGGTTTTGCCCTTCTACTTTGATGTGTGTGTTTGTGTTTGTGTGTGTGTTTGTAGATTAAAAATATATACCTAAAAATTCACCTAAACCTTTATCTTAAAATGTGTATTCTAAAAATCTTTCTTACTTGGTACATAGTATGCTTCTTCTTTTTTCTTTTTTTCTTTTTAATTTTTATAATAGAGACAGAGGGGAGGGGGGTGTCTCACTCTGTTGCCCAGCTGGTCTCGAACTCCTGGCTTCAAGCAATCCACCTGCCTCAGCTTCCCAAAGTGCTGGGATTATAGGCATGAGCCACCATGCCTGGACCATAGTATGCTTCTTTAATCTAAGGATTCATGTGAGTTCTAGAAAATGTTCAACCAGTATCTCATGCAATATTGGCTCTCATTTCTCCTTGTAGAACTCTCATTAGAAGTATGTGGAAGTATCAGGCTGGGCGCGGTGGCTCACGCCTGTAATCCCAGCACTTTGGGAGGCCGAGGCGGGTGGATCACGAGGTCAGGAGATCGAGACCATCCTGGCTAACACAGTGAAACCCCGTCTCTACTAACAGGATAAAAAATTAGCCGGGCGAGGTGGCGGGCGCCTGTAGTCCCAGCTACTCTGGAGGCTGAGGCAGGAGAATGGTGTGAACCCAGGAGGCAGAGCTTGCAGTGAGCCGAGATCGCACCACCGCACTCCAGCCTGTGCGACAGCGAGACTCCATCTCAAAAAAAAAAGAAGTATGTGTGTGGAAGTATCCACATCCCTCAACCTCTATTTTACACTTACTATTTCCCTGTGCTAAACCTTAGGTTTCTACAACACTCTCCACTAATTTACTAATTTTCTTTTCAACTATGTCTAGTTTACCGTTTAAAGCATCCATTAGTATTTTATTTAAATAACCATAATCTTATTTTTAAAGACAGAGGGTGTTGCTCTGTTGTCCAGGTTGGAGTGCAGTGTTGTGATCAATCATAGCTCACTACATAGTGAGACTACATCTCTACAAAAATAAAAATAAAAAATTGGCCAGGCGCGCTGGCTCATGCCTGTAATCCCAGCACTTTGGGAGGCCAAGGCAGGTGGATCACAAGGTCAGGAGTTCGAGACCAGCCTGACCAACATGGTGAAATCCTGCCTGTACTAAAAATACAAAAATTAGCTGGGCATGGTGGTGCACGCCTGTAATCCCAGCTACTCAGGAGGCTGAGGCAGGAGAATCACTTGAACCTGGGAGTTGGAGGTTGCAGTGAGCCAAGATCGCACCACTGCACTCTAGCCTGGGCGACAGAGTGAGACTCCATCTCAAAAATAAAATAAAATAAAATAAAATATTAGCCAGGCATGGTGGGATGCACCTAGCTACTCAAGAAGCTGAGGTATGAAAATCACTTGAGCCCAGGAGTTCAAGGTTACATTGAGCTATGACTGCACCACTATACTCTAACCTGGGCAACAGAGCAAGACTCTGTCTCCAAAGTTTAAAAAAATAATAAATAAAAATAAAATGACAGGAAGAGACTGTGTTTGAAAGCTCTGAAGGGTTTGCAGCCCTTGGATACTTGCCCCAAAAATAAACATGATGTGCTTGCTTTATTATTGTGATTAAAAAAAAAACTAACTTCACACTTGAGTCTTCACTATTACAAGGATGTACTCCTGAAGCTCAACCAGTCCACAGTTGTGGACTCTAAAATAGTGATCTCCCATTATCCCTCAGATCTACTTAATAATGCTCAGTACATTTTTGTATTCAGTCAACAAAGATTTATCAAATATCTGCTAGGCACTGCCCTTGAGATATAGCAATAATAACCAACAAACTCCCTGACCTCATGGAGCATCCATTCCATGGAGGGTAAGGTGAACAATAAACATACAAAATAAGAGCAGATATCAATAAGTATTATGAAGGAAGAAAACAGCAACATGGTTAAAGATTGACTGGGTGGAGACCATTTAGGTGTGCGAAGTTCTCTGGGAGGCCATAACATTTGAGATGAAACCTAAAAAATGAATGAAAATGAACCAAACATGCAAAGAGCTTAGGAAAGAACATTCCAGACAAAGAGAATAAATAGCAAGAGCAAAGGGTTTAAGGTGGTCACAGACTTCGCATATCTGAAGAATGAAAATGAAGAAGCCAGCATGAATTAGTAGGAAGAATGGTAGAAGATGACATTGGAGAGGTGAACCAGGGGCCAAACCGTGAAAGGCCTTGTAAGCCACAGTCAGCATTGGAATGTTATTCTGAGTGTGATTGGAAGCCACCGGAGTGATTTCAAGCAGGAGATTGATATGATCCCATTTGAAAGGGAACATTGTGGGTTCTAGGTGAGAATGGATTGGGGAGAGCAAGGATGGAAGGAGGAGGACCAGTTAGGAGATTACTGCAGTAGTCCAAGAGAGAGACAATGGTAGTCTGGATGAGGATGATAGCAGTGGAGACAGGGAGAAGTAGATGGATTCAGGTCAAGATTACTGAACTTGATGAAGGGATGGGTATGTGTTGAGGAGAGGAGCAATGAAAGAAAGAAAGGCATCAAAGATGACTTCCAATTTCCAAAAAAGTATGCCGAGCAAAATAGGCCAGACAAAATAGAGTAACATACTATAGTGACATACTACAGGTTATAGGAAATGCAAATAAATCCAAACAGATAAAAAAATCAGTGGAAATACAAAAATTAGCCAAGCGTAGTGATGCACAACTGTGGGGCAAGCTACTTCAGAGGCCAAGGCAGCAGGATCACCTGAGCCTAAGAGGTTGAGGCTGCCATGAGCCGTGATCGTGCCACTGCACTCCAGCCTGAGTGACAGAGCAAGACCCTGTCTCAAAAAAAAAAAAAAAAAAAAAAAGAAAAGAAAAGATTAGTGGTTGCCTGATAGGAGCAAGCAATAGGATCAGGGACTGGGAAGCAGAAAGAAGGAAGCAATTACAGAAGAGAATGAGGTAACTTTTATGGTGGTGAATGAATTTATTATCTTGATGGCAGAGATGGTTTCCTGGGTGGGAAATTATTAAATTGTACACCTTAGTATATTCAGTTTACTGTATGTACTGTATATTACAGTTTACTGTATGTCAGGTATGCCTCAGTAAAACTGTTTTTTCAAAAAGACTCCCAGCTTTTTGACCTGAACAAACTAGTTGAATGTTAATGTCTTTTACTGAGACAAGAAAGTTAATGTTTGTAATATAGCCTGTAAGCAGTCTCAAGCCTGCTCCATAGGAATAATAAGAATAATCCTTCCACTTGTGAATAGACTATATAAGTGAGAATGTAGGTTCAGCTGCTATAGCAGAGATCCAAAATAGCAGTGGCTAAAATAAGATAGAAGCTTGTTTCTCTCTACTATACTCAACTAGGCATAAGCAGTCTAGGGCAAGTATGTGAGTCCCACAGTGCCAAAGTTCCCAGGCTCCTTCTATCTTATCCCTAAGATCCAAGATGACTCATCACTACCATGTTCGCAGTCTAGCTGAAAAGACAGAAAAGGAAGGGGGAGGCTCACACTTTCCCTTTATAGGCATATCCCAGAAGTTGTGGGCATGGTTCTGTTCACACCCCATTGTCCCAAACAGAATCATGGCCACTCCTGGTTGCGAGAGAGACCAGGACATTTATTATTACAGGCAACTATGCACCCATTTAAATACCAACAAATGTCATGAAAGGGGAGTAGAGGACAGATATTCAAGGGAAATTCGCAGTTTTTGACATAAGTTTTCAGCTGACAAAGCTATTTCTCATTCATCATTTCATTTCATCTTCACAACTTTGTGACATGGATAGACCCTAAGAGTTCATTCAGTTTGAGGGGAAGTTAAGCAGAGTGGTTAAGGGTATGGGCTTTAGAGTTTCAAATCCCATCTCCACCATTTACTAGCTGTGACATCCAAGGAAAACTGCTTAACTTCTCAGAGCTTCAGTCTCTTCAGTTGTAAAATGGAGGTAATAACAGCACCCATTTCATAGGTTTTTATGAGGAATAAATGTGATAATGAATGCACAGTTCCAGGCATACAGTTGCACCTATGCCTACATTATCTGTTATTACGTATCAAGTATTTGGGACCTACAGATAAATAAAAGAGCAATTCACAGTATAGTGGCAGGGGTAGGAGGGTCACAGATAAATGAACAGAAAGTTACAAAATAATATGACAATTCTGCCACAAGGAAGGCAATACCAGGAGCCGGACAAGCACAGGGGAGGGACCTCTAACCCAGAAATCTTACAAGAAAAATAGGTGTATATGGCAAAGAAGGGAGAAAGGATATTCCTAGAAGAAGCCAAGACACCACAGCAAGTGAAAGCCTGGTGCCTTCAGTGAAACACAAGTTGTCTGGCATTGCTGGAGCAGGGGAGCATGTTAACTAAGAGGAGAGGCAGAGTGGCAGATTAGGGTCAGTGGCAGAGGAACCTTTGCAGGTGACACACTTGCCAAGAAACTCCCAGCTACTCCTTCCTGCTGACCAAGTAAGTTCAGGGCTGGGAACTTACTAGGCAGAAAAGGAGCTTCCACTGTGCCTACCAAATGAAGCAGTCATAGGAAACACTGCAGGGAGAGGAAGTGAGTCGTTAGCAGGAACTGATGGTGGCTTTTCCCAGGCACCTTGCCACGTCTGATTCAATCTGTTTATGCCAAGTCCAAAGAAAGTGAATATTTTTGATCAATCCTGATGATTTAAACCTGCGTAAGAGATGAAGCTGGGTAACAGAGCATAACAAAGACTGGATTATTTATCCTGTTGCTCATCAGAGAAAGTGGGGCCTGCCAGAGGTGAGAGCCAAAAGCAGAGACTCTCCCAAAATAGGAAAAGAATAAAATTAGGAAACCAAAAGCCTAGGGGAGAATCCATGCCTCTGTCACTCCAGCTCACTAAGCTGAAAAAGTTCATGGTCCTTTAGAACAGGAAGAAGAATACAATGGGGTTGGGTTGAAATCTGGACAAACTCCACATACATTTATAAATAGGCACCAAAAAACACTGGTGCAGAGGAATGTTTTTAGATCTTTAGAGCCATACCTAGGACAAGGTGATTAAGGCTTTTCCCCAGGGCACCTACCTTAGCAGCCCCAGATGTTTTTAAATAAAGGTTTTCAAAATTGTGAGAAACTAAAAAAGTTAATATTGTTCTTTTTATAAATTAGAAGTGTATGAGTAAACATAGCACCTAGTAAGCAAAAAAGTTACTTAAAATAGAAAGCCCCAGATCACCACCTTATTGCTAAATCTCACATGTAGCCACAAGAAACTCCAGGCCTACATTTGACCAGTTCAACCTCCACAGTGGAAAGAGACAATGTCTTTTTCATTTAGGGTTTCAGAAAGAGTTCCAGGATTGGATTTCCCTGGCATAGCTTGGGTCACATGCCCGTCTCCGAAATAATCACAAGGCCCAGAGGCCTGGAATGCTCTGATTCGGCAGGTGCAGGTCATACGGCCATTCCAGGAAAGTTAGGGGGTATCATCCTTATCCAAAAAGAACATAGACTGAGGGTAAGCGAAAGGTATCTTCTTGCCAAAAGAGTACAGTATAACTATCAAAGGAAGAGGTACTAGATGTCACAAAGAGAAAAAAAAATAGATGTTCACTTTATACGTTAGCTGCCAAAATTTCAACTTTTTTGAATTTCTCTTCTAATGAATAGGTCAATTCCATTTCATTGAGTACAAGAACTTCATGATGGTGACCCCCTAGGCTTCCCCATATAGCAGTGGTCAGGGACCTCAAGAAGGCAACCTTGCTTTGCAATGGAGTTCTTGGATCACTGGATGTGGAGTGTCCCATCCAAAAGGGCTGAAACCCAGACCTAATGTTTTTGCCTTTTCTAGATCAGAAACAAATAAGGATTTTCTCTCTGTTTCATTCAAGACAAATTGTAGCAGTCACTGTTGAGAAGAGGTTGAAGTTATCTTTTTTTTTTTTTTTTTTTTTGGAGACAGTGTCTCACTTTGTCATCCAGGCTGGAGTGCAGTGGTGTGAACACAGCTCACTGAAGCCTTGACCTCCACGGCCCCAAGTAATCCTCCCCTCTCAGTCCCCCAGGTTGCTGGGACTATAGGCATGCACCACTGTACTCAGCTAATTTTTGTATTTTTTTGTAGAGATAGGGTTGCACCATGTTGCCAAGGCTGGAAAGTTACCACTTCTTTTTGTCCCCTTAGCTAAGGTCAAATGCCTCTGCATGGGTTTGAGAAGATGGCGAAGCTTGGCTGACTGTGGGTAAGTAGTCTCCATGACCTCATAAGTCTTTGTGGGGTTTTTTGTTTGTTTGTTTTGAGACAGAGTCTCACTCTGTCATCCAGGCTGGAGTGCAGTGGCGTGATCTTGGCTCACTGCAACCTCCGCCCGCTGGGTTCAAACAATTCTCCTGCCTCAGCCTCCTGAGTAGCTAGTACTACAGGCACTCAGGTTTTGCCGTGTTGGCCAGGCTGGTCTTGAACTCCTGACCTCAAGTGATCTGTCCGCCTCAGCCTCCCAAAGTGCTGGGATTACAGGCGTGAGCCACTGAGCCCAGCCAAGTCTTTGTGTTTCTAACCACAATGATTAGTAGAACACATAAGAGGTCACTAGCAAGAATACTTATTCTGGAACATCAGAATCTGAGGGCAGAAGGCCATGAAGAATCAGGGGACAAATTCTTCAAGGAACCCTGTTAGTCCATATATTTGCCACACATCTCCACTGTGTTCTGCCATCTGAAGTATGGGTTCCTGTATAAAAATTCCAGAAAATGGCCGGTCACGGTGGCTCAAGGAGGCTGAGGCAGGAGAATGGCTTGAACCCGGGAGGCAGAGCTTGCAGTGAGCCCAGATCGCGCCACTGCACTCCAGCCTGGGCGACACAGTGAGACTCAGTCTCAAAAAAAAAAAAATCCAGAAAATAGGCCGGGTGCGGTGGCCCATGCTTTTAATCCCAGCACTTTGGGAGGCCAAGGTGGGTGGATCACGAGGTCAGGAGATCGAGACCCTCCTGGCTGACATGGTGAAACCCCGTTTCTACTAAAAATACAAAAAAAATTAGCCGGGTATGGTGGGCGCGCCTATAATCCCAGCTACTCAGGAGGCTGAGGCAGGAGAATCGCTTGAACCAGGGAGTCAGAGGTTGCAGTGAGCCAAGATCACGCCACTGCACTCCAGCCTCGGCGACAGAGTGAGACTCTGTCTCAAAAAAAAAAAAAAAAAAAAATTCTAGAAAATAATTCCAGACTCAGAGAGCTGGAATGGGTTGTTGGGTTCTTCCAGGCTATCCTCACTTTACAGAGAAAAATGAAGCTTATAAAGGAAGAAGGGCTTTGCCACGGTCACAGCAAATTGGTGTTAAGGCTAAGACTAGAACCCAGGAGTCACAGATTCTCTTCCAGAATTCCTTCCATTCTACCCTGTGGCCTCTCTGGGGTGGATTCAGCAAGACCACTGGGTCCCAAAACAGGAGACAAATTTGCAGTCAGGAGGCTCCATTTTTCTTGGGAATATGAGATTCCGTTTTGTAGCCACTTATCATTGATTGCACTCAAATGCATGGATCTTGAAAAGGGCTACGGGCCAGGCGTGATGGTTCACGCCTGTAATCCCAGCACTTTGGGAGGCGGAGACCGGCGGATTACCTAAGGTTGGGAGCTTGAGACCAGCTTGACCAACATGGAGAAACCCTGTCTCTACTAAAAATACAAAATGAGCCAGGCATGGTGGCGCATGCCTGTAATCCCAGCTACTCGGGAGCCTGAGGCAGGAGAATCGCTTGAACTCAGATGGTGGATATTGCAGTGAGCCGAGATCACGCCATTACACTCCAGCCTGGGTAACAAGAGCAAAACTCGGTCTCAAAAAAAAAAAAAAAAGAAAAGAAAAGGGCCTCAACCCCTGAGCACGAAGAGAAGATGAGGTAGAAGAAGCTCCAGGACTCTGCTCCCCAGGGGCAAGACAAACTTGGTGTTCCTTCTGACTTGGCCTTTCCATTGGGAATTCTAGGTACTTCATAGATACCCTAGGATGTCTATGATGTCCTTGGCAGTATATCCTAAATGTTGTGTCTGCCGGTATTTTTCTGGATCAGGATGAACATAATCTCCTCAGCATCTCAAAGGGGCCCCAAACTCTCAATAGGTTAGGAACCACTACTCTAGGCTGGGCACAGAGGCCGAGGTGGGAGGATCACTTGAGTCCAGGAGTTCAAGACCAGCCTGGGCAACATGGCAAAACCCTGCCTCTAAAAAATGTTTTTAAATTAGCCAGGCATAGTGGTGTGGAGCCTGTAGTCCCAGCTATTCAGGAGATTGAGGTGGGAGAATCACCTGAGCCCAGGAGGTTGAGGCCACAGTGAGCCATGATTATGCCACTGCATTCCAGCCTGGGTGACAGAGTAAGACCCTGTCCTCACCCCCCACCAAAACCAAAAACAAAACCAAAAAAACCCCAAGAAATACTACTCTAAAGTGATGCTTCCAAACTTGGCTTATTATTAAAATTACCGGAAGAGCTTTAAAAGCACTGACACCTGGGCCCTTCCTCCTGGAGAGGTGGATTCAGTGGATATATGTTGGGGCCCAGAGAATCTGCGCTTTTTAGAAGCTCGCCAAGCTTAGAAACTGCAGCTCTAGAAGAAAATATTAATGAAATTAATTAATGAAAATATTAATGAAGTTAATATTAATTAATTTTCATTATTATTTTCCCTAGAAGGGAGAAGAAAAAATTACCTCAGCACTTGGCACTTCAAAGCCATTCTGATGTAAACACTTCAGGTGTTTATGGTAAAGATAAAATTAGAATTCCTGGTAAAGAGAGGGTGCTGAAACCCAGCAAGCCATAAAGAAAACAATAGAATTCAGAAGGCCGTGGTTCTGTTATACTGTATTGTGACCACAGCTTATACCCAGGTATATCAGCTCTTTCAGTGACATGTTTAGCCTATACTTGGTTTCTCTGACTCTACCCTCCAGTGATTCTCAGATTCTATAAATCTCCAAGTCTTAGGCAGTAGAGCATTAATGCAAATCCACCACTTGACATTTTTATAGTTTGAATTTGTTCATTTATGCATGCAACAAGAACTTAATTACCTACGGGGTGCTAGGTACTGCTCTAGCCGTGAACAAAATAGATACTCTCCCTGTCCTCATCACCCTTCCAGCCTAACATAGGTGCTGGATTCATTCATAGAATGAATTGGGGTTATAAAAATATTTTTTCCTTCATCTGAGTGGTTGCATCACACTGGTTTCCCCGGATTCCTAGAACACACCAAGCATCGCCTCACCTCCAGGATTTATATACACTGGGTCCTCCTCTAGAACACTTCCCTGCACTCTGCCTGGTCACCTACAACTTAAACCTGTGGGTCTTAGCTTCAGTGACCTTTTCATGAAAATGCCTTTAACTGACTCCTCAACTTAAAGCAATTCCTGGCCGGATGCAGTGGCTCGCGCCTGTAATCCCAGCACTTTGGGAGCTTAAGGTGGGCAGATTGCTTGAGCCCAGGAGTTCAAGACCAGATTGGGCAACAAGGCAAAACCCTGTCTTTACAAGAAATACAAAAATTACCTGGGCATGGTGGCACTTGCCTGTAGTCCCAGCTACTCAGAGGCTGAGGTGGGAGGATCACCTGAGCCCCAGGAGGTCAAGGCTGCAGTGAGCCATGATCAAGCCAGTGCACTCCATCTTGGGCAACAGAGGGAAACCGTATCTCAAAAAATGAATAATAATAAAATAAAGCAGTTCCTCCTGTTACCCTCTCAGATACCTTAAACTTTTCCACCATGGCATTTATCACAGTTTTTAATGGTATATTTATTTGTGTGATGATTATTAAATTTCACTTAAAAAAAGTAATTCATAAAATACCCGCATATAAAATACAGACAGTAATAATAGCATACTAGGAAAAGAAAATTAGCTTCTGCTCCTGGCCCTCTGATTCTCAGTTCTTCCCAGAGGCAAATACTCTTATCCCTCTTGCATCCCTCCAGAGATCTTCTAGGTATTGTTGAGGGTCTGTGTGATTATTTATTAAGTAGCTGTCTCCTCTATTAGACTGAGGGTGGATACTGTATCTACTCATTTATTGCTTTATCCCTAATACTTGGCACACAATCAGCCATTTATAGATGTTGGTGGAATAAAGGAAAGGGTGTCAAAAGAACAGAGATTGGGTTAATATCTAAACTACCAGCTCTCGTACATCTGCCATGCTCCCACTCAGCACTGAGCACATAGTAAACTTTATAGATGTTCCTGGACTCCCCTAGCATCGGTTCATGAATTGTTCTCTTCGGTGAGAACTTCTTACAGTGTATTGAAACTACCGTGTCTTGTCTGTGTGTCTCCCCTGTGGACTGTTAGCTCCTTGAGGATGGAGACAGGGCTTTGCTCTTCTGGAATGCTGGGCTGGGCATCCGGGAAGTCCTTGATGAGCACTTTCTGATGCTCGACTAACCTGACTCATCTGACTGTTGGCTCCCTTGCAATTCCATTCTCAAACTCTACCAGTCTGAAGCCTGCCAGTGCCATTTCAAGTTGTTACTCTTCCAATAAAGACTAGCATTTTATTCAAAACCTCTAGTCTGGAGAGATGCACTTCATTTGAGCCTTATTGCAGATTCTCATTTCTTTTAGCACTCATCTAAAAAACGGGGATAATAATGCCAAGCTTCCAGGGCTGTTGTGATAATTAAATGAGATCTTCCATAAATGGAGACAGTTGTTCGTTTCCCCACCCCCTTCAGCAAAGAGAGTATCAGTGTCTGTTTTGCTAAAAAAGAAAAGAGGTCTCTGCATGGGGTGTAGGGTCAGACAGATACTGGGGTTTTTTTTAATATTTATTTATTTATTTATTTATTTATCTTTGAGGTGGAGTCTGGCCCTGTCGCCTGGGCTGGAGTGCAGCGGCGCAATCTCAGCTCACTGCAACCTCTGCCTCCCGGGTTCAGGCTATTATTGTGACTCAGCTTCCTGAGTAGCTGGGATTACAGGCATGTGGCACCGTGCCTGGCTAATTTTTGTATTTTTAGTAGAGACAGGGTTTCACCATGTTGGCCAGGATGGTCTCAAATTCCTGACCTCGGGTGATCTGCCCACCTTGGCCTCCTAAAGTGATGGGATTATAGGCGTGAGCCACCACAGCCGGCCAGGCAGATAACTTTCAATTCTGACCCCAGTTCAAACATTATTGAGACAGTGAGGTGAGAATCAATAATAAAGTCAGAAATTGCCCTCTTTGAACCATGACCTGAAATACAATGGCTGCATATCAAAGAAGCTGCTGAGTGACACACCCTCAGGACAAATAGAGGCTTCCGCACAGGCCATATGTATCTGTCCCTGCCTGCCCATCTGTTTCATCTTGCAGTGCTCCCTCCACTCCCTCTAGGCCCCAGCCACACTGAACTTTGTTACTCCACGCACTTTTTTGATGCCAGGCCTTTGCATATGCTCTTCCATCTGCCTGTCACCTACTCATCCATAACTCTAGGCTTAAATATCTCTTCCCAGGATGATTGCAGTGGCTCATGCCTGTAATTCTGGTGCTTTGGGAGGCCCAGGCGGGAAGACTGCTTGAGGCCAGCAGTTCAAGACCAGCCTGAACCACACAGCAAGACTCTGTCTCTACAAACAAATAAATACATAAAAATTTAAATATCTCTTCCCCAGGAAGACCTCCCTTGACTTCCTGAGCCAGATTAGGTCACTATGCCCCAGGCGAACCTAGGTCACCCATGTTCTTCCCCTTTCACTCATTACAGAGGTAAACTCCCAAAGGGCCTTCATTCAACCATTCATTTATCTGACAATTCTTTCCAGAGTTCCTACTATGTGCTAGGCATTATTCTGGGTGCTAGGGGTACAGTGGTAGACAAGATAAGACACAGATTCTACCTATGAAAAGCAGACAATACACAAATAAACTAATACAGGAACCGCAGGTTCATTCACTGCTGCATTTCCAGAATGGGCTCCAACACACAGCAGATACTCAACAAATGCTTATTGAGGGAAGGAAAGTGAGGGTGAATGGCAGCCAGTCTGAAGGAAGAGACAGGGGTGGCCAGTGTCAGAGCCAACAAACTAACTACTGTGGAATCATTTCACCCTAGAGGTTTGCTCAACTTGCAGGAAGGACTAAAATGGGTTGAGACCTATCCTGTCCTGTTGGCCTCCAATAAGGAAGGGGAGGAAGTGGCTTACCTTCACTTCTGTCTGTCCTATATCTGTGTAAGCACCTACAAACAGGGACAAATGAGTGAGTGCAAGCCCTAGACTCATCAAGTGATCTTATCCACTCCTGTGCCTTCCAGTGTTAGAGACTGGGTAGTTGGTTGCAAAATACATTTCCTCTTTCTCATGGGTGCCCAGCTAGGCTACACTTCCCTACTTCTCTTATAGTTAGATGTGACCACATGATGAGATTTTATTGGTGGAATACGGATGGAAGTGATAGACTCTCCCATGTGTGGTCCTCCATGACCTTATGCCCTTTCCCCATCACAGTGACCCTGGAAGCTGTGTAATATAGATGGCAGATGTTGGGTGCAGTGGCTCATGCCTGTAATCCCAGCATATTGGGAGGCCAAGGTGGGCAGATCACTGGAGGACAGAAGTTCGAGAGCAGCCTGGCCAACATGGCGAAACCCCGTCTCTACTAAAAATATAAAAATTAGCCAAGTATGGTGGCACACACCTGTGATCCCAGCTACTCGGGAGGCTGAGGCACGAGAATCACTTGAACCCGGGAGGCAGAGGTTGCAGTGAGCTATGATCATACCACTGCACTCCAGTTTGGGCAACAGAGCTAGACCCTGTCTCAAAAAAAAAAAAATGGCAGAGACAAAAGATAGAAGGACCTGGGTCCTGAACCCTACTTGGAGAAGAGTCTCTCACTTATTAGGAACACCAGTTTGGGATTTTACCTGAGTGAGAAATAACCTACTGTGCTAGGCCATCGAGGCTGGGGATTTTCTGTTAGAGCAGCTAGCATCATTCTTTTTTTTTTTTTTAAGACAGGTTCTCTTGGCTGGGGGCAGTGGCTCATGCCTGTAACCCTAACACTTTGGGAAGTCGAGGTGGGCAGATCACCTGAGGTCAGGAATTTGAGACCAGCCTGACCAACACGACAAAACCCCGTCTCTACTAAAAAATATAAAAATTAGCCAGGCATGGTGGCGTGCACCTGTAATACCAGCTACTTGGGAGGCTGAGGCAGGAGAATCGCTGGAACCCAGGATGCGGAGGTTGCAGTGAGCCAAGATCATGTCACTGTACTCCAGCCTGGGCGACAGAGAGAGACTCTGTCTCAAAAAAATAATAAATAAATAAATAAATAAATAAATTCAGGGACTCACTCTGTTGCCCAGGATGGAGTGCAGTGGTGTGATCATGGTTCATGGCAGCCTTGACCTCCTGTGGCTCAAGCGGTCCTCTCACCTCAGCCAGGACCACAGGCACATGCCATCACATTCAGCTAATTTTTGTATTTTTTGTAGATACAAGGTTTCATTATGCTGCCCAGACTGCTCTCAAACTCCTGGCTTCAAACAATCCACCTGCCTCAGCCTCCCAAAGCGTTGGGATTACAGGAGTGAGTAACCATGCCTGGCCACCTTGATGATACACTTGCTTATTCTCTCCAGGCCAATGACCTCATTCAAGCCTGAGCCTTCCTCTGGGGTCCAGACTCAGCTCAACACTCATGCACTGGATATCCCTACTGACATGGTGGTCATGCCTTCAGACTTAGTGTGGCCAAACTGGACTTGCTAATTTCACCCGCACCAGCTTCTCCTTCTCCAGTGTGGCCCATCTCAGTAAGATGACACTACTTTCCACCCAGGTGTGCAAGCCTAAAACTCAGAGCCACCTTGGGCCCTTTTCCCTTTCTCTCATCCTCCACATATCTCCTCCATAGATCTTGAATTCATATCTTCTCTTCTTCTCCACTGCTGCTACCATCAGTGCGTAAATACCACAACAGTCTCCAGCTAACCCATCTCCCTGCTTGATTATAGCTACCCCTCAAGCCCATTCTCCAGCCCGAGTCATCCACCCCAAAACAGATCCAAGCATGCCACCCCTACCCACACTCACTTTAACACTCAGGGCTGGCTCCCTACCACCCTGAGGATTCAGTTCAAGCTCCTTGGCACAGTCTCAAAGGCTTTGCATGATCTGGCCTGGCCTCTCTCTGCAGCCTCTTCCACTGACCCCAAGCCAGCTGTGTACACTCTTGTCACACCAATTAGGTTCCTCATTCACATCATCCTCCCTCTGCACTCTGGCTGTTCCCCTGGCCTAGAGTATTTCAACCCCCATTCTTCACTTGCATTACAACTGCTCATCCTTCAGGCCTCAGCTTGATTTTCACTTCCCCAGAGAAGTGACCTCCCTGACCCTTGGACCAGGTCAGCCAACTTGGCACCTCCTATTGCCCAACACAACTCTCTTGACATTTGATTCTTGTGACTTAATTGTCTATCTTTCCTGTTCAAGTGCAAGTTCCTGGAGGGCAGGGCCTCGGTCCTGTTCACCCTTGTGTTCTTAGCCTCCAGAAAAAAGTAGGAATCCCTGTATGTCTGTTAAATGAGTACGTGTGAGCAGTACACTCACTCAATAATTACCAACTTGGTGATATCAGTGCTATTCAATGATAGCAAACAGGCAATTCTGAGTTTGTCTGCCATCTGAGTCAAAGCAATTTGCCCCCATTTTTTTTTTTTTTTTGAGATGGAGTCTCTCCCTGTCATCCTGGCTAGAGTGCAATGGCGGGATATCAGCTCACTGCAACCTCCGCCCCCCGTGTTCAAGCGATTCTCCTGCCTCAGCCTCCTGAGTAGCTGGAATTACAGGTGTGTGCCACCATGCCCGGGTTAATTTTTTTCATATCTTTAGTAGAGATGGGGTTTCAACATGTTGGCCAGGCTGGTCTTGAACTCCTGACCTCATGATCCACCCACCTTAGCCTCCCAAAGTGCTGGGATTACAGGTGTGAGCCACCAGGCCTGACCTGCCCCCATTTATTAATGAGGAGACAGATCCCCAAGGGAGCAGGTGATCTGCCCCAGGGAGGCAGGAGGTGAAGCAGTCACAGGCCTCTGGCTATGACCACACCACCCCTCTTCTCCCTCTGCTTCCGATTTTTCTTGTTTCTGAGGTCCAGGCGGAAATGTAATGTCATGACACATTGGGGGATTTCTTTCCTCCCCTACATTTTTCTGATGTGACTCCAGCCTAGGGGGTTGGGGGAACACAAGCCCCAGGAGGAGGGAGGCGGGTGGTGGGGAGGTTAGCAGCCGCATTCCTCAGCAGCCTCTGTTTGCATAGCTCAGAGAAAGAAGAAAGAAGTTAGCAAGCTCTGGCAGACACACTGGGCATTCAGCTCCTGTTCTGGCAGCTGCAGGGGCTGGGCTGAGCACGCGCTCTGCCAAGGCCAGGGAGGCAGACACTCTCTCCAAGCTCAGGCTGCCAAGATGAGGTGGAGGGGGTCAGGGCCTCTGTCTAAGATGGGGGTTCACAGAAAGAGACCCCTTCTTTCTGCTTAGGCTGGCAGCCAGTTGGCCATGAGCCATGTGTGGGAGAAGGGGAGCAGAGGGAAGCAGTATCAGGGCCTCAGTGCAAATCCTTCCAGGTTGGAAGGCTGGTGTGGGCATCAGACAGCCCAGGGGGCTATCTCAGCTCCTCCTCCACCCTGGAGATGTTGGGGGGACAGCCTCTAGGCAGATGTCCCCACCCGGCTGCTGGGGCCACTGCCGTCACATTCCAGAGGGGGCTGAGAGCCACAGAGCGTGGCTTGAGAACAAGCTCACCATGGAAACCAGGCTTCCTAGGAAAAGGTCACATATTTGATGTGGCTGTCATCCGGGCACCTTAAATGCCACACTGTTCCTGTTTTCTTGAGCACACTGCCAGCAGAGAAGGCCTGAGACAATGGGGGTGGCAGTTGACCTGTTTGCCTGGTTTTAGACAGGCCCCTGTCACAGTTTCCCCTTCTCAGCAAAACCCAGTGCTGTTTCCACTTACGTTGCCTGACCCTAACGTGTACCCACGTGGGCAGCCCTGCAGGCCAACCCTTGAGTCTGGCAAGGACCCACTGTGCCAAAAATCTAGAAAAGGAGGTGCAGACAAGACCCATGATGGTAAAAACTGGCAAAGCTTGTTAAGAATAGTAAAAGCTTTTGTGTATGAGTACTTACTCCATGCTGCCAGGCACTGTGATAAATGCTTTACATGCACTGTAATCTCCACACAAAAAAACCCTAATAAAAAATTGAGGCTTTGAGTCATTAAATAACATATCTGAGATTATTATTAACCAGAAAATGGCACGACAAGGATTCAAACCCAGGCTTGTCTGATCTAGAGCCTGAAACTTTCACCTCTACTCTATTTCACTCATCCATTTATTCATGCACTCATTCATTTATTCAATTGTCCATCCATCCATGCATGCATCAAACATTTAGGGAGAGCCTCTGGTGTGCTGATACAGTGTGCAAAAGGACACACTCCACAACCTCCAAGAGGTCACAGTGGGAGAAATGGATGAGTAAACAGTGACAATACACGGTGTGATGAAAGCCATGGGAGAGGAGCAGCAAAGCTGCTGTGGGAAGAGGACTCCTTTTCCTTGCATTGTCCAGGGCTCAGAGGTGTGAGAGCACAAGGGAGGAGAGACTAACCCAGCTGGGACTGGGGTGGGCAGCAGATTTTCTCCGGAAGGTGTCCAAACACGCACCTGTAAAAGGGGTTGAACTTGGGCCACACTTCTCAGGCCTGGAGTTCCAGGGGTTGGATTTACATCCATGGGCAGGAGAGAACACTTACTCTCAAATGGACCCGATCAGGCCCCCTTACCAAGCACAGTGCTTCCCAGGGACATCCAACTGACCAAGTACCACTGACAAAATAGAAAGAAGTCAGGCTTTCCTAGAGAACCCTGGGTGAGTACATGGTTTACACAACTGTCCTTAACGCAGACTCTAGTGGCATGAAGAAAGAATGAGCTAGTTTCTTCCTCCTTTCACACTCCCATTGAAGACTGCCCACTGTCAAAAGCTAGGGGACAGTAGAAATAAAACTATTGCCTTATTATAAGGAAACCAACCCAGTGACTTCTAGGTTGGGCAAGAAAATTAGGGTTGGGGAAAAGGGTGACTTAATTCCTCCCGTCTGTCTGGTTCCTACACCCACATCATATGTCTTTGGGGAAGCCTCCCACACAGGCTGTGATCCACCAACTATAGCACTCCAGCCCTGAAAGGAGCCCTTTTCCTTACATGCCCTGTTGGTTAGTAATAGCCAAGATGCCGGGTGGGAAGAAGGGAGAGAGAGAGGGAGGGAGGAAGGGATATTCTCTGAAGAGCAAGAGGGCAGCTGGCTTCTTTCACAGCTGTGTGGGTGGCAGTGAGCTAAGAGGTCCCTGTTCTCTTCTCCATCAATCAAGGGGGCAATCAAGAAAAAATGTGCAGTTTAAAAAGTTCAAAAAGAAAAATCAAACCACTACAACCTCCAAATTATATTAATTTGGTGATGGCCTGACACTCTGGAAACCAATCATGGGAAGGAGTAACCCTCACTTCCTCTTGCTCTTGGATGACGTTAGCCCTTTTTCTTTTTCTGGGGTTGGTCTCCATGGAGCAACACAGTCTGGCCTTGGCTCCTCACCACAGCAAGGAGGAAAACACAGAACTTTGTTCTCTCCTCTCTGGATAATGGTGGCCAGGATAGAAGTTCATGGGCAATGAGAAGCCTGGGCCCTCCTGCACAAGGTTGGCATCAAGTAAAATTGCATTAGCTAATAGAATAGTATCCTTGTGCAAGTTATTTCACCCCCCTGAGCCTCAGGGCCCTCCTCATTAAACTGGGAAAATAATACTACACACCTTCCTGATGCCCTTATTTATTCCTGTCTTCAGGTCCTTTTTATTTACCCCTTCTGCCTCTTTTTTTTTGAAACAGGGTATCGCTCTGTCACCCAGGCTGGAATGCAGTGACACAATCACAGCTCACTACAGCCTTGAACTCCTGAGCTCAAGCAATCTTCCCACCTCAGCCTCCCACATAGCTGGGACCACAAGCATGTGCCACCACACCTGGCTAAATTTTTTTCTTTTTAAAAATTATTTGTGGAGATGAGGAGATGAGGTCTCCCCTCGTGCCTCAACCCTGCAAAGTGCTGGGATTACAGGCATGGGTCTCCGTGCTCAGCCTCTTCTACCTCTTTTTTCTCCTCTTTGCATCCCCCTTTCTCGCACTGCCTTCTCGGTAGTCCCCTCCACCCCATATGGACTTAAATAATTCTTGATTTTCATGGCACCTGTGAACTTGCTCCTTCCCCAATTCCTTCCCATTTTAATAGTGCCATCGTATACCCAGTTTCTCAGGCTAGAATCCAAGAAGTCATCCTTGATTACCTTCTTCCCCACAACACATACATTTAATCCACTAGCATGTCTTACAGGTGATTTCTCCAAAACATATCCTGAATCTGACCATTTCCCACCCTCTGCTACCACCTTAATTCTGGCCACCATCACCTCTTGCCTAGATAACTACAAAGTTTTCCTAACTGGTCTTGCTATTTATTTAGTTTTTAAAGATAGGGTTTTGCTATGTGGCCCAGGCTGCTCTGAAATTACTGGGCTCAAGCAATCCTCTGGCCTCAGCCTCCCAAATTGCTGAGATTACAGGCATGCCATCATGCCCAGCTCCTTGTCTTGCTTCTTTCACTTTTGCCCCTTAGAACCTGTTCTCTGCATAGAAGAGTCATATTTCTGAAACATAAATTAAATTATATCATTCTTCTACTCAAAACACTGCATGGGCTTCCAAATTGTTTGTCATGTCCTACAAAGCCCCATATGGTCCTTGCCTTCATCTTCAACCTCTGATGACTGTGCTGCAGCTGCAGGGGCTCCTTTCTGTCCCTCACACATGCTTTGCTTTTTTTTTTTTTTTTTTTTTTGAGACGGAGTTTTGCTCTTGTTGCCCAGGCTGGAGTGCAATGGCGCGATCTCGGCTCACCGCAACCTCCACCTCCCAGGTTCAAGCAATTCTCCTGCCGCAGCCTTCCCAAGTAGCTGGGATTATAGGCATGTGCCACCAAGCCTGGCTAATTTTGTGTTTTTAGGAGAGATGGGGTTTCTCCGTGTGGGTCAGGCTGGTCTCAAACTCCCGACCTCAGGAAATCCACCCACCTCGGCCTCCCAAAGTGCTGGGATTACAGGCATGAGCCACTGCGCCCCGTGTTTGGCTTATTTTTGTCTCAGGGCCTTCATCTGCATGATCCCTTCCTGTCTCGGTTCAGATGGTACCTTCTCAGAGAGAGCTTCCTCAAGGCACCTACATAAATGAATTCTGTCCCCACCTACTCTTGAGCACACCACTGGTATGTGTGTATGTGCGTGTTACTTATTTCTGAAACTGTTCTGTTTATCTATGCATGTATTATTGGTCCATGCCATGTGTTGTCCATGGTTCTTCTCCAGTGACAAGAATAGTACTTGGGGCCAGGCGCAGTGGCTCATGCCTATAATCCCAGCACTTTGAGAGGCTGTGGTGGGAAGATTGCTTGAGGCCAGGAGTTCAGGACCAGCCTGGGCAACATAGTGAGACCCTGTCTCTACAAAAAAATACAAAAATTAGCCGGGTGTAATGGTGTGTGCCTGCAGTTCCAGCTACTCAGGAGGATTGCTTGAGTCCAGGAGGTCGTGGTTACAATGAGCTGTGATCACACCACTGCACTGCACTGCAGCCGGGGTGACAGAGTGAGACCTTGTCTCAGAAAATCAAAACAAAACAAAAAAAGAATAGTTCTTGGCACATTAGCAGTACCCAGTGAATTTTTTGGGTGAATAAATTAATGTCCTTGCTCCAAAATCACTTCTCTTTCTTTTCTCTGTCGAAACGCCCTCTCCTTCAGAGCGTGGATCTCATTCGGAAGGTGATAGGGAGACCTCCACAAACGTTTGCTGAATGAATGAAGCTGAAATGAATTACACCATCAAAGAATACCAGCCTCTTAATGCATAGCTATTCCCAGGAGGATTAGCATTCTCAAACAGGAAGCTTGAATTTCAGGCACTGTTGACAAAGGGAAGAATTTCAGGGCAGCCGAGTTGAAGTGATATTTTTGGACAGAGTTGCTGTTCCATGGCTTCTTATATCCAGAGATACTTATTAAGACCCTTTAGGGCTCCTTTGAAACTGAAGTTGACATTAAAATATGAAACAGTGATTGAAAATGATTGTTTGTTTCTAAGGAAAGAATTGTGGACTGGGAATCAGAAGCCTGGGTTTTAATCCTAGATGTGAGACTACAGTAAGTAATTAGCTCCTTGGACAGGTTGCTTAAGATAACCAACAGTAACTGAGTATCTAGCTCATGCCTAGCCCTGAGCTAGGCACTTTACTCGCACATATAATTTTTATTTTTCTGAGACAGGATTTCACTCCTTTGTCCAGGCTGGAGTGTAGTGTCGCGATCACGGTTCACTGCAGCCTCGACCTCCCAGGCTCAAGCCATCCTCCCACCTCAGTATCCCAAGTAGCTGGGACTTACAGGCGCTTGCCACCAAGCCTGTCTAGCTTTTGTATTTTTTGTAGAGACGGGGTTTCTCCATGTTGCCCAAGCTGGTCTCGAACTCCTGAGCTCAAGCCATTCGCCTGCCTTGGACTTCCAAAGTGCTGGGATTACAGGCATGAGCTACTGTGCCCAGGCACACATATAATTTTTGCAACTCTTTAAGGTAAATATTTTTAGTGTCTCTACTTTGTAGACAGGGAGACAGGTTCAGAGAGGTTAGGTGTCATGTGTGAGGGCACTTCCCTAATAACAGTGGGAGCTGGATTCAGCCACACATTTAGGTCAGTCTGCATTCCTGTTTTCTTCCACTTCCCCCTGACAAGGCCTCTTGGGCCACCTTTCAGGAATCTGTTAACTGGGGGCAACAGAAGAAACTCTTTTTTTTTTTTTTGAGACGGAGTCTTGCTCTGTTGCCCAGGCTGGAGTGCAGTGGCGCAGTCTCGGCTCACTGCAAGCTCCGCCTCCCGGGTTCACGCCATTCTCCTGCCTCAGCCTCTCCGAGTAGCTGGGACTACAGGCGCCCGCCACCACGCCCAGCTAATTTTTTGTATTTTTTAGTAGAGTCGGGGTTTCACCGTGGTCTCGATCTCCTGACCTCGTGATCCGCCCGCCTCGGCCTCCCAAAGTGCTGGGATTACAAGCGTGAGCCGCCGCGCCTGGCCCTCTTTTTTTTTTGAGATAGAGTCTTGCTTTGTCACCCAGACTGGATTGCAGTGGTGAGATCTTGGCTCACTGCAATCTCTGCCGCCCAAATTCAAGTGATTCTCCTGCCTCAGCCTCTCAGGTACCTGGGATTACAGGAGTGCAGCACCACACACGGCTAATTTTTGTATTTTTAGTAGAAACGGGGTTTTACCATGTTGGCCAACCTGGTCTCAAACTCCTGACCTCAAATAGTCTGCCCACCTCAGCCTCCCAAAGTGCTGGGATTATAGGCATGACCCACTGTGTCTGGCCCCAGAAACCCTTGAGCTCTAAGGAGTTGCTCTCTAAGATCTTTTTTCTTTTTTTCTTTTTTTTTTTTTTTTTTTTAAGAGATAGGGTCTTGCTCTGTTGCCTAGGCTGGAGTGCAGCGGTGTGATTAAGCTCACTGCAACCTCAAACTCCTGGGCTCAAAGGATCCTCCCACCTCAGCCTCCCAAGTAGCTAGGACTGCAGGTACATGCCACCACATCAGGCTAATGTTTACATTTTTTTTTTTTTTTTTGTAGAGATGAAGGTCTCACTATATTGCCCAGGCTGGCCTCGAACTCCTGGCCTCAAGTGATTATTCTGCCTCAGCCTTCCAAAGTGCTAGGAATCTAGGTGTGAGCAACTGTGTCCAGCCATTAAGTTCCTGTTAATATTATTTCTCTACCATAGTATTTCTGGATATGGGAAAAGAGAAAACAACTCTGGGACAGAGAACTCATTTAGGAATGTAGCTTGGTGGTTATAGTGAAGGTTTGGAAATTAGGCTTCTCGAGTTTACATTCTGCCTTTGCCACTTTCCTTAGGCCTGCATTTAACATCTCTCAATTGCTTCTCAATTTTCCTCATCTATAACACGGATACAGTAAGTTGTGTTGAGATGTAAATGAGATAGTGCCTGTAAAGTGTGCAGCCCAGTGTGCGATACATACTGAGCATTCCATGAAATGTTAAATGTTTATTAAGCTGATAATGATTATTATGAACACTATAAAAGAAAGTTTCTCAGAGGAGGCTGAAAGGGGAGCCCAGAGAGAAGAGGTGGATGCTTTTTAGTGCTCGGGGAGGGCCAGATTTCTTCTGACAGCCCGTCTTGAGAAATGGCTGCAGGTTCAGAGGCTCCTAGGGCCACAGTATAAACCAAGAAGATGCCCAGAGGGCTCCAGAGGATCTCTGCTGAGGGGAACTCCCATGAGAAACAGGGGCAGAGGAGAGAGCAGTTGGAAGGCAGGAAGCCCTGAGCCTGCAGGAAACATTAGCTGGAGAAACAAAGTGTGCTTGGAAAAGCCCAGCTCAGGACAAGAGCTTGAGACTGAAAGCTTGGAAGCAGGAAAGGGAGCCCCAGGAGAGTTCAAAGTAACTCACTACTCCAGTTATTTCCGATGTCTTTATTATTCTCTCTGATTACCACAGATAATACATTGGTACTTCATAGAACTTTATGCAATGCAAATAGCAAAAGAGTTCCTATTCAAGTTTTTAAAATTTTTTTTTTTTTTTTTAGACAGGGCCTCACTGTCACCCAGGCTGGAGTGCAGTGGTACAATCACAGCTCACTGCAGCCTCAAGGCTCCTCACTGCAGCCTCACTGCAACCTCCTGGGCTCAAGTGATCCTCCTGCCTCAGCTCCCAAGTAGCTGGGATTACAAGCACACACCATCATGCCTGGCTAATTTTTTTTTTTTTTTTGAGATGGAATCTTACTCTGTTGCCCAGGCTGGAGTGCAATGGTACGATCTGGGATCACTGCAAACTTCTGTCTTCCGGGTTCAAGAGATTCTCCTGCCTCAGCCTCCCAAGTAGCTGGGATTACAGGCACCTGTCATCACGCCTGGCTAATTTTTGTGTTTTTAGTAGAGACGGGGTTTCACTATGTTGGCCAGGCTGGTCTCAAACTCCTGACCTCAGGTGATCCACCTGCCTTGGCCTCCCAAAGTGCTGGGATTACAGGTGTGGGCCACCACGCCTGGCCTGGCTAATTTTTTTATTTTTTGTAGAAACAGGGTTTCACCATGTGGCCTTGAACTCCTGGGCTCAAGTGATCCTACTGCCTCTGCCATCCAAAGAGCTGAGATTACAGATGTGACCCACCACAGCCGACCCTAAAAATTCATATTTGGTGAATTTCTGAAAGTGAATACGCTCATGTAGCCTGCATCCCAACCATGGCACAACTTATCAGAACACCAGAAGTCCCTCTCTTCGATCACAATGGGAGTCTTTTTCCTGATTTTTTTCACCACAGTTTTGCCTGTTTTTAAATTTTAAGTAAATGGAATCACACAGTATATGCTTTTTTGTGAGTCTGGCTTCTTTCACTGAGCAATATGTTTTACAACTCATTCCTATTGCTATTTAGTACTTCACTGTATCGATATATCCCCAATTTATTCATTTTTATCATCAAATACTGATGGGTATTTGGATGGTTTCCAGTTTTTAGTTATTGTAAATAATGCTTGGACTACTCTTGTGCATATCTTTTTTTTTTTTTTTGAGAAGGAGTCTCACTCTGTCACCCAGGCTGGAGTGCAATGGCGCGATCTCTGCTCACTGCAACCTCCACCTGCCAGGTTCAAGCAGTTCTCCTGCCTCAGCCTCCAAAGTAGCTGGGACTACAGGCATTTACCACCATGCCTGGCTAAGTTTTTGTATTTTTAATAGAGACGGGGTTTCACCATACTGGCCAGGCTGGTCTCAAACTCCTGACCTCATGATCCACCTGTCTCGGCCACCTAAAGTGCTGGGATTACAGGCGTGAGCCACCGTGCCCAGCCACTTGTGCATATCTTCTGGTGAACATATGCTGTCATTTCTCTTGAATCCCCAGGAGTGGAATTACTCCTGGGGTATGCATATGTTCAGCTTCAATAGTTACTAGTGCCTGAAGTCGTAAAAGGATGTTCCAAGTATATACAAGATCTCTGTGTGGGCTCCTGGCGAAACTTCAGAATATCACAACTCTGCAAGGGAAGAGGATGAGGAAGGGGCAGCCAGTGGCACTTGTCCAATGCTACTGCACTGCCCCTGTCCACTTGGTGGACTGTCCAGTCCACCAGGACACATGACATGCCCTAAATTCTACTTTCATCTTGTCACTACCATCCACATTCCCCAACAGAGACCCCACTCTAATCCAATCACACTTTCAGGGCAGCATTGGATTGCATGTCTGTCCACTTGTTGGCATTGGACTGAATTGTATTTCCTACATTCATTCATCCAGGTAACAAATATTGAGTGCCTACCACTCAATTGCATTGTCTTAGAATCTGGGAGAGGAGCAATGTACACACCCCTACCCTCATGGAGCTAACATTTTCATAGGAGGAGATGGACTATAAACAAATAGGAATATGTTAGTGGTGATAAAGGCTATGGAGAAATATAAAGCAATGTAAGAAGAATAAGAGTAGGATGGGAGAAGGAATCTGCTGTTGTTTAATAGGGTGGTCAGGGAAGGCCTGCAGAGCAGACAAGATCTGAAAGACACGATCACTCTGGCTATTATGCTGAAAATACGTTATATGGAAGCAAGACGGAACTAGAAAGGCAGAGGCCATCACAAAAGTGCAGGCATGAGATGATGCTAAATTTAGATGATGCTAAATTGATGGTAGTGGCAGTGATAAGAAGTGGTTGCATACAGCATATATTCTAAAGGTAGGGCTGAGAAGATTTGCTGATGGATTGGCTGCGGAGCAAGACAGGGGAGTCAAAGACATCTTGTTCTTGCCAGGAGCAATGCCTGCTCATATGTGTAGCATAGGAGTAGATCCTGAGTCCAGGGCCTGTTGACTGAATGGGTGGATATCTTCCCTGATTATAGCAGTTAAACATGCTGTGTGAAAGATCTGTTCTTTCTTATCTCAGAGATAGCATGGTATAAGTACTAAGACAAAATAATTGGAGCCAGACTACTAGTCCCAGCTCTGTCATTTACTAGCTGTGTATCCTCAGGCAAGTTACACAACCACTTTGAGCCTCAGTTTCCCCTTCTGGAAAAATGGGACAGTAATAGTACTTGCATCACAGAATTGTTGTGGTATACATAAATAGGCCTGGTATAGAGCCTACCACCAAGTCAGGGCTTAGGAAATAACTAAGTTAAACCAGTTCCCAGTTAAAACAAACAGACAAAAGCCTATGGAATAAGGGTTATCTTTATTTGGATTGCAAAGTATAAATATGAACCAGGTTTGGAAATACAAGTTGTAACAGTTCAGAAATGGCACCAGAAACTTCCAGAAAGGACCATGACAGCATACCTTCATCGTTTTGGTGAGGTGGGTGGGATTATACAAAGCCTTCCCCACCTCCAACCTTCTCAGTAGCAATTGGCAGGTAATCAGTTACCAAGAACAGTCAGCTCCAATGTTCCCTGTTCCTTCTCAGCCTTTTGCTTTGCTAATACCTTCTCCAGACTGTCCTCTGCTGCACTGACCCCTGCATGGAGTAGCACCAGAAGAATGGCAGGAGTTAGAGAAATGTCTTGACACAAGGGAAAGTGAGTTCCCACGCTGTGGGCCTGGGGCCATGGGGGTGACGGACCAGGAAAGCTACAGGCACGGAAGCCCAACCTCTTCTGAGACTTGGCAGGGAGAGGACACAGGGAGACACTGATATCTGTTACACTTTGACATCAGCACCTTGGGCTTTCAAAACACAAATGGTAGACAAAATCGCCTAGGCAAGACTGCAGTCCAACTCATAGAGTGGCTCTGACCAAGTTAACCCCTACATCCTGACCATACAGAGCTCCCGCAGTGGCACTCTGACCACGGAAGATCTGCAGAAATGTAGACAGACAATAAATTACTACAGATGGGTCACAGAACCATCCCAGCTTTGTGGCAAGGGTGGGTGGCACTGAGCCAGATTGTGGGGATGAGGAGTGGAGGGCCAGGAAATTGCCAAAGTAACAGTCTAGGCACTTGAAATATTATTGTTAGATTGTTAAAAACTAAATAAATTAACATACATAGAATAAAATAAATATATAATTTAAGAGGCATTTACAAACAACAACAACAAAAATAGTTGTTATTTTTCCATCTGGGTAGAAGTCCCAAAATTCAGTTCTCAGGCTTGTGGTATTTCACAGTTAACTCATCAAATCCAGCGCTGGAGGGTCCCAATGGCAGATCCCTTGGTGGTACTTGAGTACATGGCTTCTCAATCTTTGTTGCTTTCTTCCAGTTCACAAATCTTTCCTTCTTGCTCTTTCTTCTTCTTCTTCTTCCTTTTTTTTTTTTTTTTCAGTCAAAGATCCTGGAGCATATGGAATTTAACCGGCACTCTAATCCAGAAGATAAGTGTTTAAACAAACTTATGAGGGGAAGTGGGGTTTGGTGGAGGGGAATCAGAAGGGCATGAAGGTCCCTTGCTTTTGCTTTCTTCTTACCCAGATACCATCGGACATACTCTGTTTGGCACTTGAAGGCTCTGGTATTTTGGCAAAGCAATTATGGGAGGCCCAATCCTAGACGGCGACTGGGGACGAAGGAGTCTTTGCGGCTAGATGTGAAGTCTTTCCCCTCTGCAGTCTGAAATCACCTTGTGTCTTCTCAGAGGTAGCAGTCCCCAGCCGATTCCTAAAGCACAAAAGGAAGGCCTTTAAAGCCAGGTTCAGTCTAAAGAAGTCTTACGATTTTCCTGGTCCAGTCTTTTTTATTTTTAAACTTTTTGAGACAGGGTTTCACTCTGTCTCCCTGGGGAGGGGAGGGGAAGGGAAGGGAGGGGATGAGGGTGGGAGAAGCTGTCCTCTCAGGCATCTCTCTTAGGTGTCTCTCTAGCAACTTTTACCTTAAGTGAAGCACTGAGTCTTTTTGAAAATAATTCTGCAATGGGATATTAATGTCACAGTAGCCTGGACCCCAATCCCTAGATGAAGAATTCAGCACCCACTGAAGCAGAGCCAGGAAAGGGGACAAAGGATAATCATGTCATGGGGCAAAGGATGGAGCATTACCTTGAGCACAAGTCTCTCTCAGTGGGAATTAGTCATGCCCAACTTCACTTTCTCTTCATTTTCCACATCATAACCTCCTCTCCTATGGTACCTGAGGAAGATAAGTTTTGTGAATAAGCCCTGCCTGCTATGACAAAGTGCAGGTCCAGAGCAGGTCCTTCCAAAGAACTCTGCCATGGTGGTTTCCTCTACTACTTGGAAAAGCCCAGACAGTAGGGCAGCCCAACCTCTGGTCAAAGGCCCAACTGCCCCGAGGAACTCTTGTCTCTAACAGCAGGATGCAATTTACAAAGAGCTTTCACCTCATTTGTGTGATCCTCACAACATCCTTATGAGGTAGATGGACAAAGATTACAATCACTATAAGGTTACAATCCTCAGAAAGACAGTAACTTGTTCCAGGTCTCATGACAGATGAGTTACACTGCTTGAAAACAGGTATAGAGCCGGGCGCAGTGGCTCACACCTGTAATCCCAGCACTTTGGGTGGCCGAGGCGGGTGGATCACGAGGTCAGGAGATCAAGACCATCCTGGCTAACATGGTGAAACCCCGTCTCTACTAAAAAATAGAAAAAATTAGCTGGGCATGGTGGCGGGCGCCTGTAGTCACAACTACTCAGGAGGCTGAGGCAGGAGAATGGCGTGAACCCGGGAGGCGGAATTTGCAGTGAGCCGAGATCACGCCACTGCACTCCAGCCTGGGCGACAGAGTAAGACTCTGTCTCGAGAAAAAGAAAAAAAAAAAAAAAAAAGAAAACAAGCATAGAGTGCTTGGTGGGTCTGCCCCAAGCTAGAGCATACCTGGATTAGAAGCAGGGCCTGAGGTCCAGATGCCTCGGAAGTGGAAGGATATACCACTAGCACCACCCACACCTTGACTACCAAACCACATACTAATGCCATCAAAGAACAGCCAGGAGAAAGAAATGTGTGACAAAGTGACTCCATGAGTGGGGAGCTGGGTCACAGAGGCAGGAAAAGAACTCCTGTGAGGAGCAGAGCCTGCTATGGCCTCGCAAATTTGACCCTGGGCTCTAGACACAGGACTCATGTCATGCCAGAAATACCAGGTTTTTGGAGAATCTACACCCCGGAGCTAGCCCATGATTTGGAAAGATTGAGGTAAGTGCATGTGATCATCAAGGAGAGGGCCCAGGAGGAGGAAGAATGGGAGTGATTTGCAGAAACAGCCTTCAGGGGACCCCAACACTCACCTAAACATGAGAAGCCCCACGATGACCAGCAGACAGACAGATGACAGCACCACAGCCACCACGGCCAGGATGGTTGTGTGGTCATAGGTATATAAGCGATTTTCCACTGGGAGGCTCAGCCCATGACACCTCTCTCCATGGTAACCCGGGTGGCAGCTAGTTCAAGACAGAACAAGGAGGAGACAGAGTTAGTGTTTTGGCCTCTCTTGGCAATGGCCCACCTGCATAAGCCAAACCCCATCCCTCATACCCTCAGCCTGTCAATCCCTGACCACGGTCCCTGCCCATCCTCCATCCTTCTCCTCTAGTAGAAAACTCTTTAAAGCCCCTCTGAAGGCTCTGTAGCATTCCTCCCTCACTTGACACCCTCCCCTTTTCCATTTCCTCTGGTTCTCTGGGCTGAGAATCCTGTTCTAGGCATGGAAAAAGCAAGGGAGGACTTGAAGGCCTCAGCTAGATATGTTCCACGTGTGGCTGATTTATGACATGTGTGTTCAGGCGTTCTGTTTAAGCCACTTATGACGGCTTGGGCACAAGAGCTGGTAGGCTGAATTGAGGGAATTCGTATCACTCCCTCCAGTGAGGCCCCTCAACATTCTGACCTAGAAATAAACCCAGCCTTCCCCATCGTGCTTCCAGCGTCCAGTCCCTCTCCACTGCTGTCCAGCCTATTAATAGGCCCTGTGCCTCTGCCAGGAGTCGTTTTTCTCAAGTTTCCTTCATTTAACTCCAGCTCCCCCTGGGTGCAGGGCCCAACTTGGGAGCTTAACTCTGGCCTTTGGCCTCTGAACGCTGAGCTACCAGGCCTCCTTCATCACAGGACAAACCATACAAATCAAGAAACTTCTTTCTGCCCAGCTGCCCTGCCAGAGCATGGAAGAATGTCAGAAACAATCCCTTGGCTCTTCTCACTCAAGAAATAAATCACATGGCAACTGCCTTTTCTTTTTCTTTTCTTTTTTTTTTTTTTTTGAGACAGAGTCTTGCTCTGTCTCCCAGGCTGGAGTGCAGTGGCGCAATCTTGGCTCACTGAAACCTCTACCTCCCGGATTCAAGTGATTCTCCGGCCTCAGCCTCCCGAGTAGCTGGGATTACAGGTGCCCGCCACCACGCCTAGCTAATTTTTGTAATTTTTTAGTAGAGACGGAGTTTCACCATGTTAGCTAGGCTGGTCTCCAACTCCTGACCTCAGGTGATCCACCCGCCTCTGCCTCCCAGTGAGCAAGGATTACAGGCATGAGCCACTGCACCTGGCTGGCAACTGCCTTTTCTAACACAAAGCATTTCCTTGAAGCTCTTAGAAAGACTTGGACGTTGGCCGGGCGCGGTGGCTCACGCCTGTAATCCCAGCACTTTGGGAGGCCGAGGCGGGTGGATCACAAGGTCAGGAGATCGAGACCACGGTGAAACCCCGTCTCCACTAAAAATACAAAAAATTAGCCGGGCATGGTGGCGGGCACCCGTAGTCCCAGCTACTCGGGAGGCTGAGGCAGGAGAATGGCGTGAACCTGGGAGGCGGAGCTTGCAGTGAGCCAAGATCGCGCCACTGCACTCCAGCCTGGGCGACAGAGCAAGACTCCGTCTCAAAAAAAAAAAAAAAAAAAAGACTCGGACGTGCTTACAGTTGAAGAAGCACATTCACATCCTTTCCTTTATCTGAGCATCCCAGAGATCCTTTGATGTAAGTAGGAGCCCCATTTTACAGAAAGGTGGAGTGGTTTTCCCAAGGTCACACAGCAAGACAGAAACGAAGATGTAGATGTAGACTGTCTGACTCTGAGCTCAGTGTGCTGCCCACTCACACCTGACAACTGCCTACCATCCAGCCAGGGGGCACAGTGGCACTGTCTGCCTGCAGACTTTAGACCACCAGCTGCTGAAGGAAGCACCAAGAACCTGGTGGCCCTCTTTTCTGAGCTGTGCTTTCTCTGGTGCCTCAGAACAAGGAATCCCTTCTTCCTACGGACAGAGCACCAGGGAAGCTCCAAGAGACAGACTTGTCCACAACCAACGGTGGTGGAGGGGCCAGGCTGGGTGGTACTGCATTCTTGCCTTCCTGCCCTGCGCCTCCCCCTGCCCTAGTTCCTCCTGGGTACTTTGAGAAACCACCTCACAGCAGGATAAATGTAGGTCAGGCCCACTATACACACAGCACAGTCCACAGTTCCTTGCTCAGCCTCTCCATGTATCTGTCCCATCAGCCCATGTAGACCTAAAAGCAACCCCTATCCTGCCAGGACATGGAGGACACTTGCACGAGCACCCCTGGAAAATCACTTGCGCACAGCAGTTTACCATTCACAAGCCACTAGCGTTATCTACTAGCTCAACTGAGCCTCCTAACATTCTGGTAGGCAGGTACAACCCCATATTACAGATGGAAAAGCTAAGATTAAGGGTCAGAGAAATTAAGTGATTCACCAAAATTTGCACAACTAGGAAGCAGCAGGGCTAAGACTAGGAACAAGTCTTGGCAGATTCCAAATTCATCATTCCTTCCACTGTGAACAATGCAGAACAGTGCAGGTAACTCCAAGGAAGCATATCTGATAGGCTTCTGGGGGGCAGTCTGACCCTTCTCTCTGACTATGTTATTATTATTTATTACTCATAACTTGAATAATAAAGAATGATAATTAGCAATCATTGAAGGCTTACCATGAGCCAAGTATTTTGTGCTAACTGCTTTACAAGAATTATTTCATTTAAAGCCAGCTCTGTGAAGGAGGAGTTACTAGCCCCATTTTAAAGATGGACCGAGGCTTAGCTTTTGTTAAATACCTCGCCCAAGGTTACAAAGCCAGTGAGTGGTAGAGCCAGGATTCAACAGCAGTCTGGATGACTTCAGAGACTTTGCTTTCCTGGGAGGAGGGAAGCTGAAGTTGAGTCTGTTTTTCACTTCCAGTCCATCATTCAAACTCCACAGGTAGTTACTCAGAAGATAGAAATAAAGTTTGGCCTCAGAGTCCCGCAATTCAGTTACATAATCCCTCCACCCCCACCCTGAGTCAAAAGGATAATAATGTAAACATCCTAATATTACCTACCTCCCCCTCCCTTTGCAGACAACTCCTGGCTTCCCCAGAGAAGGAGGGGGGATGGGTACATTCCAAGCATCCCAGGGTAGGGGCAAAATTTTGTGTCTTGTCCAGAGCCAGCCACCCACCAGACTAGGACACATTCTTCCCACCCATGTCTGTGACCCATTTCAGAACTTGTATTACAACAGATGCAAGAACCCTCTAGGGTCCAGAGACATCTTCCAAACTGGATTTCTCCACCTTTACCCCAGGAGGTGGAGGGGACACGTCTGGATGGAGGAGACTCAGAGTACATGAGTTCCAGACTGGTTCTGCTGCTATTTCTAGCCAGGTAATTTTGGGCAAGTCACGTTACCTTTCTAAACGTTGGTTTCCTCATGTAAAACACAGGGATAAGAAATACCTACTTCACTAGAGTATCGTGAAAAGATAAAATGAGGTAATACAAATGAAAGGGTTTAATAAAGGCCAAGTCCCACATTGTGTGAGTTATTACATAATCAGACTCCAGAGGTTACTGCCCATGGCCTGAGGAATGGGGCACCCAAGTCAGATGGAGCCAAGAGAAGCAGGATCGCCATTCCTTCTCAGCACCTGGGCAGTGAGGCCAAGTAGAGCCCCCCAGCCTGTCTCTCCTCCAGCTCTGAGTCCTCCTCAGCCCAAGTGTCCCCAGGTTTCCTCCAGCCACAGGAAATTCTGCAGCCAATTTCTGGGTCAGCAACTAGTCAAGAATCCCAGGAAACTACCCTTTTTTTTTTTTTTTTTTTTTTTGAGATGGAGTTTTGCTCTTGTTGCCCAGGCTGGAGTGCAATGGCACGATCTTGGCTCACTGCAACTTCCGCCTCCTGGGTTCGAGAGATTCTCCTGCCTCAGCTTCCCTAGTAGCTGAGATTACAGGCGCCTGCCATGACGCCCAGCTAATTTTTGTATTTTTAGTAGAGATGGGGTTTCTGTATGTTGGCCAGGCTGGTCTCGACCTCCTGACCTCAGGCGATCCACCTGCCTCGGCCTCCCAAAGTGCTGGGATTACAGGTGTGAGCCACTGCACCCAGCAGAAACTACTCTTTGAGGGCAACTTTTGGCTGGTGACACAGAAAGGGTTTTCCTGTTCATGGTGGCTGCAGAGGGCTAGTTTAGGATGCCAGCTAGCCTCAGGCTCACCACAGCAGCCTGGACACACTCTGGCTAGTGGTTCCTGGGTCTGGAGTCAAACAAGAGCCACAAAGATCCCCAGATGAAGGTGCACAGATGTCACATTCCCCCAAACCAGGATTTCTGTCTTCTTGCTGCTTTCTGCCCTGAGTAGCAAGGGCAGGAGGCAGTAGGGGGCCAGTCCAGACATGCAATCAACCCCCTGAAAATCTGCTCAGGAAGCGGTGGCTCACGCCTGTAATCCCAGCACTTTGGGAGGCCAAGGCAGGCTGATTACTTGAGGTTAGGAGTTCAAGATCAGCCTGGCCAACATGGTGAAACCCCATCTCCACAAAAATTTAAAAATTAGCCAGATGTGGGGGCATTTGCCTGTAATACCAGCTGCTCAGGAGGCTGAAGCAGGAAAATCACTTTAATCTGGGAGGCAGAGGCTGCAGAGAGCCGAGATTGTGCCACTGCACTCCAGCCTGGGTGACAGAGCGAGATTCCATCTCAAAAAAAAAAAAAAAAAACAGGCTAGGTATGGTGGCTCATGCCTGTAATCCCAGCACTTTGGGAGGCTGAGGTAGGCGGATCCCCTGAGGTCAGGAGTTCAAGACCAGCCTGGCCAACACAGTAAAACTACGTCTCTACTAAAAATATAAAAATTATTAATTGGGCATGGTGGCAGGTGCCTGTAGTCCCAGCCACTTAGGAGGCTGAGGCAGGAGAATTTCTTGAACCCAGGAGGCAGAGGTTGCAGTGAGCCGAGATCGCACCACTGCACCCCAGCATGGGAGACAGAGTGAGTCTCAAAAAAAAAAAAAAAAAAAAAAAAAGAAAGAAAGAAAAGAAAAAAGAAAAAGAAAATTCTGCCCAGGAAGTTAATGTAAAGTTTTCAAATCAGATTGCTGTGCTCTTAGACTAGTAAAAGAATAAGAGACCTCTAGGACAACAGCTGCCCTCTGCCCTCTATAAAATGCTGCTCCAACTCTGTAAGGACAGATACAGGAAAGAAAGATGAAAGACAACACCCAGTGCAGCCTGAGGGCATGAAAAGCATGCTGGACTAGGAGTCAGGTACTGAGACTCTGTCTTATTTCCATCTACTTATTTAGCTATTGACCTCAGGCAAATTACTTCCTATTTTCTGGCTCCAGTTTCACCACCTTTCAAGTAGAGGTACCAAGTCCTGCCTACTCAGCAGAGGGCTTTTGAAAAATCCCAGGAAACTATATCTCTCCAGCTCCTAAAGTAGTGTCTGCCACCAAATAGGAGCTCAACATACTTGGGCTCAACTTATATTATACATAAACACTGAAACTCTGGGACAAAGGAGAGATGACATCATTATAGTTATCACTATCCCTAGGGACCACTGGGAAGGTGGCCTGGGCACCCATATCAGGTTCTCTGGGTTTAGGTGGTCATCCGAGTCCAGCTCTCCAGAAAGGCAGCCTTATAAGGCCTCTCAACCATACAGTGCAAGCCCCAAATCCATCCACCAAAATGCCCAGGACCAATCTGGTATAGACAGATTCCTGACCTCAATCCACCTTGACTACTTGAGTCACCTTCTTTACCCTGTACTAACGATGCCATTTTACAAATTTAAGATGAACATTTCCCGCCCTGTCCCAAGACCTTGGGAAGGATAATATGGGGGCTTTCTATGCCACTCTTAAACAACTTCCTCTAATACCAAGCTCCTGACAAGGATGTTATAGGAAAGGATGCACAAGTGACTGTGGACATGGTGGGGAGTGATGGGTCTGTCTGCCAACTGCCAAATACAGAGCAGCTCTGCTATGTGTGATCAGACAAAACAAGGAAGCTTTAAAAAGCCAAGGGATCTGCACCAATCACCAGTAGAAGGGATGCCAGGCACGCCGCCTTCTTGACAGGCTGGAGGCAGTGTGCACACAACAGTCTCTTGGCCCTGTCCAGAGTCTCCCTGTAAGGCCCCCAGAGCCTGCCTCCCCACAGGGAAGGGAACGGATGTTTGCAGCCTGATGCGAGGTGTTGGCCTCAGGCACAGTGGCAACATTATGCCTGCCAGAGAGCATGGCAGTGCTGTCATCCCTGAGGGGTTGCCAAGGCAGCCGTTTGCTGGGTTTGGCTTAGGAGAGAGGCTAAGGAACCCACAGCCCCTCCGCCCACACACCTACCCAGGGAAGGGGTGATGTTGCCTGACTGGGGGCTGATGCCTACTGGGTCAGGTTCCATTTCCTGTGAACCCTGCACAAAGGAATTGTTCTCCCACACCGTGGCCAAAGGCCAGTACTCTCCATGTCTCCCACCTCCTGGCCCTTGCTGGGGTAAGGAAGAAGAAAGAGAAGCCTCAACCTGCCGCCATGATGATCCCTCTCTGTACAGTCCTGCCATGCCTTACAGTCAATCCACATTTGCACACTCACATGCACATAAACCCAAATACACACATACCTATACAACATGCATCCAAATGCACCTCCTACCTTCCCGCAGGAGCTCTACTCTGCCCAGGAAGCCCACTCTGCCATGTTTCCTACTGGCTTCTCCCTCCCAGAGTAGGGCATCAGGCAAGAATAAAGGGTCTGCCTTCAGGTGCCAGCTGTCCTAGCCACATGCTCATTTCTGGGCAAGCAGGAAATGTCCCCAAGGATTAAAGCACGTCACAAAACCATACCACAGGAAATTGCATCCTATAGGGGGGAGGGGGCTTCCGCTGACTAAAAATATATTTCCCCTCCTCCCAACTTCCGCCCAGAGGTTGAGAAGAAACTGGGTGAAATTATGAATTCAAGGAACAGTGACAACGAGGAACAGCCACGTGGCTGACAAAGTGTGCTGATGAGATTCAGCCCTGGGGAAGGGGCACTTACATGCAGGAGGGAGCCCGGAGCTCCTTCACATATTTGCATTCTCCATGGATGCAGAAGTCCTTGTATTTCCGAAGACATGGGTCCCTCTTCTTCCCTAGCCCCTTGCCTTTCTTCTTTCTTTTCCCATGCTCCTCCTTGCTTGGTGTGGCCAGTGCCTGTGGCTTGGAGGATAAAGTGACTGTAGGAGAAAAGCACCCTGTTAAAGTCTGACTCTTTGGGAAGAAAATCAGAAGAGCATAGTGCTTGAAAGGAGTATATATTCTTTGATCCCACCTGAAGTCAGAGATCTGGGAAGGCCCCTTAGCTCAGTGCCTCCCAAGAGGCAGAAGGAAGAGCAGGAAGATTGGGCAGAACCACCAGAAAGAGGGAAACTCAGTAGGAAGTAGAAGCTGGGGTGAGTCCCAAGGAAGGCATTTCACAGTCTCAGTGTAAGAGCCTCATTCTCAGAATGCTTTTGTTGAGTAACTGGGCAATTCTACCAACCTCACCTCCACCCCAATGTCCACCTTACACCCCCATCCCCTACTCCCCCGCACCCACTTGGTTCTATTTTGGCCTTCAATCAGCCTCATTTCCTGATGCTGTACTCAGTGACCCACTTACAGAAAGACAGTGTCACACACAAAAATTGCTTCTAGAGAAGGTACTTGGAGGTTTTGGGGTTGGAGGGCTCCTAAAATAAGAACAGTGTCCATGTGTTCAGGTGGTCTCTTCTGGGGGACCCCTTAGTACTATGAGCCCAGGGCAGAGCCTGGCTCAGGAACAGCAAGCAGGCCAGCCCTGGTCACGGCCTTGCTTTTTCAACTTCAAGCAAAATATTTAACTTGCACACCCTTTACAGCTCACCCACTTTCTCAAGGATTCATTCATATTTAACCCCCAATGTCCTGTTTATAGCTCTCTGGGTTGGGGGGTACAGGGTGTACAAGGGATAGAAAAATGGAAAGTAAGGAACTGTCCAGAAGGAACTGGAACAATGATGACTCCCCGCTTCTTTCTTTTTTTTTTTTTTTTTTGAGATGGAGTCTTTCTGTGTCCCGCAGGCTGGAGTGCAGTGGTGCGATCTCAGCTCACTGCAAGCTCCGCCTCCCAGGTTCACGCCATTCTCCTGCCTCAGCCTCCCGAGTAGCTGGGACTACAGGCGCCCGCCAACACGCCCGGCTAATTTTTTGTATTTTTAGTAGAGACGGGGTTTCACCGTGTTAGCCAGGATGGTCTCAATCTCCTGACCTCGTGATCTGCCCACCTCGGCCTCCCAAAGTGCTGGGATTACAGGCTTGAGCCACCGCGCCCGGACTTCCCCCCTTCTTTCAATGCTTCAGAGAGACTGGGGGAAAAACAACCTCACCCAGATATCTAGCTGGGATTGACCATGGACTATGCCTATCAGCCCAATCCCACCCTTTTATCCCCCATCAGGAAAAAGGTGTCCATATCCATGGCTACAGCCATGTGTCTTGCAGAAGGGTGAGCATGATACATTAGACTAGAGACTTAGAGTCTCAAGCTAGAGGGACTTCAAAGAATACCATGTGGCCAGGCACGGTGGCTCATGCCTGTAATCCCAACACTTCGGGAGGCTGAGGCAGGTGGATCACCTGAGGTCAGGAGTCGAGACCAGCCTTGCCAACATGGCAAAAATCTCATCATCTCTACAAAAAATACAAAAATTAGCTGGGCGTGGTGGTGTGTGCCTGTAATTGCAGCTACTCGTGAGGCTGAGGCAGGAGAATCACTTGAACCTGGGAGGCAGAGATTGCAGTGAGCTGAGATCGTGCCATCGCATTCCAGCCTGGGTAACAGAGTGAGACTATGTTTAAAAAAAAGAAAAGAAAAAATAAAAAACTCATGGCAGGCAGAGTGACTTACTCAAGGTCATGCAGGATTGGGATTAGAACTGTGGTCTCTGGACTTCACTCCAATATCCTTCCTCACCACACCAAGCTGCCTCACACACCCCCATCTCCTCCCTCTCACAAGTCTGGAGCACCTGAGATGCCAATCCAGGCATGAATGGGCTCTGAAATCCATAGACCCGTGCTCCAATTTCAGCTATATACCGTGGGCGGTCACTTAACTTCTCTGAACCTCAGGTTCTCAGTAAAATGTGGATAGCAAAAGTAACTATCTCAAAAGGTTGCTATAAGTGTTACATTAGCCAGGATAGCATATCAAGTGCCTAGAACACAGTAGGAATTGAATAAATGGTAGCAGTCATTTATTTTAGGTGGTAGGATCCCCAGACCTGAAAAATAGTCCTTGCCCAGCAAAGCCAAGAGAAGGGAAGAGAAGTAGGTGCCAGCAGCCCCATAGTCTTTCATTTCCTCTCATCCAGTCCCAGGCCCCCTCAGAGCTCAGAAGGTGATACAGGTGGTCAGAGGAACCCAGTGACCAGAGCTTCGGGGAGAGCAAGGCAGGGGGGCCAAGCCAGTCAGAAAGGGGAGGGAGAAGGTGGAGGGTGACAGCCAGGCTCCTGCCATGGACAGGGAGCAGTGAGTCAGGTCTGCAGAGGTATGAGGAGCAGCCGAGTGGGTGGGGGGTGGGGATGGGGTGAGTCACAGCCCAGCCCTGCCCAGCCGAGGAGGAGAGGGCTAGGAGAATCCAGGCTGTTCAGGCCATGGGTAACCCCAGAGGGCCACTGGGAGAGGATGAAGTATGGGAGCCCAGGCTCAGTTTTGGAGCATGTGCTTGATTTATACAAAGTAGAGAGAGTATCCAAGGAAAGCTCCTGGGAATGAGGGAGAAGGGCAGCTGAGGAGCAGGTGGAACTAGAACAGGTGGGCATCTGTCCAACCAAATATAGTCATTCCAAGGTACAGTGCTGAGTCCTTGCTCTACCCCAGATAATCTCCTCAGGTCTGGAGGCAGGAGAGCTGGCACGCTCTGGACTCTGCCCTGTACCTGTACTTGGCCACAGCCAAAGAGGCTGGTTGGAGGATCCTACACAGCCCTCCCCATATAGAGTCTCCTCAGGAACGCAAGGTGCTCAGTAAGCTGCAGGTTTCCGGTAGCATTCATAGATATCCAGCATTTTAATACAGCCCCCTAGGGGCTCAGTGCTCACCATTCACAGCCTCATCTAGGGCGGCCAACGGCTCCTCATTCCCCTCTGTTTCCCCAATCTGGAGACAGGTGGATGGAGGAGGCTAACACTGCACACTTTTCTAGAGATGTGCCTGGTCATCTCCCCATCTGTTACCTCTATTTTATATATAATAGTCATTTTATATGGGAATTAGAACTGGCACCCATTTTTACATAGTAGCTCTAGGGAAAGCACCTAAACAATTCCTTGTTCCTATCACCCAGCTTACCTAAGAAGAACGTAACAACCCCAGACAACAAGTCTGTTTCAATTTGCCCCAAAGTACCCAGAAGGGCAGCAACCCAGCAGGTGAGGCAATGACGAGAGAGAGAGTGGGACCTATATTCCAGGATCCCCCAGTGCCCTTCAGGCCGATCAGCTTTTACCCGAGGTTCTCCATGAATACCCTCAACCCACAGTATTGCCCAAACAGCAAGAATCTTGGATCTGCTTATTCTTCAACAGCCCACCGAGGTCCAAGGATGGGGGGCCTCCACACCCACCTCTCAAAAGGTCCAGATCTGCCTCTTGCAAGTCACGGACTTTCCGGTCCCGGCCGCCTCCTAGGGGTAGCAGCTGGTCCGTGGATCCAGTGGGAGGGTCCGGGTTGCTGGTTCCAGCAGCTAGCCCTCTCCGAAGCCGCTCCAGGCTCTCGCCAGTCACCAGTGCCGAGAGAACTGCGGGCGAGGGGCCAGGCCGCATCAGACACCCGCCCAGACCCCCGACCAACACGCACCGATGCCGACGCCCGTCCGCCAGAGCGCAAGGGCCCCACCAAGTGGCCCGTGCCGGGTGCGCTGCGGCGACCTTCCCCCATGCCCCCAGCACAGCGCCCCCATCCCCCAGATCTCCGGGGGCGTCAGCAGCCCTCTTACCTGCAGCCAGAAAGAGCTTCAGCACCACCGACGGCAGCAGCTTCATGGTCCCGCACCGAGAAGAGGCGGCGAGGCACCAATCACTTTCGAAGCGGCGGCCACTGGGCGCTGGCACCGGAGCTGGGCGGCGGAGCTCAGGAGATTCCGCCGGGCGCCGTCTGCCGCCCGCCTCTGCGTGCAAGCCTGGCCGGGACCCGGGCGCAGCTCGCTCTTGTTGTGTCTGTCTTGCTCACTCAGCCCGCCCGCGCCGCCGCCCGACCCCGCGCGCCTAGGTCAGGCCAGCCAACAGCGTGGCCCGCGTAGCTCCTTCGGCCGAATGAGCGCTGCCCGGCTCGCGGCCGGGAATAAGGCTCCGGGAGGCGCCGAAGCTCCGCCCCACCCCCGGCGCCGCCCCCTCCCTCCTCCCGTGCTGGGAAGCTCGCCCGGCTCGCGGCGCCGGCAGCGCAGCCCCCGACCCCGCGGGCGCGACGGAGGACTGGGCAGGAGGAGGGGGCGGCGCTCACATTTTTTGGGACCAGGCCGAGGCAGCCGCGGCCTGATTGTGGGTAGGGCTGCTGACCGGCAGGTGGCGGAGAGCGGTTCCTACCTTTCCCCAAACGCCTGTCGCTCTGCAGCCTTGTGACTGACTGCTGAGCTGAGTTCTGTTCCGGGCCTGGCCTCTTGCTTCATCTCAGCCCCATACCAGGGGTCTCCATCCCTGTCACCCTCTAAGTTCAGAAGCCCACCTTTTGGCCTACCAACACGGCAAGTATCAAATAATAATTAATTCATTTATCATTTAAAAATTAGACACATGAATGCCAGCCGTTCTCATAAACCCCAGATAACCAGAGTTGAAGTTGCAGGCACTTAGTATCAAACCAGCAAAAGCAAAGGAAGTTAGTCTCTGGAGTGGCTTCCTCCCATCTTCCCTCAGGGGACATTAGGATTTTTGAACTATGGGTTGTAATTCCCAGGCTTCTGAGATCGGAGAGACACAGGTTGTGAAACAAGCCTTATTCTTTTCCTTGCCTTTGACTGCCACCTTTTTCCTCAATATAAAAAATGAGCCACCCTCCCATAGGACCCAGCTGGTTAACCTAGATTGCTGTTTCACAGGCACTAGGTGTTTCTCTCCCAACCCATGTGCTTTTACAGGGGTCTTCTGGAGTCACTGTCCTGACCCAAAGAAATGAGTGTCTCAGTAGGTATTTCAGTTTCCAGGGACGTGCTGGGGAGAGAGTTGTTTGACACAGGGCTGGGTTGGCTTTCAGAGCCCTGAAATTGTGCCAGATAGAGCACTTGCCTGATTCTGCCTGTGTGTAGGGATAAAAACAGGCCTGCTATTTATACACAGTCTATCCCACTGTCCCTCCCTATCCCCACCTTTGCAGGGGTCAATCTGGCCCTGCTCTCTTAACTTGCTCCAGTAACCCAGGCCTAGGTTTCCATAGTGCACTGGAATCACTACAGACATGAGTTTGAATCCTGCCTTTGCTACTTACTGTGTGACCTTGGACAAGAAACTTAATTTCACTGAGCCTCAGTTTTGACGTCTCTCAAATGGAAAAAATAATAACAGTAATAATAATGACTACTTTGTAGGGAGCTTTTTGAGAAATGAATGCGAGAACACATAAAAGTAGTATAGTGCTAGGCACGCTATAAGCTCTCAATAAATGTGACCCATTATTATTGTTGCTGTTAATAATAATCACTAAGCACTTGACCACTCTATTTCCTTAGAGGCCTCTTTTCTCTCCCTTCCCTAGATCGCTTGCCTTCCCCTAGGCCATATCTGAGGCTTTATGGTATAGTTGGGCTGGTTTCAGATGGAAGCTCACCTGTCACCTATTTGGCTAAGAGCCACTGTTAGATTATCCTTTTGGGTGATCAGTATCGGGCCTAGGACCTCAGTGCATGGTCACCGCCCAAGCCATGCCTTTGCCCTCCCTCAGCAGCTGCCTGGCCACCTGCTTCCCCAAAACAAAGCCACCTTGGGGTCAAGGCTCTCCCCAGGGGAGGGTGGAGAGAAACACTTCCTGACACATGGTCAAATCACCCCCTTTCCCCCACCCTCACCAGAGTCACACCCTGCTCTCTTGCCCCAGCCTGCCTTTCTCCCTTCACATGCTCTGTCCTTCCGCCTTCTCACCCCCACATCAGCCTCAGTCCCATTCATGGGGCAACTCCAAACTTTCATCACACCTGGAGCCTCACCCCAGCTAGGTTTGTGTGTCAGCCAGGTTTTACAGGAAGGGCCTGAAAAAAGAAGATAAAAAGCTTGAATTGGATTTGGGACAGTCACTTCCCCTCTCAGAATCTTGGATGTCTCTGAGCAAAGAAAAGGAATCACAATTCATGCTGAGGCAACCTCATTAACTCAATTATATCATAAACATTAACTGAACATTTTTGGGGGGCACTGGGGACATAGAAATAAATAAGACAGCCCAGGACCTGCTTTCACAAAGCTTATATTCTATAGTAGACAGGCAGCACATTAAGGAAATAAACAAGGAAAAACATATCCTATAGTGATAACTGCTAAGATGAAAGTTAAAATACAATGATGTGCTGTAGGATAATATGTTCCAGTGCCCAGGATGACACTTTAGACTGATTAGCAAAGTCTTCTCCGAGCAGGTGACATGTAAGCTGAGGCCTGAATGAGAAGAAGAAATCAGACTTGGGATCATCTATGACAAAAGCATTCCAAGATGTGCAAATAGTGCAAAGACTCTGAAGTAGAAAAAAGCTGGGAGCATTCAAGGAAAAGCAAGAGGGCCAAAAAAGGAGAGATATGGGGTGATATTGGAACAAAGGCTAGCAACAGATAAAAGAGGACGTTATAAGCCAAGGTAGACGCTAGATTTTATGCCTCATTATTGTGAGAATCATATGAGATGTCAATGAGACAGCACTGTCATGCAGGATTCCTCCATATCATCCCCTCCTCCTGCTTAGGTCTCCCCCATCTGCTCTCTGGATGTCAGGTTGTCAAATGCCAGGAACATAGTCCTAAGGAAGTAGAGTTCAGACGAACAAGCCTGCTTTTATTGACTGTCTATTGACCATGAGCAAACTGAGGCTTGGAGACTGATTAGCCCTGGGCCACCAGTGAGTCAGAAGGGGGCAAGTGCAGAGCAGAAACCCCAGCATCCTGCTTCCCAGCCCATGCGAGTTTCCTGGGCCTCTGGAAAGGCAGGCTCCATGGGACTCTGAGTGCTGCTGACTCACTGCTAGGCCAGAGTTCTTGATTTGGAGAGAGCACTTGCTCACCAGTGGGGAGGACCTGGAAGAAAGCGGTCTAGTGGTGACAATTCCCCTGTAATCAACACTGCACATGCATTATCTTGCTTGATCCTCACAACATCCCCCAAACTAGACACTGTTATCATCATCTGCATTTTAAAGGATTGAAGCTTTAAAAGGTAATATCCCAAGGTCACCCAGCTAGTGAGTGTCTCAGCCTCAATTTGAAACCCCCTCGTTCACTTGGGCTTGTGCTCTCCTAAGCTCAACACTCAAATGGATGAGACGACAGCCGCCATCTCTATGCTTCTGTGGAGGGTAACATTATCAGTTTTACTGAGTTTCAGTCCTTCATCTGTCCTGAGGGATAATGATAAGAAACTCTGGCTCACTAGTCTGGAAGGATGATTAGGTAAGCACCGCAGGGCAGCTAATGAAATGGATACAGTCTTGGGAGTCAGATACTTGGGGGTTCAAATTTCGTTGGTTTTTTTTTTTTTCTTTCTAACTTTGAACATGTTATTCAGTTTATCTTACCTACAGTTTGCTCATCTGAAAAGTGGGGGCAATAATAGTAGTTATTATTATAGGGCTTTTGTGATGATTCAGTCAGATCATGTGTATAAAGTGGAATATGATGCCTGGCATACAGTAGGTACTTAATGACAGTGGTTATTATGGCCAAATTTTTTTCTTGCTTTCTTTTCTTTTTCTTTTTAAGTGGGAATTTGAATAAAATGTTGGTTTATCATGACCTAGCCATCCTCAGAGATGAAGTGTTCCCTTCTGGGAGATGGCCATGCTTATCAAAGAGATGCTAGATCTGCAAGGCCACCCAGAGTTTTGGAAACCTCAACCCAAAAAAGCAGCTCAGGCTCAGATGTTAGAGGGAAGCTGCGCCCCCTGGGGGAGAGGATTCAGCTGCCTTCTCATTCCCCTCTGACCAGAAGTGAGTCCTGCACAGCCCTTGAGCTCTGCTGCGTTGGGGAGAGGGGTAAAGAAGGGCACCCGCATTGAGGGTAGGTCTGACCATGAGCCCAGAGTTACCCAAACTTGGAAAGTCAGGATGAGGGGTCATTGCTCCTTGGCCCAGGCTGGCTTCTCTCACCCCATCTGAGACAGTTAATCAAACAGTTTGGGCATACAGCTGGGTTAGATTAGAATTCAGGCCTGCCCTTTGGAGTCCCCATGTACCTTCTTATGCTGGCTGGGCACCTGGAAGTAGCATGCTTCATGCATATTCAGGGATGAACAAGCTCTGCTGTCTGGTTGTTTGGGGCTAGGATCTATTTGAATAAGATGAAGGATAGGAATGGATGAGATAGGGAGAGGCTTTTGGAGGTGAGGGGATTTCAGGAATCCCTGTCATCTCCAGAAGATGTTGAGGAAGGAATATTTATAATGTGCTGGATCCCAAACCATCCTTCTCTAATTCTGGGCCCACTTTTGTGACTTTGAATGATTAACATCTCCAGACCAAGGACTTTGCCCCTACAGCCATCCCCTCTGTGTTGGCCAGCACAGAGAGGAAGTGTTTCCTCCCTCATTACACACCCATCTCTCTCTTCAAGCCTCAGATTCCTCAAGTGAAAAATGAGAACTTGTAACAATTACCCTGCATTCAGGCACCGGCCAGTATGTCCATCATGAATTATTTGCTGTCATGTTGCTGTCAAAAGACTTGAGGAGGCTGGGCACGGTGGCTCACGCCTGTAATCCCAGCCCTTTGGGAGGCTGAGGTGGGCAGATCACCTGAGGTCAGGAGTTCGAGACCAGCCTGGCCAACATGGCGAAACCCTGTCTCTATTTATTAGTATAAAAATTAGCCGAGCGTGGTGGCAGGCACCTGTTATCCCAGCTACTCAGGAGGCCGAGGCAGGAGAATCACTTGAACCTGGGAGGTGCAGGTTGCGGTGAGCTGTGATGGCACCACTGCACTCTAGACTGGGTGACAAAGCAAGACTCTGTCTCAAAAAAAAAAAAAAAAAAAACTTGAGGAGACACTTCTATAACAATTGACAGTGCCTGATTCACAGGGTGTGATAACCTTTCTCTCTGTGTCTCAGCTTCTTCGTCTATAAGTGGGGAGAATAACAATCTGCTTAGGAGGTTCTTGTGACAACTGAAGGAGATAGCATCTCTGAAGTGCTTGGCAAAATGAAAAGCCCTATATAAATATGTCAGAGCTCCTGTTAACTTTTCCAGTGCTTAACCTTGGAATGTGGTGACATCACATTCTGTACCAGGAATGTACAAGTTCGGTTACTCTTAGAAATGTAGTTGCAGGTCTGCAATTTAACAATTTCACATTATCCATTTGCTCGTTTTTTGTAACTAAGGGTTGGTCTAAGACAATGGTTTGCAAAGAAAGAGATACTGCCCCCTAGGGGACATTTCAGGAATTTAGTTGTCACTGATTGGGGAGTCCTCAGGCTTTTGGGAGAAAAAGGGGTCAGGAAATTACCTGACTGCTTTTGAGTGTCCTACCAGACACATATCGGTAAAAAGCTTGGTTGTAATAACCTGAGCCTAGAATCATCTCTAATTTACACAAAAATATAACAAGAGTTTTTGCAATGACTTCCAGGAATGAAATTAGTGTGAGTTGTTCATTTTGGTGATATCTGAGCTACCAATACAACGCACCTGTTACCAGGCAGTATTTATAGCTGTGACATTCAAGGTAAATCTGTGTGATTGTAATCAATAGGCTACTTCATTGAGATTTCTGAGTAGTTGTGAGCAGGCATTTGCCAATTGAAATAATGTTATTTTAAAAATCAGTTTATCTTTGGCGGGCGGGGGCTCAGCTGTATCCAGCATTGGGAGGGAGGTGGGGGATACGAGGTCAGGAGATCGAGACATCTGGCTAACAGGGTGAACCGTCTCTACTAAAATACAAAAATTAGCCGGGCGTGTGGCGGGGCTGTAGTCCAGCTACTCGGGAGGTGAGGCAGGAGAATGGGTGACCCGGGAGGCGGAGCTTGCGTGAGCCGAGATCGCGCCACTGCACTCCAGCCTGGGGACAGAGAAGACTCGTCTAAAAAAAAAAAAAAAAAAAAAAAAAATCAGTTTATCTTTTATATTAATTAGGGTTTTTTTTATTATTTTGTAGAGAGAGGGTCTTGCTCTCTTGCCCAGGCTGGGATGCAGTAGCACCATCAGGGCTCACTGCAGCCTCAACCTCCTGGGTTCAAGCGATCCTCCTGCCTCAGCCTTCTAAGTAGCTAGGACTACAGGCATACACCGTCACACTCAGCTAATTTTTAATTTTTTGTAGAGATGGGGTCTCACTATGTTGCCTAGGCTGGTCTGAAACTCCTGGGTTCAAGCAATCCTCCCGCCTTGGCCTCCCAAATTGTTGGGATTAAAGGTGTGAGCCACCATACCCAGCCAGTATTAATTCCTTTAGAGTAAATGTACAGATAGAATATTATCTTTAAACTTCATTTCAGGATAGTAAAGGGGTGTTAACATTATTCGTCATAAAAAAATGAAATATTGATTATGAAAGGATTGAGAACCACTGACACAAGAGGTACTCACATGAAAAGCCTTTCTATGGCTGGGTGTGGTGGCTCATGTCTATAATCTCAATACTTTGGGAGGCCGAGGTGGGAGGATCACTTGAACCCAGGAGTTCAAGACCAGCCTAAGCAACATAGTGGGACCCTCCCTCTACAAAAAAGACAAAAATTAACTGGGCATGGTGGCATGCACCTGTAGTCCCAACTACACTGAGGTAGGAGGATTGCTTAAGCTCAGGAGGTGGAAGTTGAGGCTGCTGTGAGCCATGATCGTGTCACTGTACTTCCAGCCTGGGCTACAGAGCAAGACTGTGTCTAAAAGAACAAAAAAAAAAAAAAAAAAAAAAAAAAGCTTTTCTATATATCCTTTGTAAAAGTGCTCTTCCAGATACTATTCCATATAAGATCCCATGTAATAAATTCCTCTGGTAATGCAGTCTTGACCGTCATGGCTATCTGGTATAGGTACTTCCTTTTATTATTAGATAATAACAGGTATGGAACTCATATGTTCTTTTTTTGCCTCAACTGCCAGGAAGCTCACAGTTAAGTTTTGAGACTCAGTTGCAGTCGTTATCCTTAGCCCAGCATTTTGAGGATAACTTTTTTTTTTAGACAGGATCTTGCTCTGTCACCCAGGCTGGGGTGCAGTGGTGCGACCACAGCCTACTGCAGCCTTGACCTCCCAGGCTCAAGTGATCGTCCCACCTCAGCTTCCCAAGTAGCTGGGACTACAGGTGCACCACCATGCCCAGTTAATTTTTTTATTTTTAGTAGAGATGACACATCACTATGTTGTCTGGGCTGGTCTCCAACCCCTGAACTCAAGTGATCCTCCTTCCTCAGCCTCCCAAAGTGCTGGGATTACAGGTGTGAGCCACCACACCCAGTTAGACAATTTCTTTCCCTTCCAATTTGATTTAATTATGAGGCTCTTTAGTCATTCTTTATTTTCATTTTATTTCGGAGTTGAGGTTTCACTCCATTGCCTAGGCTGGAGTACAGTGGTGTGATGACAGCTCATTGCAGTCTTGAACTCCGGGGCTCAAGCAACTCTCTTGCCTTAGCCTCCTGAGTAGCTGGGACTACAGGCACATGCCACCGTGCCTAATTAAAAAAAAAATTTTTTTTTTTTGGTAGAGGCGGGGTCTGGCTATGTTGCCCAGGCTGGTCTCAAACTCTCGGCCACGAGTGATTCTCCTGCCTCAGCCCTACAAAGTGCTAGAATTATAGGCATAAGCCATCTCACCCAGCCCATTCTTTAAATATTTACTTGTTATCTATGTATTTTACTGTAAGCCGCCTTTAAATCTTTTCTGGAAGTAGGGGGAGCATAAATAATAAATGTGAAACTCAAATATCATGCACCTGCAGTCTCCTTCCTAGTACTTTCTGAGTCTGGAAGTTTAGGTGGGAGGGGCCTGGAAAGCCTGAGTCAGAGCAGTTGATGGTGGGCTCAGGTGGTCTCATCCTGAGACTCGATGTCTCTGACACCTCATCCTCTTTTCCCTCAATGGTCTTCACCTTTGTGAAGGAGTGTGGGCACTGTGAGGAGTCGAAGCAGATTCCAGCTATCAGAGCCCACTCCAAGTCTTGGTTGGATCTTGGTGGCCTGGGTTAAGAGGGTGTCAGGGAAGGGCACCCTAGCTCTGGGGTCACAGAAGTCCAAAGCTACAAGTGGAGAGACTCCTTCCACACAACACACACTCCCCTAGCATGCTGTCTGCATCCCTCAGAGCAGAGGCTGTGAAGCTCAGGCTGAGGCATCAGACTGACCCTGTTTTGAACCCTGGGTGTACTCGCTCCTAGCTCTGCTTTGGGCAGGGTACCTCTCTGAGCCTCAGTTTCCTCGTTCAGAAGTAGGAATGATACCTACCTCAGAGGGCTTCACTATTAGGATTATCTCACTGAGATAATCTGTGCAGTGCCAAGGCAGCACCTAGAACACAGCAAGTGCCAGTACCTGGCAGCAGCTGGGCATCCCAGTCTACCTTGGATTGGTAATTCTCATGCGCCTGTTTGCTTCCTCCAGCGGTGAGCTCCTCCAGGCAAGAGTGTGCATTAAACCTCGGCTCCTGGCTCACAGGCTCAGGGACCATGGCAAGCTGCTTAATGTTTCTGGGGCTCAGTGTTCTTACTAGTAAAATGGGGATAATTAAGTATACTTCAAATTTTGGGTGTGAGTAAAATTATTAACAGTGGTCATTTTTGGGTAAGGGTATGATGAAAAAATTTATGTTTTGTAAGCATTTTTCTCCTATGGGCATTTTCTGTTTTTTTCTTCTGTAACGAACATGAAATATTTGTGTATTTTAAGTCACTTTTCAAAACATGCTTCTTAAGAAAGCCACTGGGTGTGGTGGCTCACACTTGTAATCCTAGCACTTTGGGAGGCTGAGGTGGAAAGAGCTCTTGAGCCCAAGTGGTAGAGACTGCAGTGAGCTATGTATGCACCACCGTACCCTAGCCTGAGCAACAACGCAAGACCCAGTCTCCAAAAAAAAAAAAAAGCTTAAATGTATTGAGTGCTTACTGTATTTTAGGCATTGCTCTAAGCACCTTTTTTTGTTTGTTTGTTTTTTTGTTTTGTTTTTGAGTCTCACTCTTGTTGCCTAGGCTGGAGTGCAGTGACATGATCTTGGCTCACTGCAACCTCCACCTCTCAGGTTCAAGTGATTCTCCTGCCTAGCTGAGACTACAGGCATGTGCCACTGCGCCCAGCTAATTTTTGTATTTTTAGTAGAGACGGGGTTTCACCATGTTGGCTAGGCTGGTCTCAAACTCCTGACCTCAGGTGATCCGCTGCTTCGGCCTCCCAAAGTGCTGGGATTACAGGCGTGAACCACTGTGCCCAGCCTCTACGCACTTTATACACATTATCTCTAATTCTCACAACACTCCTCTGAGGAAGTTAGTATTTACACCCTAGTTTTATAAATTGGGCTTAAGGAAATTGCACAATTTGCCCAGCTCATTGTAAGTAAACCTATAAATGTGATAAAATTTCATAAAACTACACACATACACGAATGAGTGCATATAGAAATTGGTGAAGTCTGATTAAGGCCTATAGTCTATTTAACAATATAGTACCTATGTCATTTTTCTGGTTTTGATAGTGTACTACTGTCATGAAAGAAGTTACCACCAGACGAAGCTGGATGAAAGCTGGAGATTTGCAATTTCTTGTGAATCTATAATTAGACTCACATTAATAAATATTTTAATTTATATTTATTTATATATTTATTTTTTAATGAGTTAAACAATGTTTTTGTTTTGTTTTGTTTTGAGACAGGGTCTCACCCTGTTGCTCAGGCTGGAGTACAGTGGCACGATCTGGGCTCACTGCAGCCACAACCTCTCTTGGGCGCAAGTGATCCTCCCACCACAACCTCCTGAGTAGCTAGCAGCACATGCGTGTGCCACCATGCCCTGCTAGTTTTCTGTATCTTTTGTAGAGATGGGGTTTCGCCATGTTGCTCAGGGTGGTCTCGACCTCCTGAGCTCGAGTGATCCACCTGCATCAGCCTCCCGAAGTGCTGGGATTACAGGTGTGAGCCACCGTGCCCAGCCAATAAGATTTTTTTGTTTTGTTTTTTTAAAGTGTTAAAAACCTTGTAAGGAGCTGGGTGTGGAGGCTCATGCCTGTAATCCTAGCACTATGGGAAGCCATTGCTTGCTCCCAGGAGTTCGAGACCAGCCTGGGCAACATATGAGCCCCTCTCTACAAAATATTTAAAAGTTAGCCAGACTTGGTGGCATGTGCCTGTAGTCCCAGCTACTTAGGAGGCTGAGGCAGGAGGGTCACTTGAGCCCAGGAGTTTGAGGTTGCAGTGAGCTATGATTGCTACTGCACTCCAGCCTGGATGGCAGAGTAAGACCTTGTGTCAAAAAAAGAAAGGAAGAAAGAAAGAAAGAAAATTTAGATTCAGCAAAGATAAACCTCTTCTCCACTTGCCGAAAGTGAGCAAGCCAAGCATCCTATTCCTGAGGCCACTTCCTCTCCCTTAAGGTCCAGTGTACTGCATGAAAGTATGATTTGAACCTTGGAAATAATCTACCCCAACTGTCTCCACTTACATGTAAGAAAATGGAGCCTTGGAGAAGGGAAGGGTCTTACTTAAAGACATCCAATAAGTCTGTGACTAAGCCAGGATGAGAACCCAGTCTTTGAACTCCTAGGTCAGGGTTTTTTCCAGCGCCCACACACAGGGCTGCTTACCCACACAGCACACCTTCCCTGGGCCCTGTCTGGGAGACCACTGGTGCCCACAGGCCAACCCTCACCAGCCTACCCAGCTCAGGGCACTCAGGCCCAGAGGTGGAAGTGAGACCTGGGGAGTGTGGAGGCATGGTGGCCCACTACTCCAGGCAGTACTGTGAGCCAGGGTAGTTGGGGCCACAGAAACGGCAAGGATAGACACTCTGAACTTTGGCAGGAGTTAGGTGGGAAGGGAACATGTGTGTATGTGCATGTGGGGGAGGTACTCACGCCAAATCCTTGCTCCCATCACCCTCAGGCTCCTTTGAGTCACTTGTCCTTAAGGTTGGGGCACATTCTTAAAGGGAGTGATCACAGGGGTTCAAGGCCCATTCAGGCCCTAGGCCAGTTTCTATTCCTCCTGGCACTGAAACCACCTCCTCACTCAGACTCAGCACCCCTCCCCAACTGGAAATATAGTGACATGCTCTTCTAATTCCTGCCCTGGGACCTCCTTGGACCAGACGCGAGGCTTGGGGGGAGGGCCGGCCTGGGTGCCCTTTCTCAGGGGATGGATTCTTGGTATTCAATTTGTGGGGTGTGGCTGACCTACATTCAGATGAGCCTGATTGGCCCTCCCTTCCCCATCCTGTTGTTCTTCCCCAACCCCCCATCTCTCCGGGCCATTCTGCGGTGGGCCAGGGCAAGGCTGAGGATTTAGGATCTCTCCCTGCCATCTGGGCATCACCATCTCGGCGCCCCGGCAGGTCCGCAGCCACTGGGCCTAAGGGAGCGGCCCTAGCAATCCGGTCTGTGGGGAGCAGTGCCCTCGTGTGGCCTCCAGAAGAAGCGCGGCTCTTTTCTCAGCCCGGTCCTTTGTATGCTCTCATTGAACAAATACTTACTGAGAGCCACTGCGTGCCAGGCGCCGCTCTAGGCGCCGCGGCCAAGACAGATACCTGCTCCACGGACTGTGCATTTGAGCGTGTGCGTGCGTGGACAGTCAGGCAATAAATGATAAACAAATACATAAATGAGGCAGTTACTAGTAGTGGTAACTGCTAGGAAGAAAATAAAACAGAGAAATGTGACGGAGAGTGACCCAAGAGAGAAACTTAGGGTAGGATGGGCCGGGCACGGTGGCTCACGCCTGTAATCCCTGCACTTTGGGAGGCCGAGGCGGGCGGATCACGAGGTCAGGAGATCGAGACCATACTGGCTAACACGGTGAAACTCCGTCTCTACCAAAAATACAAAAAAAGAAATTAGCCGGGCGTGGTGGCGGGCGCCTGTAGTCCCAGCTACTCGGGAGCCTGAGGCAGGAGAATGGCGTGAACACGGGAGGCGGAGCTTGCAGTGAGCCGAGATCGCACCACGGCACTCCAGCCTGGGCAACAGAGCGAGACTCCATCTCAAAAAAAAAAAAAAAAGAAAAGAAACTTATGATAGGATGGAAAAGGAAGATTTCCGTGAGTAGCTGACGTCTGAGATGAGACCTAGGTCACAGATTGTCATGTAAGGATATGGGGGAAAGGCTTTCCTTACAGAGAAAATAGATCCAGCAAAGATCCTCAGGCAGGAACAGGTTTTGCAGAACAGGCGAAGGCCAGTGTGGTTAGAAATGAGTGAGCGAGTGGGAGGCTGGTGTAAGATGCCATCAGAGAGGTGGGCTGGGGCCAGGGTGTGAATCTTGTAGGCCACGACAAGGAGCTTGATTTTTTTTTCTTCTTCTTCTAGGAGTAATGGGAATGTGTTGAGTGAGTATTGAACCGAAGAGTAATGTGGCTCAACTGCCTTTTGAAAGGACATGTATGGTGTGGAGGATGGACTTTGGGCAAGGGAGGAAGAGTGGAAGCATGGGGGTTATTGCAAGACACCAGGAAGCTACTGAAATAATTCAGGTGAGAAATGATGGTTGTTTGAATCAGGGTAGCAGTGCTGGAGGTGGGGAGATGTGGTTGGATTATGGGTATATTTTGAAGATAGAGTCAACAGGATTTGCTAATAATGGACCACATTTTCCTTTGCTCATTTAGCTCCAGGAACTCCTTCACTTACACCCCCTAGTGGGCTCCAACATCCTCACTGGAAGGCTGAGTTACAAGGGCAGATCCCAGGGACACAGCTAAATTGGGGAATTCCTAGGTGTTGTTGGACAAAAGAATTTAAGACTCATTAGCCAGGCAGCCGGGCACAGTGGCTTACGCTTGTAATCCTAGCACTTCGGGAGGCTGAGGCGGGTGGATCACCTGAGGTCAGGAGTTTTTGAGACCAGCCTGGCCAACATGGTGAAACCCTGCCTCTACTAAAAATATAAAAATCAGCCAGGCGTGGTGGCACATGTCTGTAATCCCAGCTACTTGGGAGGCTGAGGCAGGAGAATCACTTGAACCCAAGAGGTGAAGGTTGCAGTGAGCTGAGATCACACCACTGCACTCCAGCCTGGGCGACAGAGCGAGACTCCGTTTCAAAAATAAAATAAAATAAAAGACTTATTAGCTGGGCATGGTGGCGTGCACCTGTAGTCCCAACTACCTTGGAGGCTGAGGTGGGAGGATCACTTCAGCCTAGGAGGTCAAAGGTGCAGTGAGCTGTAATTGTGCCACTACACTCCAGACTGGGTGAGAGGCGAGACCCTGTCTCAAAAAAAGGAAAAGAAAAGAATTTAAGACTCAGGCACTAGGTCTTCCATCATTATCCCATTTAATGGGCAGGGCCTCTGCCTGCTATCTCCTTACCCTGTCTGGCTTCCATGGACTCAATTATTTATTAGGTCCCTGTTTGTCCAAATGGGTGTGTCTGTGGCCCCAGGGGTGTGTTGGCGACACCCAAAACAGTCCTGGGTGTTTGGTATTTGTATATGATACAAGTGAGGGGGCAGCAAAACCTGGGGGTACCAAGTCCTCAGACCCAGGCCAATCATTTATTCCTGTTTCTTTACACAAAACACAGTGGGATCAGACCTGATACCACAGGAAATGCATATACACATTTTGGCCCCAGGTTGGGCATTTCTGGAGAGCCTGGGAAAGGCCAGGCTAGTCTTACAAATACTCTTATGCCAGCAGGGGGTGGGGGAAGCAAGTAGGGGAGTAGGTGACCGGTAGGGTCTGGAGTCAGCAGGCCTTGTTCTGTTTGTGTTGTGCTGCAGGGGGGGATGCATTATAAATGCAACCAGCCAGAAGGCCCCTGGCTTCAGAACCTAGGACTGTACTGCTTCTGAGATTCTGTGCAAGCCTCATGGAAATGAAGCTGCCAGGCCAGGAGGGGTTTGAAGCCTCCAGTGCTCCTAGAAATATTCCTTCGGGGGAGCTGGACAGCAACCCTGACCCTGGCACCGGCCCCAGCCCTGATGGCCCCTCAGACACAGACAGCAAGGAACTGGGAGTACCCAAAGACCCTCTGCTCTTCATTCAGCTGAATGAGCTGCTGGGCTGGCCCCAGGCGCTGGAGTGGAGAGAGACAGGCAGGTAAGTTGGATGTAGGCCAACTGTGGGATCCTTCCCCTTCCCCAGCTGGAACCTCCTATATGCCCCCCAGCGCTTCTTGTGGGGCTGCCCCAAATTAGAGTTTTCCCAGCTGTGTTCCCTTATTTCAGGGTCTTACCTTCCATGATGTCCAGCCTCTTCTGCAGTCTAGTTTTGAGATCCCCAAGACCCAAGATGAAGGGTGACTGCCAGGGTGGGGAGGACACTTCACACCACTGGGCCCAGGATGCCCTCATTGCCTTGCCTTCCCTATAGCTACTCTGCATCTCTGCTCCCGGACATGGGAGAAATGCCCCCAATAACACTGTCTGCCCACCTTCATCACAGGTGGGTACTGTTTGAGGAGAAGTTGGAGGTGGCTGCAGGCCGGTGGAGTGCCCCCCATGTGCCCACCCTGGCACTGCCCAGCCTCCAGAAGCTCCGCAGCCTGCTGGCCGAGGGCCTTGTACTGCTGGACTGCCCAGCTCAGAGCCTCCTGGAGCTCGTGGGTAGGCTGGGAGCCTTTGCAGGAAGGGCCTGGGTAGCCATGCCTTTTCCCCAGGATTTCCCCGCCAAAGTCTTGGAATCTTCCAGAGCCCATCCCTACCCCTCCTAGGATTGTCTACCCTTGTCACAGGGTGGACATGGAAAAGCAGGGTGGAGGAGCAAGTTCATTGGCCCTGGCATTCTGAGACTCCCAGAAGGGAAAGGGGTCTGGGCAGAGGGAGAAGGGGACGAGCGTGGGGCAGGGAACTCTCAGGAAGGAGATGACCCCCAATCCGTTCTCCAGAGCAGGTGACCAGGGTGGAGTCACTGAGCCCAGAGCTGAGAGGGCAGTTGCAGGCCTTGCTGCTGCAGAGACCCCAGCATTACAACCAGACCACAGGCACCAGGCCCTGCTGGGGTAAGAGCCCCTCCCTGGGCCCAGGACCAAGATCCTGGTGTGGCAGGGTCTCAGATCTCCCCTGCACCTTCCAGGGCTAGAAGTAGCCCAGGCTTAGTTCAGGCTCCAACCCAGGACTCATGAGCAAGAGGAAACTGGTGACAATGTTGTGGGGAGAAGATTCAGGGGGCTAGAATCGTAAGAGAGCTCTGTGAAGAGATGTACTTGGTAGGCACTATGCCAAGAACTTTACACGCAGTATCTCATTTGATCTTCACAACCACCCTGTAAATAGTACCACAGTTATCCCCATTTTAGTGGTGAGAAAACTGAGGCTCAGAGTGGAGAAGGGTGTACTCTAATTCTTACAGCTTGTCAGTGGCAAAAGTGATTAGGGAATCCTGGTGGATCCACCCCCAAAGCCTGTGGTCTTAATCACTGCATAATCCTGTTTTGTAGGCTCTACTCATCCAAGAAAGGCTTCTAACAATGAGGAAGCCCCCCTGAGGGAACAGGTCTGTGGCCCTTCCTTGGGGTCCCTTTCCAGTGGCTGGGGGAGGGGTTAGGAATTAACAAAAGTCTACTCGCCACTGGATTTCTCATCATTTGAGATCTTATCCTCCCCAAATAACCTTTCATACTCTGTGTCTCCTTGAACCCCCATCCAGTGTCAGAACCCCCTGAGACAGAAGCTGCCTCCAGGAGCTGAGGCAGGGACTGTGCTGGCAGGGGAGCTGGGCTTCCTGGCACAGCCACTGGGAGCCTTTGTTCGACTGCGGGACCCTGTGGTACTGGGGTCCCTTACTGAGGTGTCCCTCCCAAGCAGGTGAGGCTACTGAGTGAGTGGGAGTCAGGGATCCCAGAGCCTAGAAGGGTCTTTACTGAGGAGGGGAAGGAGGGTCTTAGTCAGATTCTCTGAGGCTGTGGGGAGGATGGTGCTTAGGAGTCTGGGGAGAGACTAGTGGTCAGGACTGCATGGTAGGTGTGCAAATGAGTGTGTTTAGGGGAGCTGATAGGTCAGAGCTGAGCATCAGAGGCCAGGGCTGCCCTGTGGGAAAGCAGCCTGTGAATCTCTGGGGCCTGGTTTCTTCCTCAGGTTTTTCTGCCTTCTCCTGGGCCCCCGTATGCTGGGAAAGGGCTACCATGAGATGGGACGGGCAGCAGCTGTCCTCCTCAGTGACCCGGTGAGCTGAGCAGGTGTGTGTGTGTGTGTGTGTGTGCACGCACGCGCGTGCATGCCTGTGTGTGTGTGCACACATGCATACATGCATGGGCTCATGTGAGTGTGTGTGTGTGGACTCTGTATGTGTCCCTAAACAGCAATGAGGCACAGTGAGCACTGAGACTGAATATTCCTCATCTCCTAGTGCAGCCCCATTACTGGATGAGTGCTGGCACACTGTAGGCACTCAATATATACCCACTGAATGAATGAATTAATGCATGCATAAAGGAATGTGTGAATGACTTGTTTGCCTCTGTGACTTGTGTCTAGTTTTGAGACTATGAAAATGCATGTAAGAGACCAGGTTTGCACTTACCACCCATTCTGTGCCCCCATCCCCAGCAATTCCAGTGGTCAGTTCGTCGGGCCAGCAACCTTCATGACCTTCTGGCAGCCCTGGATGCATTCCTAGAGGAGGTGACAGTGCTTCCGTCAGGTCGGTGGGACCCAACAGCCCGGATTCCCCCGCCCAAATGTCTGCCATCTCAGCACAAAAGGTACCTGGGAGCCATCATCCCATACAGATTCCTGCCCATAGGCCCTGGGTCTAATTCCATTGTTGAGGAGGGGTGGGGTCCCAGGAAACAGATAGGGACCTATCTTTGGATTTGGAGTCAGGCAGACCTAACTCTGAGTTCTGCTGGACTACTCTCTCGCTAAGAGACCTGAACAAAGACCTTCCCTGCCCGAGCCTGGCTTTCACAGGTCGCAATATGACCTGGACCTTCTAGAGGCCCATGTGTCGCCGTGGTTCCCTCGCCGGCAGAGACAAGAGCAGCCGCTAGGGGGCAGGGCGCCACTAGCTCTGGACCGAGTCGCTGACCGGTTGGAGATCCTCAGCCAACCTGGGGTTCCCCTCCTCCTCAGGCTTCCCTCGCAACAGCGGGAGATCAGAGGTCCCGCCGTCCCGCGCCTGACCTCGGCTGAGGACAGACACCGCCATGGGCCACACGCACCCAGCCCGGAGTTGCAGCGGACCGGCAGGTGAGGCGAGCTGGGAGGAAACAAGGGTAGGTGACCTGGGGGAGGGGAGGAGTCACAGGGAAACTGAGGTGTGTCCTCACTGTGGGAGAGGCTCACCCGGCCACAGGGAAAGTAGCGGGGATGCGGGTGTGGAGTGTGAAAACCTGGATCACTGACGACCCTCGGGCGGGAGGCTGTTTGGGGGCCTCATCCAGGACGTGCGCAGGAAGGTCCCGTGGTACCCCAGCGATTTCTTCGACGCCCTGCATCTCCAGTGCTTCTCGGCCGTACTCTACATTTACCTGGCCACTGTCACTAACGCCATCACTTTTGGGGGTCTGCTGGGAGATGCCACTGATGGTGCCCAGGTGCGTAGGGCCCAGGGGGCAGGCATAAGCATTGGTGTCCCCTAGTCCATCCCTTCCCCTGGGACTATGGGTAAGTTAAGGAGGCTCTCCCAAAGCTTGGGCTCCTGTCCTGAGGACTTCAGAGTCCTGTGCTGAGCCCCTGTTGGCTTCCAGGGAGTGCTGGAAAGTTTCCTGGGCACAGCAGTGGCTGGAGCTGCCTTCTGCCTGATGGCAGGCCAGCCCCTCACCATCCTGAGCAGCACCGGGCCAGTGCTGGTCTTTGAGCGCCTGCTCTTCTCTTTCAGCAGGTAGGAGAGCTCCCTCCATCACCGGACCCTCACTAGTGCCATGGTCAGCCTGCTCCTGGCTGGGTGAATAGAAGAGAGTGGGAGCTATCTGTTTGGGTTGAGGGACACCTGACCTGGGTTTGGTGGGAAGCAGACAGCCCTGCTAAGCCTTCCTGTCTCTCATCCCCACAGAAATTATAGCCTGGACTACCTGCCCTTCCGCCTATGGGTGGGCATCTGGGTGGCTACCTTTTGCCTGGTGCTGGTGGCCACAGAGGCCAGTGTGCTGGTGCGCTACTTCACCCGCTTCACTGAGGAAGGTTTCTGTGCCCTCATCAGCCTCATCTTCATCTACGATGCTGTGGGCAAAATGCTGAACTTGACCCATACCTATCCTATCCAGAAGCCTGGGTCCTCTGCCTATGGGTGCCTCTGCCAATACCCAGGCCCAGGAGGTGGGTAAGGGAAACAGGGACCTTGGTCAGGTGAAGAAGGATGTAGGGAAGGGGAGGGGTTGCACCCTTACTATCCCCCCTGGTTAAGTTCAGCAAAATGCTGCATACTTACCCAATAACTGGCAGTACTATTTCCACTCTGGTTCGGAATCAATTGAGAAATAAGACAACAGAAGGCCCGATATCATCTACCTTTCTGACAACACTGATAGAGGAACATGGGTTATATCTATGGGTGAATGGGCTTCCTAATGATGAAGCCAAAATTGAATAGACTAACCCACCTGTTGTGGAAGCACTGGTTTGAGACTATCTTACCCCAGGGGAGCAGAGCTAAACACATACATCAAACAGGCAGCTTATACTCGAGAGAGGGGAGAGAAAGGGGCAGGGCCAGGTATGCCCAGCTTCATTTCCTGAAATCACCAATCAAATATATCACTGCTCTTCTGGGTGAGAGTGGCCGGCCAGGTGGAGAGAGGCTTGGAGTATTACACTTGCATATATCCCTCCATATGGAAGGCAACCCCAGGACTGGGAAGAAGTGCCCTCTCTATATGTTCTCCTATCAGTGCTAGGCATGAACAAGACCAGTTCTAGCCCTGGTGGAAACACACAGATTTGTATACTCCTCTATTCAGCCAACATTTGCTGAGCATCTGCTGTGGCCAGGTCCAGTGCTTGGTACCAGGGATGCAGATGGGTAGAGAATTTGAGAGGATGAGGGCATGAGACAATGTCCTTCTCGCACACTTGGTAGTGATAGAGTCAGCAGACAGATGAGTCACAATTAAGAACTCTGGTTCAGCTGGACCCATCAGATAAGAATTTTATAGGGCTGGAGAAGGTTCCCAGGGGAGGGAGCATACATCTGAATTATTCTCTGCTTCCCAGGAAATGAGTCTCAGTGGATAAGGACAAGGCCAAAAGACAGAGATGACATCGTAAGCATGGTGAGGGACTGCTCCTGGGAGGTTCTAGGAAGGAAAGGGTGGAGACCAAGGCAGTCGGTGGTTCCTAGCTCTTCCTACCCATAGGTTAAGGAAACCTTCATAGGTGAGTGAAGCTTAGCCATTTCCTACAGCTGGGAACTTCCCCTCCTGGGCCCGTGGTGTCTCTGGGGGTCCCTCCTCCCTTGAAGTGGGTCCAGGAGAGCAGGACGTTTACTCCATTGCCTGTAACTCCACTCCTGACCCTCCTGTGCACAGGACTTAGGCCTGATCAATGCATCCTTGCTGCCGCCACCTGAGTGCACCCGGCAGGGAGGCCACCCTCGTGGCCCTGGCTGTCATACAGTCCCAGACATTGCCTTCTTCTCCCTTCTCCTCTTCCTTACTTCTTTCTTCTTTGCTATGGCCCTCAAGTGTGTAAAGACCAGCCGCTTCTTCCCCTCTGTGGTGAGTTTCACCTTTCTTTCTGTGGGAGAGGCCTGACTCTAAGCTTTGGGTCCTATCTGTGAATGGGAAGTGGTGTGGAAAAAGAGGGATGGCAGGCCTGGACCTGACTGAGTGTCCACTGTGTGCCAGGTGCGCAAAGGGCTCAGCGACTTCTCCTCAGTCCTGGCCATCCTGCTGGGCTGTGGCCTTGATGCTTTCCTGGGCCTAGCCACACCAAAGCTCATGGTGCCCAGAGAGTTCAAGGTGAGAGCCAGGGAAGAGGGTTGGGGGACCAGAGGGGAAAGCAGGGCCAGCAGGGGGAAGGAAAATGCATAAATCCCACACTTCTCTAAGCTTCTTTCTTCACTAATAAGCTAGAGATAGTTATAATAACGGCTTCACAGGGTTGTCATGAGGATTAAATGAAGTACTGCAGCAGACATGTGAGTACAGAGAATACACGGTAGCTATTATTACAGGGTATGGGTTAAGAGAATGAGTTCTGATCACCCAGCCCTGGGTTTGAGTTCCAGTTCTTCCACTTCCCAGCTATGCATTAGGCAAGTTAATGCACATTTCTAAGCCTCAATTTCTTCATCTATGAAATGGAAATAATAAAATGACAATAGTTCCTACCCCGTAGATTGTTTTGAGGTTTACAGAAGATCACAGTGGAAAGCACTTACCACATGCCTGGCACATACCAAGTCCTCAATAAATGTTAGCTATTATTGTTACGGGATCTCCCCATCCTTGGTGTGGCCCTGCCCACTCCACTACTCCTCACTCTCTTCTTCACACCCCGTATTGCCTACCCTGATCCAGGAAAGCTGGAACTCCCTTTCCAGGGCATGACAGTGTGCAGGACAAGGCTTAGCACTGATTTCTAGACTTTGCCTGTGCATTTGGAGACCTCCTCTCCGAATTCCCCCAAGACAGGAGAGCAGGGAGGACTCCAACTGGGGCAGCAACTGGGGCCCCCTCCCCGACACATACACTTGTAATCAGAGCGGACACCGACAAACCCAGCCCTGTCCCTGCCTCACATCAAGGCAGGTCTGAGCCTGGGTTGCCCCACCCAGGATAGGGGGAGAGGGATCTCTAGGGAGCAGGGCTCTGTACATCAAGAAGTGTGTGCAGGCCACATGTGCCACCTCCTTCTCTTCCAGGGAGGGAGGGACCCTGAACCAAAGTCCAGAGCCCCTGGTTCCAGCCTGACCTCAGGGCTGGTGTCCTTCCATCTGCTGTCTTTTAAGGCTCTGGGATTCTTTGAACCAGCTATGCATACACAGCCCACTAGCATCTAGTGTCTTGGGGTGGGGGCAGGTTGTGGAAAAATGCCAAGGTTGAGATGTGCAGGTGAGATACTCTTGGGAGACCCTCTCCAACCTGTCCATGAAATGCCCTCCTCCAGCCCACACTCTCTGGGCGTGGCTGGCTGGTGTCACCTTTTGGAGCCAACCCATGGTGGTGGAGTGTGGCAGCTGCCCTGCCTGCCCTGCTGCTGTCTATCCTCATCTTCATGGACCAACAGATCACAGCGGTCATCCTCAACCGCGTGGAATACAGACTGCAGGTAAGGCCTGCGGGTAAGGCCGAAGACCAAGGGACAGAAGCTCCAGGGGAGTCTACGCTCCCCATCTCCTACCTCAGAGGACAGAGGGCTGGGGCTTGGGCTAGCTTCATCCTCATTGCCCCCACCACTACCTGCAGAAGGGAGCTGGCTTCCACCTGGACCTCTTCTGTGTGGCTGTGCTGATGCTACTCACATCAGCGCTTGGACTGCCTTGGTATGTCTCAGCCACTGTCATCTCCCTGGCTCACATGGACAGTCTTCGGAGAGAGAGCAGAGCCTGTGCCCCTGGGGAGCGCCCCAACTTCCTGGGTATCAGGTGAGGGCAGTATTTAGGAAGTGAAGTAAGAGGTGGGCAGCAAGGTAGGGCAAAGGGGAACATGGCAGAGTTATTTGGGCAGCTTAAATTCTAAGCTGGTGTCCCACAAGCATTGCAGTGGCAGAATGAGTGAGTTCTGGGCTCTGAGATGGGTGAGTCAGATCTTCCCCTCTCTTCCCTCAGCCATGGGGACTGGGAGGGGCCTCAAGAGGAGCATCATCCATGCAAAGGTAGAGGCAGCCAGGGCTGAAGTGGAGGGTCAGGTACCACCTAATAATCCTCACTCAATGTAGAAGTTACAAAGGAATCCATCATAAAAGCAATTTTGGAACTGTTGGAAGCACAGTCTAAGTATCTAAAGCATATGAAATCAACTGTATAAATTGTGAAATGTAAGTCTTTATGGCAGTGTAAACATTGCTAATTTTCCATCAAAATAAAAATGAGGAGCAACTATGAACTTGAATTGATGGAGAGGTCTGGGACTCTCACCTTGAAGTGCTCTGCCCCTTCCTCTCCACCAATTTTTCACATCAAGCTAAGGGCTCATCCCTCTGGGTGACCTACTGGGGTATTCCTCTAGTTTCCTCTTGCTGCCAGGGTCTGTACTGGTGTTCAGCCAGGATCTCCAGTCTGGATACCCCAGGGACTCTCCCAGACCTCAGCTAACTCCTCCCTCTCCCCACAGGGAACAGAGGCTGACAGGCCTGGTGGTGTTCATCCTTACAGGAGCCTCCATCTTCCTGGCACCTGTGCTCAAGGTATCTTTGTTATACAAGCCAGGATCAGGGTCAGTGTAGTAATAATAGGAGCACAGCAAGAACTGACATTAGTTGAACACTAGTGTGCCAGGTGCTCTGTTAAGTTTTCTCCATACATGGTCTCATTTAATCCTCACATTAACCCTGAAAGGAATATGTACCTTACAAATGAGGCAGCTGAAGGTTAAAGAGGCAAAGTAACTTGCAAGAGCCCATCAAAAGAGCCAGTTTTTCAGATCTGTCTGAGAACTCAAACTCTTATCCAATGGGCTTTTTACCCAGTGGAGCAAGGTGTGGGTGTGCCACCACCATCCCCTAGGGTCTAAGTGCTACCCTTGCTCTAGCCTCCCAACAAACCTGAGACTAGTAGTATGATCAGCCCAGGTGCGGTGGCTCATGCCTGTAATCCCAGCACTTTGGGAGGCTGAGGTGGGAGGATCACTTGAGCGCAGAAGTTTGAGACCTACCTGGGCAACATAAGGAGACCCTGTCTCTACAAAAAATAAAAAAGGTAGCTGGGCATGGTGGTGTCTGCCTGAGGTGGAAGGATCGCTTGAGCCCAGGAGTTTGAGAGTGCAGTGGGTGGTGATCACTGGATGACAAGAGCAAGACTGTCTCAAAAAAAAAAAAAAAAAAAAAAAAACCCAGAAAAACTTTGAGGCAAAAAGTCTTCACTTCTCCTTCACCAGAGGTATATGGAATATTTGCCATATGCAAGACTGCTAGGCACTTGGTAGAAGTAGGGGTCAATGGAATATTGAAAAGAAATATGGAACTAAGCCCCTACCAGCAACACACACAAATGAGCAAAAATTAAGTAACAAGTAATAGCAGAAAGGTTGAACAAGCCAAGACAGCAAAGCAGTCAAGGAGGGTGTGGAGAATGTCAGACAAGAGTCACTGGCAGGACGACAAGAGGTTAGGGAAGGGAAAGGTCATGGAAGCTGGCTGAGAGTGGAGAAGGGAAAGAGCCAGATGGACCAGATCAGCCACTTACTAACTGGGTGACTCTCATTTACAGACATTTACAAAGCATAAACCATATGCTAGGCCGGGTGTGGTGGCTCACACCTGTAATCCCAGCACTTTGGGAGGCCCAGGTGGGTGGATTGCTTGAGCTCAGGAGTTTGAGACCAGCCTGTGCAACATGGTGAAACCCTGTCTCTACAAAAAATACAAAAGTTAGCTGGGCATGGTGGTATGCACCTCTAGTCCCAGCTACTTGGGAGGCTAAGGTGGGAGTATCACTTGAGCCCAGGAGGTCTAGGCTGCAATGAGCCAGGTTTGTGACGCTGGACTCCAGCCTGGACAACTGAGTGAGATCTTGTCTCAAAAAACAAAACAAAACAAAAAACAAAAAAAAATCCCCCAAAACAGAAAACTCTAAACAAAAAACAAACAAAAACCCATATGCCAAGCACTGTTCTAGGTACTGGGGATATAATGGTGCTCAAAAGAAATCATTTTTCCAACCTTACAACCTGGTGAGAGGAGAAAGATTTTTAAAAATTAAAACAAGAGGCCAGGCACGGTGGCTCACGCCTGTAATCCCAGCACTTTGGGAGGCTGAGGCGGGTGGATCATCTGAGGTCAGGAGTTCGAGACTAGCCTGGCCAACATGGCGAAACCCCGTCTCCACTAAAAATATAAAAGTTAGCCGGGTGTGGTGGCGGGTGTCTATAATCCCAGCCACTTGGGAGGCTGAGGTATGAGAATCGCTTGAGCCTGAGGGGTGGAGGTTGCAGTGAGCCGAGATCAAACCACTTCACTCCAGTCTGGGTAAAAGAGCAAAACTCCATCTCAAAAACAAAAAAAAATTAAAACAAGAAAATAGGATAACTTTAGATAGTGATAACTTCTGTGAAAAATAAAAGAAGATAAGATGATTAAGAGTGCCAGGGGCTACTTTAGATGGGGCCTGAAGTTAAAAAGTCATTGAAGACCTTTCAGGGTGTCATGAGATGAGGCATGAGTAATAAGAATAAACTGGTCATGAGAAAGTCTGGGGGAAGAGCATTTTAGGTGGAGGGAATAGCAAAGCAAAAGGCTTTGCAAGGGGTAGGAACAAACTTGGGCATGTTGAGGGAAGGAAAGGAGGTTAGTATAGTGGGAGCATAAAGAACAGAGGGAAATGTGATAGATAAGATTGGAGTGGTAGGCCAGGTAATGGACAAAGTTACTTAGTCCCTCTGAAATTCAATTTCCCAATCTGTAAAATGAAGGCAATAATAACATTTACTTCATCTAATTGATTTGAGGATTCAATAAGATCAGGCATGAAAAGTGTGAAAGGAAAGGCAAGGCCTGGGCAGACCTGGATGCTAGATGCTAGAGGGATCTAGGGCATCTAGGCATCCTGAGGCATCTGGGAGTTTGGCAGAGGTAAACTTTGCTAACTCTCTGCTTCTTTCTACCAGTTCATTCCAATGCCTGTGCTCTATGGCATCTTCCTGTATATGGGGGTGGCAGCACTTAGCAGCATTCAGGTGAGCCCATTAAAATCACCTAACAAAAGAAAAAAGAATAAAAAGAGAAACAAAAAAGAACAAAATTACCTAGCAACCCTACTCCTTTTTTTTTTCTGCTGGCATCTCCTGCTTACACTTGCCAATTCCCCTCTTACTCTCTTTTTCCTGTCTCTCCTGGGCTCAGGGACTCGGCTGCCATGCTCCCCGCCTGCTACCAGTGCTGGGCTACGATAGCTATCAGTGACACCCTCCTGTCAGGCTACCTGAGTGCCTTGCTTTCCTCTTCCTCTTGTTCCCCTAGTTCACTAAGAGAGTGAAGCTGCTGTTGATGCCAGCAAAACACCAGCCAGACCTGCTACTCTTGCGGCATGTGCCTCTGACCAGGGTCCACCTCTTCACAGCCATCCAGCTTGCCTGTCTGGGGCTGCTTTGGATAATCAAGTCTACCCCTGCAGCCATCGTCTTCCCCCTCATGGTAACCTGAGGCAGGGTTGGGCTGTGTCCTGGAGGGTCTTGGGAGACTCTGAGCCCGGAAGGGTGGCCAAGGCCTCCACAAGAGGAAGAATCTCCCCTCTCACTCGCTGTGGCTCTCCCTGGTTGGGAATCCTAAGACAAAGAAAAAGATGGCAGAATGATACCTATGTATGGGCTAGTCCTGGGATACCTGATTCACCTCTTTTCCCAAACTCTTTGGAGTGATCAGCCACAGGTAAGAATATAAAACCCAGAAGAAATCTGAGGTCTTGGTAGAGGAAATGGTGACACTTTTATTACTCAGTGAGGTGATAACATAGGTAGCTTCTGGCCTTGTTGTTATTGAGGAAGTTAAGAGTCATAGGCTTTGCAGTAGAATCAATCTGCTTACTATATCCTAGATGTGTGACTTCTGGGAAGTAACTAATCACTTGGGGGTCTCAGTTTCCTTCCCTGTATAATGGGAATAATTATTCTATCTACCTCATAGGAATGTGCTAGCATTCAGTGAAACTGATATACAATGCCTAGCACATAGGAAGTGCTCAATAAGTGTTACTACTGTTAATGTTCCTACTATTGTTGCTGACAGGCCTGGGCCATGTTTCTATTCCTGCAGTTGTTGGGCCTTGTGGGGGTCCGAAAGGCCCTGGAGAGAGTCTTCTCACCACAGGAACTCTTCTGGCTGGATGAGCTGATGCCAGAGGAGGAGAGCAGCATCCCTGAGAAGGGGCTGGAGCCAGAACACTCGTTCAGTGGAAGTGACAGTGAAGATGTGAGCTCCAGGCTGGGTCCTCTCGGGAGAATGTGTCAGGGTTTGGGAGAGCATTCTTGTCCAGGAGCTGTCCCTAAATAATATCTCCAGTAAGCAGATCTGATCAACAGTCACTTCCCTTACCTGCGTATGGACATAGGCAGACTGAAGGGGTGAAGGAAATCTTTCTTCATAGGACAGGGGCCCTCGATGTGGGTGGAAAGGGCTGACGCTTCAGCTCAAGTGGGCTGTCTTTCTCAACTCTGATCTTTGTTTTGTCTCACTGTGGGTTTGTATCTAGTCAGTGGGTCCCTTCCTCTATGTTATCGTTCACTATCTGTCTTTCTATCTATTCTCAACCCATCTTGGGATCTGTCTTCCACAGTCAGAGCTGATGTATCAGCCAAAGGCTCCAGAAATCAACATTTCTGTGAATTAGCTGGAGTAGGAGTCTGGGAGTGGAGACCCCAGGAAACAGCATGAGGTGAGGGTGTGAGGGAAGTGCTCCTGATGTTGAGGATGGGAGGTGTGGGCTCAGACCTTGGAGCTCTCCAGTGTGTTGGCCAGCCGTGTTTTCTCCTTATTCCAGTCCCTTAGGAATCCTAGATTGGGGGTGCTGGGGTGTAGAAGGGTCTCTTCCTAGCGAAGAATAACCGGCAAGGGTGCCTAGGCTTGGCTCCCTGTGGTTCTGAAGTTTGGTCAGTAGAGGGAGCTCAAACTCACACCAAATGAGAAGTGGACATGGGTGTTGTGGGGGGCGGTGCCCTGGCAAAAGAATGAGAAGGAGTGGGAAGGAGAGGAAGGGAGGAGAAAGCCTGGTGCTCCTTTCCCTTGCTTGGAAGGCTCCTCCCTTAGGCTGCTGAGAACCACACTCTAGACTTGTGGAGGAAATCTCTATCACTTGTCCTCTCTGCCATTCCTTCATTTTATTCATCCATATATCAAGCATTTTCTGGGTACCTATCATGCAGTATCTTGATACTAGAGATACAGTAGTGAGTAAGACAGTAATGGTCCCTGACCTCAGGAAACTTAAATCCCAGTGGGAGAGTAGACAAATAAACAGACAACTGTTAGAGTGGGATAGTGCTGATAAGGGAAGAACAGGGGCCATGGGAGCAGGGCTTCTAACCTCTTCTTGGAGAACAGTAAGGTGGAGTGGTGAGAGTTGGTGAAGGTGGGGTGGTGGTGGTTGGATGAAGGTGTTCCATTTCTAAGAGGAAATGGTCCATAATTTGAAATCCAAATAATGAATAGAAGCTAGCCAGGTAGCTGGGCACAGCAGCACACAATTGTAGTGCCAGTTACTAGGGAGGCTGAGGCAAGAGGATTCTTTGAGCCCAGGACTTCAAGATGTAGTGTGCAATAATCACGACTGTGAATAGCCAGTGCACTCCAGCCTGGGCAACATAGTGAGATCCCGTCTCTAAAAAAAATTTGTTTAAAGGAGCAAGCCAGGACAAGATGGAGGGAAAATATTCTAAGCAAGGCCACAGCATGTACAAAAGCCTGGAACTGGTTGCCTTTAAAAAGCTGAACTCTCTTTCGGGGTTGGGTACAGTGGTTCACACCTGTAATCCCAGCACCTTGGGAGGCAGAGGTGGGTGGATCACCTGAGTTCAGGAGTTTGAGACCAGCCTGGCCAACATAGTGAAACTCCATCTCTACTAAAAATACTAAAATTAGCCAGGTGTGGTGGTGCATGCCTGTAAGAGGCTGAGGCAGGAGAATCACTTGAACCTGGGAGGTGGAGGTTCGGAGGTTGCAGTGAGCTGAGATTGTGCCACTGCACTCCAGCCTGGGCAATGGAGCGAGACCCCATCTCAAAAAAAAATCAAAAACAAAAATCTCTCTTTTAGGCCATAGAACACCCTCATCTTCATGCTTCTCCAAGCTCAGGAGCCTAAGAGCCAGGCTGGGCACCGTGGCTCACGCCTGTAATCCCAGCACTTTGGGAGGCCGAGGCGGGTGGATTACTTGAGGTCAGGAGTTTGAGATCAGCCTGACCAACATGGTGAAACCCTGTCTCTACTACAAATACAAAAATTAGCCGGGCGTGGTGGCAGACACCTGTAATCCCAGCTACCGGAGAGGAGAATTGCCTGAACCCGGGAGGCGGAGGTTGCAGTGAGCTGAGATTGCACCATTGCACTCCAGCCTGGGTGACAAGAGTGAAACTCTGTCTCAAAAAAAAAAAGCACCTAAGAGCCTCTGACACTTGCAATGGGAAATTTAGGGGACTGGAGACTGGAGAGAGAAAGGGGAATTCACTGGCTGGCCCCGAACAAGATCTCCTGGGCGCTCCTTATCTCTTATCACTCTTTTTGCTCTGTTCTTTGTAGTAGTATGTCCCCTGAGCACTTGCTTTGGCCTCATCATGTCTTCTATTAGTTCACAGGTGCTTACTCAGGAATTCAGGACATTTTTGGCCTTTGGCTTAACTTCCAGATGCTCAGTCGGCTTGGGGAAGGACTGAAGGGCAGCTACCAAGACCTCAGTTACCTCCTGACCTGAGGGTGGAGAGTGGCAGGAAGCAAGCATGTTTGCTGTGCACTTAGGAAAGGCTGGTGAGCCAGAGGGACTGATCAGGCTCCATTCACTCTCTACTCATTAAAAGGTCCTGAGCCACAAAGCGCTTCCCATTTTGAACTTTCTGTCCTCACAGATTCTCTTTGATAGAATCTAAGGGCCATCAGGGAATGCTTTTCAGCTTGCAAAAAGAAAAAGCCAGTCTTTCCAGAATAAGTATTCATCTGTTTGAAATAGTTTTTTACACATATAAAAATAATCTTTGGCTGGGTGTGGTGGCACATGCCTGTAGTCCTAGCACTTTGGGAGGCTGAGGTGGGTCCAGAGCAGCCTGAACAACAGAGTGAAACCTTGTTTACACACACACACACACACACACACACACACACACACACACACACACAAATTAGCTAGGTGTGGTGGTGCATGCCTGTGGTCCCAGCTACTCAGGAAGCTGAGGCAGGAGGATTGATCGCTTGAGCCTGGAGGATCACTTGAGTCCAGGAGGTCGAGGCTACGGTGAGCCATGATCATGCCACTGCACTGCAGACTCAGGAACAGAGCAAGAACCTGTCTCAAAATTTTTTTTTAAGAAAAGAAGCAAGAAAAGCCGGGCGCAGTGGCTCATGCCTGTAATCCCAGCACTTTGGGAGGCCGAGGTGGTTGGATCATGAGATCAGGAGTTCGAGACCAGCCTAACCAACACGGTGAAACCCCATCTCTACTAAAAATACAAAAATTAGCCAGGCATGGTGGCGCGCACTTGTAATCCCAGCTACTGAGGAGGCTGAGGCAGAAGAATCACTTGAACTGGGGAGGCGGAGGTTGCAGTGAGCCAAGATTGTGCCGTTGCATTCCAGCCTGGGCAACAGAGTGAGACTTTGTCTCAAAAAAAAAAAAAAAAAAGAAGCAAGAAAAAAAAAATCTTGGTCTGGGCATGGTGGCTCACGCCTGTAATCCCAGCACTTTGGGTGGCTGAGGTGGGTGGATCACTTGAGGTCAGGAGTTTGAGACCAGCCTGGCCAACATGGCAAAACCTCGTCTCTACTAAAAATATAAAAATTAGCCTGGCATGGTGGCACGTGCCTGTAATCCCAGCTACTTGGGAGGCTGAGGCAGGAGAATTGCTTGAACCGGGAGACAGAGGTTGCAGTGAGCCAAGATCACGCTACTGCACTCTGGCCTGGGCAACAGAGCAAGACTATGTCTCAAAAACAAACAAACAAACAAAAATCATGTTGATGCATGTGGTTGTAGTTTGTTTTCATTGCTAGGTAGCACTCCATTGTATAACTCTACCACAATTCAATTATCCAGTTTTCTATTGACTCACAGAATTCACTGGTGAAGCCACTGGGGCCTGGAGGTTGCTTTGTGGAAAGTTTAAGTTGATTAAAATTCTTTAATTTTCAGGTTCTTTATTTCTTCTTCAGCCATTTTTGGTGAATTGTATTTTTCTGGGAATCTATTGATTTCATCTAATTTTTCATATTTATTGACATAAAGTTATTATAACTCTTACCTGCTTAATATCTGTAGCACATTTAGTTATGGTTTTATTTCTCTTTGTTTTTGATTCTTGGTTACTCTTGCAAGTTATGCTATTTTATTAGTCTTTTTAAATAACTAACTTTTGGCTTTGTTGATCTTCTCTACTGAATGTTTCTCTACTCTACATCATTAATTTCTGCTCTTTATTTTCTTCTTCCTGTTTTCTTTATGTTTATTGCTGTTTTTAAATTTCTTATCTCCTTTTTTTCAGCCTTATTTGTTTCCTAATGTAAACACTACTGCTATGAATTTCCTCCTAAGTACTACTTGTATCTTACAGGTTTTGATATATAATCTTCTCATTACCATTTATTTCTTCTAAGTATTTTCTAATTTCTACTGATTTATCCTTTGATCCACAAGTTGTTGAAAAGTGCATTTAAAAATTTTCCAAACTTTTTTTTCCTTTATCTTTTTGTAACTGATTTCTAACTTAACTTCATTTAGATACTTATGAAGAGGCCAGGTGCAGTGGCTCACGCCTGTAATCCCAGCACTTTGGGAGGCTGAGGCAGGTGGATCACGAGGTCAGGAGATCGAAACCATCCCGGCTAACATGGTGAAACCCCATCTCTACTAAAAATACAAAAAATTAGCTGGGCATGGTGATGGTGCCTGTAGTCCCAGCTACTTGGAAGGCTGAGGCAGGAGAATGGCGTGAACCCAGGAGATGGAGCTTGCAGTGAGCCGAGATCATGCCACTACACTCCAGCCTGGGGGGCAGAGCAAGACTCTGTCTCAAAAAAAAAAAAAAAAAAACAACCTATCAGTTAGATACTTATGAGGCTAACTTTATGGCCTGGAATATTGTTAATTTTTGTAAATGTTCCATGTATACTTGAAAATAATGCTTATTCTCCAATTTTCTCTTTTTTTTTGAGATGTAGTTTCGCTCTTGTCCCTCAGGCTGGAGTGCAATGGAGCGATCTCAGCTCACTGCAACCTCCGCCTCCTGGGTTCAAGCGATTCTCCTGCCTCAGCCTCCGGAGTAGCTGGGATTACAGGTGCCTGCCACGACGCCCGGCTAATTTTTGTATTTTTATTAGAGACAGGATTTCACCATGTTGGCCAGGCTGGTCTTGAACTCCTGACCTCAGGTGATCCGCTTGCCCTGGCCTCCCAAAGTGCTGGGATTGCAGGCATGAGCCACTGCGCCCGGCCCTCCAATTTTCTATTTCTATTAGGCCAGCCTACTAATTGTGCTGTTCCAGATATTCTATATATGGCATGACTTTCTTTGGCCTGTTTGAACTAGCAAGTACTAGGGAAGGTATTTTAATAAACCTATTATGATAATGAATTTGTCACTATCTCTTTGAAGAATTTGTCAGTTTTTGCTTTTATGTATTTTTAAATGCTGTGTTTTGAGTGCTTTCTAGTTTAGAATTGTTATAACTTACTGGTTCGTTGATCCTTTTATTATTTTGTAATGATTTTATTTTGTAGTGATTAGTAATTCTTTCTGCTTAAAAGTTATTTTGTCTGCTAGAAATATAGTTAAGTTAGCTTTCTTGTGATTAGAATTTACCTGTATTATATATTTCCATTTTTTGAATTTTAGTCTTTCTGTATTCTTATATTTTACCTCTATCTCTCTATCTTCTGTAATCATCATGTGGTCAGATTTAGTTTTTTTTTTGTTTTTTTTTTTTTTGAGATGGAGTCTCGCTCTGTTGCCCAGGCTGGAGTGCAGTGGCACAATCTCGGCTCACTGCAAGCTCCACCTCCCGGGTTCATGCCGTTCTCCTGCCTCAGCCTCCCGAGTAGCTGGGACTACAGGCGCCTGCCACCACGCCTGGCTAATTTTTTGTATTTTTAGTAGAGACGGGGTTTCACCGTGGTCTCGATCTCCTGACCTCGTGATCCGCCCGCCTCGGCCTCCCAAAGTGCTGGGATTACAAGCGTGAGCCACCGCGCCCAGCCAGATTTAGTTTTTTTTGTATTTATTTTTATTTTATTTTACATAAAAAATTTTTTAGAGGCAAGGTCTCACTCTCACCCAGGCTGGAGCATAGTGGCATGATCTTGGCTCACTGCAGCCTCAACCTCCTGGGCTGAAGAGATCCCCCTGCCTCAGCCTCTTGAGTAGCTTGGACTACAAGCACACACCTCCATGCCCTGCTTATTTATTTATTTATTTATTTATTTATTTATTTATTTATTTGAGATGGAGTCTCACTCTGTTGCCCAAGCTGGAGTGCAGTGGTGCGTTCTTGGCTCACTGCAACCTCCACCTCCCGGGCTCAAGCGATTCTCCCGCCTCAGCCTCCTGAGTAGCTGGGATTACAGGTGCGTACAACCATGCCCATCTAATTTTTTTGTATTTTAGTAGAGACGGGGTTTCACCATGTTGCCCAGAGTGGTTTCAAACTCCTGAGCTCAGGCAATCCAGCCGCCTCGGCCTCCCACAGTGCTGAGATTACAGGCGTGAGCCATCGTGCCTGGCCACTCTGCTTATTTATTTATTTTTTCTTAATTTTTGTAGCGACAGGGTCTCACTATGTTGCCCATTCTGGTCTCAAACTCCTGGCCTCAAGTGATCCTCCTGCCTTGGCCTCCCAAAGTGCTGGGATTATGGGTGTGAACCACTGTACTGGCCCAGGATTTTGTTTTTGTTTTTAATTAATTAATTAATTAATTATTTTGAGACAAAGTTTCGCTCTTGTTGTCCAGGGTGGAGTGCAATGGTGCAATCTTGGCTCACTGTAACCTCCGCCTCCTGGGTTCAAGAGATTCTTCTGCTTCAGCCTCCCAAATAGCTGGTATTACAGGCATGCACCACCATGCCCAGCTAATTTTTTTTTTTTTTTTTTGAGATAGGGTCTCACCTGTCATGCAGCCTGAAGTGCAGTAGCACAAATATGGCTCACTGCAGCCTCAAACTCCTCAGCTCAAGTGATCCTCCCACCTTAGCCTCCTGAGTAGCTGGGAGCACAGGTGCGTGCCACCATGCTTGACTACTTTTTAAAATTTTTTGTAGAGATGGGATCTCACTATGTTGCCCAGGCTGGTCACAGACTCCTGGGCTCAAGCAATCCTCCTGCCTTGGCCTATAAAAGTGCTGGGATTACAGGTGCCAGCCACTATGTCTGGCCAGGTTTTTTGTTTTTAAATCCAATTTGACAATCCATCTTTTAGCTAGAAAATTTAGTACATTTACATTTAGAGTAATTTCTAATATATTTGATTTTGTTTTATTTGCTTTTTATTTCCTATTTTTCTGTTCCTCTTTTCTCCTTTTCTTACCTTATTTTAGATGGATCGAGCTATTTTTGTACTTTTTCTTTTCCACTTTCCTCCCTTTACTTGCTTGGGATATAAGAAAAGGGAGGTCAAAGATGACTCCAGTGTTTTGGGTCTCAGCAACAGGAAGAATGGAATTGCCATTGACTTGAGTTCATATTTGGGCATTATGATGCCATTTATTTATTTATTTATTTATTTTTATTTTTTATTTTTTGAGACGGAGTCTGGCTCTGTGTCCCAGGCTAGAGTGCAGTGGTGCCATCTCAGCTCACTGCAAGCTCTGCCTCTCAGGTTCATGCCATTCTCCTGCCTCAGCCTCCCAAGTAGCTGGGACTACAGGCGTCCGCCACCATGCCCGGCTAATTTTTTTGTATTTTTAGTAGAGACGGGGTTTCACCATGTTAGCCAGGATGGTCTTGATCTCCTGACCTCGTGATCCACCCGCCTCGGCCTCCCAAAGTGCTGGGATTACAGGCGTGAGCCACCATGCCCGGCCCATTTATTTATTTATTTAGTAGAGACGGGTTTCACCATGTTGGCCAGGCTGGTCTCGAACTCCTGACCTCAAAGCAATCCACTCGCCTCAGCCTAAAGTGTTGGGATTACAGGCGTAAGCTACTGTGCCTGGCCGTATGATGCCTTTTAGACAATCAAGTAAAGACGTCAAATAGGCAGCTGGACATGCAAATCTGAAGTACAGGAGGAAATCTGAGTCAGAGATAAAATTTATAATTTTATTAGAGTACAAATTATATTGAAAACACAGACTATATAAGATTTCCAAGGAAGTACAATCAGAGAAGAGATCCAAGGACCAAGTCTCAGAACTCTTGACTGTTAAAAGGTTAAGAGGTAGAGGAGCAACCAGGAAAGAAGACTGAGGAGTGGCCAGTGATATGGAACCAAAACTAGGAGTTAAGAAAATGTTTCAAGGAGAATTGATTTTGGTTAGTTTGTCTTGGGGTCATTCTAACTCTTTACTTTTGTGTCATCTCACTGTGAATTTTAAAGTTAAAAATTATATTTAACCTATCATTTTAGTTGTTTTTTGGGGAAGATTGTTCAGAAATTATAATCCATACAATGTCAGAAATGGAAATTGTACCAACACTTTTTTCAATATTATAAAGAAAAACCCTGGCTGGACGCAGTGCCTCATGCCTATAATCCCAGGATTTTGGGTAGCTGAGTGGGGAGGATCGCTTGAGGCCTCAGGAGTTCAAGGCCAGCCTGGGCAACATAGTGAGACCCTGTCTCTACAAAAAAAAAACCATAAAAAATTAGCTGGACGTGGTGGCACGTCCTGTCATCCCAGCTACTTGGGGCGGGGGTGGGGATGGGGCAAGGGGTGCTCTAAGGTGGGAGGATCACTTGAGCACAGGAGTTTGAAGCTATAGTGAGCTGTGATTGCACCACTGCACTCCAGCCTGAGTGACACAGAAAGATCCTGTCTCAAAATAAAGTCTAAATTTAAATTATACTTTTAAAAAAATTACTGGAGTTGCACTCTTGTTGCCCAGGCTGGAGTGCAGTGGCATGATCTCGGCTCACTGCAACCTCCACCTCTGGGATTCAAGTGATTATCCTGCCTCAGCCTCCCGAGTAGCTGGGACTATAGGCACCCGTCACCATGCCCATCTAATTTGTTTTGTAGTTTTAGTAGAGACGGGGTTTCTCCATGTTAGCCAGGCTGGTCTCCAACTCCTGACCTCAGGTGATCCACCTGCCTCAGCCTCCCAAAGTGCTGGGATTACAGGCGTGAGCCACCGTGCCCAGTCAAGAATTTTTTTTTTTTTTAGAGATAGGTTCTCGCTATGTTGCCCAGACTGGTCTCAAGCTCCTGGGCTCAAGCAATCCCCCTGCCTTGGCCTCCTAAAGTGCCGGGATTACGGCATGAGCTACTGCACCCAGCCAAGTGATACTTTAGGCACATATTTCTCTCAATCAATAGATACTTAGACTATCATGTCAGGGTTTTTCTTTTTATTTATTTAATTTATTTTTGAGACAAGGTCTTGCTCTGTTGCCCAGACTGGAGTGCAGTGGTGCAAGCATAGCTCACTGCAGCCTTGATCTCACAGGCTCCAGCAATCCTCTTGCCTCAGCCTGCCTAGGCTGAGGGGCTACAGGACTACAGGGACTGAGGGGCTACAGTGCAGCTGGGACTACAGGTGCACACCACCACACCTGGTTAATTTTTAAAATTATTTGTAGAGATGGTGTCTTGCTATATTTCCCAGGCTGGTCTCGAACTCCTGAACTCAAGCAATCCTCCCTCATTGGCCTTTCAAATTGATGAGATTATAGGCATGAGCCATTGTGCCCAGCCTAAATTTAGACTTTAAAAATAAATGTATATTTTACTCATTTCAACAGCATCTACATATTATTGAAAACATCTTCATTTAGACTTGCGTATTTAAGCATTCAACAAACACTTATTGAACATCAACAATGTACTGTCAGAAAGATTTCTGATTTCATGGAGTTTACCTTGTAGTGAAGGAGGGGCAAAGAAAAGGTAAGATAATCTCAGATAATGACAAGTACTCTGAAGAAATTAAAATAGGATATGATAGAAAACATTACTTAAAATGGGTGTTCAGGGAAGACCTCTCTGAGGGGATTGCCTTTAAGCTGAGACTTGAGTGACAAGGAGTAAGTGAAAGTATCTGCCTACAGTCAAGGAGTGACACATATACACATAAATTTAAGTCCCCAGATTAAGAACCACTGTCAGCCAGGAGCAGTGACTCATGCCTGTAGTCTCAGCACTTTGGGAGGCTAAGGTGGGAGGACTGCTTGAACTCAAGAGTTTGAGACCAGCCCGCATAAGATGGTGAGCCTCCATCTCTACAAAAATAATAAAAAAATAAGCTAGGCACGGTGATGCGTACCTGTATCCCCTTAGCTCGTTCAGTTCCGGTCATGTGAGCCAAGATATTCCTTTCTTGGCTCTAAACCATAGGTTTGAGTTTTTGTCAGTAAAATAGGGCCAAGAGCCTGGATTTTCAGTCTAGGGTGCTGGAAAGGTTAATTGATGCCTGTAACATTCTTTAAGATCTTTAGATGAAAGACTCAGGACTGTATATAGAATTACCAAGGGCTTGGAAGCTCTTCCCTTCCAAGCCCCAGGGAAAATCCCTTCATATCAGTAACCTAGGCCTTTCCTCTCCAGTCTGTAGCTGTGGGACAATGGTTCTCAAACTTTTGCAGGCATTAGAATCAAAGGTTGTGATGTGAATTCCTAGGCTCTCTGCCTGAGATTCTGATTCTCGCTGAGGTTCTGAATTCTTAACTTCTTAGTTCTGTATTCTTCTGTACCCTTGTCTGGTGTCTCATGCTTCCCAATACTCTAGATTTTTGTCTCTGCAAATGGATCTGAGAGTGTACTTGTCCATATAAACCATTGTCAGAGACATCTTTAGCTTTTTTTTTTTTCCCTGAAGGCAATTCAGAGCAGAGATTGGGGAAGGCAGGAATGTGTCTGTATCTACTTCTCAAATGTACATAGACACTCATTAGGAGGAGAGTTTGGGATAATTATTTGAATGAAAGGAGGGAGGAATTGCTGACTGGCACAAAATGAGAGCAGGTGAGTACAAGGAAAGCAACCCTGGTTTGAGGGCCAAGTTCATTGCCTCTTTCCTCTTTTCCTGGTGCTGAATCCTACTAAAGGGCTGTCCAGGGATTGATTGGTCTTTCATTCATTCATCCATTCAACAAATGCATATTGAATAACTATTATATGCCAGACAGTAGGAATTCAGTGTTAACTAAGACAGGATCTCTCCTCTCCTGTATTTTTCTGTCTCCCCTACTAGAATGGAGACATTCTAGTAGAAAAATACATATAAGCTGTGCAGTGGTACATGCCTGTAGTCCCAGCTATGAGGGAGGGTGAGATGGAAGGATTACTCAAGCCCAGGAATGTGAGGCTGCAGTGAGCCATGATTAGATTGCTGTATTGTCCTCCAGCCTGGGCAACAGAGTGAAGACTCTGTCTCAAGAAAAAAAAAAAATTCAGCCTTGATAAAAGGAAGGAGGAAGTGGAGGGTGGAGGGAAACATTCTTGGCAAAGGAAACATGAGTTCAAAGGCCATCAGGCAGGAAAAACTTTGAAATGTTTGAGAAACTGAAAGAAGGACTATCTTGCTAGAATGGAGGAGTGAGAGAGAGAATATTGCAGGATGAGGTTGGAGAGGGTGAGGATTAGGGTTTATAGGTCACCATAATTAATGCCTTGGAAAAAGTAGTGTGGGCAAGGGAGCCTTGCCACTTGGGGTAAGAATAGTAGGGGCCAACCTAGAATAGCCAAAACTTGAAAATGAAGAACCAAGTTGGAGGACTCGCATTTTCTGATTTCAGAACTTACTACAAAGCTATAATAATCAAGAAAGTATTATTATAATAATCAAGAAAGTACCACAGTGTGTGGTACTGTCATAAGGATAGACATACAGATAAGTAGAATTGATAGTCCAGAAACAAACCCTCACACTTATGGTCAATTAATTTTTGATAAGGTTGCCAAGACAATTCAATGGTGAAAAAATAGTCTTTTTTCTTTTTCTTTTTCTTTTTCTTTTGAGATGGAGACTGATTCTGTTGCCCAGGCTGGAGTGCAGTAGCATGATCTCGGCTCACTGCAACCTCTGCCTCCCAGGTTCAAGCAATCGTCCCACCTCAGCCTCGAAGTAGCTGGGACTACAGGCGTGCACCACCACACCCGGCTAATTTTTATATTTTTAGTAGAGTCAGGGTTTCACCATGTTGGCCAGGCTAGTCTTGAACTCCTCACCTCAGGTGATCCACCCGCCTCAGCCTCCCAAAGTGTGGGATTACAGGCATGAGCCAACGTGCCTGACTGAAAGGATCATCTTTTTGATACATGGTGCTGAGAAAACTAGATATCCACATGCAAAAGAATGAAGCTGAACACCTACTTCACATCATATGTAAAAATTAACTCAAAATGGATCAATAACCTAAATGTAAGAGCTAAAATATTTCTTAGAAGAAAACATAGGTATAAATCTTTATGACCTTGGATTTGGCAATGGTTTCTTAGATATGATACCAAAAGCACAAGGAACAAAAGAAAAAAAAAACAAATTGGACATCATCAAAATAAAAAACTTCTGTGCACCAAATGACACTGCCTAGAAAGTGAAAAGACAACCCACAGAATGGGATAAAATATTTGCAAATGTAAAACTGATAAGGGACCCAAGAGAATTTAAAACTTATGTCCACGTAAAGACGTACACAAATGTTCATAGCAGCGTTATTTATGATAGCCAAAAAGTGGAAATAACCCAAATGAGTCACCAACCCAAACTGATGAATGGATAAGTAAAATGTGTTATATCCATACAGTGAAATATTATTTGGCCATAAAATGGAATGAAGCACCCATACATGCTACAACAAGAATAAACCTTGAAAAACATCATTCTAAGTGAATGAAGCCAGTTACAAGGGATCATATATTATTCCATTTATATGAAATATCTGTAATAGGCAAATCTATAAAGTCATAAAGTGAACTAGTGGTCGCCTAGGGCTGGGGGCCTAGGGATAATGGCTATGGGGTGCAGGAATTCTTTTTAGGAGTGATGAAAATGTTCTAAAATAGTTGTGATAAGCACGGCATGGTGGCACACACCTGTAGTTCCTCCTACTCAGGAGGCTGAGGCCAGGAGTTAGAGGCCACAGTGTGCTATGATCTTGTATGTGAATAGCCACTGCACTCCAGCCTGGGCAACATAGCAAGATCTCATCTCTAAAAGTTAAAAAAAAAAAACAGATGTGATGGTTGCACAGCTCTGCATATAATAAAAGTTATTGACTTGAACACTTTGAGTGAATTGTGTGATATGTGAGTTATATTTTAAGAAAGCTATTAAGGTGGGTTGCAGTAGCTCATGCTGGTGATCCCAGCACTTTGGGAGGCCAAGGTAGGAGGATTGCTTGAGTCCAGGAGTTTCAGGTTGCAGTGAGCTATGGTTGCACCATTGCACTCCATCCTGGGCAACAGAGCAAGACTCTGTCTCTAAAAAAAAATAGATAAAAAAAAAAGCTGTTAAAAAATAAAAAGAATGGTAGGGGCCAGAACCTAACAGCAAGGTCAAAATGGGGAGGTTGAAAACCTCTAGGGCCTCCAAGACCAAAGGAATTACCACTTCTGGACAAGAACTGGGGAATTTTTCAGTACCAATTCCAGGAACCTACTAGCTGAGTGAACCCAAGGGAAGAATCATGGCCTTGGGAGGTTTCTCCAGGTTGTTTTCAGAGACATGTTTGTTCACCTTCCATTAATATATCCACTTACAAAGGGGATTATAATGTGCAGTGATGCAAACTAGACCATGTTCCTTTACTAGATCCTCTGCTATTTTCCCTATATATTTTTGAGACAGAGTCTTGCTGTGTCACCCAGGCTGGAGTGCAGTGGTGGGATGTCAGCTCACTGCAACCTCTGCTTCTTGGGTTCAAGCGATCCTCCCACCTTAGCCTCCCAAGTAGCTGAGACTACAGGCACCTGCCACCATGCTCGTTTTTGTATCTTTTGTAGAGATGGAGTTTCACCATGTTGGCTAGGCTGGTCTCAAACTCCTGAGCTCAAGTAATCTACCCGCCTCAGCCTCCCAAAGTGCTGGGATTACAGGTGTGAGCCACTGTGCCCAGTTTCCTCTGCCATTTTCTTTCTTTTTTTTTTTTCGAGACAGGTTTCCGCTCTTGTTGCCCAGGCTGGAGGGCAATGATGCGATCTTGGCTCACTGGAACCTCGGCTGCTGGGGTTCAAGCAATTCTCCTGCCTCAGCTTCCCAAGTAGTTGGGATTACAGGTGCACGCCACCACGCCCGGCTAATTTTTGTATTTTTAGTAGAGACCGGGTTTCACCATGTTGACCAGGCTGGTCTCAGACTCCTGACCTCAGGTGAATCTGCCTGCCTCGGCTTCCCAAAGTGCTGGGATTACAGGCATGAGCCACCACACTCGGCCAAAAAATTTTTTTTCAAAACAAAAAAATTTAATGAGAAGAGTGGCATCTTTAATGTCTGGCTTTATAAAAGCTTGATTCTTATATCTGCTTCTGTATTCAGTCAAATGCACGAGTGTTTCAGTTGAAGAATATGAAGAAAATCTGGCTCAACACAGCTATGTAGTTGGAAAAGGAAGAAATACTTCAATAGATTTTTCAGATAACTGGATATTCCCTTCAATACACCAAAATCCAACAACTGTTAGTTTCTTAAAGGTTGAGACCATAGCTATAAAATGTCCATACTCTGTTATATTAAAATCCATTGGTCTATCACATACTTTCATTTTGTGTTGTTGTTTTGAGACAGGGTCTTGCTCAGCTACCCAGGGTGGAGTGCAGTGTCTGCAATCACTGCTCATTTCAGCCTTGACTTCCTGGGCTCAGGCGATCCTCCCACCTCAGACTACAGGCATGTGCCATCACACCCAGCTAATTTTTTATATGTTTAGTAGAGACAGGGTTTTGCCATGTTGCCTAGGCTGATCTTGAACTTCTGGGCTCAAGTGATCCTCCGGCTTTGGCATCCCAAAGTGCTGGGATTATAGGCATGAGCCACGGTGCCCAGCCCTAATTAAAAAAAATTATTTGTAGAGACAGGGTCTCCCTATGTTGCCCAGGCTGGTCTGGAACTCGTGGGCTCAAGCGATCCTCCTCCTGCCTCAGTCTCCCAAAGTGCTGGGATTACAGGCGTGGGCTACTGCACCCGGCCTATTATGTACTTCCTTTCTTTTCTTTTTTTTTTTTTTTTTAGATGGAGTCTCACTCTGTTGCCCAGGCTGGAGTGCAGTGGAGCCATCTCGGCTCACTGTAACCTCTGCCTCCTGGGTTCAAGCAATTCTCATGCCTCAGCCTCCCGAGTAGCTGGGACTACAGGTGCTCACCACCATGCCCAGCTAATTTTTGTATTGTTAATAGAGACGGGGTTTCACCATGTTGGCCAGTCTGGTCTCGAACTCCTGACCTCAAGTGATCCACCTGCCTTGGCCTCCCAAAATGTTGGGATTACAGGCATGAGCCACCGTGCCTGGCCTAATATACTTTCAATGGATCTTTTACACATGTATGATTTTGTAACATCATGATCGGTCATTTGGAAAACATTGGTTCACTGAACTGTGCAGATCTTTCAAATATTGACACATTTTTATTATATAATATAAAAAAACACATTTATTAATACCATGATTTATCTCATCAAAAAAGTCTTTGAAACTTTTAGAAAACTGTTAACCAGGAATATATACAATTTTCCAAAATTCTAATTTTTGCTCAAAGGTTTTGAATTTTATCATTGGAAATAAATATTGTCAGGTGTTTTCCTTCAAGTGACAGGCTCCAGAGAATGTCTGCCAAATATCCACATCTGAATTACCAACATTTGCCTGTCAGTGCTATTTTCAAGTAAAAATGGTGTTCTATGAAAACAAAAGGCCGGGCGTGATGGCTCACGCCTCTAATCCCAGCACTTTGGGAGGCCGAGGCGGGCAGATCACGAGGTCAGGAGATCGAGACCACAGTGAAACCCCGTCTCTACTAAAAATACAAAAAAATTTGCCGGGCGTGGTGGCGGGCACCTGTAGTCCCAGCTACTCGGAGAGGCTGAGGCAGGAGAATGGCGTGAACCCAGGAGGCAGAGCTTGCAGTGAGCCGAGATCGCGCCACTGCACTCCAGCCTGGGTAACAGAGCGAGACTCCGTCTCAAAAAAAAAAAAAAAAAAAAAAAAGAAAACAAAAAAGGCCAATGCAGCTTGCAACCAAAATAGCTGTGCTCCTTGAGATAACTAATGTACTTTGATATATAGCAGAAGTGCTCTGTGTATCCTTCTCACTTCCTCACAGACTATTAAAAACACTTGTACTCAAGGGTCAAGTTTTAATAAAATTAATTTTTACTTTTTCATCAAGGATTCTTAATAAAATCGGCCTTTTCCTGCTTTGAGTGCCCAATGGGGAAGAATACATTTACTGCTAGTACAGTTTGATACCATTGCCTAATACTGTGCTGAGGTACCAGCTATCTTTGTTTGTTTTTTAGAAACAGGAGCTCACTCTGTTGCCCAGGCTGGATTGCAGTGGTGAGACCATAGCTCACCGTAGCCTTAAACTCCTGGGCTCAAGCAATCCTCCTGCCTCGGCCTCTTGAGTAGCAGGGACTACAGGCATGCACCACCACACCCAGCAGTACCAGCAAGTTTTTACCCCCCATTGCTTTTGTACCATCAGTGCAAAAGTCAATATAGTGAAAAATAATATATTAGAATTATAATGAAAATAGTTTTGACTTCATGGATTCCCCTGAAAAGGTCTTGAGGGCTGCAGGAATCTATAGAGCATACTCTGAGAATTGTGGCAATATGGCCAGGCACAGTGGCTCCTGCCTGTAATCCCAGCACTTTGGGAGGCAAAGGTGGGTGGATCATCTGAGGTCAGGAGCTCAGGACCAGACTGGCCAACATGGTGAAACCCCGTCTCTACTAAAAATACAAAATTAGCTGGGCGTGGTGGCAGGCTCCTGTAGTCCCAGCTACTTGGGAGGTTGAGGCAGAATTGCTTGAACCTGGGAGGTGGAGGTTGCAGTGAGCCGAGATCAAGCCACTGCACTCCAGGCTGGGTGACAGAGCGAGACTCCGTCTTAAAATAAAATAAAATAAAATAAAAAGCCGGGTGTGGTAGCGCATGCCTGTAATCCCAGCTACTTGAGAAGCTGAGGCACAAGAATCACTTGAACCTGGGAGGCAGAGGTTGCAGTGAGCTGAGACCGCGCCACTGCACTCCAGCCTGGGTGATACAATGAGACTCCGTCTAGCCGGGTGGGGGTAAGAATTGGCCGGGTGTGGTGGCTCACGCCTGTAATCCCAGCACTTTGGGAAGACAGGGCGGGTGGATTACTTGAGGCCGGGAATTCAAGACCAGCCTGGCCAATATGGAGAAACCCCATCTCTACTAAACACACACACACAGACACACACACACACACAGACACACACACACACACACACACACACATACACACACACACACTAGCCAGGCGTGGTGGTGCATGCCTGTAATCCCAGCTACTCTGGAGGCTGAGGCAGGAGAATCGCTTGAACCCGGGAATCGGAGGTTGCAGTGAGCTGAGATTGTGCCACTGCACTCCAGCCTAGGCGTCGCAGCAAGACTTTGTCTCAAAAACAACAACAAAATTGTGGTAATATACCCGTATATGTGTGTGTATGTCAAAGTATAAGTGAAATATTTCTTCCCTAAGTTCACATTTCTCTGAGTTAAATGTAACTCCCTAGATTTTGCCCAAAAAGGTACATTCTAACTTTTTTAAATTTTATTTTTCTTCTTAATTTGTTGACTAAACACATTAATAATAACAATAAAGATTTTTAAAAACACAAAAAACCTAACTATCTAAAGTTTGGTTTTAAGGTAATAACTGGGGTGGTTTTGGAAAATAGTTGTTTGTTACAAAGGTGTTACATACTCATTGTAAACAAATTCAAACAACATATGCACAAATAAAATGATATATTTCTAGTAAAAAACAAATAATTTCACTTTTTCCCTCACTTGGCAGTGTACCATGCACAATCAGCCTTCTGATTTTCTTCATTCTTTTTTTTGAGATAGAGTCTTGCTCTGTCACCAGGCTGGAGTGCAGTGGCGTGATTTTGGCTCATTGCATCCTCCGCCTCCTGGGTTCAAGCTATTCCCCTGCCTCAGCCTCCCAAGTAGTTGGGACTACAGGCGCGAGCTACCTTGGTCGGTTAATTTTTTGTGTTTTAGTAGAGACAGGGTTTCACTATGTTGGTCAGGATGGTCTCAATCTCCTGACCCCGTGATCTGCTCACCGCCGGGCGTGGTGGTGGGCGGTTACAGGTGTGAGCCACTGTGCCTGGCCTCTTCACTCTTTTTAAAGTATATTGTAGGTCATGTTATAACTGTACCGCAGCTTACTTAGCCACTTATTGATGGACAAGTAAGGTTTGTTTGTTTTGAGACGGAGTCTCACTCTTTTGTCCATGCTGGAGTGCAGTGGCATGATCTTGCACACGGCAACCTCCGTTTCCCAGCTTCAGGTGATTCTCGTGCTTCAGTCTCCCGAGAAGCTGGGACTACAGGTGTGCACCACCATCCCTGGCTAATTTTTGTTTTAAGACAGAGTCTCGCTCTGTCACCGAGGTTGGAGTGCAGTGGTGCGATCTCGGCTCACTGCAACCTTTGATCCAAGGTTCAAGCGATTCTCCTGCCTCAGCCTCCCGCGTAGCTGGGATTACAGGCATCTGCCACCATGCCTGGCTAATTTTTGTATTTTTTAGTAGAGACGAAGTTTCGCCATGTTGGTCAGGCTGGTCTCAAACTCCTGACCTCAAGTGATCCACCCGCCTTGGCCTCCCAAAGTGCCGGGATTACAGGTGTGAGCCACCCTGTCTGGCTTTTTTTTTTTTTTTTTTTTTTTAAGTAGAGATAGGGTTTCACCATGTTGGTCAGGCTGGTCTTGAACTGACCTCAAGTGATCCGTCTGCTTCAGTCTCCCAAAGTGCTGGGATTATAGGAGTGAGCCACTGTGCCTAGCCCTGACAAGTAAGGTTTTAATTAATGTCCTTGTACACTTTTTTTTTTTTTTAGTTAATGTGTGAGGGTTTCTGTGCCACCTTTCCTCCAGAGTTGGAAACGGATTTGCTAAATCAAAGGGTAGTTGCCCCTTAAAAAAAAAAAAAAAAAAAAAGAAGGACCAGGCACAGTGGCTCATGCCTGTAATCCCAGCACTTTGGGAGGCCGAGGTGGGTGGATCACTTGAGGTCAGAAGTTCCAGGCCAGACTGGCAAACATGGTGAAACCCCATCTCTACTAAAAATACAAAAATTAGCTAAGCGTGGTGGCATATGTCTGTAATCCCAGCTACTTGGGAGGCTGAGGCAGAAGAATTGCTTGAACCCAGAAGACAGAGGTTACAGTGAGTTGAGATCACGCCACTGTACTCTAGCCTGGGCGACAGAGACTGTTTCAAAAAAATAAAATGAAGGCACCTCCAAACTTATTTCCCTAAAGATTGTATCAATTACACTACTGCTAATGGTATACAGAGAGTGCAACAGGGAACTTCTGAGAGTAATTGTTGGGCATGAGGATTACCAGGCTCTGAATAGTGGTCAACCAGTGCTTTGAAGGGTTTTTAAATATTTCTGAGCCCTTCAGTCACCCTCCAGGAATTCTAACATTCATTTGAAATCCCTGGTATAGGCTGGGCGCGGTGGCTGGCTCACGCTTGTAATCCCAGCACTTTGGGAGGCCGAGGCGGGCGAATCACGAGCTCAGGAGATCCAGACCACGGTGAAACCCGTCTCTACTAAAAATACAAAAAAATTAGCCGGGCGTGGTGGCGGGCGCCTGTAGTCCCAGCTACTCGGAGAGGCTGACGCAGGAGAATGGCGTGAACCCGGGAGGCGGAGCTTACAGTGAGCCGAGATTGCGCCACTGCACTCCAGCCTGGGTGACAGAGCAAGACTCCGTCTCAAAAAAAAAAAAAAAAAAAAAAAGAAATCCCTGGTATACAGAAAAGTATTGCTGTTTTCTTTGGACTCTCTAGTATGGCTCAATCTTGATTTAAAATGTTGCCAGCTTATGGGTGGAGCCATTGGGACAGTTTAGGGCTTTAACCAAACTCCAGAGGCCACGACAGGCCTGCCCATATGTCCCGCAAAACTCTGTAACGGTGATGCAATTCTTTTCAACTAATTAACCTTTTGCATTGACTAAATCTCTGCTGGAGAAGCCCAACTTTGGCTGTTTTTCTTTTCTTTTCTTTTTTCCTTGACACCAGAGGTGTAAATGCCAGGGTCTAAGAAGGGCTTCTAGGTGAAAAGTTTAAGAGTAGAGTCCTGACCACTGTATTTCTTAATAGCGTCTGTGAGTTTATATCAGACTCATGTCTGGCCTAGACTTTCTACAAGTGTCCTTTCGGGGCCATAGCCACTTCCTTGGGAAAGAACACTTGGTAGGTGGCACTGTTACCTGCCCTGCAGGTGAACGCCATGCTGTGTCTCCTGATTTATGGGACTGCCTTGATGAAAAAGGGGTGTGGCAAACTGAGTTGAGTTCAAACACTCCACAAGAGTCTCCAAGATCAGCCTTCAGAGTGACTCAGTCCTCACTTATAAGCCCAAATTGCTCTTTGAGTTGGAGTCCTGGGTCTGCTCCTTTCTCATTGTGGTAAGCAAGTATGTACTTCAGGTTCTCACAGGAAATATCAGAGGGTAATGGATGGGTCATGTAAAATCACTTCAGAGATTTTATTGGGAGATACTGATCCTAATGCTCACTCCTCGTTACTCCTCTATTTAAAAAAAATTGTAAGGCTGGGCATGGTGGCTCACACCTGTAATCCCAGCACTTCAGGAGGCCGAGGCAGGCAGATCACCTGAGGTCAGGAGTTGAAGACCAGCCTGGCCAACATGGTGAAACCCTGTCTCTACTAAAAATACAAAATTAGCTGGGCATGGTGACACACGCCTGTAATCCCAGCTACTTGGGAGGCTGAGGCAGGAGAATTGCTTGAACTTGGGAGGTGGAGGTTGCAGTGAGTCGAGATCATCCCATTGGACTCCAGCCTGGGCAAGAAGAGCGAAACTCTGTCTCAAAAAAAAAAAAAAGGTCGGGGGGATTGTGAAAAACTAAAACACCCCTCAAGAGTTCTTCTCACTCAAAAGTGCTGATTCACTAAATGCCAGGCCACCATAACCTGTAAAATAAGAGGATTCTTGCTGCTGGGGTTGCTATCTAGCTGTTCTCTCATCAGAAAAAGTGCTCAGACCATAACATTCAAAATTTTCACCAATTCTGGGATCTTCTAAAGTCTGTGGCAGAAGGACATGGTACCAGCCAAGGAGAGCTTCTACAAAAGGTGGGTGTGGCTGCCTAAGTTGCAGTGGTAAGAGGACACGTGAAAAAGGATGTTTGGGGTCACTAGCTTCAGGTTTACCAAGTGTGAGATAGAAGAAGCAGAGGGTTCACTGTAATGCACAAGGTAGGGTTCTGGATTTCTCCAAGTAACTTATTGATTGTCAGTTCTTAGAACCCTCTTCTTGTCAAAGAGCTTGTACAACTGTAGACCAGAACATCTGGGCTGAACTACACACTTACTGGTACTTATTTCTCAATGTGGCTCTTGGTTTTTCCTTTTTTTTAAGATGCAGTCTCACTCTGCCACTCAGGCTGGAGTGCACTGGCGTGATCTCGGCTCACTGCAACCTCTGCCTCCCGAGTAGCTGGGACTATGGGCACCTGCCATCACGCCTGGCTAATTTTTGTATTTTTAGTAGAGACGGGGTTTCTCCATGTTGGCCAGGCTGGTCTTGAACTCCTGACCTTGTGATCCGCCTGCCTCAGCCTTCCAAAGTGTTGGGATTATGGGCATAAGCCACTTTGCTGGGTGGCTTTTCCTTTTAATTAGTACTGAAGTGAGAAAGCTCATAGAATTACTGCTGGCACTCATATTTTCAGTACAATCCTTCCAGTGGAAGCAATACACAAAAATATTCACCAAGGACTCACCTGGGGGAAGAGTGGATTAATATTCATTGTCAACCAATATGACCCTTCTGCAGAGAGATGTTTAACTTTTGCAAAAAGCAAAGCTAAACTTGATGTCTTTCAAAAATTTGGGCCAGGTGTGGTGGCTCACACCTATAATCCCAGCACTTTGGGAGACTGAGGCAGGTGGATCCCTTGAGCCCAGGAGTTTGAGAGCAGCCTGGGTAACATGGCAAAAACCCTGTCTCTACCAAAATACAAAAAAACACAACAAAACAAAACTAGCTGGGCATGGTGGTGTGTGCCTGTAGTTCCAGCTACTTGGAAGGTTGAAGTGGGAGGGTGGCTTGAGCCTGGGAGGTTGAGGCTGTAGTGAGACTGCACCACTGCACTACTCCAGCCTAGGTAACAAGAGCAAGACCCTGTCAAAAAAAAAGAAAAAGTTTTCAGTTACAGAGTTACAGTAAATCTAACTGTGTTTCTGTCCAGTTGAAGGTTTGGAGGTTTCTGGCTGACTCAGCAAGTAATGTTCTACCTAGGCTAAGTTCTTCTCATTGCTGTCTGAAACCAAACACATAAGGTAAATCCATCATGTTTTTTTTTTTTTTTTTTTTTTTTTGAGACGGAGTCTCGCTCTGTCGCCCAGGCTGGAGTGCAGTGGCGCGATCTCGGCTCACTGCAAGCTCCGCCTCCCGGGTTCACGCCATTCTCCTGCCTCAGCCTCTCCGAGTAGCTGGGACTACAGGCGCCCGCCACCAGCCCGGCTAATTTTTTTTGTATTTTTAGTAGAGACGGGATTTCACCGTGGTCTCGATCTCCTGACCTCGTGATCCACCCGCCTCGGCCTCCCAAAGTGCTGGGATTACAAGTGTGAGCCATCGTGCCCGGCCTGTTTTTTTCTGTTTGTTTGTTTGTTTGTTTGTTTTTTGAGATGGAGTCTCGCTCTGTCACCCAGGCTGCAGTGCAGTGGTGTGATCTCGGCTCACTGCAATCTCTTGCCTCCCAGGTTCAAGCAATTCTCCTGCCTCAGCCTCCCAAGTAGCTGGGATTATAGCACCCACCACCATGCCTGGCTAGGTTTTGTATTAGTAGTAGTAGTAGTAGTAGTAGTAGTAGTAGTAGTAGTAGTAGTAGTAGAAGAGATGGGGTTTCACCATGTTGGCCAGGCTGGTTGTTGTCCCAAGTAGCTGGGGTTACAGGTACACACCTCCACACTTGGCTTCCCTTTTTTTTTTTTTTTTGTAGAGATAGAGAGTCTTGCTTTGTTGCCCAGGCTGGTCTCAAACTCCTGGGCTCAAGTGATCCTCCTGCCTTGGCCTTCCAAAGTGCTGGGATTGCAGGCATGAGCAACTGTGCCTGGCCTTCATGCTGATTACACTTATTGACAGTTTCTTTTTCTCCATTCTGAAAGCCACTTCCCTAATCCGGTGTTCTTTATCTTATACTTGGGCAAAAAGCTGCAGCCAGATTGCTTGTTTCCTACACTCCAGTATTTCCTTGTTCTAACCCAATTTACTCAATTCAGCTAAAACAAAAAAAATTTGTAATCTTCCTTTAACAATTTTTATCTTAGTAACTTTGCTTTTCGAAAACTATGGTGGGTGGCCTATTGAACCAAATTTATGTATTTATTTTTAGTTTTGTAGAGATGGGGGTCTTGTTATTTTGCCCAGGCTGGTCTCAAACTCCTGGGCTCAAGCAATCCTCCTATGTTGGCCTCCCAATATGCTGGGATTACAAGTGTGAGCCACTGCTCCTGGCCTGAGAAGGATATCTAAAAACCTAATAACATGGTTTGTGTATGAGAGGAGGTCTAGGTATTTAGTGGGGAAAGTAAAAATACTCTTTTCCTCATTTTATATTCATTTTATTCTTTTTTTTTTTTTTTTTTTTTTTAGTAGAGACAGGGTTTCACCGTGTTAGCCAGGATGGTCTCGATCTCCTGACCTCGTGATCCGCCCACCTCGGCCTCCCAAGGTGCTGGGATTACAGGCATGAGCCACCATGCCCGGCCCATTTTATTTTTTTCCACATGCCTGCTGTGTCAAATTGTTTTGTTCTTTTTGAAATTTGAACCATGTGAATGTATTAACTATCAGATTTTTTTTTTCTTTTTTTTTTTTTTTTTTTTTTTTTTTTGAGACGGAGTCTTGCTCAGTCGCCCAGGCTAGAGTCAGTGGCACGATCTCGGCTCACTGCAAGCTCCACCTCCCGGGTTCACGCCATTCTCCTGCCTCAGCCTCTCCAAGTAGCTGGGACTACAGGCGCCCGCCACCACGCCCGGCTAATTTTTTGTATTTTTAGTAGAGACGGGGTTTCACCATGGTCTCGAACTCCTGACCTCGTGATCCGCCCGCCTCGGCCTCCCAAAGTGCTGGGATTACAAGCGTGAGCCACCGCGCCCGGCTTTTTTTTTTTTTTTTTTTCTTGAGACAGAGTCTCACTCTGTTGCCCAGGCTGGAGTGCAGTGGCACGATCTCGGCTCACTGCAATCTCTGCCTCCTGGGCTCAAGCAATTCTCCTGCCTCAGCCTCCCGAGTAGCTGGGATTACAGGGGCCCGCCACCACACCTGGCTAATTTGTGTAAACTATTAGATTTTTTAGTGTGAAATTCCATGGTCTAAGAAACTAACAATATAGTTGGAGAAACCAGAAGATAAGTTTTAAATGTTTCCAACTATTACAAGGGAGGAAGATATATTTGATAGTAGTCAGGGATAACTTCACCTAGGGTGCTGATTAGCAGATTTATAAGAAGGATATAATGGTTGAAGCATGTTTACCTGATTGATGAATTTCCTCTGCTTTTGAGGTTGCCATGGAATCAATGTAATACTGTGGGAAGAGCATGGGTTTTGGGATCAAGCAGAAATAAATTCAAATCCCAGCTTTTCTATATACTGGCCTTATAACCTTGGGCAAGTTATTTAACAATTTTGAAGTTTAAACTTCCTCATCTATAAAGTGGGTAAAATCTGAATAGGATCATTATAAAGGTTAAATGACCTCTAAGTGCAACAAATATGTTGGTTTACTTCTTACATAGATGGGCTGAACTGAGATGGATTGGCATATAGGAATAAAATGTCTGGAGAAAATGCAGGTTGCATGTGAAAGAACTTCATGTAGCTAAAGTCCCTGCATCTATAATTTAGTTTGTCAATCTCATATTATGGGATTTGAAGCCTCTTATTATCTCAGAAGTTTTAGAAACCCTTGGGCTAGCTGGGCACAGTGGCTCACACCTATAATCTCAGCACTTCGGAGGCTGAGGCAGGAGGACTGCTTGAGCCCAGGGGTTAGAGGCCAGCATCCTGAGCAACATAGGGAGACCCCCGTCTCCATAAATAATTAAAAAAAAATAGCTGGGCATGGTGGTCCACTCCTGTGGTCCCAGCTATTTGGGAAGCTAAGGTGGGAGAATCGCTTGAGCCTGCGAGGTCGAAGCTGCAGTGAGCAGGTGATTGCACCACTGCACTTCAGCCCCGGTGACAGGGTGAGACCCTGTCTCAAAAAAACAAAATAACCAAATAAAAATCCTTTGGCTATACAGTTTTTATGTTTTTTTTTTTTTTTTCTTTTGAGACGGAGTCTTGCTCCGTCGCCCAGGCTGGGGTGCAGTGTCGAGATCTCGGCTCACTGCAAGCTCTGCCTCCCAGGTTCATGCCATTCTCCTGCCTCAGCCTCCCAAGTAGCTGGGACTACAGGTGCCCACCACCACGCCCAGCTAATTTTTTTTGTATTTTTAGTAGAGACAAGGTTTCACTGTGTTAGCCAGGATGGCCTCGATCTCCTGACCTCGTGATCCGCCCGCCTGGGCCTCCCAAAGTGCTGGGATTACAGGCGTGAGCCACCGTGCCTGGCCATGTGTTTTTTACCCTTCTTGATCTGAAAGATGGTCAAAACACAGTGCTTTGAAACACATTATAAGTAGACTCTAAATATTCCCACTGTCTTTTTCTTTTCTTCTTTATTCCATAGAGACTCAAAATTGCCAATGCTGACTATATTTCAAGTCCGTGGCAGGTTATTGGGAAAAGTTTTCAATTAGCAATAATCATGCCTTTGGCTATGATACTGCCAGTGAGCAAATCTCCACTCCATTTTTTTTTTCTTGAGAAAGAGTCTCGCTTTGTCACTGAGGCTGGAGTGCAATGGCGTGATCTCAGCTCACTGCAACCTCTGCCTCCTGGATTCAAGCAATTCTCCTGCCTCAGCCTCCTGAGTAGCTAGGATTACAGGTGCATGCCACCACACCCAGCTAATTTTTGTATTTTTAGTAGAAACGGGGCTTCACCATGTTGATCAGGCTGGTCTTGAACTCCTGACCTTGTGATCCACCCGCCTCAGCCTCCCAAAGTGCTGGGATTACAGGCATGAGCCACCATACCTGGCCTGAGTGTGATTTTATTTATTTATCAAATGTATCACTTGATATTGTGATGATTTATCAATGAGTTTTCAAATTTTAAAACCATAAGAATGTAGTATATATGGAACTATTGAATCACATTTTCTTTTTTTTTTTTTTTTTATTTGAGACAAAGTTTCACTCTTTGTTGCCCAGGCTGAAGTGCCGTGGTGTGATCTTGGTTCACTGCAACCTCTGCCTCCCAGGTGCAAGCAATTCTCCCGCCTCAGCCTCCTGAGTAGCTGGGATTATAGATGCCCACCACCACGCCTGGCTAATTTTTTGTATTTTTAGTAGAGACAGGGTTTCATCGTGTTGGCCAGGCTGGTCTTGAACTCCTGACCTCAGGTGATCCGCCCGCCTTGGCCTCCCAAAGTACTGGGATTACAGGCGTGAGCCACCGTGCCCAGCCATTAAATCACATTTAATAGAGACTCTATATAGCAGTCACCAAAATATAGGAGACTGGGAGTTCCTAATTCCCATACTGATTGTCAAACTACTGACAAGTATCTCAAGTAAAGGTCCTGGTGAAACAAAGATTATTGCTCAATCACATTTCTTTAGCTATACTCTGGGTTAGTTGCTAGGCACTGAGTAAAGAGAGTGTTTTCTTCCCTCTCAAATAAATTGAGAAAAATGTATATATATCCAGATTTCCTTTCCCTGTGTCCTTGAGAGTCATTGTATTTGTTTAAAGAATTTAATGAGTTTGTTCAGGGAGTTGCATCAGAAATTATTTTTGTATCAGTAGTAAGCATGACAAGCAGTTCCTTTGTAATGCTGTACCAGTCAATACCTGTTTTTGCCTAAGGATGTATCCATACCAATTCTGGATAATCCAGCTTTGAAGTGGGTTGGGCAGTGCTAGGTTTCTTTTGTTGGTGTTATTAGTTTGGGTTGTGACTTAGTCACACATGCCTTGAAAACTTAACAGCACTGAGGATACAGGCTAATTAAATTCCACAAATGCTAACTAAAGCCAGTGTACATAGCATTTACATTAAAATAGTTCTCTAGAATAGGTAGAAGACTTTTTTTTACATTTTCTACAACTTATTTATTATCTGGAAAGAACATTTAACAAACATGTTCTGCTCATAGAAAACACTATCCTTTACATGTGAAATGTCAAAATGAGCAATTACTAAGCCAAAGAAATGTTTATGATCTTCAAAATGTTTTTTAAATAAATGTTTGGCAGAATCAACTTTTAAAGTCATTTTAAAAATCGTTATATTCTTATAAAATTTTAAGATCCCAGTTTAAGGATGACGAAATATTAAATATTGCACAGTTGAGATATATAAAGCCCTTTGTTAAAGTTGTAAGAGAGGAGAAAATGACTTTTTTTTGTTTTTTTGAGACTGAGTCTTGCTCTGTCGCCAGGCTGGAGTGCAGTGGTGCGATCTCGGCTCACTGCAACCTCCGCCTCCCGGGTTCAAGCGATTCTCGTGCCTCAGCCACCTGAGTAGCTGGGATTACAGGCACGCGCTGCCACACTTGGCTAATTTTTGTATTTTTAGTAGAGACGGGGTTTCACCATGTTGGCCAGGATGGTCTCCATCTCCTGACCTCGTGATCCGCTCACCTCTGCCTCCCAAAGTTCTGGGATTACAGGTGTGAGCCATTGCGCCCGGCCATTTTTTTTTTTTTCAGCCAAATTCTGTTATCATATGGACGTTCTCTGGGTCAAAGGATATTTTCCATACAAACCACCAGACTCCTTTTTTGGTCATCTCTGATTAAAGGATTAGATGGAAACAGTTTTTTTTTGTTGTTTTTTTTTTTAAATTATACTTTAGGTTTTAGGGTACATGTGCATAATGTGCAGGTTTGTTACATATGTATCCATGTGCCATGTTGATTTCCTGCACCCATTAACTCGTCATTTAGCATTAGGTATATCTCCTAATGCTGTCCCTCCCCCCTCCCCCCACCCCACAACAGTCCCCAGAATGTGATGCTCCCCTTCCTGTGTCCCTGAGTTCTCATTGTTCAATTCCCACCTATGAGTGAGAACATGTGGTGTTTGGTTTTTTGTCCTTGCGATAGTTTACTGAGAATGATGTTTTCCAGTTTCATCCATGTCCCTACAAAGGACACGAACTCATCATTTTTTATGGCTGCATAGTATTCCATGGTGTATATGTGCCACATTTTCTTAATCCAGTCTATCGTTGTTGGACATTTGGGTTGGTTCCAACTCTTTGCTATTGTGAATAGTGCTGCAATAAACATACGTGTGCATGTGTCTTTATAGCAGCATGATTTATAGTCCTTTGGGTATATACCCAGTAATGGGATGGCTGGGTCAAATGGTATTTCTAGTTCTAGATCCCTGAGGAATCGCCACACTGACTTCCACAATGGTTGAACTACTTTAAAGTTCATATGGAACCAAAAAAGAGCCCGCATCGCCAAGTCAATCCTAAGCCAAAAGAACAAAGCTGGAGGCATCACGCTACCTGACTTCAAACTATACTACAAGGCTACAGTAACCAAAACAGCATGTGACTGGTACCAAAACAGAGATATAGATCAATGGAACAGAACAGAGCCCTCAGAAATGATGCCGCATATCTACAACTATCTGATCTTTGACAAACCTGACAAAAACAAGAAATGGGGAAAGGATTCCCTATTTAATAAATGGTGCTGGGAAAACTGGCTAGCCATATGTAGAAAGCTGAAACTGGATCCCTTCCTTACACCTTATACAAAAATTAATTCAAGATGGATTAAAGACTTAAATGTTAGACCTAAAACCATTAAAATCCTACAAGAAAACCTAGGCAATACCATTCAGGACATAGGCGTGGGCAAGGACTTCATGTCTAAAACACCAAAAGCAATGGCAACAAAAGCCAAAATTGACAAATGGGATCTAATTAAACTAAAGAGCTTCTGCACAGCAAAAGAAACTACCATCAGAGTGAACAGGCAACCTACAGAATGGGAGAAAATTTTTGCAACCTACTCATCTGACAAAGGGCTAATATCCAGAATCCACAATGAACTCAAACAAATTTACAAGAAAAAAACAAACAACCCCATCAAAAAGTGGGCAAAGGACATGAACAGACACTTCTCAAAAGAAGACATTTATGCAGCCAAAAAACACATGAAGAAATGCTCATCATCACTGGCCATCAGAGAAATGCAAATCAAAACCACAGTGAGATACCATCTCACACCAGTTAGAATGGCCATCATTAAAAAATCAGGAAACAACAGGTGCTGGAGAGGATGTGGAGAAATAGGAACACTTTTACACTGTTGGTGGGACTGTAAACTAGTTCAGTTTTTTTTTTTTTTTTTTTAGACTGGGCACCGCTCTGTTGCTCAGGCTGGAGTTCATGGCATGATCTCGGCTCACCGCAACCTCCATCTCCCAGGCTCAGGGGATCCCTCCCACCTCAGCCTCCTGAGTAGCTGGGATTACAGGCATGCACCACCATGCTGGGCTAATTTTTTTTTTTTTGAGACGATGTCTTGCTCTGACGCCTAACCTGGAGTGCAGTGGCACGATCTTGTCTCACTGCAACCTTCGCCTCCTGGGTTCAAGTGATTCTCCTGCCTAAGCCTCCCGAGTAGCTGGGATTACAGGCACGCACCACCACATCTGGCTAATTTTTGTATTTTTAGTATAGACGGGGTTTCACCATGTTGGCCAGGCTGGTCTCGAACTCCTGACCTCAAATGATCCGCCCACCTAGGCCTCCCAAAGTGCTGGGATTACAGGTGTGAGTCACCGCGCCCAGCCCAATTTTTGTATTTTTGGTAGAGTCGGGGTTTCACCATGCTGCCTAGGCTGGTCTCGAACTCCTGGGCTCAAATGCTCCGCCCGCCTCAACATCCCATAGTGTGGGGATTACAGGCGTGACCCACGGCGACCGCTATAGAATCTGAGCATTTTTAAACCCCCTCTTTATTGACAAGATAAAGACAGAGATAGGGAGATGGATATAGGGAGGAAGAGATCTCCTTAGAGGAGGGAAGACCACCACAGCTAGCCTTGTTTTGCACCACACAGATCTGATGAGAACTAGAATTAGTTGGGCTGGCAGGACCCAGGGGCGAGCAGAGAGTTCGTGAAGGAAGAGGAGACAATAACTAGCAAAAATGAGTCTTTCCTGTAAGTTTGGGACTTTGCTAAGCGCTATGTTATCATCTAATTTATTCATAACAACAACCCAACGAGGAAGGTACTAATATTACTCCCATTTCATAGAGGAGCGAGTTCAAAGTCAAAAATGAAACAGCAAACGCGCCGAAGTCAGGCAGCAAATAAGTGGCGGCACCAGAACTCGAAACTGCCTCGGAGCATGCACTCTTCACCACCCCTTTCCGCCTTGAGGTCGGATTCCGCAGGCCGTTCGCGGCATTCCCACCTTCCTACGTGGGACAGTTCCCGGTACTGAGGCATGGCGCTGTCCAGCCCTCAGGCCTGCAGCCGTCCGCAAGCAGGAGAACGCGGCCCCGCCGGGCGATCCTGCCCGAAGGCTGTAGAACTGCGGCGCGCGGCCGGGTCCTGGCGGGCGGGTCGAGTCTCCTCAAGGCGGCTATCCCAAGCAGCTCCCCGGGTGTCCCTCAGACCCGCGCGCTGGGCTCAACTCAGAAAGGCGGAAGGCGCGAAGCGAGATCGGCCTTGCCCCTGGACTGTCCCCTCAGCGCTCCCCATCCTCTATTCCCTCCCAAATAGCCCCCGGCAAATAGGTTACGCATCTTCACCTGTCCCAGAGGTGGTGACTGTTCTAGTGACTGACGCTACGCTCCTCCAACCAGGCAATGGCAGGAAGGTGGAGCCTCCGTAAGACTGATGGCTTCCTTTCTCCAATCCCGGTGCAGCTATTCTCCGGCCATAGTCTCGGCGCCCAGCGGAGAGCGACAGGTGGGAGCTGCGTTACTTCGGCGCCTCTTGCATCCTTGACGTACAAGTTTCACCAAGTGCAGGGTGAAGTCTACTCCAAATTTGACCAATTCTTGCGGGTCATCACTTCAGCAGTCATTTTATTCAGAAGTGGAAATTTCCCGGCCCTTTCCCGTCACCTCAGATGAGGGTGGGATGAATGGTACTCTCACAGGCCAATTGTACCACGCGACGTCCCGCGACAGTGACCGACACTTTATGGCGCCAATGAACTCTCCCATTGTTCGGGGTCACTATGACTGACCACAAGGCCAACTAATCCACTTTAAGGTCGTGACGCGATAGTCAGACGGGTTGGCCAATAGACATAGGAAAAGACCGGAAGTCAGCTGGTGAAGGGTGGGAGGCGGGTGTTCGCAACCGCCTAGGCCTGCGCGGGTCAACGCAGCTTGGCGGCTGCGAGCCAGCGAGCGGCGCGTGACGAAGAGCCTGAGCGACGGGTCACTTTGGCCAATGATCTGCAGCCGCCAGGGTGTTGCAGCCATTGGCGAGTCGAGGGGGCGGGAGGCAGCAGGTTAGGCAGTGAGAAGTTAGTGGCGCTGCTGGGACGGGGGAAAGGAGACGCTTCTTCCTCTTGCTGCTCCTCTCGTTCCCGAGATCAGCGGCGGCGGTGACCGCGAGTGGGTCGGCACCGTCTCCGGCTCCGCGTGCGAACAATGCTGACTGATGGCGGAGGCGGCGGCACCTCCTTTGAGGAGGACCTGGACTCTGTGGCTCCGCGATCCGCCCCAGCTGGGGCCTCGGAGCCGCCTCCGCCAGGAGGGGTCGGTCTGGGGATCCGTACCGTGAGGCTCTTTGGGGAGGCCGGGCCAGCGTCGGGAGTCGGCGGCAGCGGCGCGGGCGGAGGGGACGCGGCGCTGGATTTCAAGTTGGCGGCTGCCGTGCTGAGGACCGGGGGTGGAGGTGGTGCCTCTGGCAGTGACGAGGACGAAGTGTCCGAGGTAAGGCTCCGGGACCCTCGCCTCCCACACAGTGTGAGGCGTGAATTCTCTTTGGATCGGCTCTGGGCCGGGGCCATCCTCCCGCTTCACTGGTGGAGTCCTTCTGTGACAGCGGTCGGCTCCATGGCGGCGGTGGCCGCAGTGAGGGCCTAGTGAGCCCTCGGCTTTCTCTTTAGCTCGAGCGGGACAGGTTCCCGTCACCATTCGTAGACCCACAATAGGGAGTCCTTTGGTCTCTGAGCTTCGCGCGGGAACAGGGACTCCTCAGGCTGCCTCCCGCCCACCCTGCTTTGGAGTCGGGGGTGGGGGGCGGGGTCTTGCCAGAGTCCCTGCCCTTGGTACTGAGAGAGACAAGCAGAGACAGAGACAGAGCTGGTGCAAAAATCGTTTCTCTTCTTTGCCTCTCCTCAGAGTTGAGGGATACGTTTATTTGCCTTCTGCCTTGTGTGTGTCTTACCTGTGTGCTTAAGGACGGTTCTTATTTTCCCTCTTCAGTTTGAGACAGGTTTGAGTGTTAGGGATCTCTCGGCTTTTACCCTGAAAAATCACGTGACTCCTCCTGCTGGGACCTTTTGTGAAGTTAGACAGGAAAAGGAAGTTCCAGGGCATCCTTGAGCTTCGGAATAGCTGGGTAGCTGAACTCGGAGGTTTTAGGCTTGGAGAAAGTGGGGCAACCTGTGGAAACTTCTTCTTCTTTTTTTTTTTTTTTTTTTATTTGAGATGAAGTTTCGCTCTTGTTGTCCACGCTGGAGTACAATGGCGTGATCTCAGCTCACTGCAACCTCCGCCTCCCGGGTTCAGGCGATTCTTCTGCCTCAGCCTCCCGAGTAGCTGGGATTACAGGCGTGCGCCACCACGCCCGACTAATTTTGTATTTTTATTAGATACGGAGTTTCACCATGTTGGTCAGGCTGGTCTCGAACTCCTGACCTGAGGTGATCCACCCGCTTCGGCCTCCCAAAGTGCTGGGATTACAGGCATGAGCTACCGTGCCCAGCTGGACACCTTCACTCTGCCTTTGCGGTGAAGTCCTTCATTTCTTTAACTCTTCTGTGTGTACTCTTATGTGTACACATTTTTAGGTCTGAGCAACCTAGGATGGTAGGCATTAACTTCTTTTGGGCTCTGGGGAAAAAGGGGCGGGTTTTTTTTTTTTTTTTTTTTTTTGAGATGGAGTTTCGCTCTGTCGCCAGGCTGGAATGCAGTGGCGCGATCTCAGCACACTGCAACCTCCGCCTCCCGGGTTCAAGCTATTCCCCTGCCTTAGCCTCCCGAGTAGCTGGGACTACAGGCGCGTGCCACCACTCCCGGCTAATACTTTGTATTTTTTAGTAAAGACAGGGTTTCACCATGTTGTCCAGGATGGTCTCGATCTCCTGACCTTGTGATCTCAAGGGGCGGTATTTTATGTGTATACTTTTTTCTGTTGACTATGGCGTGCGTAGAGTACTATACCGTGATTGTTTTAAGTGCTCAGAGTATTTCTTCTATTTTGATTCTGAGGTGCCTGATTTGTCTGTGACCAGTTATTTTAACCTCTGGTCTTGGTGTTAAAGTACAGGAATTTCTCTGTGTGTACTAACAATCCTGGCTCTTGGATTTGAGAGGAATAAGGAGAAATTATTTGTGGGTTACAGACTGCAGTTAGTATACTGTCTTATCATTCTAGGTCTGAACAGGGTTTTATTTAATATTGAAAACCTTAGTACATTCTGACCCTAACATTTTGCTTTGGAAAAAAAAGTGTGTGAGTTATAAGGCGGGTAGTCCCTTGAATGTCTACGTCTTTGAATTTCACAGTAAGGGAAATAACTTCTAAGCCAAGGTGAGAAAAATGTTTTATTTGAGTAGGCAGTTATGGGGAGAGACTCTGGAGTATCCCTACTCTTGGTCTTGTGGAAGGCTTCATTTTATCCTTTCAGTGAAACGTGAGAGATTAAGCTAGAACACAGTACTTTTTAGCTAGGAAATGAAGTATGGGGGATATCCTTAGACTAAAGATTAGAGCTTATTTTCTTTGAAACTTGTAAATGAGAATCTGAAAGAGTTTGCTTTGGTCTAAATGTGATAGGAAAAGGGGACCTTGATTTTCTTGACCATTTTTACATAATTGTCATGGGTGAGATGAAAGGTCACTCATTTGCCTTTTTTAATTTTAATTTTTTTTTTTTTTTGAGACTATGTCTTGCTCTTGTCATCCAGGCTGGAGTGCAGTGGCTCGATCTCGGCTCACTGCAACCCCCGTCTCCCAGGTTCAAGCCATTCTCCTGCCTCAGCCTCCTTAGTAACTGGGATTCCAGGCACCTGCTACCACGACTGGCTAATTTTTGTGTATTTTTAGTAGAGATGAGGTTTTACTATGTTGGCCAGGTTGGTCTCAAACTCCTGACCTCAGGTGATCGCCCTCCCAGAGTGCTGGGATTACAGGCATGAGCCACCACGCCCGGCCTTAATTATTTAATTTATTTATTTATTTTGAGACAGGTTTTGCTATGTTGTCCAGGCTAGCCTCAAACTCCTGGGCTCGGGTGGTCCTCCTACCTCAGCCTCCTAAGTAGCTGGGACTATAGGCACACACCACTGTGCCTGGCAACCATTTGCTTTTTTATAAGTAATAGTCTTAAATTTCTTCACAGGTAGAGCACTAGCGTGCCCCCAAAGTCATAAATTTCTCTCTCTCTCTTTCTGACTGTGCGTGTGCGTGCGTGTGTGTGTGTGTGTGTGTGTGTGTGTATAATGGTCTTTGGAGTTTCCATACCATGTAATTAAAGCTATGGGCAGAATCCATGCCTTTTGTATTTTTGAAGCTTATTGTAGAAGTCATGTGTTGGTGATTCCTACACCCACTTAGTGGTGGCTAATGTTAGAAGAACCCCATGTTTTCCTGTTTACTTATGTTTTCTGTGCCTAAAAGAATTTAGAGGTTAAGAGTACATGTAGACCTCATTTTTGGAATGGAAGTTTCTAGGATACCCACTTTAGCCTAATCTAAGATGATGCTTAGTGGGTGTATAGATGCTTTCTTAATCTGTGTAAGCAGGAAATTTTTTTGGGTCCTGTTTCTCCCATATCACATAGAGAGGAAATTCTTGGAGTATCTAGTCTTTATAGTATGTGTAGTAGAGTATAGTCTGTGCCTTTGTGAATAAAGTGACCTGTTTTGGCCAAGCAAAAATTTTCCATTTTCTGTCTGACAAGATGAGCTGTCTTCCTTTATTATTATTGCCTTTGAATTTTCAGTGTAAAAAGGTAACAGTGTTCTTCAAAAAATACTCATGTAATTGGCATTTGATGAATAATACTAAAATCCTCAGTCTCATCTTTCCTAAATATTTTGTTTATTTTTATTTATTTTTTTGAGACAGGGTCTCATTCTGTCACCCAGGCTGGAGTGCAGTGGCACGATCTCGGCTCACTGCAACCTCCGCCTCCTGGGTTCAAGCGATTCTTCTGTCTCACCCTCCTGAGTAGCTGGGATTACAGACATCCACCACCACTCCCAGGTAATTTTTATATTTTTGGTAGAACAGCGTTTTGTCACGTTGGCCAGGCTGGTCTCAAACTTCTGGCCTCAAGTGATTCTCCCACCTTGGTATCCCAAAGTGTTGGGATTACAGGCGTGAGCCACCATGCCTGGCCTTCATTTTTCCTAAATATTTATAACCACCGGGCATGGTGGCTCACGTCTGTAATCACAGCACTTTGGGAGGCCAAGGCAGGTGGATCAGCTGAGGTCAGGAGTTGGAGACCAGCCTGGCCAACATGGCAAAATTCTGTCTCTGTTAAAACAAAAAATTAGCCAGGCTTGGTGGAGGGCGCCTGTAATCTGAGTTACTCAGGAGGCTGAGGGAGGAGAATCACTTGAACCCAGGAGGCAGAGGTTGCAGTGAGCCGAGATCGTGCCACTGCCCTCCAGCCAGGGTGACAGAGAGAGACTCTGTCTCAAAAAAAAAAAAAAAAAAATTAAAATATTTTAGAAGCAAGTACCTAGACATCCAGAAAGATGACGAATTGGTGTGTAGTTTGGGAGTGAAGTTTGTTTTGTTCCTCAAATGCGGCAGGATTAGGTGAGAAATAAGAAATGTGGAGCCCTAGTATTTTTGCTCTAGAATTAGTTGGTCTTCTACATTTTGTGTACAGAGGAGTAGACACTCTAAGGACCTCTTTATATTTAATATCAGAGCCAAGAGCTGAGAAAAAACAAGCTACTCTTTCTTGCTGGCCAAGCAAAAGACTTTTTGGTTAGAAGAATGGACTCACATCTTTCAGTACTTTTTTTTTTTTTTTTTTTTTTGAGATGGTGTCTTGTCGTCCAGGCTGGCACGATCTCAGCTCACTGCAACCTCTGCTTCCTGGGTTCAAGTGATTCTCCTGCCTCAGTAGTGAGATTACAAGTGCGTGCCACCATGCCTGGCTAATTTTTCTATCTTTAGTAGAGACGGGGGTTTCACCATATTGGCCAGGCTGGTCTCGAACTCCTGACCTCAGGTGATCTGCTCGCCTAGGTCTCCCAAAGTGCTGGGATTACAGGCGTGAGCCACCTGCCTGGTGCTTTTGTTATTTTAAACATTGGGGTAAATACCTGTTTCGTATTTCTTCAGGCATTCTTAGCATGTTTCTTAGCTATCTAAGGCCTTGATTAGAAGAGCTAGCACTGCATTGAATCCTACTGAGAAATATATCCATGTTCAGAATAGAGGTCAGGTTAAAAATTTCTTAAAAACCACTTTAGGCCTGGTGCGGTGGCTAACGCCTGTAATCCCAGCACTTTGGGAGGCTGAGGTGGGTGGATCACGAGATCAGGAGTTCAAGACCAGCCTGACCAACATGGTGAAACCCCATCTCTACTAAAAAACAAAAATTAGGTGGGCGTGGTGGCACGCACCTGCAATCTCAGCCTACTCAGGAGGCTGAGGCAGGAGAATTGCTTGAACCTGGGAGGTGGAAGTTGCAGTGAGCTGAGATCGCGTCACTGCACACCAGCCTGGGCGACAGAGTGAGACTCTGTCTCAAAAAAAAAAAAAAGCCACTTTAAGAAATGGTTTTTATTTTAAATTTTTATTTATTTATTTATTTATTTATTTTGAGATTAGGATTACAGGTGTGAGCCACCACACCCAGCCTATTTTTATTTATTTATTTATTTTTAGAGATGGGCTTTCACTCTGTCACCCAGGCTGGAATGCAGTGGCGTGATCATAGTTCACTGCAACCTCGAATTCCTGGGCTCAAGCAGTCCTACTGCCTCAGCTTCCCAAAGAGCTAGGTCTAACTAGAGGTGTACTCCACCACTCCACCTGATTTAAAAAAAAAAAGTGTTGCCCAGGCTAGTCTTGAACTCCTGGCCTCAAGAGATCCTCCTGCCTTGGCCTCCGAAAATGCAGAGATTACAAGTCGTAAGCCACTGTGCCAGACCGAAAAACCAATTTTTAAATTTTAATTTTAGAATTGTGGTCTTTTAATTTTTTTAGCAAATCGAAATAAAAATACAATTTCTAAAGAAAAGATTGTGTGAGACATGGTTTTAAATTTTTGTCGTAAGAATGAATGTGTGTGTATATGTGTGTGTATGTGTGTATGTGTCTATGTGTGTGTGTGACAGCCTCCTTTTAAAATTATTACAAAAGTGGCCAGGCGCGGTGGCTCACGCCCGTAATCCCACCACTTTGGGAGGCCAAGGCGAATGGATCATCTGAGGTCAGGAGTTTGAGACCAGCCTGACCAACATAGTGAAAGCCTGTCTCTACTAAAAATACTAAAATTAGCTGGGCGTGGTGGCAGGCACCTATAATCCCAGCCACTCGGGAGGCTGAGGCAGGAGAATCGCTTGAACCCGGGAGACAGAGGCTGCTGTCAGCCAAGATCATACCGCTGCATTCCAGTCTGGGTAACAGAGCAAGACTCCATCTCAAAAAATTAGAAAATAATAAAATTATTACAAAATAGTCACTTGTTGAAAAACTCAACAATATAGATAGTAGGTATAAGGGGAAAAGTAAAAGTGCTTCTTCCCACCCCCATTAATTCTTCAAATTCTACCCCTCAAGGTAACCAATATTAAAATTTTTCGTTCAGTAAATTTTCTAGGCCTATCTTTCTATGTATATGTGTATATATGTTAATATACACATACTTTAAAGGCATATCAAATTTAAAAATGTAGCTTTATATCACACTGAGGTTTTTTTCTTGAAGCAGGTGCTGTATTTACAATTATATAAAAGTATGCAGAAACTGTATTTAGCTCTGAAAATATAGCACAAGCTTTGTAGGGATTCCTTTTTCCCTGAAAATTACTTTTAACGTCAAAGGCAAAAGCCATACAGAAATCCCATCCTGATTTTCTCCAGTAGGTAAGGAGTTGGGTCATATCCTTTAAGATTGCTTATGATCTATATATAATCTATTTTTAAATTTTTAATTAATTTTTTTTTTACTGTTATGTTTTTTGAGAGATGGAGGTCTCGCTTTTTTGTCCAGGCTGGCTGTTGCCCTGGCTACACAGTGCAGTGGCATGGTCATAACTCTCTGTGGTCTCCAACTCCTGGGCTCAAGCAATCCTTCTGCTTCAGCCTCCCAAGTAGTCAGGACTACAGGGGACTATAGGTGTGCACCACCATACTTGGCTAATATGATCTATAATCTAGAGCAGAGTTTCTCAAGAGCAACATATAGACATTTTGGGACAGAGAATTCTTTGTTGTGAGGGGCTCTCCTGTGCATTAGAAGCATCCCTGACCTCTACCCACTAGATGCCAGTAGAACCCAATTATGATAGCCAGAAATTTTTCAGACGTTGCCAAATGTCTCCTGGGGACAAAATCACTCCTGGTTGAGAGCCACTGGTCTAGAGGCCACTCTTGTCAGGAATGGTAGTTTTGTTATACTCTGTGTTCAAACTTAAGGTAAACAAGGTGAGTCACTGCTTTTAATAGCATCTCAGGGCTTACACTTATAACCTGAACAAGGGAGAAATAGAAGGTACTGAAAGGTTTAATGTAAAACTAGCATGAACTGCTGTAAATTTTCTATGGTAAATGTATCATTTTGGGGAACTTTCACTTAAAATATATTATTTTTCAAAAAGTTCAGTTGTCCATGAAAATGAATTTTTAAAAAACTTTTATGGGGACTTCCAGTTTGTTCAAGGTAGAAATGCTTTATTCCATAAATTATCATTTGTAGTGATGACATAGGAAATATAACTTTGTATTCTAGTGGGCTAATTTTGGAGACTTTGGAAATGTTTATTGAATAGAAAGAGTTATATGTTATTACTGTAACAATTTTTTTTTTTTTCTTTGAGTTAGAGGAGCCTTGCTCTGTCACCCAGGCTGGAGTGCAGTGGCACGATCTTGGCTCACTGCAACTTCCACCTCCCGGGTTCAAGCGATTCTCCTGCCTCAGCCTCCCGAGTAGTTGGGACTACAGGCGCATGCCATCACGCTTGGCTAATTTTTTGTATTTTTAGTAAAGACGGTGTTTCACCGTGTTAGCCAGGATGGTCTCGATCTCCTGACCTTGTGATCTGCCCGCCTCAGCCTCCCAAATTGCTGGGATTACAGGTGTGAGCCACCGCCCCTGGCCACAATTTTTTGTATATTGCACAAATACCAACCTTTCACAAGCTTCATGATGTAAAGCCTTAAGACTTTACATACAAAATGACGCATTGATAAGTATATTTATGTGAATGGTGGGGTTGATGCAGAGTTGATTAGTATGGGTGGAGGAAAACTTTTTGGGAAACTTTAAGTATGAGAGGTTTTTGTTGTTATTATTTAGTATACTTTCAATAGATAATTACATTCATATAGTTCATAAGTCAAAGTAATATAAGGGCAGATACAGTGAAGTCTCAATCTCACCCTGCTCCCACATATCTTGCTCTTTATACTTTTAATAAAAGTACTATACAGCCTTTCAGAATTTATGAAAATACAACTGTGTATTTTCCCTATTGTTACACAGATGGTAATATGCTACTCGTGAAATTTTTAAATGGTAAATTTGAGAGGGGTTTAGACTTTTTAAAAAAATTAAAGTGATAAATTATGTTATGAATGAAGGATGGAGGTGAGTTTAAGCACATTCCTTTCTGAGCGTATTTGTTAGTAGAGTGCTGATTGACTAGATGAACTCAAAATCATTTCTGGCCTTCTGATTCGGTGATCACTAACATAAATAAAATATGTTACTTTAAAGAAAAGCAAAACAGTTTTAAAAAGTTTTAGCCTTGAATTGGCAAGTAAACAAAATAAATTACAAGTTTACCAAATTTTTTTTTGGCCAAATTTACTTTCTGAGAACCAAAGTTGTAATAAATAAAATCAATTCTTTTTTTTAAACCCACTATAAAGGAACTGTTTCAATGTATCTGTCTTCACAGACCTTATTGATCACATTTCCCTCTCCTATTGCTTGTCTATAGAGTCATAGAATCTTGGTGATAATCCTATCTCATCTCATTTTTAGGTAACTGCTACCATTTATTGAATGCTTATTATATGCCAGTACCGTACTAGATACTTTCGTTATTTTATTTAATCGTTTCATCACCCCTTTGAGGTAGGTATTATCTACATTTTTATAGATGAATAAGTGTAGGCTCAGAGAGTTTTTAGAGTAATGAATCTAAAAAACAAAAAAATGGTTAAAATGTTATATGGCTAGTGACTGGTAAAGGTGGGATTTGAATGTGATACTGAATTCAGAGCCCATACTATTGTTATTTTGCTTCAAATTAAGAAACATGTAGTTTTTGGTTACCAAATGCTGTTTTTTAAATAAATCATTGTTTAGTTTCTGTTGAAGTTTTCAGAGATGTAAAGTAAAATGGAGAAAATAAGCAGGATGTAGTGAATTTCTAGTGAAGCTATTTTTTTCCACTTTTTTCTCTTTTTTTTTTTCTTATTTTTATTTTTTTTTTGCTTTTCATTCAAATTTTATTCCTTGCCACAGTGGAAGCATTAGGTGAAAAATTAATGTTTCTTGAGTGCTTCCTTGTTTTCTTTTTCTTTCTTTCTTTTTTTATTTTAAAAATACATTTTATTTTCTTTTTAATTTATAAGATATGTGATTGCTTATTTACATCTACCTATTTTTATTTCTGCCTCTTTTTTAATTAATTTTTTTTGCACACAAAACAATAAACATTTTCTAAAAATACATACAAACAAAAAGATGCATATCAAACATATTAGGAAGGTTACACATGGGAAGACGGGGAATAGAAATGGGGGGTGGGAATTAAAGAAAATAAATGAGAGAGGGACTTTGTATGGATCAATGATAATAACTCAATCCTCTATTTGACAAAGAAGAAGGAGAAGGAAGAGGAAAAAAAAGAAAGTGGGATAAAGGATCAGAAAGGGAGGAAAATAGAAAAAATTAGAGTATGACTCCAGGGTAGACCCGTTTTGTTGTTGCTGGGTTGGTTAGTTGGTTTGTCTGTTGTATTTTTCATACGTTTCGCCATGTTGGCCAGGCTGGTCTCAAACTCCCAGCCTCAAGTGATCAACCCTCCTCGGCCTCCCAGAGTGCTGGGACTACAGGCGTGAGCCACCACGTCCAGCCCCCACATTGCGTCTGGCCTCCGTGGTAGACCTCCGAGACGGGGCAGCCGGGCAGAGGCGCTCCCCACATCCCGGACGGGGCGGCCGGGCAGAGGTGCTCCTCACTTCCCAGACGGGGCAGCCGGGCAGAGGCGCTCCTCACTTCCCAGACGGGGCGGCCGGGCAGAGGCGCCCCCCACTTCCCAGACGGGGCGGCCGGGCAGAGGCGCTCCTCACTTCCCAGACGGGGTCCACTTCTTTCTATTTTGACAAATACTCTTCCTACTTTTACAAAATGAATTTTTAAAACTATCTGCACTTGACAGAGTATCAACTGAAAACTTCAGTTGGGACCCTGGATAAAAGCCTCCGAAGTCTGGGAACTGTTGAGCTGAATGACTTGCCCAGATCACACAGTTAATGTGTAGCAGTCAAGACTGAAAAATAGGCCATCTGATTCCCATTCTAGTTATCCTACCTTCTAGATTCTCCTAACTTTCTTTTGATGCATTATATTAATGAGTTTAATTAGTTGCTTATAAATGCCTCTTTCAAACTAGTATAGTTTATAATCCATAGTTGATCTTGTTGGAAAAGTTTTTTTTTTTCTTTTTGGCTGTTTTTTTTGGTTTGTTTGAGACGGAGTCTGACTCTATTGCCCATGCTGGAGTGCAGTGGTGCAATCTCGGCTCACTGCAACCTCTGCCTCCCGGGTTCAAGCAATTCTCCTGCTTCAGCCTCCTGAGTAGCTGGGATTATAGGTGCCCGCCACCATACCCAGCTAATTTTTTTTTTTGTATTTTTAGTAGAGATGGAGTTTCACCATGTTGGCCAGGCTGGTCTCGAACTCCTGACCTCAGACTATCTGCCCACCTCAGCCTCCCAAAGTGATGGGATTATAGGCTTGAGCCACTGTGCCTGGCCTTTTTTTTTTTTTTTGAGACAGGGTCCCGTTATGTCACCCAAGCTGGAATGCGGTGGAGCGGGAGTGCAGTGGCGCACGATCGCATGGCGCAATCACGGCTCAGGCAGCCTTGACCTTCTGGGCTCAAGCGATCCTCCCCCTTCAGCCTCCCAAGCGTCTGGGACCACAGGTGCACACCACTGTATCCTGCTAATTTTTAAATTAAATTTAATTAATTAATTTTTTCCCGACACACAGTCTTAGTTGCCCAGGCTGGAGTGCAGTGGCGGATCTCGGCTCACTGCAACCTCTGCCTCCTGGGTTCAGGCAATTCTCCTGCCTTAGCCTCCCAAGTAGCTGGGATTACAGGTGCATGCCACCATGCCCCACTAATTTTTTGTATTTTTAGTAGAGATGGGGTTTCACCATGTTGACCAGGCTGGTCTCAAACTCCTGACCTTGTGATCTGCCCACCTCCCAAAGTGCTGCGATTACAGGTGTGAGCCACTGTGCCCGGCTATTTTTTTTGTAGTTACGAGGTCTCATTATGTTGTCCAGGCTGCTCTCAAACTCCTGGGCTCAAGGGATCCTCCTACAGTGGCCTCCCAGAGGGCCAAGATTACAGGGATGAGCTACCATGCCCGGCCGGAAAAGTTTTATATTTTTTAATGAAATTACTGTCATGTAGATCAGCATAAGAGAGTATACCACTAGAGTATAGGAGGAGCACTATTCTAAAGAAATTTTGTACTGAACGTAATTGGAAAGTTCAGGTCTTTCATTATTCATTTAAAAAGGATTAAGAAATAATTAAAACCACTGAAATAGAAAGGCCTGTGCTCAACTTTGCAGCTTTGCCAATATGGGAAATATTTGTTTTACAATATTGTTATATTCTAATTATTTTGTAAAAATTGTAATCTGCTTTTCTATTGATAGTTACAGACAGTGCATGGTTCCTGTGAGTAAAGATAATTGACTTATGATGATTGACTAGTTTACCTTTCTTCCTGCCAAGTTTACCTAAACCAGGAAGAAAGTAAGATTGTATATAAAAAATTTGCTGGACTGAAATTTAGCAACTATTTGTGAAAGAGCACATTTTGCTCTTTCTCTGCTACATAGACTTCTGTTCTCACAAAGTTTTCTGCTTACTGAATAGATACTGTTTTCGGTAGTAGAAAGGATGTTTTTTAAAAAAATGTAGATATCCCACTGTATCCTAGTGATTGATTCATCTGTATTAGTATGCAATTTTGAAAAGAGAAAGGCAAGTATACCCCTAAAGGTTACACCTAAAAACCAACTAAGAACCAAAGAGTTAAACAAGAGAACAGTTTATTAAATTGCCAAGGTAAGTTTGATGTGTTTAAAAGTTTACAATGAGGACAATTAGATTGAGAACGAGTTTGTTTTTTAGATTTTGGTAAAATATTCATAACATAAGATCTATCATTTTAACCATTTTTTTGTTTTTGTTTTAAAATTGTGGTAGAATATGTATATATAACATAAACCTTACCATTTTAATCACATTTATACTTTAACCAATGTACATGTATATTAAATGTACAGTTCAGTGGCATTGAGTGTATTTACATTGTGTGCAACCTTCACCATCAACCATCTCCAGAACTTTTTTATCTTCCAAACTGAAATTCTGTACTTGTTAAACAATAATTCTCCCATTCTCCCTTCCCCCAACCCCTAGCAACTACCATTCTACGTTTTCTCTCTATGAATTTTACTACTCATATAATTGGAATCATGCAGTATTTGTCCTTCTGTGACTGGCTTTGTTCACTTAGCATAATGTCTTCAGGGTTAATCCAGTTGTTGCTTGTGTCAAAATTTTATTCTTTTAAAGGGTAAATAAATTGAATTGTGTGTGTATATGTATGTGTGTGTGTATATGTACACACACACACACACACACTCCTCATATTTTATTTATCTGTTCATCTGGGTTTTTTTGTTTGTTTTGTTTTTTTTGGAGATGGAGTCTTGCTCTGTCACCCAGGCTGGAGTGCAGTGGCACAATCTCCAGCTCACTGCAACCTTCACCTCCCGGGTTCAAGCGATTCTCCTGCATCAGCCTCCCAAGTAGCTGAGACTACAGGAGTGCGCCACCATGCCTGGCTAATGTTTGTATTTTTAGTAGAGATGGGGTTTTGCTATGTAGGCCAGGCTTGTCTCAAACTCCTGACCTTATGTGATCCACCCACCTCGACCTCCTAAAGTGCTGGGATTACAGGTGTGAGCCACTGTGCCCGGTCTGTCTGTTCATCTGTTGATGGACACTTGGATTGCTTCCACCGTTGGGCTATTATGAATAATGCTGTTATGAACATAGATATGCAAATATCTCTTTGAGGCCTGCATTCAATTCTTTTAGGTATATACCCAGAAATGGAATTGCTGGATCATATGGTAATTCTATTTTTAATTTTTTGAGGAACTGCAATACTGTGTTCTATAGCAGCTATATCATTTGACATTCCTAACAGCAAAGCACAAGGAAGGGTTCTAATTTCTCCATATTCTAGCCAACAGTTATTTATGTTTGTTTTTTGATAATAGCCATTCTAATGGGTATGAAGTGGTATTTCATTGTGGTTTTGATTTGTATTTCCCTAATGATTAGTAGTGTTAAGCATCTTTTCATATGCTTATTGGCCATTTCTGTATCTTTGGTGAAATGTCTATTCAAATCCGTTGTACATTTAAAAAGAAATTGTATTGCCGATTAGGCACAGTGGCTCACGCCTGTAATCCCAGCACTTTGGGAGGCTGAGGCAGGAGGATCATCTGAGCCCAGTAGTTCAGAACCAGCCTGGGCAATATAGGGAACCCTGTCTCTACAGAAAGTAAAAAAAAATTAGCCAGGCGTGGTGGCACATGCCTGTAGTCCCAGCTACTCAAGAGGCTGAGGTGGGAGGATTGCTTGGGCCTGGGTGGTCGAGGCTGCAATAAGCTGTGACTGCCACTGCCACTGCACTCCAGCCTGGGTGACAAGAGTGAGACCTTGTCTCAAAAAAAAAAAAATTGTATTGTTTGTTTTTTATCGTTTAGTTGTAGGAATTCTTTATATATTCTGGATATTAATCCCTTATCAGATACATAATTAACAAATATTTGCCATCGTTCTGTGGCTTGTCATTTCATTCTGTTGCCGTAGTGTCCTTTCATGAACAAAAGTTTCTAATTTCGATGAACCTAGTTTATCTATTTTTTATTTTGTCATATGCTTATGATGTCATGAAATTATTGCCATCTCCAATGTCATGAAGATTTTCAGGCATGGTGGCTCACGCCTGTAATCCCAGCGCTTTGGGAGGCTGAGGCGGGCAGATCACAAGGTCAGGAGTTTGAGACCAGCCTGATCAACATGGTGAAATCCCGTCTCTACTAAAAAATACAAAAATTAGCCGGGCATGGTGGCGCCTGCCTGTAATCCCAGCTACTCAGGAGGCTGAGGCAGGAGAATTGCTTGAACCTGGGAGGCGGAGGTTGCAGTGAGCTGAGATCTCGCCACTGCACTCCAGCCTGGGTGACAGAGCAAGACTTCGTCTCAAGAAAAAAAAAAGAGTTTTATAGTCTAAGCTTTTCAATTTACGCCATTGATATCTTTTTTGTTTGTTTGTTTTTTGAGATGGAGTCTTGCTCTGTTGCCCAGGCTGAAGTGCAGTGGTGCAATCTCAGCTCACTATAACCTCCACCTCCTGGGTTCAAGCAATTCTCCTGCCTCAACCTCCCAAGTAGCTGGGATTATAGGTGCACACCACCACGCCCAGCTAATTTTTGTATTTTTAGTAGATGGGGTTTTGCCATGTTGGCCAGGCTGGTCTTGAACTCCTGACCTCAAGTGATCCGCCTGCCTCTGCCTCCCAAAGTGCTGGGATTACAGGCCTCAGCCACCGCAGCCAGCCGCCTTTGATACATTTTGAGTTAATTTTTTAAAATTTATTTTTATTTATTTATTTATTTTATTATACTTTAAGTTCTAGGGTACATGTGCACAACGTGCAGGTTTGTTACATATGTATACATGTGCCATGTTGGTGTGCTGCACCCATTAACTTGTCATTTACATTAGGTATATTTCCTAATGCTATCCCTTCCCACCCCTCAACCCCATGAAGGCCCTAGTGTGTGATGTTCCCCACCCTGTGTCCAAGTGTTCTCATTGTTCAATTCCCACCTATGAGTGAGAATGTGCAGTGTCTGGTTTTCTGTCCTTGCAATAGTTTGCTGAGAATGATGGTTTCCAGCTTCATCCATGTCCCTACAAAGGATACAAACTCATCCTTTCTTATGGCTGCATAGTATTCCATGGTATACATGTGGTACATTTTCTTAATCCAGTCTATCATTGATGGACATTTGGGTTGGTTCCAAGTCTTTGCCATTGTGAATAGTGCCGCAGTAAACATACGTGCATGTGCCTTTATAGCAGTATGATTTATAATCCTTTGGGTATATACCCAGTAATGGGATGGCTGGGTCAAATGGTATTTGTAGTTCTAGATCCTTGAGGAATCGCCAAGTTAATTTTTGTATATGGTACAAGGTAAGGTCCAATTTCATGCTTTTGCTTGTGGATATCCAGTTTTTTAGCACCATTTGTTAAAGACCATTATTTTCACATTGAATGGCCTTGGCATCCTTGTCAAAAATCAATTGACCATATATAAGTGGGTTTATTTTCTTGACTCTCTGATCTATTCCATTCATCTATATGTCTGTCTCTTTGCCACCATCCTCTTTTGATTACTGTAGCTTTGTAGTAAGTTGAAATTAGGAAGCATTAGTCTTTCAAATTTGTTCTTTTTTTTTAAATATTATTTTTTATAGAGATGAGGTCTTACTGTGTTGTCCAGGCTGGTCTCAAACTCCTGGCCTTAAGTGATCCTCCCACCTTGGCCTCCTAAAATGCTGGGATTACAAGTGTGAGGCACCATGCCTAACCTGTTGTTCTTTTTTAAGATTATTTTGACTATTCTGGGTCTCTTGAGATCCCATATTAATTTTAGGATGGGTTTTTGTTTTTAATTTTTGCAAAAAGTGCCATTGAGATTCAATAGGGATTGCATTGAATCTATAGATTGTTTTGGATGAGAAAAACTTTTAATACAAATTTTATGTAATTGTTTTATTATAATAATTATTAGCAAATCAAAGGACTTGATCTTGACAAAATATTAAAAAGCATCTATGATGGAGAGGCTGCCAGAGTAGTCAACTGATGTTCTCCCTGAAGCCATTGAACCCAAAATAACATGGGATGTTTACTTTGAGTATATGTTTTTGAAATATAATCCTTATTTTTTCCTGATTTATCCTCATGTTGACTAATTTGTGAGTGATCAGGATATGTCGTATATTGATTAAATGCTAGAAAGAATATTCTTTATCCTTTATATGATTAGATATGAGCTCAGTCTTGGAAAAATTATCTCGATATGGTATTAAACTTAGATAAATGAACCTGTAGTTATCATTATGATAAAGGAGCAAATCCCAAAAGGGACAGTAGTGGATACATTCTCTTTTTTTGGTTATTATTTATGTATTTATTTATTTAATTAAAAAAAATTTTAATTACTAAATTTTAAAAAATTTTTACATTAAATTTTTTAAATTAAATTTAAATTTAATTAATAATTAATTAAAGACAGCGTCTCTGTCACTCAGGCTTGAATGTAGTGGCACGATCTTGGCTTACTGCACCCTCCACCTCCTGAGCTCAAGCCATCCTCCCACCTTGGTCTCCTAAGTGTAGCTGGGACTGTAGGTGCATGCCACCATGTCTGGCTAATTTTTGTATTTTTTGTAGAGATGGGCTTTGCCATGTTGCCCAGGCTGGTCCTGAACCTCCTGAGCTCAAGCAGTCTGCCTGCGTCTGCCTCCCAAAGTGCTGGGATTACAGGCATGCGCCACTGCACCCAACCCAGTTACTTTTTATTTTGATATAATTTCAAACTTACTGGAAAGTTGTAAGAATAATACAAGGAACTTTTCCCATATATTCTTTTTTTTTTTTTGAGACGGAGTCTCGCTCTGTCGCTCAGGCTGGAGTGGAGTGGCACAGTCTTGGCTCACTGCAACCTCCGCCTCCTGGGTTCAAGCAATTCTCCTGCCTTAGCCCCCCGAGTAGCTGGGATTACAGGCGCCTGCCACCACGCCCAGCTAGTTTTTTTGTATTTTTAGTAGAGATGGGGTTTCACCATGTTGTCCAGGCCAGTCTCAAACTCCCGACCTCAGGCGATCTGCCCTTCTTGGCCTCCCAAAATGCTGGGATTACAGGCGTGAGCCACCAGGTGCGGCCTTCTTCTTCTTCTTCTTCTTCTTCTTTCTTTTTTTTTTTTTTTTTGAGATAGGATCTCACTGTCATCTAACCTTGAGTTAAGTGGCACAGTCACGGTTCACTGCAGCCTCAACTTCCCCAGGCTCAGATGATCCACTTCAGCCTCCTTAGTAGCTGGGACTACAGATGTGCACCACTACACTGGCTAATTTGTTTTTTGTATTTTTTGTAGAGTCAGGATTTTGTCATGTTGCCCAGGCTGGTCTCAAATTCCTGAGCTCGAGCAGTCCTCCTGCCTTGGCCTCCCAAAGTGTTGGGATTACTGGTGCGAGCCACTACGCCTGGCCCATTGGTTTTTAATATATTCACAAAGTTGTATGACCATCAACTAACTATTCTAAAACATTTTAATCACTCCCAAAAGAAGCCGTGTACTCCTTAGCATCTTTTCCCATTCTCACCTTCCCCCAGCCCCTCATAATCACTAATCCACTTTCTGTCTGTATGTATTTGCCTAATCTGGGCATTTTGTATAAACAGAATCATATAATATGTGGTTATTTGTGCCTGATTTCTTTCACTTAACATATTGTTTTCCAGATTTTTACAATATTGTAGCAGGTATCAGTACTTTTTGTTTTGTTTTTGAGTCCAAGTCTTGCTCTGTCACCCAGGCTGCAGTGCAGTGGGGCAGTCATATCTCACTGCAGCCTCCAGTTCCTGGGCTCAAGTGATTCTCGTGCCTCAGCCTCGTGAATAGCTGGGATTACAGGCATGTGCCAACACTCCTGGCTAATTTTTATATTTTTAGTAGAGACAGGGTTTCACCATGTTGCCCAGGCTGGTCTCGAACTCCTGGCCTCTAGTGATCCACCTGCCTTGGCCTCCCACAGTGCTGGAGTTATAGGCATGAGCCATCATACCCGTCCTACTGCCAATTCTCTGCAGCTGTGCTATTTAACATTCCTACCAGCAATGTACAAGAGTTCCATTCTTCTCATCTTCACTAACATTTATTTTTCTTTCTTTTCTTTCTTTTTTTTTTATTACAGCCATTCTAGTGAGTGTGAGGTGGTATCTAATTGTGGTTTTGATTTGCATTTTCCTAATGATTAATGATGTTGAGCATCTTTTCATGTGCTTATTGGTCATATGTATATCTTTGAAGAAATATCTATTCAAATATTTTTCCTATTGATTGGGTTTTTTTTATAGTTATGTGTTTGTTTTTCCTTTTCTTTTTTTTATTTGTTTTAGGAAAAAAATTCTGGATGCTAGTTCCTTAACAGATCCATGATTTGCAAATATTTTCTCCCATTCTGTGAGTTGTCTTCATCATTTTCTTTCTTTTTTTTTTTTTTTTTTGAGACGGTCTCACTCTGTCACCCAGGCTGGAATGTAGTTGCCCAATCATAGCTCACTGAAGCCTCAAACTCCTGGGCTCAAGTGATCCTCCGACTTCAGCTTCCAGAATAGTTGGAACTATCAGCATGTGCTACTGTGCCTGGCTGATTTTTAATTTTTTTGTGGAGATGGAGTATCAGTATATTGCCCAGACTGGTCTTGAGGTCTTGAACTCCTAAGCTCAAGTGATTCTCCTGCCTCTTTCTTTCTCTTTCTTTTCTTTTCTTTTCTTTTCTTTTCTTTTTTCTTTTCTTCCTTCCTTCCTTCTTTCTGTCCTTCCATCCTTCCTTCCTTCTTTCTTTCCTTCTATCTTTCCTTCCTTCCCCCTCCCCTCCCCTCCCCTCTCCACATGGTCTCCCTCCGTCTGTTGCCCAGGCTGGAATGTAGTTGCTCCATCATGGCTCACTGCAGCCTCAGCCTCTCAGGCTCAAACAGTTCTCCCCTCAGCCTCCCAAGTAGCTGGACTACAGGTGCACACCACCATGCCCAGCTAATTTTACTGTTTGTACAGACGAGGTCTCACCATTTTGCCCAGGCTGGTCTCAAACTCCTGGCCTCAGGCAGTCCTCCCGCCTTGGCCTCTCAAAGTGCTGGGATTATACGCATGAGCCACCATACCCAGTCTTGTCTTCACTTTCTTGTGTCACTTGAAGTTTAAAAATTTTGATGACGCCCAATTTATATATTTATCTTTTTGATTGTGCTCTTATTGTCATGTCTAAGAAACCATTGTGTAATCCAAGATGACAAAGATTTATGATTTATGCCTGTTTTCTTCTGAGACTTGTATAGTTTTAGCTCTTACATTTAGGTCTTTGATCCAATTTGAGTTAATTTTTATATATAAGGTGTGAGGTAGAGGTCTAACTTGATTCTTTTGAATGTGTATACCCTGTTTTTTCAGCATAAAGTGTTGAAAAGACTATTTCTATCCCCCTTGAACTGTCTTGGCACCCTTTTCAAAAATCAGTTGACTACATGTGAGGGTTTATTTCTGGACTGTTTATTCTATTCATTGATTTATATGTCTCCCTATGCCAGTTCCACACTGTCTTGATTACTATAGCTTTTTGCATTAAGTGTTGAAATGAGAAAGTGTAAGTCTTCTGACTTTGTTATTTTTCATGGTTGTTTTGGTTATTCTGGGTTATTGGTTATATTCTTGTTCTCTTGATGTGGTCTTTAGGAGAGGTATAGTAGGAGGTGTTTAATATGATGCAGAATTTGTGGTAATAAACAAATAATTCAACCCTCTCCTTCCCACTTCCATAACATTCTAGCCCTTGAAATTTCTGTACCCTCTATATGCTATAGGTGGGGAGAAATTCATGTAATTTAAACCATGTAATTTAAATTTGCCAGACTGCTAGGAGAGCAAGTTGTAGTATCAGTGTTTGTTTTCCTTTTTTTAACCCGTTTACCCTGTGCATCCCCTCTCTCACAAAGCTTGAGTATATGTTTTAGAAGAGATAAGACCGAAGAGGAAGGATATGGTTGGTTTGGGTAGTTGTCTTCTGAGTGGACTAGTCTCCAAGAAGAATATGGACAGAATTTCTTTTTCCTGGGCAATAAACAAATGGATAATTGGAATAAACTATAAAACATGGTAATTAGAGTTTTTACTTTTTTTTTTTTTTGAGACACAGTTTCACTCTTGTCGCCCAGGCTGGCGTGCAGTGGCGTGATCTCGGCTCACTGCAACCTCTCCCTCCTGGGTTCAAGCGATTATCCTGCCTTAGCCTCCTGAGTAGCTGGGATTACAGGGGCCGGCCACCACGCCCAGCTAATTTTTGTATTTTTAGTAGAGACGAGGTTTCACCATGTTAGCCAGACTGTTCTCAAACTCCTGACCTCAAGTGATCCACCCACCTTGGCCTCCCAAAGTGTTGGGATTACAGGCTTGAGCCACTGTGCCGGGCCGAGTTTTTGCGTCTTGTAACACTTGCTTAAGGAGGTATAAATTCAATGTTTAAGTAACATACAATTTGACTCCCAAGCCAGTATTGTCACAGTCTTATCACTTGCTCTAATGCTTCTAGTTTTGTTAGGTTACTAATTATTTCAGCTCAATGAACAATAAGAGTCTGTACTATATTTTGGTACCTGTCTTACTTGGGACTTCACTGATAGGTTAGCAATGAAAAGTTTATTTTCTTTTAGTTTGAAGAGACCATTATTTGAGGCTATACTTAAAATCATGGATTTGACCTATTACCAACCCCTCAACAGAATTCAGAATTATATGATGATATAGTATCACAAGTATTATTGTATATTATCTCCTTGTTGCTGATCTATTGAAATTATTCACTCATTCTCTACAGAAGAAAATCTTGGTTAATTTGGGGTAGGACTTCTTCATGAACTCACATTTTGCAAAACAGAATTATGTCGTTTAAAGGTTAGAGTCCTTGGTAGTTTAAGAATTCTGATTGGTATTTTAGAGTGGATTGATTGATTGAGATGGAGTTTCACTCTTGTCGCCCAGGCTGGAGTGCAGTGGCACGATCTTGGCTCATTGCAACTTCCGCCTCCCGGGTTCAAGCAATTTTCCTACTTCACCCTCTCGAGTAGCTGGGATTACAGGTGCCCACCACCACGCCCGGCTAATTTTTTGTATTTTTTAGCAGAGATGGGGTTTCACCATGTTGGGCAGGCTGGTCTCAAACTCCTGACCTCAGGTGATCTGCCTGCCTCTGCATCCCAAGGTGCTGGGATTATAGGCATCAGCCACCACACCTGGCCTAGAGTGGATTTATTTATTCACAATTATTTATTTAGAGCCTACTATTTGTTAAGCTTTGTGCTAGGCTTTGGACTACAAAGATGAAAAAATGTTCCCTGCCCTTAAAGATATCAGTCTTCCAGCACTTTAGGGGGCTGAGGCACTTTATATTCTGGGCGGATCATGAGGTCAGGAGTTCGAGACCAGCCTGATCAACATGGTGAAACCCTGTCTCTACTAAAAATACAAAAAGATTAGCAGGGTGTAGTGGTGCGCACCTGTAATCCCAGCTACTCAGGAGGCTGAGGCAAGAGAATCACTTGAACGTGGGAGGTGGAGGTTGCAGTGAGCCAAGATCGCACCATTGCACTCCAGCCTGGGTGATGCAGCAAGACTCTGTCTTGGGGGGGGGAAAAAGACATCAGTCTTTTCAGGAATATTAATATTCCTGGTAATGAAAAAAGAAGGTAAATTATTGTTTATTTTTTGAGACAGAGTCTCGCTCTTTCGCCCAGGCTGGAGTGCAGTGGTGCGATCATGGCTCACTGCAAACTCTACCTCCTGGGTTCAAGCAATCCTCCCACCTCAAACCTCCCCTTCCACACCCCACCCCTGCAGCTGTTACTACAGGCATCCACAGCCACACTCCACACTCGGCTAATTTTAAAATATTTTTTGGTGGAGGTGAGGTCTCGATACCTAGGGTGGTTTAGAACTTGTGGCCTTAAGTGATCGTCCTGCCTTGGCCTTCCAAACTGCAGGGATTACAGCCATGAGCCCCCATGCTCAGCCTATTTATTCAAATTATATTTGTCCTTCTAAACTCTTTTTAGATATTAATAAATTGTATTTGAGTGTTCTAGGCATTGTGCACTTTAATTGCATCACCTCATTTAATTTTCTCATGGTTCTGTGACAGTCTAAGATACCAAATTCAATATGTGGATCATTGCCCTGTGATAGTTGGATGATCATGCCAAAGATTGATATTTGAGTGTCTTGCTTCAGGAGATTGATGGGCTCTAAGTGGCAGGTTTAAAGGGGCAGTAATTTAAAATGGAAGGATGCATAGTCCATCAGCATAAGATTGTCTTGTGCTTATTTTTGAGCAAAACCACAACTGCTCCTTATCATGTTCTATAAACTCGCCAAGCCTGTGATGCTTCAGGGCCTTTGGCAGTTCTAGTTCCCTCTGTCAGGTACATTCTCCTCTTAGATATCCACGTGGCTTCCCTTTCACTTCTATTATGTTTCATTTAAGAAACCTTCCAACCATTAATACCTACTGTGTGTATATTGCATAAACATCTCAGGCTCATTAATTCTAAAACTAAACTCATACTTTCCCCTTGCACTCCACTATGATGAATGTGTCCCCCAAAGTTCATGTGTTATAAACTTGGTTCCTAGTTCAACAGTGTTAGGAGGTTGGGCCTAATAAGAGGTGACTGAGTCATTAGGACTTCTCACGGGAGCTGGTTAACTATCCTGAGTGGCTTTATTATAAAGCATATTTGGCCGCCTCTTTAATTAGCTCTCTCTCCCATGCTGTCTTGTCATTCTGTCACTCTTTTGGCGAAAATCCTTCCCGTTTCTTAGATAAAGGATCCAAATTCCTTGGTATGGCAGACATAGTTATTTAGGATTTGGCATTGTCTATCTTTCCAACTATATCCTTATACTCTCTTTGCTTTTTATATTCTAGCCATACTAAATTGCTGTGGTTCTTTGAACATATCAAGCTCTTATATACCCTGGTATATATACTTCCACTGCTTTGGCATCAAGAATAATAATACTAGCTACTATATATATATATAGAGAGAGAGAGAGAGAGAGATTGATGTATCACACACACATCTATATACACACACGCACTCATCTAGACAAGATCTTGTTCTGTCATCCAGGCTGGAATACAGTGGCTTGATCACGGTTCAGTGTAGCCTTGAACTCCTGGGTTCAAGTCATCTTCCCGCCTCAGCCTCCCAAGTAGCTCTGACTCCACCGGTACATGCTAGTATGTCTGGCTATTTTTAATTTTTAATTTTGTTCTTTGTAGAGATGATATGTTCAAAGAACTACAGCAGTTTGGTATGGCTAGAATATAAAAAGCAAATAGAATACAACAAGGATATAGTTGGAAAGATAGTCAAAGCCAAATCCTAAATAACTATATATGCCATACAAAGAAATTTGGATCCTTTACCTAAGAAATGGGAAGGATTTTGGCCAAAGGAGTGATATGATTGAACTGGCATTAGAGTTAGTGGGCTTGATAATCTGTTACATTTAATTTAAATTCCAAAGCTATTTTCTGACCATATGATTGTTAGGACAGCTGTAGATTTTCTGTTCACTACACTGGTTAGTATTTGTTTTAGTTATATTCTGTTGTTTAGAAGATTCACTTCATCCACTTTGGTGTAGTGAAAAGGGTGTAAACTTTGTTGTCTGAAACACATAGCTTCAGATCCTCACATGGTTATGTGATCTTGGGCCAGTCACTTAACATTAAGTAGTTAAGATGGTTGAATAAAATAATATGGAAAAGGCTGATACATATGAGACATTTTATTAATGGTAGCCTATTATGTTTTTAAAGGTACTTAATAGTAGATTTTTAAAAAGATTTTTCCTTCTCCTGCTTTCAGTTAGAGACTTCAAAAGATAATAGATTCTGTGTTAAAGCTATAGTTTAAAAATGAAGTTTTTGTGTTCGAGCAAAGTGGGGATAATTTTCTTCAGCTTTAACTTAGATTTAGGAAAAGCATGATGGTTCTTTCTTGTGCTATGTGAAGCTAACCAATTTCAGAAAACCCAAGATATGATTTCTGTTTTTTATTACTATTTTTTATTAAGACAAGGTCTTGCACTTTTGCCCAGGCTGGAGTGCAGTGGTGTGATCATGGCTCATGCAGCCTCCACCTTCTCCAGCTCAAATGATCCTGCCACCTCAGCCTCCCAAGTAGCTGGGACTATAGATATGCACCACCATGCCCAGCTAATTTTTGTTTTTTGTAGAGACAGGGTTTCATCCTGTTGCCCAGGCTGGTTTCTAACTCCTGAGCTCAAGCAGTCTGCCCACCTTAGCCTCGCTAAGTGCTGGGATTACAGGCATGACCCACTGCCCCAGGCTTCTTTTCTGTTTTTTGAGAAGGGGGGATTGTGAGTCTGAGATTGGGTGGGAATAAAGTTTTCATTGTAGAAAGAACCTTGAAAAGCTTTTATGTTAATGAATATAGACTTTTTATTCCAGTATTTTAAGATGTCGTTGCTGAGTATATTAGGCCTTTTTGTAACAACAAAACTCACTCCTAAGTTTGTCATTATTTGGTGCTAAATTACAACAGTATTACTTTTTGCCTTTGAGTGGATCTTAGAGCATGATTATGGTGGTTGCTACTGCTGGAATTTTGGAGTACTTGTGTGTTTTGCAAAAAGGAATTGTTATGTCCTTCAGTAATTACTTCTTGGAACACTGGCACATCCTTTTTGCTGTTCTGAGTAGAGATCAACAATAGGCATTCCAAAATGGTGCTGATCCTGACTTAAAGTGGAGGGCTCACATTGGGTAGGGGAAGGATAAGACATGTTGGCCTGTTCAAATATACATAAGAAAAAGAGGACTAGCGAGTACATGTTTTAAAAGAGGTATATTTTGGATGTTTAAAATACCTTCCCATTTTAAATGATCAAATCTGAATTTCTTAAGGGAGCTTCTTTTTTCGAGACAGAGTCTCGCTCTGTAGCCCAGGCTGGAGTACGGTGGCATGATCTTGGCTCACTGCAACTTCTGCCTCCTAGACTCAAGCAGTCCTCCTGCCTCAGGCTCCCTAGTAGCTGGGACTACAGGCACACACCACCACGCCTGGCTAATTTGTGTATTTTTGGTAGAGACAGGATTTTGCCATGTTGCCCAGGCTGGTCTCGAACTCCTAACCTCAGGTGATCTGCCTGCCTCAGCCTTCCAAAGTGCTGGGGTTACAAGGTGTGAGCCACTGCGCCCAGCTGGGAGCTTCATTTTTGAAGGTTGATGAGGAGAGGTAGAATGAGATAAAGGTTTAGTCTTTCCTTGAACTTTTTCATAGCTCCAGTTGAAATTCATGAGAGTGATGATGACTCTTTGTTTTGTTTTTTTTAATTAACCAGACTAGAATATTATTTTTATTTTTATTTTTATTGAGATGGAGTCTTGCTCTGTTGCCCAGGTTGGAGTGCAGTGGCGTGGTCTTGGCTCACTGCAACCTCTGCTGCCTGGGTTCAAGTGATTCTCGTGTGTCAGCCTCTCGAGTAGCTGTGACTACAGGCACGCACCATGAGGTCTGGCAAAATTTTTTTGTATTTTTAGTAGAGACAGAGTTTCACCATGTTGGCCAGTCTGGTCTCGAACTCCTGACCTCAGGTGATTCCACTAGCCTCGGCCTCCCAAAGCGCTGGGATTACAGGCCTGAGCTACCATGCCCGGCCTAGAATTTTTTTTTTTTTTTTTTGAGATGGAGCCTTGCTCTGTTGCCCAGGCTGAAGTGCCGTGGCATGATCTCGGTTCACTGTAACCTCCACCTCCCGTGTTCAAGCAATTCTCCTGCCTCAGCTTCCCGAGTAGCTGGGACTACAGGCGCCCGCCACCACGCCCGGCTAATTTTTGTATTTTTAGTAGTGACGGGGTTTCACCATATTGGCCAGGCTGGTGTTGATTTCCTGACCTGGTGATCCACCCACCTCGGCCTCCCAAAGTGCTGGGATTACAGGCATGAGCCACCGCGCCCGGCCTGGCCTAGAATATTCTTAAAGGATACCAGAAATGAAATTTGTGGCTACTGATATTTGACTCTGTAACTCAAAATATAAATTTATTTAACATGTTAAAAGTAAAAATTTCATAATCCAATTCCAAGGACTCTGTAGAAAACAATCTATTTTTCATTTATATTTAAGAGCTTGGCTGGTGTTCTTTTTTTGTTCCCTGCATTGTATGACCACAGGACTAGAGAATACATAAACAAATATGTGTAATGTACATGTTTTATGATAGAATATTATTTTTTACTATTAATAACTTATTTTCTCTGTTAGCTAGCAATTACTATTTCTAGAAATACAGTCTGAGAGAAGTTAACAATTAGTTATTGACCAATGTAATATGAGATTTTATTATTTTATTATTACAGTATAAGACTTAAAGCATATTACTGTTATTGGAAGTTTTAATTATAGCGCTACATAGAAACTGTTTTAAAGTGGAAGTGAGTTTTGGTTAAATCATAGCTGGATCAATAAATGATTTTTCAAACTAGACTTTGGCCAGAGTGACTGACTGTTCTTTTAAGTGATAATAGCTGAGTCTGTGGTAATCTCCTTTGGTAACTGTTGCATCCAGTGGTTCATTTCTGAAGTGTCAAAATGGAATAAAAATGGGACAAAATGCTTGTTCCCCTTCTCCCTATTCCTCCCTTTTGTTTGTTTTAGTTGAAGCTAAAAACCACACTCCCACACTCCTTGTTATATATATATTTTTTAGGCAAGAAGGAAAAATAACCTTTTGAGGAAGAAGACAAAGGATTTTGTCTTTAGTATTTCAGGAGATATAAGGGAAAAACAGATAGTTTTTGATGGGCCATATTCCTTTACCACTCTTTTTCCTCCACCCTTTATTCTTGTACCTAGTCAGAGGTAGGAAAACAGATTCTTCGGTGTTTAGAACTTGCCTTTGGCAAAAAATAATACTGCTATAAGTGGATGTATTTATTTGCTGCTGAATGTAGCTACTGAATAGAGATGAGCTATGTAACAGTATCATCAGGCAATAAGAACATTGCTGTGATGTTATAGCTATATGTAAGAAAGTATAAGGCTTTTATATTCATTTGCTTGATGAAGACTAATTTCATTAGACATACTATTATTTTGGGCTTATCTGTTATATATAGACATGGTTTCTGTACTCTGTCACCAAGGCTTTTATATTAAGTATACAGAATTTGTCATATTTCACATATCTCCACATAGCTATAAATGGTTTCCATCTTTTTTTTTTTTTTGACAGAGTCTCACTCTGTTGCCCAGGGTCCAGGTTGAAGTGGAATGGCATGATCATGGCATGTAGCAGCCTCAACCTCCTGGGCTCAGGTGAGCCTCCCACCTCAGTTTCCTGAGTAGCTGGAACCACAGGCGCACGGCCACCATGCCTGGCTAATTTTTAAAAATTATTTTTTGTAGAGACAAGGGCTCACTAATGTTGCCCAGGCTGGTCTTGAACTCCTGGGTTCAAGCAGTCCTCCTCCCTCAGTCTCCCAAAGTGTTGGGATTACAGGCATCGGCCACATGTATTCAGCCAGCTGTATTTTGAAGTAATGCTAATGCAATCTGAATTGTAAGAGTATGTTTCAGCAGATTTATTAGGTAAGATATTTGTGAACTGCCAAAAGTAATCTCTCAAATATTTCCAAAATAATAAGCATAATGGGATATTTTGTCCTTTTATTGATTCCACATTGAGACAGACATTTTTAAAGTTATAAAGAGGGTAGGACAAGGGAAACAGTAGTGCTTTTTGGGAAATCTGATTGATACAAATGTATTCATATCATTTATCTGTATGGTTTTGTATTAACTATAACTCATTCTTGGTTTTTTTCCCACAAGTATTTTGGATATTTAAAATTTTATCATATGGGTCAGATCTTAGATGTAAAATGCATAAAACCACACTCAAAAGTTCAAGTGAGTGCTGATAAAATGCATCATGTTAGATTCTCAGTACGATTCTTCCACTTTGAAAAGGTAGAGAAAATAGACACTATGGTGAGGGACAGGACAAAAGAATTGTAATTATACAGAATCATGTTCTAAAAATTATATTTATATGGTGGTTTATTGTTTCAAAACGCTTTTACCTTCATTACCTCATTTCAGGATTTCAATAGCACCGTAAGGTAGGTGGGGCAGATAGTGTCTTTGTTTATTGAGGGAGAAATGGAATGTCAGAAAGTTTGAGTATTATGTCTGAATTTACACACAATGCCTGATAGAACTGGTACTTGAACCTTATTCTTTGATCTCCAGTGTAATATTCTCTCCATTATTTCTTACTGCCTAATTGAAACTTGAGTTTACATCCACTGTAAGACATAGAATTAACTCAATAAATTGTCTTATGCATTATATTTTCAGATAAGTTATAAGCCTCTGAAGCAAGGGACACATCATCATTTTGTATTTTTCTTCTGAAATTGATTCTTCCCAAGCACTTAGGAATGTGCCATCTTATTTACCTGACACCCAGGAAGTCATTGCTACTGGTTCTTTCTCTCTCTAATGGTGGTAATCAGGCAGGCAATGAACAATCTGTCACCTTTTGTGTGGTCTACTGAAATCTATTCCTAGTTGTTCTTTCTAGCCTAATGCCATAGTTGTATTCTAGGTACCTTATATCTTTTAAAAATTGAGATATAATTCATATGCCATAAGATATAGCATTTTAAAGTCTACATTTCAGTGATTTTTAGTATATTTATAAGGTTGTATAGCAATCACTACTATCGAATATCAGAATATTTTCATCAATCCAAAAAGAAACTTCAGACTCACTTACAGTCACTCCTATTCTTCCCTTCTCCACTCCCCAGGCAACCTATTGTCTTTTTCTATGGATTTGCCTATGCTGGACATTTCATATAAATGGCATCATATAATGGGACCTTTTGTGTCTCCCTTCTTTCACTAAACATAATGTTTTTGAGGTTCATCTATATCATGTATTTATTCCTTTTGATGGCTGCATAATATTCAGTTGCATGGATATATATCATATTTTGTTTATTCATCTACTGATGGACATTTGGGTTGTTTCTACTTTTTGGCTGTTATAAAGAATGCAGGTATGAACATTTGTGTTTAAGTTTTTGTATGAACATGTATATTTTTAATTCTCCTAGGTATATACCTAAGAAGTAGAATTATTGGGTCATATGGTAATTCTATGTTTAACTTTTGAAGAAATGTCAAACTGTTTCCACAGTGGCTACACCACTATGTTTCCACCAGCAATGCAGAAAGACCTTATATTAATTTTTTTTTTAAGAGACAGTGTCTTGCTCTGTCATCCACATGGAATGCAGTCGTACAGTCATAGCTCAGTGTAACTTTGAACTTCTGGGCTCAAATGATCCACCTCAGCCTCATGAGTAGCTGGGACTACAGTTTTATGCCATGACACTAGGTTAATTTTAAAATTTTTTGTAGAGACAAAGTCTCACTAGGTTCCCAGACTGGTCTTAAACTCCTGACCTCAAATGATACCCCCACCCTGGCTTCCCAAAGTGCTGGGTTTATAGACGTGAGCCACTGTGCTCGGCTCACACCTTACATTTTTTGAGTGGACAATTCATCTCCAAGCCCCCTCCCCCCCCAAAAAAAAAACGGGTTTCTTTTGGAGATAGTCTTGCCATGTTGCCCAGGCTGGAGTGCAGTGCCACAGTCTCAGCTCACTGCAACCTCTGCCTCCTGGGTTCAAGTGATTCTTGTGTCTTAGCCTCCCAAATAGCTGATTACAATCATGTGCCACCACACCCAGCTAATTTTGTATTTTTAGTACAGATAGGGTTTCACCATGTTGACCAGGCTAGTCTCGAACTCTTGGCCTCAAGTGATCTGTCCACTTTGGCTTCCCAAAGTGTGGAATTACAGGCATGAGCCACCACACCCACCCTCCAAGCCTATTTTTTATTTCATTTTCTGCCTCTATCTGAAATATACTTCCTCTTCTGCCCACCTCTACCCCTATGTCTAACTACCTATTGAAATTCTGTGCATCCTTCAAAGCCTAGTTCAAATGCTGCTTCTTGTGCAAAGTCTTCACAGGTTATTAGGGCTGGAAGTGATTTCTCCCTCATTAGTGCATATAGTTGTATCATTTATTTCTCTTTGAGGCCTTTTGTAATAGTTGTTGGAGTCTTTCTTATTTCTTCTACCACATTTTTGTGTTATCATAGTGAGAGAGACATATATATATATATCTAAAATGGGCCTTTAGTAAATATTGAGAGAATGAGAGACTACTGGAAATCCTTAACTTGGCTTTTTAAAATGTTACATGAGACATCTAATATTTATAAAATAGGAATATTAATATCTAAATACCATTTTAAATAAATAATTTTATAATTTTTCCACTGGAATGATGTTTTTACCTGTCCTCCCAACTGGCAGGTATGTATATCTGCAAATATCTCCTAATTTCTTGGCCTTGCATTAAGCTGTTGTATGAGCAGTTGCTTTTCAAGGTCATTTGACAACTGGTTGCCTGCATTTATCTATTGGATCTGGCATCTTTGTCTGTAGTTACATGTTAAAGAAGCTGTGTTACAGTATAGCTCAATGTTTTTAGGTCTGAAGTTAAAGATTCATTTTGTAAAATTATAGTACATCATTAGATAATAAAATAAATTATTTTAACTTTACTGTCTTTATTAGGCTATATTTATTTGGTGTCCATTGTGAAAATTGATGACCAACTAGCCAGATATGCCAAATAATATAGTCCAGATACTGTGGGCCTTTGTTTATAAATGTGTGGTATCCTAGTGGTTAAAAGCATGGACTCTGTAGGTATGTGGCCTGAGTTTGAAACCTTATTTTTTTTATTTGTTAGCTGTGTGACCTTGAAGAAGTACGTAATCTTTCTGTTCCTGATGCTTTTCTCTATCTACAAATATGTTAACTTTTCCTGGCTATACATATTTGCATATTACAGTAATATATATAGTATATATATAATCCATATATTATACAAATTACATGTATGCCATACATGTTATACGTATATACGTATATATGTATATTATATACATTATATATATTATGTAAATAATATACATATTACATATTACTCGAGTACTCGTGTTCATATTTACATATATACACATATACATTTAGCAAAATAAGAATCATACTGTTTTGAATCTTGTGCATTTTACTTAATTTTATGAATATTCTCATATGCCATTAAATATGCTTCAAAAACTTTTTTTAAAATTTTTTATTTCTTCTCACAGCTTTTGTTTTTAATGACTGCATAGTAGTCCATCATGTAAATGTACAACATGTATTTCCCAAATTCTGTATTATAATTTTTCCTCATTTTTGGAATTTCAGTTAATGCTGCAGTGAACATCCTTGCACATTAATTTTTGTCTGGCTTTCAGATAATTTTTTAGTGAGCTTTTTAAGGTATTTTGATACACATTTCCAAATTGCTTCCCAGAAGGGTTGTATATATTTTATTTAAGAAAATTCATTTTGAATTAATTTTATTTGAAATTGGAGGGTTACATGTTTATTTTTGTAAGTTGATTTTTGCTTATACCATTCATTCATTTCAACAAGTATGTATTAAATTCATACTATGTGCCAGGTATTTGTAGGCCCAAAGTATAGCACTGTAAACAAAGTACAGTTTTTAACCTCATGGAGTGTTCGTGTCTAAAGGACTCCAGGTATCAGTGGGTTAGTTTTTATTTTCCCTTATTTCAGAGTCAGAATTGAATAAATTATTTTGAAAAGAGGAAAACTTTTCTCTTAATGACCTATCTATGCTATCAAGTGTTTTGTTGTTGTTGTTATTGTTGTTTTTCTATTCTATCTAGTCTATATAGATTTTCTCAGGGTTATGTTCATGTACTTGTTTCAATAAAAAGTAAATGCTTTTATTTTTTTTTTGAGATGGAGTTTTTGCTGTGTTGCCCAGGCTGAAGTGCAATGGCACGATCTCGGCTCACAGCAACCTGCATCTTCTCCTGGGTTCAAGCGATTCTCCTGCCTCAGCCTCCTGAGTAGCTGGGATTACAGGCACCCCCCACCATGCCCAGCTAATTTTTATATTTTTAGTAGAAATGAGGTTTCACCATGTTGGCCAGGATGGTCTCAAACTCTTGACCCCAGGTAATCCCCCTGCCTCAGCCTTCCAAAGTGCTAGGATTACAGGTGTGAGCCACTGCGCCCAGCCCCTCCTTTTCTTTTTTTAGTATTAATTTTTTTTTTTTTTAATAGATACAGGGTTTCACCTTGTTGCCCAGGCTGGTCTTAAACTCCTGAGCTCAAGCGGTCTGCCCGTCTGGCCCTCCCAAACTGCTAGGATCACAGGCGTGGGCCACTGTGACTGGCCTTAATATTGCTTTTCATGCTCTGTATTAGTCACAGAAGATACAATGCTCTTGAGGAAACTTTAGTGTATGTGTGTTATACCTGTAGTCATGTCTGAAGGTAAACAGTCACAATGTCCTTCAAAGTCCATTCCCATAATCCCTTGTTTCTATAATAATTTTTCTGCTTATATTTAAGTTCTAATTAAGAAGTCATATTACCTTAAATTGTAGTTATTCTAATCATATTGATATCAGTTTCATAGATATTGCATCTTTATTTCATTAACAGGTTGAATCATTTATTTTGGACCAAGAAGATCTGGATAACCCAGTGCTTAAAACAACATCAGAGATATTCTTATCAAGTACTTCAGAAGGAGCAGACTTACGCACTGTGGATCCAGAGACACAGGCACGACTAGAAGCGTTGCTAGAAGCAGCAGGTACTTTATTTTTTGTTTTATCTTTTTCATATCTTTAAAAGTCTAGATAGATCTCTTTACAGTTACATGAGATTATCCCAAAATTCTATAACATTATACAAAATTTAAAATCTCTAAGATTTATTTTACTTTTTATCTCCTAAAGAAAATGTTCACATTTTGTATTTCTGGGCTCAATTCATATATTTTTAAGGTATTAAGATAATCAGGGCTGGGTGCAGTGGCTCACACCTGTAATCCCAGCACTTTGGGAGGCCGAGACGGGTGGATCACGAGGTCAGGAGATTGAGACCATCTTGGCTAACACGGTGAAACCCCGTTTTTACTAAAAATACAAAAAATTAGCCGGGCGTGTTGGCGGGCGCCTGTAGTCCCAGCTACTCGGGAGGCTGAGGCAGGAGAATGGCGTGAACCCAGGAGGCAGAGCTTGCAGTGAGCTGAGATCGCGCCACTGCATTCCAGCCTGGGGGACACAGCGAGACTCCGTCTCAAAAAAAAAAAAGATAATCAGTGTCCGGGCGCAGTGGCTCATGCCTGTAATCCCAGCACTTTGGGAGGCCGAGGCAGGCGGATTGCCGGAGCTCAGAGTTCAAGACCAACGTGGGCAACATGGTGAAACCCTATCTCTACTAAAATAGAAAAAAATTAGCCGGGTGTGGTGGTGTGCGCCTGTAGTCCCAGCTACTCGGGCAACTGAGGCAGGAGAATTGCTTGAACCCTAGAGGGGGAGGTTGCAGTGAGCCAAGATCACGCCATAGCACTCCATCCTGGGCAACAGAGCGAGACTCCGTCTGAAAAAAAAAAAAAAAAAAAAGATAATCAGTTAGTTATCAAGGAAAACTTACCTGTTAGCCATTATAAAATAAAAATGTGGGAGATAAATTTAGTTAATCAGTTTATGATTTCTTTATCTGTACTGATTTAGGGAGCTGCATGTTGATTACTTGTGTATTCACTTTAATCTATGTTTAACTTGATTTTAAATAGCTAATTTTTTTATATGTAATACATATTATAAAATAGCTAAAGCAATGTGAAATAAGTAGATAACGAAACCTTCCCATTTTCTGTCAAGGTTTACATATACTTCTAGACTTTTCTCCTTATGATAATATAAATACATGTATATGTTTGAACATACATGATTGTTAAAAATGAAGTAGGAATAATACACAAAATACAACTTTTTTTCCCCATATAATTTATTGTGGGTATCCTTCCATGACAGTTTATGTTGATCTTTCTCCTTTTATTGAAGGGTACCATAATATTCTGTTGCTTGGATGAACCATAATTAATTTTACCAATTTTAGCTTATATACAGTTTTTCAATATCACAAATAATGCTATCGTTTATAGCCTTATATATCTGTAACTTTTCTTACTTGTGCAAGTATCTCTTTAGGACAGATTTTTAGAAAGTGTTATCAATGGGTAAGAATACATTTGCATTTAAAATTTTGACAACTGGCTGGGCGCCATGGCTCATGCCTGTAATCCCAGCACTTCGGGAGGCCGAGGCAGGTGGATCACTTGAGGTCAGGAGTTCGAGACCAGCCTGGCCAACATGGTGAAACCTCGTCTTTACTAAAAAAAAGTACAAAAATTAACTGGGTGTGGTGGTGCACACCTGTAATCCCAGCTACTCGAGAGGCTGAGGCAGGAGAATCGCTTGAATCCAGGAGGCGGAGGTTGCGGTGAGTCGGGATCGTGCCACTGCACTTCAGTCTGGGTGACAGAGCAAGACTCCGTCTCAAAAAATAAGTAAAATAAAATTTTGACAACTATTATTAAATTAGTTCCTCAAGTTTGTGTCTGTATTTATTTCTTTATTCACTCAAAAATCAACAATTTTTGAGAGGGCCTGTGCTCAGACATTGTTTTGTCAGTTTCATAAATGAAAAATACCTCACCATTTTAGTTTGCATTCATGTTATATCATTAGTAGATTGTGTGGTAGCTGTTTATAAATGATGATATAAATTCGTTGGGTGTTGTGTATATAATTTTTTAATTTTAATTTTATTTGTAAGAATGAATTTAATTTAAAATGTTGCCCCAGAAGATGGTTGTGACCAAAGGAAGAAACAATTGAATTGTTTGTTATAATATTACAGACTGTCTCCCCTCTGAAGATACTACTGAAAATAGTAAAGACAGATATCCTGTACTAGAGATCTTATGGTGTGACTATGTATTTTGAAAGAAATCTCATTTGTTTGATAGACAGCATCATATGAAGTTACATGTGGATTAGGTAGAGGACAAATTAATATTATGTGCATTGTAAAGGTAGAAAGACTAAAACATAGGTGGTTATGCCATGGCCTTTTGACATTAGTGGCAGAATTGAAATGATGAACCTATCTTCTGTCAACCTAACCCATGGATTCTATACCATTTCTTTTTCCTAGGTAATAGTGTTTAGAAATATAATTACAATTTGCACTTTTATACTTTTTTTTTTGTTCTGCACTACCTGATTGATTGATGCACACTGAAGGAATTGGCAAATTGTCAACTGCTGATGGTAAAGCTTTTGCAGATCCCGAGGTACTCCGGAGACTGACATCCTCAGTTAGTTGTGCACTGGATGAAGCTGCTGCTGCACTGACACGGATGAAAGCAGAAAACAGCCACAATGCAGGACAAGTGGACACGTATGTGTTTAATGACTTTTGGATATTAGACATTTTCTTGAATAGATTTTGGGGAAGTAGCCAATTTTGGTAAAATATATTTTTTGGTGGAGCTTATAAACTTTAGCTAAATGGATATTACATTTTAAGTGGATATATAAATGTATATGTATTATGTAGCTATACAAATGGATATTTTTGTTTCTTCATTCAGCTCTTATTCGTTGAGCATTCTTGTGGAATGTATTACACTAGAGTCTCTGAGAAATCCAAACTGAATAAGATCTGTTTTCCAGTTATAAGGAAGTTACTTATTCTAAAAGTTATTATAGTAAATGCTAAACTGATTGCTTGAGTACTAATACATGAAACGAGTTACTAATGCAGTAGTCTAGTTGCTTGCTACTCAAATATGGTCCATGGACTAGCAGTATCAGCATCACCTCAGAGCTTGTGAGAAGTGCAGAATCCCGGGCACTACTCCATATCTACTGAATCAGAATCTGCATTTTAACAAGAAATATGAGTAAGTCGTACACATTAAAGTTTGAGACTCGGTGGTCTAGTTAGTCATTCTGTGGTAAAATAGTTTTTTTAGGTTTTCGCCTTCACTGTTACAAGTAAAAATTTCAGCCATAGGATTATATCCCAAAATATCTTTGGGAATCATTATACAAGTAGAGTTTAAAAACTTGTGCATCTAATACAGGGGTGTCCACATTTTGGGTTCCCTGGGCTACATTGGAAGAAGAATTGTCTTGGGCCACACATAAAATACAAACACTAGAGGCCAGGCATGGTGGCTTATGTCTGTAACCAAGCACTTTGGGAGGCCAAGGTGGGTGGATCACTTGAGGCCAGGAGTTCAAGACCAGCCTGGACAACATGGTGAAAACTCATCTCTCCTAAAAATTCAAAAATTAGCCAGGTGTGGTGGCACACATCTGTAATCCCAGCTACTTGAGAGGCTAAGACACAAGAACTACTTGAACCTGGGAGGTGGAGGTTGCAGTGAGCCAAGATTGTGCCACTGCATTCCAGCCTGGGCAACAGAGTGAGACTCTGTCTCAAAAACAAAACAAAACAAAATACAAACACTAATGATAGCTGATGAGTGAAAAGAAAAAAAAAAATTGCAAAAAAATTTCATAATGTTTTAAGAAAGTTTACAAAAATTTGTGTTGGGCTGCTTTCAAAGCTGTCCTGGGCCACGGGTTGGACATGCTTGGTCTAATGCTTTAAAAAACTTTATTTAAAATTTGTTGTAATATGTTAGGAGATTTTAAAAGATAAAAATGACAGCTGGTTTCAAATTCACTCACTGGCTTTCTGGCTTGGTTGATAAACATGAATAATTGAAGTTGCAGACAAAATGCTCAGCAAGTAATATGTTCGTATAATTTTTTCTCTTACTGCATTAACATTTTTCTTTGTGTGACTATTTATATTTAATATAATTTATCACAGGACCCCTGAGTCTTTTTGTTTTGGTTAATTGTTGAATGGTTTTGTTTCCAGTCGCAGTCTAGCAGAAGCTTGTTCAGATGGGGATGTTAATGCTGTTCGTAAATTGCTAGATGAAGGCAGAAGTGTAAATGAACATACAGAAGAAGGAGAAAGCCTGCTGTGTTTGGCTTGTTCAGCAGGGTATTATGAATTAGCACAAGTAAGCAGAAATAATCTTTAGTGATTAAAATTGTGGAAGGGTTTTGATGTTTTATTTATTTTTGTCACTTATAAGATAGATTATAATTAGAGGCCAGAGTCTTCTCTTCCCCCATCCCCCTTCCCTTTTTGGTAGTAGGTAAAGTAGAAACAGATACACAGTTTATTTTGTTGCCTGTACGTGCAACTGAGAATGATCCATTTTTTTGCCACTTACTCAAAGCTAATCCTAATGAATAAGGAACAAATAGATATAATAATAATTTTAAATTTGTCCTTTGAAATAATATACAATTATAATTGAAAGTAGTCATTATTTTCATCACATTCAGGTTACCCCAATTCTTTTAATTTTTTTTCCTTCTATGTTAGAACAGTACTGGGAATTAACCATGTTTTTACCAGTTTCTGTCTTGTGAGTATATTTTTGCTATTCTTTAGCTAGATAACCTCAAGCATAACATTCTTTGACAAGAGCCATCACATTTTATAATAGGATGGCTAATATGATTGCGTACTTTATTTAAATATTAATATGTAATGATATTGTAAAATATGTAACTTGGCATGTTAAGCAGTGAGTATTGGCATAATTTTTTCAAAAGGTCATTATTGATTTTTCCCCACCCCTATTCTAGAAGAATATCTTCAGAGATTCAGTATATTCTCTAGAAATACTATTGAATAGTAAGAATTAACAATTTCTCTGTGCGTATATGTGTTTTAAAGGTATTGCTTGCTATGCATGCTAATGTTGAAGATCGAGGGAATAAAGGAGACATAACTCCCCTGATGGCAGCTTCCAGTGGAGGTTACTTAGATATTGTGAAATTATTACTTCTTCATGATGCTGATGTCAACTCCCAGTCTGCAACAGGTATGTAGAAAATGATGTATTAATTGGGAGAAAAAATTGACATAATTGTTACCTGAGAGACAGAAAAATTAGATTTCTGAGGAAAACCAGTATAAACCTACAGAAAAATCTTAGCCCTTGTGTAGAATCTTTGAGTAAAATACAAATTAATTTGACATCCTCAAAAGTCTTTAAAACACACTTAGATTCTCCTCTAGTCAAGATTGAGTTTTTGTGGTATGAACATAATGGAATATTATTCAGACTTAAAAAACGGAGGAGATCCTGCCATTTGCCACAGCATGGATGGACCTGAAGGACATTATGCTAAGTGGAATAAGCCAGACACAGAAAGAAAAGTATTGCATGATCTCACTTTTTTTTTCCCCCACAGTCTTATGGACATATGTATGCATGATCTCACATGTGGAATATTGAAAATTTACAAAAAGGGTTAAATATATAGAGATAAGACATTGGTTACAGGGCCAGGGGTGGGGCGAAGACATGGGAGAAGTAGGTAAAAGGATACAAAGTAGCAAATATGTAGAATGAACAAGTCAAAAAGTGACGTACAACATGAAGACTATAATTAATAATAGTGTATTCAGGATTTTTTGCTAAATGAGTAGATTATGCTGCTCTTGCCACAGGGGGCAAAATTGGGTAACTATGTGAGAAAAATATGTTAATTTGTTCTATAGTAACCATTTTACTATATGTGTCTATTTTATAGACATATATATAGAAAAAATGGCGTCTGTAGTAACCATTTTACTATATATATGTATAAGGTATATAACAACATGTCATATACCTTATGTATGTAATATATATGGAGGCAAAATTATAAACTGTATTTCTTATAATTCTTTATCTTCAATACAATACTCTTTAGATTATAGATAAACCTGAGTGTTTACCCTGTAGGGTTTTACATGTTGAGTTTGCTGAATACATTTACTAATAAGATATTCTTTTTTTCTTTTTTTTTTTTTGAGATGGAGTCTCGCTCTGTCACCCAGGCTGGAGTGCAGTGGCACAATCTTGGCTCACTGCAACCTCCACCTCCCAGGTTCAAGAGATTCTCCCGCCTCAGTTTCCCAAGTAGCTGGGATTACAGACGAGTACCACCACTCCCGGCTAATTTTTTGTACTTTTTTAGTAGAGATGGGGTTTCACCATGTTGGCCAGGCTGGTCTTGAACTCCTGATCTCATGTGATCTGCCCGCCTCAGCCTCCCAAAGTGCTGGGATTACAGACGTGAGCCACCAAGCCTGGCTGAGATATTCTTGTATAGCAACAGTCCCCAACCTTTTTGACATCAGAGACAATTGGAAGACAATTTTTCCACACATGGGGGAGGGAGGAGGGGATGTTTTCGGGATGAAACTGTTTCACCTCAGATAGTCAGTTGTCTCATAGGAGTGTGCAACCTAAATCCCTCGCCCATCATTTATTTGAACTGAGCAGCTTTGTGCATACTATAGTTGGAACCCTTGAAAGTGGCTCCCTGTATTAATTAAATACAGAAAATATCTCTTACATTTACATAAAAGAAAACAGTTAATGGTAGAGGATGTTGGTGAACCACCAGATTGATTTACTTAATTTTTTATCTGATTATGAAAATAATATATGCTCATTGTAAGAACATTTGAGAAATGCAGAGAAGTAGGAAGAATAAAAGATTACTCTCCCATAAACTCTGGGGCACAGAAGTCACTGCTATTACTGTGTTAGTTCAGTTCCTTCCAGTATTTTTGATGTATAAAATTATGTAGTTGAAATTATACCCGATGTGCAATTTTGTTTGACCTCACTTATTTTCTATTTTATTAACTTTTTTTTTTTTTTTTTTTTGAGATGGAGTCTCGCACCGTTGCCCAGACTGGAGTGCAATGGCGCAATCTTGGCTCACTGCAAGCTCCGCCTTCTGGGTTCACGCCATTCTTCTGCCTCAGCCTCCCTAGTAGCTGGGACTACAGGTGCCCGCCACCATGCCCGGCTAATTTTTTGTATTTTTAGTAGAGACAGGGTTTCACTGTGTTAGCCAGGGTGGTCTCGATCTCCTGACCTCGTGATCCTCCCACCTCAGCCTCCCAAAGTGCTGGGATTACAGGCATGAGCAATCGCTCCAGGCCTATTTTATTAATTTCTTAACAAACTTTTTTAAAGGTTGCATAATATTTCCTTGAATTGATATACCACATATTTTAGGGGCAGAGGGCATTAATTGGTTGTGAACTATAGCAAAAGTTGTTAAATTAAGATGATAAGATCAATTGCTTTGTTCTGGTTAGCAGCATTATGCTATATACACACTCCTTTGAAAAATACTCAAAAAAAAGGCCGGGCGTGGTGGCTCACGCCTGTAATCCCAGCACTTTGGGAGGCTGAGGTGGGAAGATCACGAGGTCAGGAGATCGAGACTATCCTGGCTAACATGGTGAAACCCGTCTCTACTAAAAATACAAAAAAATTAGCTAGGCGTGGTGGCAGGTGACTGTAGTCCCAGCTACTCGGGAGGCTGAGGCAGGAGAATGGCATGAACCCAGGAGGCGGAGCTTGCAGTGAGCCGAGATCGTGCCACTGAACTCCAGCCTGGGCGACAGAGCGAGACTCCGTCTCAAAAAAAAAAAAAAAAAAAGAAAAGAAAAATACTCAAAACTAAGAGGATGCTGCCATCAAGGAAGTTTTAAATTTCTCCTTGAGGATTCTTGGTGATCATCAAATTCAGTGGTTTTTAAGGTTGTTTTCTGTCAAATAACTCTAACTTTAAGCCAAAGAGTATATGGAAGCACAGATATAATATTACACAGATAAAAGAGGAGTTGATCTAAAGTAGAGATAGTTGGGGGCTTTAATTTCTGGAACCTAGGTCTCCCCATCTTCTTCTATGCTGAGGAACTTCTTGGAAGGGGGGATTCTAATGTTCTTGGAAGACAGTTTGAAAACCACCATATTGTTCTCAGTACCTTTATTTTTAAAAAGTAGGTGAACATTTTGAGAGAGAAAAGGGCTTGGCTGAGATGAAGTCCCCCCTTCTTCTTCTTTTTTTTTTTTTTAGGTGAAATAGATACACTATGTAGAAGGAAGGGATTATTATATACCATGCAGTAAGCACATGCTGTTAGATGGGCTCCTCCGTACACTCTCCATGTGGCCATTTCAGGCATTCTTCTCAAACCCCACAGATAGCCCTCCTCGCTTCCACTGATTTCCTTAACTCATACTTCATTGGGAAGATAGAGGTTTCCAGAAGGAAATTGCATCATCTTCTCACCAATAATTTCTAGTCAAGTTCATATTTTAATTAATTCATTCATTTTGTTCAGTAAGTTGCACCTACTGCCTGCATGTCAGAATCACTTAAGAGAGCTTGTTAAAAATACAGGTTCCCAGAAGTCTTCCTTCTGTACTCCAAAGCAGTCAGTCTCAGGAGAGACCAGGGATGATAAACCATAGCTCTGTATTGCAGCTCTGTGAGGGGATATGGTCACTATTCTAGTCACCTGCTTTTACTTAATGCATTTTGTTTGATGCCAGATGTCCGTTTCTGCCTTTAGAAATCCTACTTAAATTTTGTAGGTACTGCTGCTTTTTAAAAAACAAACAAAAAATCCCAGTTTTATTGAGATATAATTCATATACCATAAAATTCACTTGATTTAAGTATACAATAATGATTTTTAGTAAATTTATAGAGTTGTACAATCATCAGTACAATCTAATTGTAGAATATTCCCATCACCACAGAAAGATCTCTATGCCTATTTGGAGTCACCTCAGTTTCTCAGACAACTATTAATCTACTTTCTGTCTCTATAGATTTGCTTTTCTGGCCTTTTTATATTGTTCAGATCTTTATAACATATAGTCTTTTGTATTGGGCTTTCCAGAAAGTCTTTTGTATTGGGCTCAAGTGATCCTCCCACCTCCTGCCTCTAGAGGAGCAGGGACTACAGGGGTATGCCACCATGCCTGGCTCAGTTTTTTTTTAGTAGAGATACTGTGTTGTTCAGGCTGGTCTCAAACTCCCTGGGTTCAAGCAATCCTCCCACCTTGGCCTCCCAAAGTGCTGGGATTACAGGTGTGAGCCATTGTACCTGGCCAGAAAATCTTTTAGTTAGTAAGAAAATTGGCTGGGCGTGGTGTAATTGGTATAACTGGCATAATTGGCAGATTACGCCTGTAATCCCAGCACTTTGGGAGGCCGAGGCGGGTGGATTACCTGACGTCAGGAGTTTGAGACCAGCCTGCCAACATGGTGAAACCCTGTCTCTCCTAAAAATACAAAATTAGCGGGGCATGGTGGTGGGCACCTGTAATCCCAGCTACTCGGGAGGCTGAGGCAGGAGAATCACTTGAAGCTGGGAAGCGGAGGTGGCAGTGAGCCAAGACTGTGCCATTGCACTCCAGCCTTGGCAACAGAATGACACTCTGTCTCAAAGAAAAAGAAAAGAAAATTAAGGTGATGCTTCTAACCGATGATAACGAAAAAAAGTTGAGATAATAGTTGTAGTGATTTGTGTAAGGGAATTGAAGAGGTATACCTAGAGCATTAGCATAATCATAATTGCATCTGTTCTGTCATGATTTTATATTTCTTTTTATTATTATGTTTTTCTTTTTAAATCTTTTATTCATTTTTATTTATTAAATATATATTCTGCTCATGTATTATATTTCTTTTTCTTCTTTTTAGGAAACACCGCACTAACTTACGCGTGTGCTGGAGGATTTGTTGACATTGTAAAAGTGCTCCTTAATGAAGGTGCAAATATAGAAGATCATAATGAAAATGGACATACTCCCTTAATGGAAGCAGCCAGTGCAGGTCATGTGGAAGTTGCAAGAGTTCTTTTAGATCATGGTGCAGGCATCAACACTCATTCTAATGAATTCAAAGAAAGTGCTCTTACACTTGCATGCTACAAAGGTACTTAATATATGTATGAATATTTATAATGTTTTTCATAACCACTTTGATTATTTGAGTATTGAGTATTTGAGTTTACTTTATATTGCTTATGTTTTCCCTGTGCTGTAAAATTATCTAGTTTATAAGAAATTATATAGAAAGTCTATTTTAGTCTATATCGCCTACAATATAGTTTTCTAGCATATGTTTATTATTTTAATTCAGATTTATTGGGTTAACTGTGAAGTTAACCCAACTACTTAGCTTAGATTTAGAGGATTTCCATTATTTAATAACTTTTGTTTTATATGATTTTTCCAATGTTTATTTAAAAAATAGTACATGCCAAAGTTAATAATACACACAATACTGAAAACCTGAAAAACACAGAGTAACACAAAGAAAATAAATTTTTTTTTTTTAGACAGAATGTCGCTCTGTCACCCAGGCTGGGGTACAGTGGCGTGATCTCAGCCCACTGCAACCTCTGCCTCCCAGGCTCAAGTGATTCTCATGCCTCAGCCTCCCAAGTAGCTGGGACTACAGGCATGCACCACCATGCCTGGCTAATTTTTGTATTTTTAGTAGAGATAGGGTTTCACTATGTTGGCCAGGCTGGTCTTGAACTCCTGACCTCAAGTGATCCTCCTGCCTCAGCCTCCCAAACCTCCCAAAGTGCTGGGATTACAGGCGTGAGCCACCACACCCAGCTAAAGAAAAGAAATTTTAAAATGACATGTAATCCTACCATCTAAAGATAAAAAAGCATGTATACAATATTTTGGTGTATACATTTCCAGTTTGTTTTTAAGTATGTTTATATACAAACATATATATATATTTTTTAAACAAATTAGTTATACTCTAACAGTTTTATAATCTACTTATTTTACTTAGCAGTGTATCATGGACATTTTTCATCTCAATAAATGTTCTTTATTTTTTATTTTTCATTTATTATCATTATTTTTTTGAGACGGAGTTTCACTCTTTTTGCCCAGGCTGGAGTGCAATGGCGCGATCTCGGCTCACTGAAACTTCCGCCTCCCGGGTTCAAGTGATTCTCCTGTCTCAGCCTCCCTAGTAGCTGGTATTACAGGTGCATGCCACCACGTCTGGCTAATTTTTGTATTTTTAGTAGAGACAGGGTTTCATCATATTGGTCAGTCTGGTCTCCTGACCTCAAATGATCCACCTGCCTTGGCCTCCTAAAGTGCTGGGATTATAGGCGTGAGCCACCGTGCCTGGCCTATTTTTTATTATTTTTAGAGACAGGGTTTTGCTCTATCACCCAGGATGGAGTGCAGTGGCACTATCATAGCTCACTGCAGCCTCAAACTCCTGGGTTCAAGCGATCCTCCTGCCTCAGCCTCCTGAATAGCTAGGATTACAGACTCAAGCCACCATACCCAGCTAATTTTATTTTTATTTTTTTGTAGAGATGGGGGTCTCACTATGTTGCCCAGGCGGGTCTCAACCTCCAGGCCTCAAGTGATCTTCCTACCTTAGACTCCAAAAGTGTTAGGATTACAGGTGTAAGCCACCGTGCCTGGCCTCAATAAATATTCTTACAATGTAACTTTTGATGATTATGTACTATTTCACTATTTCATTTAGGATTAAGATTGGTTGCATGTGTCACAAAATCTAGATTAATGATTTGAGCAAGAGAGAAACTCAAGGGTAAGCCGTTTAGGGCTAGTATGGCAGTTCCGTTGTCATCAAGAGCTCATAATTCTATTTTTCTGCTCTATTATCCTAGTATGTGGTTTGTATCCTCAAGGTTATAATAAACCTAAAACCAAGATGATAGCTAGGACCCCAGCAGTTCACATTCTAGGAAAGACGTTAAGGGCAATATAAGGAGTGCCTCTCAATTTATTTAGTAAGCTCACTTTAAAGAGTCTTCCTAGGTGTACGGCCTTATAACTACCACTTACATCTCATTGGCTACACGTAGCTGCAAGAGGGGCAGAGAAACATAGTCTTCTAGTCATATGTTGCTGCCCAGATGAAACTGGAGTTCTATTATTAAAAAAGAATTAGAGAATGCTGAGTGCAGTAGCTCACACCTATAATCCCAGCACTTTGGGAGGCTGAGGCAGGAGGATCTCTTAAGGCCTAGATCAGTCCTAGCTACTCGGGCAGCTGAGGTGGATGGATCCCTTGAGCCTTGGAGTTTGAGGCTGCAGTGAGCTATGATCATGCCACTGGACTATAGCCTGGCCAACAGAGACCTTGTCTCTTAAAGTGAGAAAGAATAAGAGAATGGATATTAGATAGGAAACTAGCAGTCTCTGCCAAATACATCAAATAGATGCACCATAATTGCCTATTGTTGGACACTTAAATTGTTCCCAGGTTTTCACTATTATTAAAAACACTGATAACATCCTTGTGCAGACATTTTTGTGTAATCTCTGATTATTTCCTTAGGATAAATTCCTGGAAGTGGAATTGCTGGGTCAAAGGGTGTGGACATTTTTAAGGGTTTTGCTACATATTGCCAAATTGCCTTCTAGAAAGGTTCAACCAATTTATACTCCCACCAACAATGTTTGAGAGTGCCCTTTGCCCTACCCTACACCCTCACCAACACTGGGTATTATCATTCTTTTTAATATTTGCTATTTTGATAGTAAAAAAATGGTGTCTTGTTTTAATTTGCATTTCTTTAATAGGAAGGTTTAATACTGTTTTCATCAGTTTAATATTCACTTGCATTTCTTTGTTGAATTATCATTTCATATCTGTCACCCATTCTTCTGGAGTGTTTGTCATTTTCTTATTGACTATCAAGGCTTTTTATATATTCACTGTATCAAGAGGATTGGAAGTATTTTAAATGGAGTTTTCTGTGCCTGCTTATTGCCATAGTGGGTTTATGGTTATTTTAAAGCTGTTTTTCTGGAATATATGATCCAAAGATACTTTACTTGGCTTTCTATTTGATCTCAGTGTTTTGGTTAGATAAATAATTTGTGTATATTCAACCAAGGTAAAAGCATTATTACTTAACTTGAATTATGTGCCTTGGACTAATTCAGTCTTTAAAGCCTAGATAATAAGACCTTGAAAAAAGCCTGTATATTGCTTTGAATGGGCTTTGTAAAACTGTTACTGATTTATTTATTGAATGCAAAATAAGTTATCAAATTCTTGTATAGATATCTGAAGAAAAAGATTCCATACTTCAATATTTAAGTATTAAACTATAGTCAATTCTTTGAAAATTTTTGTTCCTTTTCTCAAGGCCATTTGGATATGGTTCGCTTTCTACTTGAAGCTGGTGCAGATCAAGAGCACAAAACAGATGAGATGCACACTGCCTTAATGGAGGCCTGCATGGTAATTTTAAATTATACTCACTTGAGATTTTATGGGAAGAAAAGGTCGTATGTGTTTAAGCCTTTAAGAGTGATTAATTGCCAGATGCAGTGGCTCACACCTATAATCCCAGCACTTTGGGAGGCCAAGTCGGGCGGATCACGTGGTCAGGAGTTCGAGACCAGCCTGGCCGGTATGGTGAAACCCCGTCTCTACTAAAACTACAAAAATTAGCTGGGCATGGGGCAGGCGCCTGTAGTCCCAGCTACTCGGGAGGCTGAGGCAGGAGAATCACTTGAACCCAGGAGATGGAGGTTGCAGTGAGCAGAGATTGCGCCACTGCACTCCAGCCTGGGCAATAGAGTGACACTCCGTCTCAAAAAAAAAAAATAAGGTTATTAATTGGTGTTGGGTTTATATAATTTCTTAATGCTAAGTTAAACAAAGTTGATGCTTGAATGCATCTGCTTTTGGAATAGAACAGTCAAAGTATTTGGCCTTAGGGATATTATTGATAAAACTCTAATTCTGGAGATAGTAGACATAGTTCTAGTGTTTTTACAGTTTCATATTAAAATCTTAAATAGCAAATTGACCTCAAAATATATTGACTCAAACTGTATGGATAGCCTATAAAACATTTAACTGTTTTTTTAAAGGATAATCTAGAATCATACTTTTAATATAATTCTCTGTGTCACAGAGAATAATCACCTTTAATGCTGTCAATCCAGAAATCCTTTTTCTACTTCTGTAAGCACATATATATCATGTGTATATGCATATCTAAAAGAGAGTGCAAATACAAAGAAACTCAAAGCATTCTGGTAAGTATTTAAGACAGATTTAATGGCGAGAAAATTACCTGGAAGTACAAATGCGTTTTTTCAGATGTGATTAAATAAGCTCATCATTACACATGTTAATTTCTATTTTGTTGACTAATGCTGCTTAACAAATCACTCAAAACATAATGGCTTAATGCAGCAGCCACATATTACCTCTATTTTTTTTTTTTTGAGACAGAGTCTTGCTCTGTTGCCCAGGCTGCAGTGCAGTGGTGTGATCTTAGCTCACTGCAACCTACCTCCCAGGTTCAAGTGATTCTCGTGCCTCAGCCTCCCAAGTAGGTTCAAGTGATTCTCATGCCTCAGCTTCCCAAGCCTCCCACCTGTATCTTATACTATCTCATATATCATATGATTCCGTGGGTTGATTGGGTGGTTTTTCTGTTGGTCTCGCTCACTCTCTCTTTCTCTCTCTCTCTCTTTTATTTGAAGACAGACTCTCACTCTCTTGCCCAGGGTAGAGTGCAGTGGCACTGTCATGGCATTACAGCCTGTACCTCCTGTACTCAAGCAGTCCTCTCACCTCAGCTTCCCGAGTACCTGAGACTAGAGGGGCACATTACCGTGCCCAGCTAACTTTTAAATTTTTTGTAGAGACAGCATCTCACTGTGTTGCCTAGGCTTTAAGAAAAGATTTACTTATTTATTTATTATTATTATTATTATTATTTTGGAATTCCCCTCTTAATATATGTACACAAGATATGTTAGCAGAATCTATCAAAAAAATATTCAAAAATTTGGCTGGGTGTGGTGGCTCATGCCTGTAATCCTAGCACTTTGAGAGGCTGAGGCGGGTGGATCACTTGAGGCCAGGACTTCAAGACCAGCCTGGCCAACATGGTGAAACCCCGTCTCTACTAAAATGCAAAAATTAGCCAGGCGTGGTAGTGTACACCTGTAATCCCAGCTACTTGGGAGGCTGAGACACAAGAATCACTTGAACCTGGGAGGTGGAGGTTGCAGTGAGCTGAGATCACACCACTGCACTCCAGCCTGGGTGACAGAGTGAGACTCTGTCTCAAAAAAAAAAAAACAAAAAACAAAAACAAAACAAAACAAAAACTTCAAAAATTCAAGTAAATTCAAGTAAAACAATGTATTGAGAGCCTAGAGGAAATAGGCACAATAGCAGTTCCTTGATCTGTTGACATTTATAAATCCTTATTTTCTTTTCAATTAGAAATGTATTTCAACTACCAAACAACTCAGTACAGTAATTTGGTTAAAATATTTTATTTTACATGTATTTGAAGTATTAGTAAAACTAAAATTTTAATGTGAAGTCATCTGTTTTTGGCATTATATCAAAAGTGATTAAGGCTGGGTTAGTCAGTTAAGTATAATAAAAGTCTTGATGGATATTGAAATTTAACAAGATTTCTTTAATTCTTTTTTGTTTTTGAGACAGGGTCTCTATCATTCAGGCTGGGTGCAGTGGCGTGATCTTGGCTCACTGCAACCTCTGCCTCCTATGCTGAAGCAGTCCTCCTGCCCTCAGCCTCCCAAGTAGCTGGGACTGCAGGCGCACACCACTATCTTGGCTAATTTTTGTATTTTTTGTAGGAACATGGTTTCACCCTTTGCCCAGGGTGGTCTCGAACATCTGGGCTCAAGCAATCTGCCTGCCTCAGCTTCCCAAAGTGCTGGGGTTACAGGTGTGAGCCACCATGCCCAGCCTTATTTCTTTAATTAAAGAACTACTAAACCTTATTTTTCTACTCAGTATTTATTTTTCATTAGCAACGTTATGGTCATTTTTGAAATACAGTACAATATATCCTCTGACCTTATGTGTCACAACAAGCGTTAAGACCTACGTAAAGAGCGGTTTCCAAGATGGCCGAATAGGAACAGCTCCATTCTATAGCTCCCAGCGTGAGCGACGCAGAAGACAGGTGATTTCTGCATTTCCACCTGAGCAAATGGCACACCAGGAGATTATATCCCACGCCTGGCTCGAAGGGTCCCACGCGCACGGAGCCTTGTTCATTGCTAGCACAGCAGTCTGAGATCGAACTACAAGGCGGCAGCCAGTCTGGGGGATTGGTGCCAGGCTTGAGTAGGTAAACAAAGCGGCTAGAAAGCTCTAACTGGGTGGAGTCCACCACTGCTCAAGGAGGCCTACCTGTCTCTATAGACTCCACCTCTGGGGGCAGGGCATAGCTGAACAAAAGGCAGCAGAAACCTCTGCAGACTTAAATGTCCCTGTCTGACAGCTTTAAAGAGAGTAGTCTTTCTCCCAGCATGGAGTTTGAGATCTGAGAATGGACAGACTGCCTCCTCATGCGGGTCCCTGACCCCCGAGTAGCCTAATTGGGAGGCACCCCCCAGTAGGGGCAGACTGACACCTCACACGGCTGGGTATCCCTCTGAGATGAAACTTCCAGAGGAACGATCAGGCAGGAACATTTGCTGTTCAGCAATATTCGCTGTTCTGCATCCTCCGCTGCTGATACCCAGGCAAACAGGGTCTAGAGTGGACCTCCAGGAAACTCCAACAGACCTGCAGCTGAGGGTCCTGACTGTTAGAAGGAAAACTAACAAACAGAAAGGACATCCATACCAAAACCCCATCTGTACGTCACCATCATCAAAGACCAAAGGTAGATAAAACCACAAAGATGGGGGAAAAACAGAGCAGAAAAGCTGAAAATTCTAAAAATCAGAGCACCTCTCCCCCTCCAAAGGAACGCAGCTCCTTGCCAGCAACAGAACAAAGCTGGATGGAGAATGACTTTAACAAGTTGAGAGAAGAAGGCTTCAGACGATCAAACTTCTCTGAGCTAAAGGAGGGAGTTCGAACCCAATGCAAAGAAGCTAAAAACCTTGAAAAAAGATTAGACGAATGGCTAGCTAGAATAACCAGTGTAGAGAAGTCCTTAAATGACCTGAGGGAGCTGAAAACCATGGCACAAGGACTACATGATGAATGCACAAGCTTCAGTAGCCTATTTGATCAACTGGAAGAAAGGGTATCAGTGATTGAAGATCAAATGAATGAAATGAAGGGAGAAGTTTAGAGAAAAAAGGGTAAAAAGAAATGAGCAAAGTCTCCAAGAAATAAGGCACTATGTGAAAAGACCAAATCTATGTCTGATTGGTGTACCAGAAAGTGATGGGGAGAATGGAACCAAGTTGGAATACACTGCAGGATGTTATCCACGAGAACCTCCCCAACCTAGCAAGGCATGCCAGCATTCAAATTCAGGAAATACAGAGAACGCCACAAAGATACTCCTCGAGAAGAGCAACTCCAAGACACATAATTATCAGATTCACCAAAGTTGAAATGAAGGAAAGAATGTTAAGGGCAGCCAGAGAGAAAGGTCGGGTTACCCACAAAGGGAAACCCATCAGACTAACAGCGGATTTCTCGGCAGAAACTCTACAAGCCAGAAGAGAGTGGGGGCCAATATTCAACATTCTTAAAGAAAAGAATTTTCTACCCAGAATTTCATATCCAGCCAAACTAAGCTTCGTAAGTGAAGGAGAAATAAAATCCTTTACAGACAAGCAAATGCTGAGAGATTTTGTCACCACCAGGCCTGCCCTAAAAGAGCTCCTGAAGGAAGCACTAAACATGGAAAGGAGCAACCAGTACCAGCCACTGCAAAAACATGCCAAATTGTAAAGACCATCGATGTTAGGAAGAAACTGCATCAACTAACAAGCAAAATAACCAGCTAACATCATAATGACAGGATCAAATTCACACATAACAATATTAACCTTAAATGTAAATGGGCTAAATGCTCCAATTAAAAGACACAGACTGACAAATTGGATAAGGAGTCAAGACCCATCAGTGTGCTATATTCAGGAGACCCATCTCATGTGCAGAGACACACATAGGTTCAAAATAAAGGGATGGAGTAAGACCTACCAAGCAAATGGAAAACAAAGGCAGGGGTTGCAATCCTAGTCTCTGATAAAATAGATTTTAAACCAACAAAGATCAAAAGAGACAAAGAAGGCCATTACATAATGGTAAAGGGATCAATTCAACAAGAAGATCTAACTATCTTATAAATATATATGTACCCAATACAGGAGCACCCAGATTCATAAAGCAAGTCCTTAGAGATCTACAAAGAGACTTAGACTCCCACATAATAATAATGGGAGACTTTAACACCCCACTGTCAACATTAGACAGATCAATGAGACAGAAAGTTAACAAGGATATCCAGGAATTGAACTCAGCTCTGCACCAACCGGACCTAATAGACATCTACAGAACTCTCCACCCCAAATCAACAGAATATACATTCTTCTCAGCACCACATCGCACTTATTCCAAAATTGACCACATAGTTGGAAGTAAAGCACTCCTCAGCAAATGTAAAAGAACAGAAATTATAACAGACTGTCTCTCAGACCACAATGCAATCAAACTAGACTTCAGGATTAAGAAACTCACTAAAAACCGCTCAACTACATGGAAACTGAACAACCTGCTCCTGAATGACTACTGGGTACATAATGAAATGAAGGCAGAAATAAAGATGTTCTTTGAAACCAACGAGAACAAAGACACAACATACCAGAATCTCTGGGACACATTTAAAGCAGTGTGTAGAGGGAAATTTGTAGCACTAAATGCCCACAAGAGAAAGCAGGAAATATCTAAAATTGACACCCTAACATCACAATTAAAAGAACTAGAGAAGCAAGAGCAAACACATTCAAAAGCTAGCAGAAGGCAAGAAATAACTAAGATCAGAGCAGAACTAAAGGAGATAGAGACACAAAAAACCCTTCAAAAAAATCAGTGAATCCAGGAGCTGGTTTTTTGAAAAGATCAACAAAATTGATAGACCTCTAGCAAGACTAATAAAGAAGAAAAGAGAAGAATCAAATAGATGCAATAAAAAATGATAAAGGGGATATCACCACTGATCCCACAGAAATACAAACTACCATCAGAGAATACTATAAACACCTCTATGCAAATAAACTAGAAAATCTAGAAGAAATTGATAAATTCCTGGACATATACACCCTTCCAAGACTAAACCAGGAAGAAGTTGAATCCCTGAATAGACCAATAACAGGCTCTGAAATTGAGGCAATAATTAATAGCCTACCAACCAAAAAAAGTCCAGGACCAGACGGATTCACTGCCGAATTCTACCAGAGGTACAAGGAGGATCTGGTACCATTCCTTCTGAAACTATTCCAATCAATAGAAAAAGAGGGAATCCTCCCTAACTCATTTTATGAGGCCAGCATCATCCTGATACCAAAGCCTGGCAGAGACACAACAAAAAAAGAGAATTTTAGACCAATATCCCTGATGAACATCGATGCAAAAATCCTCAATAAAATACTGGCAAACACATCCAGCAGCACATCAAAAAGCTTATCCACCATGATCAAGTGGGCTTCATCCCTGCGATGCAAGGCTGGTTCAACATACGCAAATCAATAAATGTAATCCGGCATATAAACAGAACCAAAGACAAAAACCACATGATTATCTCAATAGATGCAGAAAAGGCCTTTGACAAAATTCAACGGCCCTTCATGCTAAAAACTCTCAATAAATTAGGTATTGATGGGACGTATCTCAAAATAATAAGAGCTATCTATGACAAACCCACAGCCAATATCATACTGAATGGGCAAAAACTGGAAGCATTCCCTTTGAAAAGTGGCACAAGACAGGGATGCCCTCTCTCACCACTCCTATTCAACATAGTGTTGGAAGTTCTGGCCAGGGCAATCAGGAGGAGAAAGAAATAAAGGGTATTCAATTAGGAAAAGAAGAAGTCAAATTGTCCCTGTTTGCAGATGACATGATTGTATATTTAGAAAACCTCATCGTCTCAGCCCAAAATCTCCTTAAGCTGATAATCAACTTCAGCAAAGTCTCAGGATACAAAATCAATGTGCAAAAATCACAAGCATTCTTATACACCAATAACAGACAAACAGAGAGCCAAATCATGAGTGAACTCCCATTCACAATTGCTTCAAAGAGAATAAAATACCTAGGAATCCAACTTACAAGGGATGTGAAGGACCTCTTCAAGGAGAACTATAAACCACTGCTCAACGAAATAAAAGAGGACACAAACAAATGGAACAACATTCCATGCTCATGGATAGGAAGAATCAATATCGTGAAAATGGCCATACTGCCCAAGGTAATTTATAGATTAAATGCCATGCCCATCAAGCTACCAATGACTTTCTTCACAGAATTGGAAAAAACTACTTTAAAGTTCATATGGAACCAAAAAAGAGCCCGCATTGCCAAGACAATCCTAAGCCAAAAGAACAAAGCTGGAGGCATCACACTACCTGACTTCAAGCTATACTACAAGGCTACAGTAACCAAAACAGCATGGCACTGGTACGAAAACAGAGATATAGACCAATGGAACAGAACAGAGCCCTCAGAAATAATACCATGCATCTGCAACCATCTGATCTTTGACAAACCTGACAAAAACAAGCAATGGGGAAAGGATTCCCTATTTAATAAATGGTGCTGGGAAAACTGGCTAGCCATATGTAGAAAGCTGAAACTGGATCCCTTCCTTACACCTTATACAAAAATTAATTCAAGATGGATTAAAGACTTAAGTGTTAGACCTAAAACCATAAAAAACCTAGAAGAAAACCTAGGCAATACCATTCAGGACATAGGCATGGGCAAGGACTTCATGTCTAAAACACCAAAAGCAATGGCAACAAAAGCCAAAATTGACAAATGGGATCTAATTAAACTAAAGAGCTTCTGCACAGCAAAAGAAACTACCATCAGAGTGAACAGCCAACCTACAGAATGGGAGAAAAATTTTTCAATCTATTCATCTGACAAAGGGCTAATATCCAGAATCTACAAAGAACCCAAACAAATTTACAAGAAAGAATCAAACAACCCCATCAAAAAGTGGGCAGAGGATATGAACAGACACTTCTCAAAAGAAGACATTTATGCAGCCAACAGACACATGAAAAAATGCTCATCATCACTGGCCATCAGAGAAATGCAAATCAAAACCACAGTGAGATACCATCTCACACCAGTTAGAATGGCCATCATTAAAAAATCAGGAAACAACAGGTGCTGGAGAGGATGTGGAGAAATAGGAACACTTTTACACTGTTAGTGGGACTGTAAACTAGTTCAACCATGGTGGAAGACAGTGTGGCGATTCCTCAAGGATCTAGAACTAGAAATACCATTTGACCCAGCCATCCCATTACTGGGCATATACCCAAAGGATTATAAATCATGCTGCTATAAAGGCACATGCACACATATGTTTATTGTGGCACTATTCACAATAGCAAAGACTTGGAACCAATACAAATGTCCATCAATGATAGACTGGATTAAGAAAATGTGGCACATATACACCATGGAATACTATGCAGCCATAAAAAAGGATGAGTTCATGTCCTTTGTAGGGACATGGATGAAGCTGGAAACCATCATTCTCAGCAAACTATCGCAAGGACAAAAAACCAAACATCACATGTTCTCATTCATAAGTGGGAACTGAACAATGAGAACACTTGGACACAGGAAGGGGAACATCACACACTGGGGCCTGTCGTGGGGTCGGGGGAGCAGGGAGGGAAAGCATTAGGAGATATACCCAATGTAAATGACAAGTTAATGGGTGCAGCACACCAACATGGCACATGTATACATATGTAACAAACCTGCAGGTTGTGCACATGTACCCTAGAACTTAAAGTATAAAAAAAAAAGACCTACATAAATTTTGACATTAAAAATTTGAAATTAAAGAAGGATATTTATGATGATAGGTAGAATTGATACCCACCATGAGAATATTTTATTGTTAATTGACTTACTATCTATGCAGATAGGCCATGGTAAAAATTTTTTACAAATGAATGTCTTCATTTTTACGTCATTGCAAAATCTTTGCCTCATTGCAGCAAGGTGTTGTGATTAGGAAAAATATAGGATAGTGTCAATCCAGAGACATTTATGTTGGTGACATAATCCCAAATGGTAATGACTTCACATAATTTGTTGTGTTATTTTTTGCATGCCTTTGTTTCTGAAATAGATGTAATACGGTTTCTACATTTGAATATGACACCTGAGTTTGAGGGTATGACTATATTTGACCTGGCAGTAGTATAATCTAGTTATTTTGAGGTAGCATTGACTATAGATTTCATAGTTTTTTGAACTTCAAAAATGGAAATTTAAAATTATTTGGATTTGTGACTGTTATGTCACCAAGTCTCATTCTTTTGGAGAATTTTGGGCTTGCTCAAAAGTTGGTTAAAATAATTTGAAAATTACTTAAAAACAATATTGATGAACTTTTGATAAGGCTCAGATGAGCATGATAATATATATGCTGTCTATGCTGAATCTTCTAATCTTGTCTTTTTTGTTCCTTTTTCCAATCTCTTGCTTTCTTCTCTTCCACTTAAAAAAATCTCAAAACAAAAAATTTCTCTCCTTCTCTCTTTACTTCTGAAAATCTGCAGGATGGACATGTAGAGGTGGCACGTTTGCTTTTGGATAGTGGTGCTCAAGTGAACATGCCTGCAGATTCATTTGAATCTCCATTGACGCTAGCTGCCTGTGGAGGACATGTTGAATTGGCAGCTCTACTTATTGAAAGGGGAGCAAATCTTGAAGAAGTTAATGATGAAGGATACACTCCCTTGATGGAAGCTGCCCGGGAAGGACATGAAGAAATGGTGGCACTACTCTTAGCACAAGGTAAAGCAGTTTTACTTCTTTTAGAAAAATCAGTTTTCTTTGGATGTTTTGTGTTAGTACTGGTGAAGTTTACTACAGCTAGCATATATATATATATATATATATATATATATATTTTTTTTTTTTTTTTTTTTTTTTTTGCATTGATGGTAAATTCTCAACACCCTGGAGGAAACCACAGAAGCAGAGAAGACAGAGATGATTATCACAATTCAGAAAATTAATATCTTTATTATGTCTCTTGCAACTAGTTTTATCTATTTTTATACTTTCCTAGGAGCAAATATAAATGCCCAGACAGAAGAAACTCAAGAAACTGCTCTTACTTTGGCTTGCTGTGGAGGATTTTCTGAAGTTGCAGACTTTCTTATTAAGGCAGGGGCTGATATAGAACTTGGCTGCTCCACACCTCTGATGGAGGCATCTCAGGAGGGACACCTGGAATTGGTTAAATATTTGCTGGCTTCTGGTATGTGGCTTTAAGATGCTTTATTGCTCAGAAAGACAAATACAAATAATAGTTTATTTATATGTGGAATCTAAAAACGTTGAGCTCATAGTAGATAATAGAATGGTGGTTACCAGAGTGTGGGGATGAGGGTGGGAGGAGAGTACACAAGGAGAGGGGAAATGTTGATCAAAGGGTACAACGTTTCACTTAGATAGGTGGAATAAGTTTTAATGATATATTGCATAGCAAGGTGACTATAGTTAACAATAATGTATATCTCAAAATTACTAAGAGTAGATTTAAATGTTCTCGTCACAAATATGTGAGGTGATAAATATGTTAATTAGCTTGATCTAATCATTCCACAACATATACATGTATCATAACATCACATTGTACCCCATAAATATATACAATTATTATTTGTCAATTAAAAATAAGATAAAATTAAATAATTAAAAATACCGTTTAGAAAAAGACTTATATCGCTTTCTTAACTTTAACAATTTACTGTTAACTTTTTCATTTCTGTAAAAGTTGAAAGACAGCTGCATAATTTAACTGATCTTAGACTCCTAAGTCTCTAAAACTCATTTTTAAAAAGATTTCTTACTGTTATTAATGTTTGTGTAGTGACCATAAGGTATCTCGTTCACCTTCTTTCTCCGTCTAATTGTTTGTGGCTTGTGGAAGGGAGATGTTAGTTTCTCCTAGTCTCTGTTAATAAGAGGAGATGGGGATGATGACATTATTGAGGGTATAATTTGGTACCTTTAAGTCTGTTCATTTCTTGACATTTCTAAGTCATCTGAAAAAAGTGGGAATTAGTTTATTTTTACAGAGTACTAATTTTAAAAATATTTGTGCTTTATTGTTAAGCTGTGGTAAGCAATAAGTACTTTTACATAGAATATTTGTAGTTTTATAGAACATACTAAAAAAAAATTAGTCCCAACAGATGTAAATATATTCTTTGAAAATAATGTCAGATTTTTCTTTTTTTCCAGGTCTGATATATTATTTAAAATTTGATATATAGAAAAGTTAATATGTAAAAGAAAATAAAATATTTAGCAACATTTTATTCATCCTTTTGGACTTTCATTGTTAACATTAATTTTAATATAGCCCAACCTCAGTTTTTCCTTTGAATTATTATTGAAATAATTTGTTAAACCAGATTTTATTTTATTTTATTTTATTTATTTTATTTTATTTTTTGAGACAGGGTCGTGCTTTGTCATCCAGGCTGGAGTGTAGTGGTGTAAATATGTTCCACTGCAACCTCAACCTCCTGGGCTCAAGTGATCTTTCAGCCTCAGCCTCCCAAGTAGCTGGGACTATAGGCGCATACCACTATGCCTGGCTAATTTTTGTATTTTTTGTAGAGATGGGATTTTGCCACATTCCTGAGGCTGGTCTCAAACTCCTGGGCTCAAGCAATCCTTCTGCCCCAGCCTCTGAAAGTGCTGGGATTACAGATGTGAACTACCACACCTGGCCTTAAACCACATTGTGAATGGTTTGGATGATTTATGGTTTGGACAAACCAACCATAAAAGCTGACTTTTTTCCTGAATCAAATACTGATAATCACTCTAGTTGTTGTATATATTCAGTCATTTTTCCCCTATCATTTTTAGTAACTGTGTCCTATTCAAGAGTCTTTCTCTGCTAGTGGTTATCTTTGTACATTCTTCCCACATCCCTCTCTTAAGCTAAAGTCATGCTATTGTAACGTGTTTTTAAAAGAAGGAATAAATGTTTATTGAGAAATTGTTGAATATCAGACATTTTGCTCAGCTTTTATGTTATCTCTATTAATTGCCACTGGTTCCTGTGTAGTGAGAAATATTAAACACATTCTTGTAGATGAGGGAACTAATGCACAATGATGTTATATAACTCTGTTTAAGGTAACCAAGCTAATAGGGACAGAGTCAACATTCAAACTTAGAACTCTTGACATTGTTTTTTCTACTGCATTGCCATTGATTTAGCTCCTTTTGCTTATTTGAAGTATGTAGCTCGTAGAAACTATCTCAGGGTTTGAGAATCACTTTTATGTCACTACCTAAAAGTGTTTTTTTTTCCCCCAGTTTTAAGGGTAATTTATTTACATGAAGTGCTTCTTACAGTGTGGCACTAAAGAAAACTCAAATAAGGCCTATACAATTAAAACAAATTTAACAACTTTTTGTTATGGCATTTTTTCAAACATATAGAGAATGTAGCATTTGAGATCCTAAGAATCCATCACCTAGTTAGTGTTTTAACATGAATGTCTAATTCATGGCCAATCTTATTGTCTCTGTACTTCCTCCACATCCCCCATTCTTATAAAATTATTTTTATTTAAAAGAAACATTTTTAACGTTTTATTTTTAAAATTTGAAAATTAATGATTAAAAATGTTACTTTTATAAAAGTTAATATTCAGTATTTAAAAGATAATTTTAAAAATAACCACAATACAATTTTCCTACATAAAAAATTTTAATAAGAGTTTCTTAGAAAATATCCAAGCCATTTTCATATTTCTCTGATAGTTTTACAAATCTGTATGTATGTGTTTAGTGACTTGTTTGAATTAGGATTGAAATAAGATTCATACAATCACTATTAATCAATGTCTCTTAAGCCTTTTTTAATCTATGGGCTACATTTCATTTTTCTTATCTTCTTGCAATTTTTGGTTGAAGAAATAGAATATTTTTCCATTAGGCTTCCCAGAGTATGGATTTTCCTGATGATATCACTATGATTTTGTTTAACTTGTTTTTCTATCCTTTGGATTTTCTATAAATTAGTAGTTAGATCTAGAGACTTGATTGTATTTAGGTTTGATTCTTTTTTTTTTTTTTTTAATGGGACTACGTCATAGGTGGTATTTGTATACTTTCTTCAGGAGGTAATAAGTATATAGTTGCCTCTCTTTTTGTGATATTATTAGCCATTGATGAGCATTGCTTAGATCCATTAATTCATTAGGGGTTACAAAGGGGTGATACTCTAAGTTCTTTTATTCCTTCTTTGTTTATTCCTTCCTTGAATATCTATAAAGAGAAACTTTCCCTCAACTATTTGCCTGTAAATTAAGTACAAATCATCATATAATAATGGCAAGAAAGGCCGGGCGTGGTGGCTCACACCTGTAATCCCAGCACTTTGGGATGCCGAGGCAGGCGGATCACAAGGTCAGGAGATCGAGACCATCCTGGCTAACACCATGAAACCCCATCTCTACTAAAAAATACAAAAAATTAGCCAGGCATGGTGGTGGACGCCTGTAGTCCCAGCTACTCAGGAGGTTGAGGTAGGAGAATGGCATGAACCCAGGAGGCAGAGCTTGCAGTGAGCTGAGATGGTGCCACTGCACTCCAGCCTGGGTGACAGAGCGAGACTCCATCTCAAAAAAAAAAAAAAAAAAAAAAAAAAAGAATGGCAAGAAAAATGTTTGTCTTTTTTTCCCCCTTTATCTGCCGGTTTCCAAAGTGATGAGGTAGTCCCTTAGCATCCTTCAAAGGTGATCAGTGAAGTGTTTTTTTGTTTGGTTTTGTTTTGAGACAGGGTCTCGCTCTGTTACCCAGGCTGGAATGTAGCGGTGTGATTGTGGCTCACTGCAACTTTGAACTCCTAGGCTCAAGGGATCCTCTTGCCTTAGCCTTCCAAGTAGCTGGAACTACAGGCACGCACCACTATGTCCCGCTAATTTATTTTTTTATTTTTTGTAGAGGTGGGGTCTTGCTTGTTGCCTAGGCTGATCTCGAAGTCTTGGCCTCAAGCAGTCCTCTCACTTTGGCCTCCCAAAGCGCTGGGATTACAGGCATGAGCCACTGTGCCTGGCCCTGTTTTTTTTTGTTTTTTATTTGAACATCATTTTGAACTTTTGGATTTAAATATATAAGATGGCCTTTACTTCACCACGGTCATTATTCTTTTTGATGTAAAAATTGTCAGAAGATGGGACAGTTTGAATATCTTTGGTCAATAAGGCTAGCTCCTAAATCCTTTTGACATGACCTCATTGTAGTCTCTGATAGTTTCCTTACTTTCTCATATGGCAAGGTGTTCCAGGCTCATCTTGTACAGTTCCTGCTCCAGCCTTGGGATCAGTCATTTTTCTAAGAAGCCCTAATTTCATTTAGTAGTAAATGGTACTTAGAGACCACAATCTAAGCTAGAGATGCTATTTATGCTTAGTCCACTACCATTGTCTCTAGGCTTTAGTTGGTCAAGGCTGGGAAATATATATTTTTCTTATAGATTAAATATATCAGGGATTCATTGGTCACCTTCAAAGGATGCTAAGGGACCACCTCAGTACTTCCAATTCAGAACCACAAGGGTTTTTTGGTTTTGTTTTGTTTTTGAGACAGAGTCTTGATCTGTTGCCCAGGCTGGAGTGCAGTAGCATGATCTGAGCTCACTATAACCTCCGCCTACCGGGCTCAAGCAATTCTCCCATCTCAGCCTCCCAAGTAGCTGGGACTACAGGCATGTGCCGTCATGCCTGGCTGATTTTTTTGTTTGTTGGTTGGTTTTGGTAGAGATAGGGTTTCACCATGTTGCCCAGGCTGGTCTCAAACTCCTGTGCTCAAGTAATCTGCCTGCCTCAGCCTCAGCCTCCCAAAGTGCAAGGGTTACAGGTTTGAGCCACCATGCCTGGCCAGAACCACAAGATTTTTACTTAATTAAGTTCAACAATCTTATATCGCACCTAAGGTTAGGAGTTCGAGACCAGCCTGGCCAACATGGTGAAACCCTATCTCTACTAAAAATACAAAAATTAGCCATGCGTGGTGGCATGTGATCCCACCTACTTGAGAGGCTGAGCCACGAGACTTGCCTGAACCCAGGAGGCAGAGGTTGCAGCTGAGTCATGCCACTGCACTCCAGCCTGAGCGACAGAGTGAGACTATCTCTCAAAAAAAAAAAAAAAAATCTTATATCTGTGTTTTCCCTTAACCATGCCCAAAATTTCTGTTCTCACAAAATAATTGCTCATTTGATTTATACCACAATATCCATAGAACTGTCTCTGAATACAAACCAAAAATACCACCAATATGATTTCTGAAAAATGCTTAATATTTTTTGGTTTTGCAGCTCTTTTATTCCTTAGGGTATATCTTACTAGTGATGTAAGGGCAAATTACTGTGTTTTAAAATCATTTGGTTTAGTTCTTTTTGGTATGACTCAAATTATTTTTATAAAGCATATTTAAAGGAAAACTAGTATACTTAAAATGCATTTTGATATTTTCATATTTTGAATTCTTCAGTTTCACCAGATTGCAAAATTGGACTATCTAATATAATTTTACAGTTCACAAAGTAAATGTATGCTTTTTTGTTTGCTAGGCGCTAATGTGCATGCTACAACAGCAACAGGAGACACAGCCTTAACCTATGCTTGTGAAAATGGACATACGGATGTTGCAGATGTTTTACTTCAAGCAGGGGCTGATTTAGTAAGATATTTTTAATTTCAAATATTTTTGCGTGAATGTTAATATCCATTTATACTTAACATTTAGAAAACACTAAAGATCAATGGTTTGTATACTTTGTATACAGTAACTTAAAAAAGAAAAAAGCTTGGCTACCTGTTCTAGTTGTTGTATGTATTAAATGTATTTGAAAATACTTAGTGTTGAACAGGGCATACTGTTTCTTTTCCTAGGTAAAACTACTAGTTTGTTTCTTCCTTTTACTCCACCCCCATTTGACATTCCTGTGCTTTTTAAACTGCCCTCTGTTAGATATATCATAAATTCAATGATGTGTTCACAGAATAGAGTAACAAGTCAAGTCACTTTGAGTGATTTATTATTATTTTAATTGACACATGATAATTGAACATATTAATGGGGTACAGAGCGATATTTCAATACATGTATATAATGTATAATTATCAAATCAGAGTAATTAGTACATCCATCATCACTTTGATTTCTGTTGTTTCTCTAATTAGACATTTCAAAACAAAGCTACTATTGTTAATCATCCTCCTAGTACATTCCTACAAATTCTATTCTTTTTGTGTTTTCTGTTTTGGTTTTTCAAAATTTCAAATTAGGTGGCAGGTTCATATGTGTAATAATCTGTATAAAAATAATATTCCATTTAAATGTTCATGCTTCTTGCTGAAATGTGTGCTTTGCCTAGCTTTTATTTTGTGAGAGTGTTTTAAACTGCTTTCTAGAGTTTTTCCCAGAATTCTCGGATACATTTCTTAAAAACCTATGTGTGACATACATAGCTGTAAATGTTATAGAGAATTATATTTCTTAGTTTTGCTTATTTAGAAAAAACTATGAAAGTATTACCTTTTAAATAATCCAAGTAGATTCCTGAGAACATTATTGGAAAATAATTATTAACCAAAATAAATGTATAGTATGATTGTTATTTATTATCATTTCTACTAATACCAAATATTGTAATGAAAACACTATCATTCATTCTTATTAATTAGGACCTTCTCTATCAGTTATAATTTTTGGGAGGTATGCTTTTTTGTCTGAGAATTGTGACAGCAATATATGTTAAGTACATCTTAGTCTTTTGACTTCTTTCTATATCTTTTTCCTTTTATAGAGTTACTTTGAGTCATCTATAAAAATTAGGAATTGAAGTTCTTCATTCAAAATAAAGAAATAGAGTAGAACTTAAAAGCTTAGTTAATATAAGCAAAATTTAATACTCTTATCTTATAAATTCTTATCTGGATTCTCTCTTCCTTGTATTTTCTACAACAAAGTCACTGTCTTAACCTGTTGGGAGTTCTTCTAAAAAATTGAATAGGGCTGGGTGCAGTGGCTCACGCCTGTAATCCCAGCACTTTGGGATGCCGAGGTGGGTGGATCACCTGAGGTCAGGAGTTCAAGACCAGCCTGACTAACATGGTGAAACCCTGTCTCTACCAAATACAAAAAGTTAGCTGGGTGCGGTGGCACATGCCTGTAATCCCAGCTACTTGGGAGGCTGAGGCAGAAGAATCACTTGAACCCAGGAGGTGGAGGTTGCAGTGAGCCTAGATTGCGCCATTGCACTCCCGCCTGGGCAACAAGAGCGAGAACGCCGTCTCAAAAAAAAGAAAAAAAGAAAAAAGAAATTAAATAGGATAAAAGAGGAACTATCTGGTAAATGTACTCTAATGTATAACAAAACCATACTGATTGTGACCAAGTTAATATCTGTTACATTTTTAAATATTTTATTTTTACTGTCTTCTGGAATTAGTTAAAAGAGTGTTTATTATTTAGTTTCTTAGAAGAACTACATTAATTGAACAGATAGAACTATTTGAACTTACCATATTTACTTACATTCAAAATGTAAGATTAAAAATGGCTCAGATAGGCCAGGCACGGTGTCTCACGCATGTAATCCCAGCACTTTGGGAGGCCGAGGCAGACAGATCACCTGAGGTCAGGAATTCGAGACCAGCCTGGCCAACATGGTGAAATCTGTTTCAATTAAAAATACAAAAAAATTAGCCGGGCATGGTGGTGGGCCCCTGTAATCCCAGATACTTGGGAGGCTGAGGCAGGAGAATCACTTGAACTCAGGAGGCGGAGGTTGCAGTGAGCTGAGATTGTGCCATTGCACTCCAGCCTGGGCAAGAAGAGTGACACTCCATCTGGGAGAAAAAAAAAAAAAAGGCTCAGATAAATATGTATCTTAATTATTCAATACAGAAGTAATGCCATTTTTCTAACATAATTATTCATTTTTTATCTTGCAATCTATTTTTACATTCATATTTACATGAAATTACAGACACAATATATAATACAGTTGTTTTCTATTTTTTCACTATGTGTTCTTGTGTTCTATCATAATCTTTTTTTTTTTTTTTTTTTTTTTGAGACGGAGTATCGCTCTGTCGCCCAGGCTGGAGTGCAGTGGCTCGATCTCGGCTCACTGCAAGCTCCGCCTCCCGGGTTCACGCCATTCTCCTGCCTCAGCCTCTCCGAGTAGCTGGGACTACAGGCGCCCGCCACCACGCCCGGCTAATTTTTTGTATTTTTTTAGTAGAGACGGGGTTTCACCGTGGTCTCGATCTCCTGACCTCGTGATCCGCCCGTCTCGGCCTCCCAAAGTGCTGGGATTACAGGCGTGAGCCACCGCGCCTGGCCTATCTATCATAATCTTTACCATATTACTATATAGTCTCTATATTTATAACTCTTGCATCATATTCCATCAAGTTGATGAACCATACTCGTTCATTAATTATGGAACTTTTGCTTTTCATTTTTCACTATTACAAATACTGTTGGATTTAATAACTTTATATGTATAACTTTTTACCTTTTCTTATTTTGAATTATTTTATATATTGATTTTAAGTTTTAAAAATGTATAGCCTCTTCCATGCTTTTATTATCTATGGACTGATATCTAAATTTTAATATTATTTCTTTTCCTCATTATAAAAAGCAATACTGTTTTTCATATAAAATGTGGAAATGCTGGGCTTGTAGTCCTAGCTACCAAGGAGGCAGAGGTGGGAGGATTGCATGAGCCCAGGAGTTAAAGGCTGCAGTGCACAATGAGCATGCCTGTGAATAGCCATTGTATGCCAGCCTGGGCAACATAGTGAGACCCTTCTCTTAAAATAATTTTTTAGGAGTAAAAGAAAATGTGGAAAGTATGGGAAAGTATAATAATTTTTATATTTAAAACCTATGAATATTTGTGAGTAAAGTTTGTGACAGTGACAAAAATATAAAACCTACGAATAAATTTTATTTCAGGCTTTATTGTAGGCCAGAGGAAAGAAAAAGTTCTAGTCAAAAACAAGGAAACCTCAGAGTAAAGCAGGCAGATTAGTCCCTGAGTCCTGGGAAAAAGTAACTGGTAATTCTTATTAACTTTATCTTACAAGGCAGTATCATCTTACTTGTCCTTCATTCTTTGCTGCTGTCTTCTAATATCTGTTTTGGGCTATAATAATTTCCTCCAGCAGTTTGCAGATAGAGGACTGTCCATCCCCCATTGCACGCAGTGGAGATGTATTTCATTCCTGGCATCTCATAGATATGTTCTCAGTTTAAGTGTACTAATTCTTTTTTTTTTTTTTTTGATGCGGAGTCTGGCTCTGTTACCCAGGCTGGAGTGCAGTGGCACGATCTCGGCTCACTGCAACCTTCTCCTCCTGAGTTCAAATGATTCTCCTTCCTTAGCCTCCCGAGTAGCTAGAATTACAGGTGTGCGCCAAAATCCAGCCTGGGTGACAGGTCAAGACTCCGTCTCAAACAAACGAACAAACAAAAAAACGTAGTTTATCACTGACTTTCCTCCCTAACCATAAATAAGCTCTCTGACCTTTGTTGCTTTCTTTGGACTGTATTCTGCTGACTGAATGAACTATTTTGGGCATTTTCCGAAAATAGTTGAGCAATTGGAAACTAGGTAATTTAGACATGGGTACATTAGTGCTCTGTAGTTCTTCTTCCTGAAACTTATTTCCTTTTAAATGAGATTTGATATGGACCTTCCTTAATAGAAAGAAAAATATCTATGGATCAGTTTATTATCTATATTAAATCTTATAAATAGAAAACATAGACCAAGTCCTCTTTTATAAGATTTTTTAAAAATTTAAACAATATATTGTGTATCTCTCTAGACATTTCTGTATACCCAAAATACGTACATTTAATATATGTGATACAACATCTTTCTGTGTTCCAGTAATTTCCCATTCTTTTTCACAGGTACCCAGTGTTCTGTATAATTTATTAACCGTTTATCTACGCATAAACACCTGAGTTAAGAGTTTTTAAATATTACAAATGGTGCTGCAGTAAATATTGCTAGGCATATCTATGTATCTTTGCTACTTTTGTGAATATATATAATAGGGATAAATTCCTAGAAGTGAAATTGCTGGTTATAGGGAAATATTTGACTAAAATTTTATTGTTTCGGGAGGTCCACGTCTGAAATTTTGATAATTATTGTCAAACTGTTTAAAAATGCTGAACCAGTATACATCTCTGTTAACAGTTGAGCCCTCCTGACTCTCCCACATTCTCACAAATATAAACAGATTTCTTCTTTCTCCCCTCTTTCTTCCCTCCCTTCTCTCCTTCCCTCCCACCCTCCTTCCTTCTTCTTCTTCCTTTTTTAAACAGTTTAATTTTCTAATTTCTGATCACAGCCCCTATGTTTGCATTATCTACAAAAATCTTCTTGCCTGGCACAGTAGCTCAAGTCTTTAATCCCAGCTCTTTGGGAGGCCAAGGAGGGCAGATTGCTTGAGCCCAGGAGTTCATACCAGCCTGGGCAACGTGTGAAAACCCGTCTCTACCAAAAAAAAAAAAAAAAATACAAAAATTAGCCGGGTGTGGTTGTGCGTGTCTGTAGTCCCAGCTACTCAGGAGGCTGAGGTGGATTGCTTGAGCCCAGGAAGCGGAGGTTGTAGTAAGCTGAGATTGTATCACTTCACTCCAGCCGGGGCAATAGAGGGAGACCCTATCTCAAAAACAAACAAACAAACAAAAAAATCTGTGCTACAATTAGCCCTATTAATTGCTCCCAAAGCTTTAGCGAACTATAGAAAACACAGGAATAAAATTTGTTTCTGGAAGTGTATGAAGATAATACTTTGTGGAAGTGTGTGAAGATACCATTTACAAATAGATTTTTAAAAATCAAATATTTGCTCAGTATCTATTGACTTCATTCTGAAGGACACGGAGAGTAATATATCTTTCACCATAGAATTTTCATGAGTTATTTTAATATTCTCCTGGTTATACATTTACATTTTGATTTAGGACCCTATTTCTCATAGTTATTTAAATATATATATGTATATATAATATTTAAGTGGATTCAGTTTTTACATTACTAGTCTTTCTTATTATATAGCTTCATGATTCCTGAATTTCTCAACTTGACTTATCTGTTGGCTGGCTAGTATTGGTATTTTGATTTGAATTTATTCTCCCCCTCAGAAAAGGAGTTAATAGGTGCTTGCATATTTTAGAATACCATATGTTGTATTTATAAATGAATGTAGCCATGTATGAAATTATTGAATCACCTGTTCTTTCTCCTCAAAATTTTAAACCCACTATATTAGTGTCTTCTGGTACTGAATATTGCCAAAGCCTGCTAGACTATTCTGTATTATATGTAAGTGACTCCTTTTTCTGTCTGGATTATCATAAAATTCTTTCATTATACTTAAACATCTGATTTCACTAGGATATATCTTGTGTTAATTATGCTATATTAATTTTCCTGAGAAACAGTGAATACTTTGTCTGAAGACTTTAATAAGTCATAGTCTTTAATAAGTTGTCTTGGTATTTTATTTTTTTAATTTTAATTTTTTTTTTAGTGGTGACTGTGGGGTGATATTTTCTTTTTTTTAAAGGAAGGTTTCTTTCTGCTATGTTTTTGACTATTTATTTTTCTATTCTGTTAACGTCCTTTAAGATATTTACCATTCATATGTATAGTCTCCCTCATCTCGCTTATTTGTATTTGTATTATCTTTATGTCTAACACATTTCTTTGTCCTTTTCTTCTGCATTGTGTCTTAAGCCTGTCATCCAGGTCACTATTTTTTTCTGTATACTTGTTTCTGCTTTTTTTTTTTTTTTTTTTTTTTTTCTTAAAATGAACAGGGTCTTGCTTTATCCCCTAGGCTGGAGTACAGTGGCATGATCACAACTTACTACAGCCTTGACCTCTCAGTCTCAAGCAATCCTTCACTTCAGCATCTTGAGTAGTTGAAACTACGGGTGCACACTGCCACATCAGCTAATTTTTTATTTTTATTTTTTGTAGAGACGGAGTTTCGCCATGTTGCCCAGGCTAGTCCTGAATCCCTGGGCTCAAGCGATCTACCCACCTTGGCTTCCCAAGTTACTGGGATTACAAGTGTGAGCCACGACTGGCCTGTTTCTACTTCTAAATGTGATTTTCATGGCTTCACTGTTACTGCTCCCTATCTATTTGCAAAGCTTGGGACCAGAAGTGTTTTGGATTTTTTTTTTGGATTTTGGAATATTTGCAGAATACATACCCATTGAGCATCCCTAATCTAAAAATCCAAAATCTGAAATGCTCCATGAGCATTTCTTTTGAGTATCATGTCAGTACTCAAAAAGTTTCAGATTTTGGAGCATTTCAGATTTCAGGTTTTTAGATTAGTGATGCTCAATCTGTATTTAGTTTCTTCTATTCTTCCAATTCACTTTCCAATCTTTTATCACTTTGTTGAGCTATTTAAGTAAAGATTCCCTGTTGTCTTTAATTTATTTGAAGATATTGGGGAATATTTGACTAAAATTTTATTGTTTGTTTTGTAGGAATTTCTTGATAGGTTCCATGTTGGACACTTTGTGCTTATTATTCATATTTTAATGGGACTTGCTATTTATCGAAATATGGGGTGAAATATGGGGTAGGGTGGCAGGGAAGAGGAAGTGAGCCTTAACAGTTAGCTTCTTAAAATCATATAGTTGTCTCAGGATACTGTCTTGCTGAATCTATACCATAAGAGCATGCACTTTCTTAGGGTAAGCACATCACGTAGGTAGGAAATTGGAATGACTTAGAGTGAAGCCTTCTCTAGGCCACATTTCTTTTATTTGGAGATTTAGTTGACTCTGGTCAATGACGGAAAAGCTTATTATGGTTTCCTAAGTTGTATCCCTGTCTCACCTTTAGATAGTTTCTCTCTGTTAAGAGTCTAGATCTAGAGAAAATACAAACATTCCATTTCTCGAGTTCTTTGAAGGTTCTTGTTTTAGTTGAAAAGTGTAAGCCTTAAGTACATTTATAATGAGGGGAAAAGCTATGTAACTATTTATCTTACGGTATTTTCCTCCGTCCTCCCAACTTCTGATATGCCCAAATCTCTTGATTTCATTATTTTCTTTGGTTAGATATTTTTAAATGTTGCTCTGTTTTTGTGGCTTTAGTTGTTTTTTGAGACAAAGGCATGAATTTAAATAATTCTGCAGAAATATTTCTACATATATTAAGATTTATATTGAAGTTTTATTGGTAAAAAACCATAATATCACCCCCTTAAAAAAATTTATACTCTGCTCCTGACATTACAGTCTCTACAGTTGAGAATCTTTTAAATTGAAGATCCTGAGTTAACAAAGCCCAGCATCTGAAGTATCAGTCACAAGGTCTTCATGGCCAAATGTGATTTTCATTTTTGGAATAAGATCCGTGAGTTCTTCTTTTTCCTTTCGCAGGACAAGCAGGAGGACGTGAAGACTATTTTGGAGGGCATAGATCCGGCCAAGCATCAGGTGAGGGTCGCCTTTGATGCTTGTAAGCTACTACGTAAAGAATAGATGTTTTAGGTAACCAGAACTCTGGATATCTGAATTCCAGCCAAGAAGTTCCAGGACCCTGCTGGGTGACAAAGGAAATCCTCTTCAATTGAAAAAGATTATGAAGTCCCAATAAAAAGAGATTTGTATTGCTGGTAGTTTGTTTCCTTAGTCTTCTTTCTCAGTGATATTCCTAAAAAATCTCTTAGACGAAAATAGATTTTCTTATTCAGGTAGTTCTTTTATATTCTCCTTTATTGGGAGAGTTAGTATACCGCAGAGAGAAAGTCTCAGTCATAAAGTCCTTTGCATTCAACTTTGTTCATCAAAAATCCGAAACTCAGAGTGATATTAATGTATTGGATTGTTTTAAAAATAATACTCAAATAAACAAAAAAATTAGTTTAGCAGAACATTTACTATATAGTTTATGCCCTAATTTCTATAATCTAGAAGCTTAAAATTTTCTTCTTAAAATTGTCTCCTACTATTCTGAAATTGGTTTTTAAGAAGGTGAATATTTTTTCATAGGAAACATTTCTTTTGAAAAAATGTGTGAATTTGTGCCCAGTGGTTTTAAAAGTCAAATAAATTTAATATCCATTATAATCCAAAGAGATTTATTTAAAATCAGGAGCAGTTTTTAATTTTAAAATTATTAATGAATTGTGATTAGATCACAAATAACTGAGGCCATCTAAGTTTCTTTTTTTTTTTGAGACAGAGTCTCCCCCTGTTGCCCAGGCTGGAGTGCAATGGTGCTGCAATCTTGGCTCCCTGCAGCCTCTGCCTCCTGGGTTCAAGCAATTATCCTGCCCCAGCCTCCCGAGTAGCTGGGATTACAGGCGCACGCCACCATGCCTACCTAATTTTTTGTATCTTTAGTAGAGACGGGGTTTCACCATGTTGGCCAGGCTGGTCTCAAACTCCTGACCTCGTGATCTACCCGCCTCGGCCTCCTAAAGTGCTGGGATTACAGGCGTGAGTCACCGTGCCCGGCCTAAGTTTCTTAATTCTAAACCCCTCTTAATCATGATGCTTATTAAGTGTCTTCATTGGCTTGTTAAATGAGAAGCTGTTTTATTTATTCTGTTTAATTTCTTTTTTTTAATTTTTTTCTTTCTTTTTTTTTTTTTTTTTTTTTGTTTGAGACAGGGTCTCGCTCTGTTGCTCAGGCTAGAATGCAGTGGTGTGCTCTCAGCTCACTGCAACCTTCCCATCCCAGGCTCAAGTGATCTTCCTGCCTCAGCCTCCTGAGTAGCTGGGACTGGAGGCATGCGCCACCATGCCCAGCTAATTTTTTTCATTTTTATAGAGATGAGGTCTCACTGTACTGTCCAGGCCGGATATATTTATTCTATTTTGAAGTAAGTTTATTTCACAAAATGTGGTGTGAACGTGTGAGCTTCTACTCAGTTTGTATAATATTACAGGCTCCTATCAAGAATGTAAAGCTTAGTGTTATTTCAGATCAAAGTAATTCTTTTTCCCTGGATTTGTTAGAGGAAATGCAATTGTAAATCTTTCTCTCTAGCTGCAAGTCTCAAAACTTAGGTTTTTTTAAAAATGAGTTTTGCAACCCCACGTTTACAGGTTCAGATTCCATAGATCTGAAATGGGGGGTCTGCATTTGAACTAATATCTCAGGAGATTCTGATGATAAGTTCTCCATATTTTACACTTTGAGACATTGGTAGAGGCCATACAGATTATTCTGCATCATTGCTGAGTTCTTTTCTTTTTCCATCTTTGCTTTATAATCAATCATTTTTCCTCCACCCAAATTGAATAAACTTGGTTTTTCTCTCTGTTACTTGTGATTTTTAGAAAATGTGCTAAATACAAACCTTAGGACCAGTGCCTCTTAACCTTTTATCCATATCAGTTCTCCTGAGGGGTATGAATCCAATCAGTAATAGTAGATCACTAAGGTAATGACTAATATACTGTGGTGGGTTGAAAGAACATACTCCCTATGGAAGAGTATTGGAATCCTCTAGTACATGCAGTATCAAACAGTCTCCCTCCTTTTCTCTGTGATTTTGGTCTTTCTCCTTAGAGAATGTCCTCCCTCCAACTCCAAAAGACATTGCCTCTGTGGTATAGTTACAGTTGTTAAATATATGTCTTGGGTGCCCTGTGGCTGTGATTTTTTAAGGAAAATTAACTTATTTTAAATAAAATAAACTTAATTTAAGATAAAATTTTGTTATCTAAAGCCAAATAGAAAAAAATTCCACATTTTTTCTTATAGTGCTCATTCATCAGAACCTTTTTTTTTTTTTGGAGATGGTCTCGCTTTGTCGCTTAGGCTAGAGTACAATAGTGTGATTATAGCTCACTGCAGCTTTGAACTCCTGGGCTCATGGCATCCCCTTGCCTCAGCCTCCTGAGTAGCTAGGACTACAGGTATGCACCACAATGCCTGGCTAATTTTTAAATTTTTTTCACAGACAAAGTCTTACTATCTTGCCCAGACTTGTAGTGTATTTTTTATAGATATATTTTTAGGGAGCTTATGAGCTCTAGTAATCCACTTACCAATGTATTTCAACTGTTAGTAATTACCTTACCTTAATAAACTTTAAATGTGACCTTACCTTCCACTTTTTAACTTTTTTATTAAGGAATAGCATATATACATATTTTTAACTTTACTACTTAAAACTAGGAAACTTTTGTCAATTTCTTAAAAATCTAAAACTACCTATGGAATACACAAAACTCCTAATACATTTCTTTTAAAGCCAAGTTCTCTCTTTCTATGTTATTGTGTATTGAATGAGTTCTTTTCAGCTCTCTCCAGGTTGTTTAAATATAAGTACAAATGACTTCCAGTCAAGAAGGTAAAGTCATTATTAGTATATAGAAAAATGAATCTAAAAATATGTAGTCATGCCCCAAAGCAACGGGATTAAAGATCTCCATGGACTAGAAGTGAAGCATGGATCCACAGTTTAAGCTATAGTCCCAAGGAGAATTAAGGGCTAAAAAAATACACAATGGGGCTGAGATTTCAGCATGTACAGAGGAATAGGGAATGAATGCATTTCACATGTAGTACGTCAGTAGATCTAGTCTACTTGAATAAAGCAAGGAACCGGGATCTTATTGCCCTACCTGTGAACCAAAATGGATAAAAAAAATCTTTGAGCAACTATCTAGAGTTATGATTAGAAATTAGCAAATTGTCATATCCAGGTTGTATATATAAAAAAAAAAACAAAACAAACACAAAACTAAAAAAAAGGGAAAAAAATAAATTAGCAAATTGTCGTTAGTAGAGGGAAGAAGCAGAGACAACTGTGTAACTAAAAACTTGGAGGACAACCTTCTTGATTTAGGGAACAGAAGTGAAATATCTCTATGAGACAAGAACCTTAGGTGTCCAGCAAAATATCTACTTCTGAAATGGACTCCAAGAGCCAGACTGAGGCAACTTCCAAAACATCTGATGAGAAGGACTACATCTGTAGATGGAAAAGAAACTAAAACAAAGCACCTCCCATCAAAATGAGTTTCCTCAGTAAAAAAATTATAAAGCTGGAGAGCAAATCTTTATCAAGAAAGATAGTCAAAATGTAAACAAACAAAAAGCAAAATATAATACACTCAAGGAAATTGAAATAAACTTTAATCTTGAGAATTATAAACATGTTTATTTTAAACTATGACCAGTAGCCATAAAACAATGTGAGAAAATAAAGCAAAAGCTGATAATTATGTATTAAGAACAGCTGGATATAAAATAAAACAAAGTTTTGGGGGGTAACCTCAATATATAGGGTAAGACAGCATATTAGACACAGTTGAATGCATTAGTGAATAAGTGAGTGATAAAACAAGAAATAATACAATAAAATATATAATAAAATATAGTAAAGAGATAGAAAATATGAAAAAGAAATTGAGAGAAAGAGAATAGATTAGAAGCTCCACCATATTATCTACTAGAAGTTCCTGAAGGAGAGGATAGAAATGGAGGGGAGAGGAAATGTTTGAAGAGAATGGTGGAGAATTTTCTAGCATTGTAGCTAGACATGAATCCTTGACTGAAGAATCATATCCATCACTAAGCAGAACAGATGAAACTGTGCAACTTTAAGGATAATGAAAAATGTCTTAAAAGCTATCAGAGGGAAAAAACGCATTACCTACAAAAGAACAACCATCAAAGTTCTGACCTCATCAGCAATAATAAATTACAGAAGATGATGGGAAGTAATATTCTCAAAATACCAAGATAAAATAACACAATACAGAATTCTGTACTTAAGTACCATTCTAGAGAAGGAAAAAATAAACGTATTTTCAAATCTACAAAGAATAAATGAATTTACCATCATTAGACCCTTGACAAAAGAACTACTAAAAGATATATACATCAATAAGAAGAAAAGTGAGTCCTGAAGGAAGGCGTGGGATACAAGAAACCGGTAAGCAAAGAAATTGATAAAACATAAATACAAATGTTTGAGTTTAAAAACCTAAATTTTAATGTTTAAAACCACAGTAGTACTAAAATTCTAGAAAACAATAGCAGGAAATTCAGAAGGATGTGTTAGAGAGTTTAAAAGCCACGCTACAGTCTTTTGTTGTTGTTCAGGAGGAGAAGGTACTGAATAAAGTTTTTTTTAAAGAAAAATAGAATAGTAATCAGAACAAATATAAAGCTATTAAACTCAATTGTTAAAGGGCAGAGACTTCTGAATTAGAGTCAGAATCAAAATGTAGCAAATGCTGTTTGCAGGAGACAAACCTAAAGCAAAGTTTTTCTTTAGGAAAGCTTGACAGTGATGGGAAAAAATTATGTAAAACAATATTAATATCAGACAAAATGGAATTTTAAGCCAAAAGCATTTTTAGAAATGAATACTCCTCCAACTGAGAAAATAATTACCAATCAGTAACTAACAATCTACCATCCAAATAAAATATAAAACTGCAAAATTGCAAGAGAAATGGTCAGATCTGCATTTGTAGTGGTAGGGTTTTTTTTCCACACACTTCTCAATGAAACTGATGAATCAAACAGATAAAATGATGGTTAAAAATCAAACAATTTTTTATCTTACAGAAAGCTAGCATTCTGTTTCCAGTAAATATACTTTATATTCTTTTCCAGTACATGGAATATTTATAAAAATTGTCCATGTTTTAGGCCACAGAGAAGTCTGAAGAAACTCCTGAATCTTCATCATGTGGACTATATTCTCTGATCTCTCTTGCCTTAAAATTACACATCAACAATAAAGTCTTCTTTAATTCTATACATTTAGAAATTGAAGGAAAATAGTTTTTCTTTTTTTTTTTTTGAGACGGAGTCTCGCTCTGTCACCCAGGCTGGAGTGCAGTGGCGCGATCTTAGCTCACTGCAACCTCCACCTACCGGGTTCAAGCAATTCTCCTGCCTCAGCCTCCTGAGTAGCTGGGATTACAGGCGCCTGCCACCGCGCCCGGGTAATTTTTGTATTTTTAGTAGAGATAGGGTTTCACCATGTTGGCCAGGCTGGTCTTGAACTCCTGACCTTGTGATCCACCTGCCTCGGCGTCCCAAAGTGCTGGGATTACAGACATGAGCTACCGCGCCCAGCCAGGAAAATACTTTTATAAAATTCATGGGGTTAAGAGGCCATACAGTAAAAATTACACAGTAGAAACTGAGTTACCAGTGCACACCAAAACTTGGGTAGGGAGAATATACCTAAAGGTGTCCTTAGAAGGAAAATTGTAGTTCTGTATATCAATATATTAAAGATGAAAATAAATTTTAAAGCAACAGCACAAAGGAAGAAGAAAATAATAATAGCAGGAGAACACCTTGTTCTATCATATATGGTATTCTATGGTACATGATACTCTATGATATAGAATGAGGTGTTGCCCAAATCTAGGGAAAAAATATAAAAGCAAAAGTTAACACAATAGAAAATAATTTTAAAAAGAGATACAAAAAATATAGGGATGAAGAGTGAAATTAAAAAGTGGTTTTTAAAAAAAGACTACCAAAACAGATAAAACAAGCCAGGCTTTTTCTTTTTTTTTTTTTTTTAGGGGAAAAGGCATAGATAACAATAAACTTAAAAGTGAATTGTAATTATTTTATAAGTAGAGATCTTTAAAATTCAATCAATAAATGTGAATGCTCAGATGAAATGAATACTAATTTTTGCTAGAAATATATAAATTATCAAAATTGACTCTAGAATAGGAAACCATGTCTTACAAATTGAATCAGTGGTTTACCCATCTATAGAAGGTAAGAGGTTCAAATGGATTTATGGGTGAATTTTACCAAATGTTCAGGGTTTTTTGTTTTTTGTTTGTTTGTTTTTGAGACAGAGTTTCGCTCTTGTTGCCCAGGCTGGAGTGCAATGGCGCAATCTTGGCTCACTGCAACGTTCACCTCCGAGGTTCAAGCAATTCTCCTGCCTCAGCCTCCTGACTAGCTGGTATTAGAGGCATGCACCACCTTGCCCAGCTAATTTTGTATTTGTAGTAGAGATAGGGTTTCTCCATGTTGGTCAGGCTGGTCTGGAACTCCTGACCTCAAGTGATCCGCCTGCCTCGGCCTCCTAAAGTGCTGGGATTAAAGGCATGAGCCACTGAGCCTGGCCAAGAAATAGATATTTTCTTTCTTTTTTTTTTTAAGATGGAGTCTTGCTCTGTCACCCAGGCTGGAGTGCTATGGCGACATCTTGGCTCGCTGCAAGCTCCGCCTTCTGGGTTCATGCCATTTTCCTGCCTCAGCCTCCTGAGTAGTTGGGACTACAGGCACCCGCCACCAAGCCCGGCTAATTTTTTTTTTTTTTTTTTTTGTATTTTTAGTAGAGACAGTGTTTCACCATGTTAGCCAGGATGGTCTCGATCTCCTGACCTCGTGATCTGCCTGCCTCGGCCTTCCAAAGTGCTGGGATTACAGGCATTAGCCACCGCGCCCAGCCGAAATAGATACTTTCTATATTATTCTAGCTGTTCTCAAGAACAGAAAAAGAAACGTTAAACTGCATGATATTTAAGTTTGTAGCCTTGGAAAATAATTTTCTGCGTTTATGAAGGGAAAAAAATCAGAAACAATTTGTATCCTAAAATTTTATTAGTATTGAACAAATAGTGGCTATATGACTAAATCCAACGTTCATAAGTAGTATGATGTATACGAATTTGATTCCCATTATATACATATATACATTGATTCTCATGATATGCACAGATATATGTATATACATACATTGTACATATATATTCCCATTATTGATTCTCATTATATATATGTATGTGTTCCCATTATATGTATGTACTCCTGTTATACATGTATATTCCCACTATATACGTACATATGTATACATAAGTATATATATAAGTATACTTATATAAGTATACTTATATATATACTGCGTTCCCATTATATGTATGTATTCCCATTATATGTATGTACTCCCATTATATGTATGTGTTCCCATTATATGTATGTACTCCTGTTATACATGTATATTCCCACTATATACATATATATGTATACATAAGTATATATATAACTATACTTATATATATACTTATGTATACATAATAATACTTATATATGTATACTTATATATATACTTATGTATACATATATATGTATACATATATAAGTATACTTATATATATACTTATGTATACATAATAATACTTATATAAGTATACTTATATATATACTTATGTATACATATGTATGTGTATGCATATATATGTGTGTGTGTATATAATGGGAATCAATGGGAATATATATGTGTAAGGTATATATGTATGTATATAATGGGAACCAATAATGGGAATATATATGTATAATGTATGTATATAATGGGAATCAATAATGGGAATATATATGTATAATGTATGTATATAATGGGAATCAATGTATTCCTATACATATACATACATATAGATGTATATAATGGGGATTTTCCATATATACATATATAGATACTTTTTTTTTTCTTTTTTCTGCTTCTTGCACAGCAGGGCTAACCCATAGGGAGTGTGCCCAGGGTAGCCTGATTACCATTTTAAAAGAAGGATTTAGTAGTGAGATATTTTGGAGCAAGTATTGTGTGTTGCGGGATATACATTATTCATTTTAAGACACAAAATGTTGTAAATATAGAGTTGTGGCATTGTTTTATCAACTTTTTTCAAATGTGGTTATGTTATTCAAAACTAAAGGAATGAATGTATATTTATTTATAGAGAGGAAAATAAAATAGGTAGCTTTTCACCCCTTGTATTTCAGGAATTATATTACTATGTTGAATTTTGAAACGACTTGGTGTGAGGATATTGGGACTGTACTTTCTGATTTCTTGTCTTTTAACAACTATGGTAATATTTTAAATATACAGAATTAACAGTTATTTTTTAAAGTTTATTCTAAATCAAGGCTGAAAGCTTTGAAATCATTTGCCTTTGCCATTACGGGAGCTAATTATGTTGATATGACCTAATTATGTTGATCACTGCCAGGCTTAAGAAATAAGAAAAAGAAAAGGGTAAAGAAAGGATAAGTGACATTAATATTGCCCAACTATGTTCAAAATAATAACATATCAGTTGCAGATAATCAATGTCTTACTCTCGGGTTTAACTACTACTCTTAATTTCTTGTTTAGTTGACTTTCCTTTCTCTTATTTACCTAGTAGAAAATAATAAAAACTTCAAACCTCAGTGCTATGAGAGGGAAGATTTGAGAGTTCAGTTATGCTTAGTTTCCTGCATGATTAAACAATATCTAATCACTCCATTGTTTTAAGCATTATGTGTACAGTGGCGAGCAAAAAAAGACAAGATCATTGCTCTCATGGAGCTTACCATTTAGTGGAGGAGACAGGTTAGCTAAATATAATACTTACACAGACTAAAATATGATTGCAGTTTATGAAGGAGAGGTTCATAGAGATGTATGTCCGTAATAGGAAGAGTGATTTAGTCAGGAAGTTCAGGGAGGTCTTCCTTGAGGAAATAACACTTGACTTGAGATGTAAAGGATGAAAATGAGTTAGTGGAGGAAAAGCATTAAAGAGAAGAGAGACCAGTATGTGCGAAAAAGTTGTGAGGCAGGAAGGGAAAAGACAAGTTGCTAAATGGGCAATTTATTTCCAGGATGTGGTTGATTGTAATGATAATTCAGAAATAAGTTGGATAGAAAAACTGGACAAACAACTTTCTAGGTCTTTCCGAGTAAGGTCTTTGTGATACGTATTCAGTTTTATTTGAAGTAAATTGCCAGAATGTTAGATTTACCTAAATTTGAATGTGAGTTCAAGATCTATTCTAAAGCCAGATTATTTTGGCATTATCTATAGTTATTCATTTTTCCAAAATCTAGAGTTAAAAGATTCTTATTTCATTAACATGTATAACAGTTAAAAAGTCAAAGCATAAAGTAGTTTTTTTAGTAGGTTGAGTGATACTACACTGTCAAGATTTTTTTTTTAAACCTATTTTAGGGAGGAATTTCTATCACTTTTCTGTGAGGTTTCCATTGAGTTGACAGTCTACTCATTTCTTATTGTTGTTTTGCCTGAGTTGTAGATCAGGGTAATTAAAATGTAAATAGACTAAATTGTATTCTACTGGGAGAGCACATATTTTAAATTGATCATGTGGTAATTATAGGATTTTCAGAGTTAATTAGACGAATATAGCTGAAATAAAGCCTTAACTTAACCACCAGTCTTTATCAATTTTTTCTTAGTAATAAAACAGAACCAGAACAACAGAAATTCATGTTTGCATACATAATGAAAGAGGGGATAGGTAAGAGAACTTTTCAAAGAAGCAGTATATAAGCTACATTTTAATACTTAGATGAATTTAATGAGTTCATAATTCTCCCAACAGACAGTATTACTCACCATATAAGCAAGCTCCTTTTAGTGGCATTTGATGTGAGGCATGCATGGTTAAAAACTGTTCTATCATTCATTCCGGTTGCTGGCAAGCTTCCTAGAAAGAACAATCTTTCTGCTATTAGGAGTTGTATCTTTTGCCTTTGACTATTCGAGTATTTAATTTCTACTTAAAAAAAAAATCCACCCATTGGTATATTTTTCTTCTTCATTTTTCCGTTACTCCTAAAATACCATAGTGTTTTTCTTCAGGGAATCATTTGCATCCTTTGATAGTGCTTTTATTGGCTTCTGCTATAAGATCAAGATTCTTCTAATCATTTCACAGGACTGAGGTTCCTTTTTCACAATCCAGATAAATAGTTGGGAAACATTTTTTAAAACTTAGAATTAGAAAACTGCAGTGATTTCTCTTTGGGAACCAAACAAAACATTAATATTATCTTTAATGGTTATTACTTGGTGTGCAAAACTGAACTTGCCCTTAGAAAGTTAAATTATCTAGTTTGGACTGAAAATCCTGTATATTGGGGGAATTGAGGTAGGTGGTATAAAGTGTCTACAATGAGTAAGTATATTAAATCCTCGTTATTTCTCATTTCATCAGTACTGTTTTTAAAATAGATGGTTAGACTGTTGGCATTGATGGATTATTTTTTCCATTTCTTTAACAGGAACATGAATCTGAAGGTGGAAGAACACCTTTGATGAAAGCTGCAAGAGCTGGTCATTTGTGCACTGTGCAGTTTCTTATTAGCAAAGGTAAAGAAAGGGCAAGTGATCATTTCCAAGAGGCTACAGTTTATGGGAAAAAAAATCCTAAACTGTTGTAATTTATGTTATGGCTACTTTACCTACAGTAAAGTATTGTATTTTTGCCTTTTGTTATTGTATTTTATTTAGTAAGCATAGAGTTTGTGAGTTGTTTACTGGGAATTTTCTTTATTAGTTTTGAATTTTAAGTTTTAATCAACCAAGCAACATGTGGTTGCTCCCAACTTAGAAAAGCCAAACGTAAAATGTCCCACTATGATTAGGTGGATATTCAACAGCTAATGATGAGTCTGTTCTGCTGGAGATGTGGGTGGAGGACAGAGAGTAAGTCTGCTACTGTGGTACTTGTTTGTGGTACAGTTGAATTAACTGAGTTTGTAAGGATCTTATTTATAATTTTTATATTTCTTTAGAAATTCTATTATTAGAATTATATTTATTTAGGCAAAAAATTTCAACTGATGGATGAAGAATTAGCTTAAGACTGTTTACTGCAGAAAAATAAAATGCTGTGGAACCAATGTTAGGTTTAACCATATGTAATTGTCATGTTATGAAACAAAAATGGTAATGTCAGCAGTTTCATTTGGTTCAGCCTAACTCTTTGTATAGTGTCAGAAATACTGTGGCATATAATGAAACATCCTAGGATAGGATGATAAAAATACAAGGAAGATTCACTCAGGAGGTATTATGTTATTAAGATAAAAGCTGTATTTATATTTTAATAGATTTCTGACATTTAGTGACATAAAAAATGCAGGGTAAGATTTTATCATATTATTATTATTTTTTTTTAGAAGGAGTTTCACTCTTTTTACCCAGGCTGGAGTGCAATGGCGCAAACTTGGCTCACTGCAACCTCTGCCTCCCGGGTTCAAGTGATTCTCTTGCCTCAGCCTCCCGACTAGCTGGGATTACGGGCATGCACCACCATGCCTGGCTAATTTTGTATTTTTAGTAGAGACAGGGTTTTACCATGGTTGGCCAGGCTCGTCTCAAACTCCTGACCTCAGGTGATCTGCCCGCCTCGGCCTCCCAAAGTGCTGGGATTACAGGCATGAGCCACCGCACCTGGCCAGATTTTATCATTTTTAAATGTACTTGTTTTCTTCTGAATTGGAGAAAACTAGGTTTATTTTCTTCATACTGCATTTTCGCTGCCAAGTAAGGCATATCTTTACATAATATAGTCTGTAAAAGCCGTTAACCTCAACCACACAGAAATAAATAGATGGATAACCTCTGGAGTTCTCTTATGCTTCTTTACTAAAGAGAATACCTAATCATACCCAACAACAACCTGCTAAGAATGTAATCAGGCTTGTTAGGAATAGGAACACATCGATTATATCCTTTCTCCATTAAATAATCCTGTCATCTAAAATAATTTCATGTTGCTAATCTCAGGATGTTTATTGCTGTGTTTTACCTTTCCCAAAAGGTACTTTTATGCAAGTTAGGATTAGATTCAGCTGGATATTTTCTGAAAATTAGACAAACTGATAGTAGTAGTTTTACCCACCAACTTATTTTTCTCTTAAATAAGATAGGTAGAATTAAGAAGGAAGAATGAATATTTCTATAGTCTTAACTTTCTAGTTGAGATCTTTTGGAATTGTTAAAGGTAGCTGAACTAAAGTCATTTTTTCCAGGGGTCAAAAATAATTTATCAAAAAAGAAACTAAGAAAAGACTTTGCATTTAGACATTTTTCAGGTCATGTTATACACAGCTATTGAACAACTTGCCTTTCAGATAACATATCTGGATAATATTCTGTCTTCTCTCCATATCCAGGTCCCCTGACTCTTAAAATACACAATATGAAGAATTATATATCTCTTAAACATTGCTTAAAAAAATCTGTTTTCTCTACTTTTGAGACCTGGCTATATTGCCACTTTCTAGTAGATCAAAAATGTCTTTGAAACATTTTGAGTTATATACAGTGGTGTTATTTGATGCTTACATTAACCTGTATATATTTATTAATCTTAGTCTTCTAGATTTCCCATTTTAAAAGTGATATTGAATGAACGAACTACAGCTTCATGCAACATTGTGGATGAATCTCACAAATATAATATTGAGTGAAAGAAGCCAGATGCAAAAGAGTACATTGTATGATTCCGTTCATATAAAGTTCAAAAACTAAAACCAGTTTGGAAGTCAGGGTAGTGGTTACCATTGGGAGGCTGGGTAGTGACTGAAAGGGAGCACAAGATGGGGCTTTTGGTATGTGGATAATGTTCTGTTTGTTCCTCTGGGTGCTGGTTACACAGGTGTGTGTTCATTTTGTGAAAAAAATTCAAACTATACACTTATGATTTGTATACTTTTTTGTATCTACATTATACTTCACAAAAAATTTTTAAATGATATTGACTGTGAACTGGCTTGATTTCAACCTTTGCTAAGATCGCAATTTATTTTTCTTCAAAGGTGCCAATGTTAACAGGGCTACAGCCAATAATGATCATACAGTAGTGTCGCTGGCATGTGCAGGAGGCCACCTGGCAGTTGTTGAGCTTCTCTTGGCTCATGGGGCTGACCCTACTCATCGACTCAAGGTAGTCTACTTAAAAATAAGTAAACAGGCTGTGTGCGGTGGCTCATGTCTATAATCCCAGCACTTTGGAAGGCTGAGGTGGGTGGATCACTTGAGCTCAGGAGTTTGAGACTAGTCTGGGCTACATAAGGAGACCCCATCTCTATTAAAACACACACACACACACACACACACACACACACACACACACACGTATGTATGTGTGTGTGTATATATATGTAAATAATATGTGTATAGTTATAAAAATATGTTTGATCTATCTTAGTGCTTAGTATTTAATACTGTTTAAATGAGTTTTGATTTTGTATGAGCTGCTAAGAAACTATAAAGAATTAATTATCACGGCAATTCTTTTTCAGGATGGTTCAACAATGCTCATTGAAGCTGCAAAGGGTGGCCATACTAATGTAGTTTCTTATCTGTTGGATTATCCAAATAATGTTCTGTCAGTTCCTACCACAGATGTGTCTCAGCTCCCTCCACCTTCTCAAGATCAGTCTCAGGTAAAGTAAAATGGAGCTTGTTTGTTAATATAAATATTCTTCAACATGATTAGAAGTTTTTGTTTAAAATCAGTTTTAAGCAAAATGGACTTGTTTTTCTTTTCTGTTACATATTGAGAAAATCATGATTCTAAATTCTTTAGGATTTATTTTCTTTAAAGGTACACTGAAATTTGTTATTGCCTTATTTATTGAGAATAGCGGTTTTTAAAAACCACTTAATATCAAATATAAACATAAGTATTCTAAGTTGTTATCTTATTACAACTAGGTTTTTCAGGATTTTTTATTTGTTTTTTAACAAGAGAATCAAGAGAAAGCTTTTTCTTTTTTCTTTTGTTTCTTTTGAGATGGAATCTTGCTCTGTTGCCCAGGCTGGAGTGCAGTGGCATAATCTCAGCTTACCACAACCTCCACCTCCCAGGCTCAAGCGATTCTATTGCCTCAGTCTCCCAAGTAGCTGGGACTATAGGTGTGCGCCACCACGCCCGGCTAATTTTTTGTATTTTAGTGGAGACAGAGTTTCACCATGTTGCCCAGGGTGGTCTCAAACTCCTGAGCTCAGGCGATCTACCTGCCTCGGCCTCCCAAAGTGCTGGAATTACAGGCGTGAGCCACATGCCTGGCCGAGAAAGCATTTTCTTAATACCTCCCAAGGTAGTATTAATTATCCTAGAGATAGTGACTTTCATCAACCATGAAAGTATAGGTAACATAAGCGCTAAAAGTTCATCAAAGTGACTTTTAAACCTACCTTAAATTACGGAGAAAATATAGAGATTTTACTAGTATGTTATGTTGGTGAAATCTAAATTCTTTTCTACAAAGTCATCCTGAAAACTGCTAGCATACCCCAATTCAAGAAATATATTACATTTTTGTTTTCTTTTGATCCATATAGAATTTGAACAAGGGTAAATTGGCTAGTGGATAGTGAATATGTGACTTGTACCCCTAGCTACAATTGGAACCAGCAAGGCGTTCTATTCAGCAAGGGAGTAATGTTATTTCCATTTAGCTTAAAATCATTGACTATTTGTAGATTCCCTGACTGTCTAATCATTAGTCTCAAAAATTATTGCTTGGTGAAAGCTTTTTTTTAAAAAAGCTTAAGGAAACAAAAGTGCATTTGGTGGTATATGAAGATAACCTAAAACAGGATATCTGTTTCATTTATGGGCCTTTGTCTTATTCTTTGGTCTGAGATGATTTTTTTCTGAGTTGACCTTTTAGGTTCCACGTGTGCCAATGCATACACTTGCCATGGTTGTACCTCCCCAGGAACCTGACAAAACTTCACAGGAGAACTCTCCTGCCCTTTTAGGAGTGCAAAAAGGTTAGTTATTGATTTATTTTTCTTAAAATGGGTATTTTTTCAGCTAATTGATAAATCCAGAAATGTACTTTAATGATACAGAGTTACTGTGTACCCATGGCTAATTGAGGTAGATAATTCTGACAAATGCAAATAGTCTTACTATCAAAAACCAAAAAGACATAAGTGTTAGGAAAAATGACTTTTTATTTTTTCATGTTAACATACTGATCGATGTAGCTTTCATCTGGCACAGATGAAAATACTTAAGAAACAAGCCGTGTTCTTGATTATATTTAAGTAACCATAGTTTATCAGACATTCATTTTTCATTTGATAATTCTTTAGCTAACCAATAGTATATGAAGAATAAAAATGCATATTTGCTATCTAGTTAAGTCTTTGTAACATTTATTCAGTTAATGAGTGAGAAGTTTAAGAATTACATTCAGTTGCATTTATGCAATGCTGAATATAGTAGATTATCATCTGTCAGTATGTGAACCTGGACAAATAACTATCAAAATAAAATGTATACAAGTAATATACAAATGACTATTAAGAAGGAGAGTATACTACTTAAAAAAACTCAAGTTTATGAGCTCTGATATGTTTCTGCTGTCTTTATATTTGTAAATGAAAAGTACCTTCATGTATAAATGTACCTTCACTTCATAATTATGTATAGTTGTAATATCTGAGTTTTCTGAAATAAAGAAAATAGTTAATATGTAGGATGTTTAAAACTATAAAAACAAACTTATGAACATAGTTCATTTAGTGTATGATAATCAAGCCCTAGATATTGAAATCACAATGAGGCATGTAAGTGTATATTAATATCTGTAACACTGATTTAAGAAAAGTTGGTTTGGGTTGACTCTTATAGCAGCAAACAGAAACTTCTTTCAAATTATGCCAATTTTAGTAATTTAAAGTATTGGGGGCCTTCACCAGGGCTAAACTATTAATTTCAGAGGTGAAATATCTGTAGTCTCTCTGATTTAAGGTAATTCTGGCAGTTTTTCATGGAACACCTAGCTATTCAAAATTTTCCTGCTGTTTTTAATCTTAACAATTAAAAAGCAAATTAAACATGCATCCATAAGTATCATAATCAGCTGATATTTAACCTTTAGTAAAATATTTAAAGCTAAATGTCTCTGTTTTTGTTTTTTTTTTTGAGGGGGGGGTGTTTATTTGGCTAAACCTTATAGAGGACTGTAGTGACTTTGGCTTTGGAAGCTCAGTACTAAATAAGAATCATTGGCCGGGCATGGTGGCTCATGCCTGTAATCCCAGCACTTTGAGAGGCTGAGGCCGGTGGATCACTTGAGGTCAGGAGTTCAAGACCAGCCTGGCCAACATGATGAAACCCCATCTCTACGAAAAATATAAAAAATTGGCCAGGCGTGTTGGCGTGTGCCTGTAATCCTAGCTAGTCGGGAGGCTGAGGCAGGAGAATCGCTTGAAGCCAGGAGGTGGAAGTTGCAGTGAGCTGAGTTCAGGCCATTGCATTCCAGCCTGGGCAACAAGAGCAAAACTCCGTCTCAAAAAAAAAAAAATCATTTAAAAAAATATGGGCCCCGTGTGGTGGCTCACGCTTGTAATCCCAACACTTTGGGAGGCTTATGCAAGTCAATCACTTGAGTACAGGAGTTTGAGACCAGCCTGGCCAACATGGCAAAATCCCATCTCTACTAAAAATACAAAAATTAGCCGGGTGTGGTAGTGTGCACCTGTAATTCCAGCTACTAGGGAGGCTGAGGCATGAGAATCACTTGAACCCGGGAAGCAGAGGTTGCAATGAGCTGAGATCTTGCCACTGCACTCCAGCCAGGGTGATGGAGTGAGACTCTCAGAAAAAAATTAGGGCCAGGCGCAGGGGCTCACACCCATAATCCCCGCACTTTGGCAGGCCAGGTGGGCAGATTGCTTGAGCCCAGGAGTTCGAGACCAGCCTGGGCAACATGGCGAAACCCTGTCTCTACAAAAAAATACAAAAGTTAGCTAGGAGTGGTGGCACAAGCCCATAGTCCCTGCTGCTAGGGAGACTGTAATGGGAAGATCACTTGAGCCTGGAGACCGAGGCTGCAGTGAGTCATGAGTGTGCCATTGCACCCCAGTCTGGGCCACAGAGCAAGACCTTGTCTCCAAAAAAAAAAAAAAAAAAAAATAGGCTATCTGCCCTGGCTCATATCTGTAATCCCAGTGCTTTGGGAGGCCGAGGCAGAATGATCGATCAGCCTGCCCAGCATAGGAGAACTTGTCTCTATTAAAAAAAATTTAAAAATTAGCCAGGCATGGTTGCCTGTGCCTGTAGTCCCAGCTACTCAGGAAGCTAAGGCAGAAAGATCGCTTGCACCCAGGAGCTCCAGGCAGCAGTGAGCTATGATTGTACCACTGCACTCCAGCCTAGGCGATAGCCTCAAAAAATAAATAAATAAATAAATAAATAACACAGATCCACAAAACAATCAAGAAATAAGCTAGATAAGAGTGTATGCCAAGAGGAAATAAAAACATTTTAAATTTAGGTTTAATATGTAAGTAATCTGAGATGTTTAGGTAATGATTTTTTAAGTTTATACTCTAGTGAGTAACCATATTTTTGCTTACTGAAATATCTTGGATTATTTAGTTATTTTCTGCATTTTGATGTTTTATTACTTACTAAATAGTATAAACATGAACTACCTTTCTAAGGAATCTTTCATTTTACTAAATTATCAGGGTTATCCCTAATTAACATTTGTATTTAGATCACTTGGGCACTTGCTACTGCTATCAACCAAATGGCATTGGCAATCTAACAGTTATTTGTGTGGGATCAAACTGCAATAATGCATTGTGTTAAAATGTCATGTTAGTATAAATCATGCATATCATAGAATATTATGTTGCTATGAATTAGGAAAAATCATTTAATTATGGAAAAGAACACACTGAATTACCAGGATAGGAAAACCTATCTTAAATAAAGACTTAACTTTTTTTTATACTTAAAGCTCCTTTTTCTTCTCAAAGCTTCTCTTTTATGTCTCTGGAAAAGCTCCCTTGAGTGATGAAATTGCTGTTTGACCCTTTTGTTTTTGTTTCCTCTAAGTCCATATATTATTTCTGTGTCGTATATGTGATTAGGGATGGACAAAGGGTTCTTATTCTCTAGGACTCTCTTCTTTTCCTCTTCCAGCAATCATCTTTTCAGGTTCTTATAACATTTTATTCCTGTCTGTTTTCAGTAAATCTTTTTATTATTCATATCCTCGTTCTTTTAAAAATGTATTAATGCCCATAAATCTTACCCAGGTGTTTGATATATGTTCTACTCAGATATTATTTTCTTAATGCCCCATGTGTACCAGTTGTACAGGCTCCGTCCATCTTGATTCATATCCTCCTGATTTAGGCAACTTGATCTCACTTGTCTGTTGTTGGTTTTCAAGGATTCAGGATTCTAGGTGGCATCTAACAGAGGCCTCAGAATCACGTCCATAAACAAAATATGAAACTCTGAGTGACATGCTCAGTTTTCTAGCATTATTTAACTTTATTACCTGCAGTTACAAATATTCAGATGGGAAAGGATACATAAGTAATGTAAATCCGTTGCCTTGTTGTTATAGCTGGTTCTACAGAAGTTTTAAGAGAAGATTCATTTTGATCTTTTGCAAGTTGTGTAACTTAGAATTAATCTGCTGCAAAGCATTTAAAATTATGTCAGGATAAACAAAACACATCTTTTGTGTATACCTCAAGCCCTCCTGAGGAGTAATTTCCTTTTCTCTGAAATTCTAGAGTACTTCATTGGATCTTCCTTCCAGTTCTTGTCACTTTTGCTTGCTCCCCTCCCCTTGGGACCTCAAGTGTAGAGGATTGAGTTAATCATACTCAATTTCTGGTGCTTTATCACCATAATTTCTCTCGTTTCACTTATTCCCTTTTATTTCTCTTTCCATTCCCCTGCTTCCCCCATACATAATCATTTCAATATTTGATGTGTATGTTCTTTTGTTCTTGTAAATTCTTATAAAATATTTTTTATATGTGTCTGTATATATATGTGTGTGTGTGTGTATATATATATATATATTTTGTTTGTTTGTTTGTTTGTTTTGTTTTGTTTTGAGACAGGGTCTCACTTTGTCACCCAGGCTGGAGTACAGTGGCGCAGTCTCAGCTCACTGCAGCCCCAACCTCCGAGGTTCAAGCAATCCTCCTGCCTCAGCCCTGCAGGTAGCGGGGACTACAGGTGCCCTGCCACTACACTTGGCTAATTTTTTGTATTTTGGTAGACAGGGTTTTGCCATGTTGCCCAGGCTGGTCTTGAAGTCCTGAGCTCAAGCGATCTGCCCACCTTGGCCTCCCAAAGTGCTAGGATTACAGGTGTGAGTCACCACACCCAGCAATTACCTTGTATTTTTAATTTACATAAATAGTATTGTGCTACAGATCTCATTTTGTTTTTCCTTTGTTTACTCAATACTGTTTTTAAGATTTATCCACCTATCTCTAGATTGTTTCTACCTATAGCATAGTGCTTCACACCCTGTATATCCTCCATGTTTTACCTGTCATTTCTCCCAGTGACAAATATCCTGAATAGCCTCTATTTTCTCACCCCCACTAACAATGCTTTGATGAAAATATTTGTATAGTCCCTTTATGGATCTATATAAGAATTTCTTTGGAACATCATCTCCCCACTTAGACTGTAAGCTCCTTAAGGGCAGGGTTTATGTTGCTTATCTTTATATGGTCTACTATGCCTTGCTTGTATTAGATGTTTAAGTACTTATTGAATAAATTAATGAGTGCGAGGCTAAGAATATAGATTATTTTGAAGGCAGAAGACAATTCTTAAGCATTTTTAAGAAAGACATTGTGATTAAAGAGATGTTTTTTAAAAGTAATCAAGAAGTAGCATTCTAGAATGGTGGGAACAAGATTGAAAACAGAAGTGTAAATGTAAAGTAAGAATTAAATTGGCATGCTGCTTTTATATGTTAGAGTTGCTTTTTGGAGTAAGTGACATGAAAAGTTGTCACATTTTTATATCAAATCATTAAAATTATATAGAAAAATTGTATATACAGTGAATGGTATTGAGTATTCCTCTGGAAACTTTACTGCTAATATTCTTTAGTCACTTTCCATTATATAATCATTCTTATATGGATTTACACATGCCCAAATTTGATAATATCTTTTAACATATAACTGCTTATAGTAATAGGAAGAAGATTGAATTAATCTGTTAACATGTAACACAGATGTTTGTTTGGACACCCTTGGTTAAGTGATTGCTATGTTAAAATGTATAATGTGTCCTGTTTGGGAAATTTTGAGACGAATATTTAGACATAAAGGAAAAATAAGTCAATTCTAGGTTAGTGGCTTTCATTTTTGACTATGACCACAATAAGAAACATTTTATATTGAAGCCCAGGACACATCATACATCTGTTTATCAAAACAGAAATTCCAGTGGATAATAAACACTCTACTACATTTGATGCACTGTGTTATTTTTAGTTATACTTTTTCAACCTGATTTTCTATTTGAGATCCAGTTGGGAATGCTGTTTAAAAATCATTCTAGTAGGGTGCTGTGTGATGATGTAAGCAAGGGAATTACAGAACAAGGTTTAAGTTTTATAGACAAAACCAAGTAAGGAAATATGAAATCTAGTCTAGATCCTTCTGTATATCATGTTTTTTTCCCCACTGGCCATTATTTTTCCATTGTACAATGCACTAGTTATTTTAGACACAAAAATGATTGATAGGATTAAGCTCAATCCAATAAAAAACTAAATATTTGGCAAATATATGTCCACCTCATTCCTTCACTGCCAATAAAAAAAATAAAGGCTATGTTTAAGCTGTCACTAGATCATGGCTTCTACTGCAGATTTTTTCTAGTTTTGTTAATAGAGGGAAAGTGAGAGGCAAAGGAATAGGATAGAAACCAAACCAAAAAGATGAAATGGCGACTTTACCTATATTTCTTTCTTTGAGACGGAGTTTTGCTCTTGTTGCCCAGGCTGGAGTGCATTGGCACGATCTCAGCTCGCTGCAACTTCTGCCTCCTGGGTTCAAGCGATTCTCTTGCTTCAGCCTCCTGAGTAGCTGGGATTACAAGCATGCACCACCACACCAGGCTAGCTAATTTTACATTTTTAGAAGAGACGGGGTTTCTCCATGTTGGTCAGGCTGGTCTAGAACTCCTGACCTCAGGGGATCCACTCTTCTCGGCCTCCCAAAGTGCTGGGATTGCAGTTGTGAGCCACCGCACCCGGTCACCTATATTTCTAAATAGTACTTTATGATATCATTCACTGATACCAATGAATAGATTTCTTTGTATCTGACACTGAAAGCTGTTTGAAGGAGATAGAACCCTTTTATTTTCTGGTATCTTATAATACTACTTACTACCTGTTGAAAATTTTGTTGCTAAAAGAATACTTGTCATAATCTCTACCCAGAAAGTATAGATGTTGCTTTACTTTCTAGGACTAATTAGGTGACATTATCTGTTTTTCACCAATCTGTTTTATTCTTGATGTTAGAGCTTGTGTTAGTGCTTTGATGTGTCTTTAGGCAATTCCACTAACTCCATGGCTATTTTGAGATGAACCACTTTTTATGCATCATTTTTGCCGTCATCCATTTTTAATGCTACATACGTTCTGGGCTTATAGTTTGTCTATTCATAAGTTACTCTTAGTAATCTTGTGTTCCACACTTCTTGCATATTATTTGTTAACAAGATAGACAGGGCCATTCCTATCTGTTACTGTCCTCAAAATTCTACTCTTATTTTGGATTATACTAAGTATAAAGATTTTAAATCTGTGAATGTCCAGTGGGGTCATAACATAATTACTAACCAGTCTGGTTGATGTTGAACTCTTACCTAGTTTTCCTGAATCTTAAATACAAATTGCTTAGTAGCTATACAAGGGTGTTTTGAAACTAATGGATGTTTAAAGGACCATGGACCATTCAGTCTTTGTAGAACTTCTAAATGTACTCGAGTGATGTCATTGAATTTATTACATGACTGAATATTTCCTTGTTATTGTTGTGGATTTCTACATTGCTATTTGTGACCATTTAGCTTCCTTTTCTTGTTGATTGTCATTAGGCACTTTAAACAAATACTGTAAATCAAAACAGGGACTCCTATATGGTCTTAGGAAAATAATAACAAAAATAAAATAATCTAATGGCTTTTGCTCTGAAAGAATAAAGTCCTTTTCTATCATTTTGCTCACATAGAAATATAAATTCAGCAAGTCTGAGGCTGGAGAATTACTTTAGGCCAGGAGTTCAAGACCAGGCTGAGCAACATAGCAAGACCCCATCTCTTAAAATTATATATATATAAATTGAATATAGACAGTGTACTTTGCAATTTAAGGAATAACTAAGCCTCTGAAAGTGATTGCAGTGATATTGAAATTGTGGTCATCTTACCTTATTAAAGACAGTATGTAGGGGAAAAACTTAAGACTTTTTTAGTAATGACATGTTGCATATGTTTGAGCTACCTGCAGTTTTGAGATCTCTATTCTAGCAAAAAAGTAGATGAATCTCTAATTTTTTTTTCTTCAGTAGTTTTGTCACCCCTTTGAAATTCAGAACATTTTATGTCTCTAAATGACCTTTCTTCCTTTGGACTTGAGAATCATTTTTAATACAATGGATGATTTTATTTTAAAAATTCCCAAATTACCTATGTTATTCATATATGTTGACTGCAATTCAAAATAATAGATAACTTTTTTACCCAGCTTTTTTCAAACAGTTTTATTGTTTAATTTACATACCATGAAGTTCCCTTGTTTTAAATGTACAATGCAATGAATGTTAGTAAATTTACTGAGTTGTGTAACCATCATCACTATCTAGTTTTAGACCATTTCCATCTCCCCAAAAAGATCTCTTATGCCTGTTTGCAACTGATCCTCATTTTCACTGTTATAACTTCAGGCAGCTACTACTGTCCCTGTCTCTATAGATTTGCCTTGTCTCTGTAGATTTGATATGAGTGAAATTACACAATGTGTGGTCTTTTGTGTCTAGCTTCTTTCACTTAGTATAATGTTTTTGAGGATCACTCATGTTGTAGCATGAATCAGTAGTTTGTTCCTTTTTGTTGCTGAGTAGTCCTACTTTTTTTTTTTTTTTTTTTTTGAGATGGAGTCTCGCTCTGTCGCTTAGGATGGAGTGCAGTGGCGTAATCTTGGCTCACTGCAAGCTCCGCCTCCCGGGTTCACGCCATTCTCCTGCCTCAGCCTCCTGAGTAACTGGGACTACAGGCACCCGCCACCATGCCTGGCTGATTTTTTGTATTTTTAGTAGAGACAGGGTTTCACCATCTTAGACAGGATGGTCTCGATCTCCTGACCTCGTGATCCGCCTGCCACTGCCTCCCAAAGTGCTAGGATTACAGGCGTGAGCCACTGTGCCTGGCCTAGTCCTACTTCTTCTAAACAAGATTAAGCCTTAGATTTGCCTCAGAGTAGGTATTGTACGTCAAAAAATTTATGTCCTTCATTTCATGTCCATATTTTAGGATTATTAATATTGATAATTATTTTTCAGCTGATTTGTTATGAAGGAACTTAAGTGTAATTTAAAACCTTAAAATAATATACATTGCCATTGTTTGTTAACATATACTGTCAGTATGAGTAACCCTAAATGGGAAGTCTGATTTTCTCCTAGGATCATTTATTGTTTCTCTCATAGACAGAATTTACTTGAAGTGTTCATTTAAATGCAAGTTGTCCTTTGCATAGTAAGTTTAACAGTGTTGCAGTACAGATGTGTTAAAGGTATATTTAATGGAGAATTTTAGACATGTCTTGAAAAAACTGATTTCACATTGTATTTCAATATATGAAGAAAAATATTTTGACTGAAAAACACTATCCCCTACTTTGATCTGTAAGTTTTGGTCTTTTGCATTAACTCTGCATTGCTTGCAGAGTTAATATTGCTAAAAGAATGATTGTTCTAAATGGGCAGTTAACATTTCTGGTATTTTCAGTGCTATTTTGATACTGCTTTAGATTTGGTATTCTTTAAAAAGTCCAATCTAATCAGCAGAATTCTGAGATTCTCGCCTCTTCGTTTTCCTTTTCCCTGCCCCTGACTTAATTTCCAAAATCCTCCTATCCTAAAGAGTAGATTTTTAAAACTTCACAGTTTTTGAATTAGCAACATCCTAGTTTGTGCTGCGTGAAATAGATGAGTATAGGCTTTAACCTGCCTAACACTGGTGTGACTCTGAACATTCATTCTATAACATTAGTTATAAGGGTTTTGGGAGGGAGGTCCGTGTGTGTGGGAGGGGAGGCTGGTTTCTTTTTTTTTTTTCTTTTTTTCTTTTTTTTTTTTTTTTTAGCATGGCACTCTTTCAAACATTTTTCATGTGCTTAGGTACATCCAAGCAGAAGTCCAGTTCCCTCCAGGTAGCAGATCAGGACCTACTGCCATCTTTTCACCCATACCAGCCTTTGGAGTGCATAGTAGAGGAGACTGAAGGCAAGCTGAATGAACTGGGACAAAGAATTAGTGCTATTGAAAAAGCACAGCTTAAGTCACTGGAGTTAATTCAAGGTGAACCTCTGAACAAAGATAAGATAGAAGAACTTAAAAAGAACAGAGAAGAGCAAGTCCAGAAGAAGAAGAAAATATTGAAAGAACTGCAGAAAGTGGAAAGGCAGTTGCAGATGAAAACACAGCAGCAATTTACCAAAGAATACTTGGAAACCAAAGGTCAGAAAGACACAGTGTCTCTACACCAGCAGTGCTCTCATAGAGGAGTCTTCCCAGAAGGGGAAGGAGATGGTAGTCTCCCAGAGGATCACTTTTCAGAGTTACCTCAGGTTGACACAATCTTATTTAAAGATAATGATGTTGATGATGAGCAACAGTCTCCACCATCGGCAGAACAGATCGATTTTGTCCCAGTCCAGCCTTTATCATCTCCACAGTGTAACTTTTCCAGTGACTTAGGTTCTAATGGGACAAATTCTCTTGAACTTCAGAAAGTATCAGGTAATCAGCAGATTGTAGGACAGCCTCAGATTGCTATTACTGGACATGATCAGGGGCTGTTAGTTCAAGAACCAGATGGACTAATGGTTGCAACTCCAGCTCAGACGCTTACCGACACTCTTGATGACCTGATAGCAGGTGGGTTAAGAAATATATCTGTAATAATTTTTCTTTAATCTGTGTGCTCAACTTCTTTATATACCCCTCCAAAAACATAGACTTTGTACTTTTTCATTTTAGAACTATCTCTGTAAAATTACCCATTTCTTGAAGTCTTTTGGAAGTGAATTAACTAAGCTCAATAGCACTAACACACAAAAGTGTGTTTCCCCCTCTTCTTTTTTGTCATATTGCAAAGGCAAAGAAATAAAGTTGCCACAATCCTTTATTTTAAACCTTTGGTATCAAAACCACCATGTGCTCTGACTTGGGTAGGAGATCTCAAAGTAGAATTTCTTTGTAGGCTTTAGAAGTATTCATATAAGATTATACTTAAAATTTTCCTGCTGTTGATTTTCATGTCTGGAAATTTTAAATCACACAGCTTTTTTAATTTATAATTTTATTAGATCAACTTACTTACTTCCAATTAAATGGGATGTTCAGAGAAAACTAAGTATTCCATATTATAATATTTGTGGTTAGAAGATAAGGTGCATTAAAATTATTGTCACTTGATGATTTGAAGATTGGGATTTTTGCATTAACTTTCTTAATGAAAGCACACAACCACACCACACCACACACACACACACACACACACACACACACACAAAAAGGCCTGATAACCTTGAAGTATATGTTTCTGTTTATTGTTGTGTGGAAAATTACAACTAGATATGAAATGAGGTGCACAAGTTTACTTTCCCTTTCATTGTCCTTGCAGCAGTGGGAAAACAGTGCAATTAATCATTTACCTTCCTAAAGATGGCTGGTGAATGTATCACCTCCATGAGAGCCCAGTTCAGAAATGCAGCCAGAATGGCTGTTGACAGTGGATGAAGACCAAGAACTAAGATGTAGCTGGAGTGATATTCAAAGGCAGGCCAGTCCTCTGTCTCTTGATTGCAACATTTTTTTCCTTACTGTTGTCTGTTGCCTCTTGTCATATTCTCCTCCCCTTCTCCCATCCCAATTATGCTATCTCAGTTTCCTTTCTTCTTTTGTGAGCCTTTAGTCTTCCTGATCTTTACTGAATCTTTTTAAATGTGGAATAAGATTATTGAAATCAGGAATTTTATTGGGCATGTGTTTGACTTCCAATGGTTATAGAATTGTGATACTGCCTTTGAGGCTCCTCTGATATGTAATAGGTATCATTGTGCAGAGGAGGAATGTCTTAGTTTTCTTAAAGAAAATTAAAATTCTGGGAAATGTTTTAAGGAGTTAGGCTCTTTGTTCTTTAATTTGGGTTTTTATATCTTCAGTTGGTAGACACAAATTAACTTTGTATTATTAGCATTGAAAGTTGTTATAAATTGTGAATAAATTCTTGTAGTTCATTTGAAATTCTAATTTATTATCTGGGTAAAAACAGATTTTAGAATGTGAAGTATGATTACGAATATTAATGATGAAACTGGTGAACTGGGAATAACATTTTTAAGATGTAGTGTTCTGTAACTAGCATTATAATGTTCCTAATTAAGTGCACAGTTTTGAAATCTGTGTTACTGATCAGTTATGTTAGAACTTTTTTTTTTTTTTAAAGAATGTAGAAACAGCTCTAAAAGGAACTTGTGTTAAGGAACATCAAATTTTATTTCACTGAAGTAGTTGTTAAATTAGTCTTTTACAAAGTTTGCATGAAACAGAAAATTGGCTTAGAAATTATCTCTTAATTATATATAATATTAATATAAACAAAATTTAATTTGTGTTAAACATTAATACCTACCACATTGTACAATATTCTTTTATTAATAAGTTTTACATTTTAAATCAGCCAACAAGTACAAAAATTGTCTTCATGTAAAAATTTCCATTTTTATGAAGGTTATGTGTTTTGAACTATATGGCAGTAATTGTATTTTCTTTATTCAAGATGATGTACCTGTCTTAAATTTAAATATTATATTTTCCTAAGTCAAAGTTTGCCTTAATTTTCTTAGTTGAAGGTAAAATAAATAAGGCAAGGGTGAATTAGGTTAATACCTAATGCTGCAGTTGTAAAACATATTAACATATTGGTAAGATTATAGAGTAGGACAAATATATAATTAATTTTACTTAACTCTAGTTCTTACCACTCATATTAGTAAAGGAGAGAATACTGTACATCTTAAAATTCTACTTTAGAATTTTACTTTAGAAGTAAATTTCACTTTAGAAGAATTTTAGATGTATGATAACAATACATTTTACTTTTTAAATATAGGAGTATTATTTCCTTATTGCTATTCTTTCAAAATATTTGTTGTGATAATAAGTTGTTTATATAATTTATTAATGTTGCAACTTGATTAGCTGATTAACTTAGCCCTTTAGTGTGTTGTTTGATATGAGTCATACATGATGTAGTTCCAAACAGACTATATAAATTATTGATTAGGAACATGGTTCCTCAAGTCCTTCTGAAAGTGAGCATTGGGTTTTTAGCAGTTACCATAATAGCAAGTGATTCTCAAAGTTCAAATGTCTAGGAATATAAAGTAACTTAAAGAAATTCAAAATAGCTTTTACCTTTGAGCAGTTCTAGAAATACGTACTAAAATTTTCTTTTTTTTTTTTTTTTTTTTTTTTTGAGATAGAGTCTCACTCAGTCGTCCAGGCTGGAGTGCAGTGGCTTGATCTCAGCTCACTGCAACTTCCGCCTTCCGGATTCAAGTGATTCTCCTGCCTCAGCCTTCCGAGTAACTGGGATTACAGGCACCTGCCACCACACCCAGCTAATTTTTGTATTTTCAGTAGAGACGAGGTTTTACCATGTTGGCCAGGCTTCTCTCAAACTCCTGACCTCAAGTGATCCACCTGCATCGGCCTCTAAAAGTGTTGGTTTTACGGGCATGAGCCACCGCGCCTGGCCAAAATTTTCAATTCTATTGTAGAAAGAAGATTGGTTAAAAATCAACTAATATTGATTTATTTACATTTATTGAGCATTTACCACGCACCAACTTCTATGATAAATGCTAAATATACTTTATCTCATGGGCTAATTATAATAATACTTTAAATAAGTCCTTTTCCCACCTCTATTTTTCTGTTGAAAAACTGAAGCTGGCCGGGAGCGGTGGCTCACACCTGTAATCCCAGCACTTTGGTAGGCAGAGGCGGGCGGCGGATCACTTGAAATCAGAAGTTTGAGACCAGCCTGGCCAACATGGTCAAACCCATCTCTACTAAAATACAAAAATTAGCCGGGCGTGGTGGTGCATGCCTGTAATCCCAGCTACTTGGGGGGCTGAGGCAGGAGAATCACTTGAACCCAAGAGGCAGAGGTTGCAGTCAGCCAAGATCACACCACTGCACTCCAGCATGGGGCAACAGAGCGAGACTCTGTCTCAAAAAAGAAAGGAAAACTAAAGCTTAGAGAAATTAAGTTGCTAGTAAGTACCAAGATTCAAACTCAGTTGCAGCCAAGTTTAAGAACCTTAGATGTAATATGCATGCATATGTGTCAACTTAAAGTTCTGATTTATCTTTGAGTATTGTTATTTCCTTAGACTTCGAAATTCTATTAATCATTTCCCTTATTTTTATATTAAGATTTGATGTACATGTAAGTTTTAATACAGTTTTTGACTTTTTACTATGTTGTTACTATCATTGGCATCTTAACAGGCTCTTAAATTGTAATTTTAAAGTATCTTTAAATAACTCTGTAGTAGTGAATATAGGTTTAAGAATTAAAAAGTAATTAACAAATCCTCTTAAGGAGATTTGCAATAAAATCTTTAAATAATTTTTTCTAATTGACTTTAATATTTTATTTATAGTTTTTTTTTTTTTGAGACGGAGTCTCACACTGTCACGCATCTCGGCTCACTGCAACCTCCACTTCCCAGGTTCAAGTGATTCCCCTTGCCTCAGCCTCCCAAGTAGCTGGGATTACAGGCGCCCACCACCACGCCTGGCTAATTTTTTTGTATTTTTAGTAGAGACGGGGTTTCACTATGTTGGCCGGGCTGATCTCGAACTCCTGACCTCGTGATCTGCCCGCCTCGGCCTCCCAAAATGCTGGGATTACAGGCGTGAGCCACCACGCCAACCATAGGTTTTTATTTACATAGAACTATTTAATAAAGTTACCAATACATAAAACAGATTACAGCAATTAAATTTCTTAAAAACTCACAACAGCCGGGCACTGTGGCTCACACCTTTAATCTAACCAGCACTTTGGGAGGCCAAGGCGAGCAGATCATGAGATTAGGAGATCGAGACCATTCTGGCTAACACAGTGAAACCTCATCTCTACTAAAAATACAAAAAAATTAGCTGGGCATGGTGGCACGTGCCTTTAATCCCAGCTACTCGGGAGGCTGAGGCAGAAGAATCCTTGAACCCAGGAGGCAGAGGTTGCAGTGAGCTGAGATCGTGCCACTGCACTCCAGCCTGGGTGACAGAGCGAGACTTCATCTCAAAAAAAACTCACAACATATTTTATGTACACCTAGTATCAGTGAGATTTTTTAATAATAAGATTTATTATCTTCCATATTGCCTACAAAACTTTCTTCAACTTCGTAAAAAGTCAAGTAACATATTGTACTTACTTCTTCTCTCACCTCACCTCATTTTAAAATAGTGGATAAATTGTCAGACACAGTGACTCTGCGCCTGTAATCCTAGCTACTTGGGAGGCTAAGGTGGGAGGATTGCGTGAGGCCGAGAGTTCAAGACCAGCCTGAGCAACACATAGAGACCCTATCTCTTTAAAAAAAAAAAAAAAAAGCATACCATATACGTTTAATTTGAATTATATATAGACGTTTGCGGTAGCAGTCTGTCTTGGTCACTTTCAGAGATATTTCATTCAGAGGTAGGAAATATTTTAGAATTTATGAAAATGTCATAGTCTTGGTGTAATTTTCTCTTAATACAACCTTTATTCCACATGCACTTTTTAAATCTCTTGCTACTTTCTAGTTTTAGAACTTTTCATTTGTAATTAGTCCTGTTAAAGGCACTTGCTATGGAATGTTTCTGACTGTCATTATTACATGAGTGAAAAAATGCTTCTAGGATAATGTAGTACAAAAATGTATAGTAATTATTACAACAACACATTTTTGTTAACAAAGCTGTTAAATGCACAAAAGTACTTCTTAAAAGCCAACTCTGTGAAGAAGTTTCTTATCACATTCTGGCATAGCACTCTAATCAACTATTCAAAAAAATTTTATATACCTGTTTTTCATAATAAAAAAAGAGACTTGAGATAACATAAAATACTGATAGAAAAGTAGTTCTTTACTAAAGTATATGTTAATAATTGTGGGACCACTATTGAAGTCTTACTGTTAGAAAGGTTCTGTAACATATTAATCTTCAGTGTCTTGTTTTTTCAAGCAGTTTTCCAAACATATCAGCTATTTCGAGGAGGTGTAACAAAATAGTATCTGCTTTTAACTCATTGAATGACAACAATTTTTCATTATTACTATTATTTTTTTCTTGGCCACTTCTTCCAGAAAAAAATGACAAAAAAGTTTAAGGCTTTGTTTCCATTTTGCATATTCTTATAGGTGAAACAAACATATGTAATAATTATTCCTATTTGTAACTAAATAGTTAAATTATGTTATTTATGTGATGACAGAAGCTGGAGAAATTTGTATTGCCAAGATGGTTATATATGTTGGTGGGGATGAGCTGGGTAGCTCATGTAGAAATATATCTGGGCATCTTAAACTTTACTCACTTATTTAAACTAGTAATCTACTAAACTGAGTCATTCACACTTGTGAATAGTATCTTTGAATGGGATCTAGTCATATCAAAAATTCTAGACAGAAAATATTTTCCAACACTTAAAATGCTTACATTTTTCTTTAAGTCCTACGTGTTTTTGACTGACTTTTAATCTGGGTGCAAATGTAAGGTTATTGCCATCACTGATGCTTTGTTGATTTTTTTGTATATTATTACTGATTATATGTTTTTTTCTTAGTTTTTCCTTTCTTGAGTGAATAATGTTTTTATTTTTCAATACAATAAATAATAGTATTGACAATCCTATAAAATATCTGATAGTTACATCTATTGAGCACCCACCATTTGCTAAAAACACTGTGTTAAATGCTTTATATACAATATCTCTTAGACTACTCACAACATCCCTGAGATAGGTCCTGTTTCCCCCCGTGGTCAAACTCCATCTCTTATGAAACATAAGAAATTTTCAGAGATATAAAATACATAATTTCTTTTGAGATGGAGTCTCACTCTGTTGCCCAGGCTGGAGTGCAGTTGTGTGATCCTGGCTCACTGCAACCTCCGCCTCCCAGGTTAAAGTGATTCTCCTGGCTCAGCCTCCCAAGTAGCTGGGATTACAGGCGCGTTCCACCACGCCCAGCTAACTTTGTGTTTTTAGTAGAGACGGGGTTTTGCCATGTTAGCCAGGCTGGTCCTGAACTCCCAACCCTCCCGACCTGAGGTGATCTGCCCATCTCAGCCTCCCAAAGTGCCAGCATTATAGGTGTGAGCCATCGCTCCCGGACTTAAATCAGTTTTCGAACCACATTTTGAGATCTCAAATAGAACTTCAATGTTCATTTTAAAAATAGTTGGACTTCAGATACTGATTTTTTAACAAAGTTTCAAAATAAATATTGAATTTAGAAAACACATACTCCCTGCTATTTATGTGAGAAATACTTGAACTTGTCTCCCTCCCCCTCCCCCACCTTTTTTTTAGATGGAGTCTAGCTCTGTCACCCAGGCTGGAGTGCAGTGGCATGATCTTAGCTCACTGCAGCCTCCACCTCCTGGGTTCAAGCAATTCTCCTGCCTCAGCCTCTCAAGTAGCTGGGATTACAGGCATGTACCACCACACCTGGCTAACTTTCTGTTTTTTTAGTAGAGATGGGGTTTCACCATGTTGGCCAGGCTGGTCTGAAACTCCTGACCTCAGGTGATCCACCCGCCTCGGCCTCCCAAAGTGCTGGGATTACAGGTGTGGGCCACTGCGCCCAGGCCCCTTTTTTTGAATTGTACACAGGATATCTTTATCTAATTGACTTTTTTACAAACTAAAATCTAAAATTCCTTTTATTCACTTTTATTTTTGGAAATTTTTTTCCTCCCTGTTGGCAATGTAAAAAGCTACTATTTGATGTATGTGCACTAAATATCAGGTGCTATGTTAAGTATTTTATCTGCATTGCCTCATGTGGTCTTTCCAATAACCTTCCAAGGCAAGTACCATTATTATCCCCATTCTACATATAGGGAAAATTGAAGCTCAGAGAAGTTAAATTACTTGCCCAAGATCAGAAAGTCAGTGTTGGAACTAATATTTAAATGTAGGTCTGTCTGATTCCAAAGCTTGTGATTTTACTATTACTGTATATTACTGCTATGGAAATTTCTGTTTTTATGTTTTTCTGTGTACAAATAACCTTACTCTTTTAAGTGGAATTTAGCAATATGAATATTGTTTTTCAGCTGTGAGTACCAGAGTGCCCACTGGTTCCAACAGTTCTTCTCAGACCACAGAGTGTCTTACACCTGAATCCTGTTCGCAGACTACAAGCAATGTGGCTTCCCAATCGATGCCTCCAGTGTATCCTTCAGTTGACATTGATGCACATGTGAGTAGATTGCTTTATTTAAACTTATTTTGCACATTCTGATCTTCTTTGGAAAGGAAAATTATTCTGCATTTATTGTGAAAAGAAATATTATTTGCTCTTAAATTGATAACTTCTGTTAAAAAAAAATTTAACTTATTTTTTTCTTCTCCTAGACTGAGAGCAATCATGACACAGCATTAACACTAGCTTGTGCAGGTGGTCATGAAGAACTTGTGTCTGTGCTCATTGCACGGGATGCCAAAATTGAACACAGAGACAAAAAAGGTAAATATCAGTCAGAAATAAAATCCAAGTGTAGTTACATCAGAAAATAATTAACTTTTTTATTATTGATAAATAGTTCCTAGACTATCTCAGTGATAAGATGGATAAGCATATTTCAATTAGGAATATCCGGATTCATTATTCTGCAGAGCCAAATAATTCTAAAAAAATTCAAGAATTAGACTGTAGATCATTAGTGAAATAGAGCAAGTTGTGGTTGCCTTTCTTAATCCAAAGGTAGTTCATACAGAGGCATCAAAGTTCATTATGAGTATAAACTTTAATAATTTTTACTGACTTAGTTTTTTAATTAGGTGTTTATGGGTTTTTTGTCACTAACAAATTAGGATTTAGAGCAGTTTTATGTTAAATTGTTATCAGTGTCTGCCCTGAAGGATTTATTTTGCTAAAATGCTAGAGAATTGTAAACAGTGGCTTTAAAATAAAACAAAAAACATAAATTTGTGTAAGATTTTCATTTTCTGTTTTAGGTTTCACACCACTAATCCTGGCAGCAACAGCAGGGCACGTTGGAGTTGTTGAAATCCTTTTGGATAAAGGTGGAGATATAGAAGCACAGTCTGAACGAACTAAGGATACTCCGCTTTCATTGGCATGTTCTGGTGGACGTCAGGAGGTGTGTTAATGTTAATTTTCATTTTGTAAATATTTTGCTTGTATTTTAAAATATGCATATGATTCGTATTTTAGCTACATGAATAAAATTTGCATGTATTTTGTGTGTTTGTTTTTCTGAGGCAGGGTCTTGCTCTGTCTCCCAGGCTAGAGTACAGTGGTGCAATTACAGCTCACTATAACCTTGAACTCTGGGGCTCAAGCAATCCTCAGCCTCCCAAGTAGCTAGGGCTGTTTTGTAGAGATGGGGTCATGTAATGTTGCCCAGGCCGGTTTCAAACTCCTGGCCTCAAGCAATCCTCTCTCCTCGGCCTCCCAAAGTACAGGGATGATAGTTATGGGCCAGCATGCCTGGCCCTGCACGTATTTTGACATGTTCCATATACTTTCTGAGGAATGGGTACTTCTGTTAACTTTTATGGGAATGTAAATGCCCTTTTTTTTGGCGGGGGGGGGGGGTGTTGTGGAGGGAACAGGAGGGTGAAGATGAGGTCTCAATGTTGCCCAAGCTGGCCTTGAACTCCTGGCCTCAAGGGATCCTCCTGCCTCAGCCTCCCAAAGTGCTGGGATTATAGGCATGAGCTACCAAGCCTGGCCATAAATTTCCTTTTAAAAAATCTGTTTCTTGCCCTTAAAGCCAAATAAAAATTATCTTAATCCTTACATTTATTTGGATTGAATGAATCACAATTCTAACACATGTGAAATGCAAATTTATTGCCCAATAAATGGCAAATAGAAAGGGTAACATCTTGTTATTGCAGTATAATTGGGATTTCAAAACTCTGAATTCCTGAAATTGAATCCATTTCTCTAGTGTTGATATTTCAATATTTAGGGTCTAATGAAATGTAATTAAAATATCAGATATTTAGATAAGGAAGTTATAAGTCCTGTTTCTTTGTGTTTCCTTCATTATAAGTTGAGCCCTTGGTGTAAACTCTCTTCTCTATCCATATTTTACTTTGTAGGTGGTAGACTTGCTGCTGGCTCGAGGTGCAAATAAAGAACATAGGAACGTATCTGATTATACACCACTGAGTCTAGCTGCGTCTGGAGGATATGTTAATATCATTAAGATTCTGCTTAATGCTGGGGCAGAAATTAATTCAAGGTATTGCCTGTTCATTTTATTGTTCATGTTTAGTAAGTTACTACTTTGGAGTTAAATGTCTACCTCTTAACGTTTAGACAGATACATTTTAAATTAAGGTAGTACTAAAGTTGCAAAGCCAACGATTATACCTATAATGTGTTTATAAGTAATCTCAGCTTATTTCAGTAATGTGGCTGCTTATAAAGAGGTCTCATTTCAAAAAATATTTTGTTCTATGGCCTACCACCCTAAATGTGCCCAATCTCATCTTATCTCAGAAACAGTATTTTGTTATATATAGTTGGAAATTTATAATCCCTAAATAGGAATTACATTTTATTTTTTAAGTTATTTATTTTTTGAGATGGAGTTTCGCTATTGTCGCCCAGGCTGGAGTGCAATGGCGTGATCTCAGCTTACCGCAAACTCTGCCTCCGGGGTTCAAGCGATTCTTCTGCCTCAGCCTCCCAGGTAGCTGGAATTACAGGCATGCACCACCACACCCAGCTAATTTTGTATTTTTAGTAGAGATGGGGTTTCTCCATGTTGGTCAGGCTGGTCTCAAACTCCCGACCTCAGGTGATCTGCCCGCCTTGGCCTCCCAAAGTGCTGGGATTACAGGCATGAGCCGCCATGCCCGGCCGGAAATTATGTTTTAAATTGTGACATTTTCTTATTCTTTATTATTGGTCGAAACAAGTAAAATCTATTCATTGATGTTAGAAACCTCTCTTTTTAGTGAAAGCTTTTCATCTTTAATGCTTTTCTAAAATAATAGGCAACATATTATTTTAATTTTCTAAGCACGTTTCCCCCTTTAGGACTGGGAGTAAACTAGGTATTTCTCCCCTGATGTTGGCTGCAATGAATGGACATGTTCCTGCAGTAAAATTGCTGCTTGATATGGGTTCAGACATTAATGCGCAGATAGAGACCAATCGGAACACGGCTCTCACCCTGGCCTGTTTCCAGGGCCGAGCAGAAGTAGTGAGTTTGCTTCTGGACCGAAAAGCCAATGTTGAACATAGGGCAAAGGTAAGCATTTTTTACTTGTCAACTATTTCAGATACATTTCTGTAGAAAGAACATGGCATTTTAACACAAATTGAATGTAATATTTTCAATTATCATAAATTAAAACTGATACCAATGCAGAATTGAGGGATTATGCTGTATAGTAGTGAGTGACATACTGTCACCATCATGACTTTTATTAAGGACAATGAAGAAAACAGAATTAGTACTTTTCTCAACCTCAGCCTTGAGTAGCTTTCTGTTAATACTACAGCTTACAACTTTTGAATGTAGTAAGATTATTTTGTATTAACTCTTATACTGTAGACTTTTAAAGAACTCCTTTAATGAGGCATGTGCTTATCATTGTAAAAATCCCAAGCAAAAATTTAGTTCATAAGTTATAAAATTAGGGCAGCTAACATCTAATTTGACCATGGCAGATTTTGACATTTTCATGACTACTGGGTATTAAGAAAATAGGAGTTAGTGGAGGCCGGGCGCGGTGGCTCACGCCTGTAATCCCAGGACTTTGGGAGGCCTAGGCAGGTGAATCACATGAGGTCAGGAGTTCGAGACCAGCCTGACCAATATGGTGAAACCCCGTCTCTACTAAAAACACAAAAAATTAGCTGGGCGTGGTGGCAGGTGCCTTTAATCCCAGCTACTCAGGAGGCTGAGGCAGAAGAATCACCTGAACTTGGGAGGTGGAGGTTGCACTGAGCAGAGATCACGCCATTGCACTCCAGCCTGGACAACAAGAGAAAAACTCCGTCCCACCCCCTACTCCCACAAAAAAGAAAGAATAAAGGAGAAAAGTCATAAGATAATCTCCATAGATGCAGGAAACACACACAGAGAAAAGAAAATAGGAGTTAGCATGTCATTGGCTTGAATTTCTTTGCTTAGAACTGCAAGGTTCTTAGAACTGTGGAAAGACATAGGTTGGGTAGAATTTTTAATAATTAGTCAACAGTGAATCTAGTGCTCATTTGAAATTCGAAAGATTTGACTGGAAATCTCGTACTTTTTCCCTGAAATTCCTTTTACTTCTTAAAGTTTAGTGCAACATTTACATTCTTTTAATCTAAGTAATGAGGAAGTGTAGTTTTTCCGTGGCTTTTTACCACACAAAGAGAAATGAGTCTTTCCAAATTGAAAGTCATTCAATTTGTCTTTTTCTGTTACAAGTATTCATTGTTTGCCACTTATCCGTTAAAAGTCCTAGAGAAATCTGTGTTATTTTGGATAGTACCGGTAGGAAATGTCCTTTGAAAATATGTTGGAGACTAATGTACCAAAGGCACATATGCAAAAAATTTATAAAGTGATTTTAATCTACTTATTTTTAATATCTCTATTCATTGTGCAAAGAAATTATCTGAGTAAATTCATAGAAGTATAGAAGTTACAGAATTTTTTTTTAGCATGAGATAACATGTTTTAAGTTCATTCTAGCACATCTGAATCTAACAGTTTCTACTGCTGTTTAGTAAAATTCAAGGCAGAATATTGCTTAGCTCTTTTATGAAAGCTAATCGGAACTAGAATTGTCTTAAAAGTTAATTGCTTCTGTTTTTTAAAGAAATTATGTAGCTTAGTTTTGGTTTATGGAATAGTTAAAAAAAGAAATTATGTAACTTAGTTGCATAATTTATTGGTTTAAACAGACTGGTCTTACCCCCTTGATGGAAGCAGCTTCTGGAGGGTATGCAGAGGTTGGAAGAGTTCTTCTTGATAAAGGAGCAGATGTTAATGCTCCCCCTGTGCCTTCCTCAAGAGATACTGCTTTAACAATAGCAGCAGACAAAGGTCACTACAAATTTTGTGAACTCCTGATTCATAGGTGAGTACTTTTCTATTATAGGTAGAACCTCTCATGGTCATTTTCACTTTTCAGAGCTTTTAAAGTTAATAACATTGTTTTACTTTATTGACGTTGTTAAGAAAAGATTATTTGCAAGTTATTTTGTAAAAGAAGAAGATAGAGAAAACTAGAAAAAGCCAGCCTCTTCTTACAGGAAACAAACTGTATTAATATGCCTTGTTTACAGGGGAGCCCACATTGATGTTCGTAACAAAAAGGGAAATACGCCACTTTGGCTGGCATCCAATGGAGGTCATTTTGATGTTGTGCAGTTGCTAGTGCAAGCAGGTGCTGATGTGGATGCAGCAGATAACCGGAAAATCACGCCTCTTATGTCAGCATTTCGCAAGGTAATTTGATATGGGGGAAGAAAGGTCAATTTTAAGCCAATTCTAAGTTAAAACCGTGTGATAAAGATAAGTTTATCTTGGAGAATTGAGTATATTTCCATAGAAAAATCACTGCTGTCTTTCCATTCTTTTTTTTTTGAGACAGAATCTTACTCTGTCACATAGGCTAGAGTGCAGTGGCATGATTGCGGCTCACTGCAACCTCTGCCTTCCAGGTTCAAGTGATTCTCCTGCCTCGGCCTCCTGAGTAGCTGGGATTACAGGTGTGTGTCACCACGCCTGGCTAATTTTTGTATTTTTAGTAGAGATAGGGTGTCACCACGTTGGTCAGGCTGGTCTCGAACTCCTGACTTTGTGATCTGCCCGCCTCGGCCTCCCAAAGTGCTGGGATTACAGGCTCCCGACCTTATCTTTCCATTCTTTTGTGGCCAAATCTAAGAGCTATGTGGTAGTTCACTATAAGCAACTTGGTTGTTAAATCACTTGGTGTCTTCACTATTTGTGATATATTGTTCATAAAATAGAAGATTTAAGAAAAACTATTATATGCAGATGGATTTTTTTCTGCCTAAAGAGGAACAAAAAGGAGTAGACTTTCATAAAAACTTACTGCATCTTCTGTGTGCGTGTGTGTGTGTGTGTGTGTGTGTGTGTGTGTGTGTGTGAAACAGAGTCTCAGTTTATCAACCAGGCTGGAGTGCAGTGGCATGATCATAGCTCACTATAGCCTCAACCTCCCAGGCTCGAGTGATCCTCCCGCCTCAGCCTCCTGAGTAGCTGGGACCGCAGGTGTACACTACCATGCTCAGATTTTTTTTATTTTTATTTTTTATAGAGATGAGGTCTTGCTATGTTGCCCAGGCTGGTCTCAAACTCCTGTGCTCAGCGATTCTCCCACCTCTGCCTGCCAAAGTGCTGAGATATGGGTGTGAGCCATGCCTCTCATATATATTAAAGTTCATGCCCAGCCTTTCATATATATTAAAGTTCACTTATCTGCTATATTTTTAAAAGCCTTCCCATTGGTATAGCTTCCCAAACTATAAACTACTTATTAGGGCCTGTAAAGACCTGCATAATAAGCATGTCACCCTCCCCAGACAAATCATTTATGCTACTATCCCCTTTTGCTCACTAAGTTTTCTAGTTACTGGCCTGGAATGCACTAAATTTTCAACTGTCTCAGGGCCTTTGCTCACTGGTTTTCTTTTCCTGAAATGTTTTCCCTTGCTGTTCACCTAGTTCACCTCTCTACTCATCTGTTAGCTCCAGTTTTACATGTCACTTCTCAAAGAGTATTTCCCTAACACCAAATCTGAAAAAGGTCCCTCTGTTTCTCTTTTATAGTTGAGTTTTGATTTTCCTTATCCCAATTTGTAATTATATCTTCAAACATGTACTTACCATTTTAATGCCTGTCTCGCCAACTAGATTGGTAGGTCCATGAGGACAAGAGTCATGACCATCTTTTTCGGCACTGTTTATATACCCAGTTGTTTAGCACAGTGCAATTTACATATAGTGAAATGCATGAATCTTAAGGTATGTGGTTTAGTTTTGATAAATGTATACATACGTCTAACCCATACCCCATAAACATATAAATTATTTCTGTAACCCTAGAAAGTTCCCTCTTGCCCACTTTTAGTCACTTCCCTGCCCCAGAGGCAAGCATCTGTCTGATTTGTATCTCCATCACACTAATTCTTAAGGATGTTTTAGAACCTTAGTAGGAAGGGAAGCTGTGCAAGCTTGGTTACATTAAAATAGATATGCTGGCCAGGTGCAGTGGCTCACGCCCATAATCCCAGCACTTTGGGAGGCCGAGTCAGGTGGATCACCTGAGGTCAGGAGTTCAAGACTAGCCTGGCCAACATGGTAAATCCCCGTCTCTACTAAAGATACAAAAATTAGCCAGGCTTGGTGGTGGGCGCCTGTAATCTCAGCTACTCCGGAGGCTGAGGCAGGAGAGTTGCTAGAACTCAGGAGGCGGAGGTTGCAGTGAGACAAGAGCGCGCCATGGCACTCCAGCCCGGGCAACAACAGCGAGACTCCCATCTCAAAAAAAAAAAAAAAAAGATATGCTTAGAATTGATTACAGATCTTTCAACCCTTGATAATGGCATTTAGAAAGTATTTTATTTAGATTCAAGTCCTAAGGCTCAGAAAGTTGTGATAGTCCACCTTGTTTAGTTAGTGAAGTAGAGGCAAAGTAAGACTTTGAAATTTAAAAAAAATTATTTATTTTAGGACTCATTTCCCTTTTACACTGAGGTTCATTTTACGTCACCAATGTTTGTTTAATAGATTTATTCTAGGAGATACTGTTTTTCTACAAAAGCTTTTTCTACTTTCAGTGGGATTAAATTCAGGAGAAATGTCGTCTAGTCCACTCTCCATTCCTGAGCATACATTCTTGTTTTTATGCTTTTCTTTTTATAAGCTGAACGCTGATCTTATTTTTATAATTTTAATTTTAAGCTTAATATTCTATTTGGAAGTATTTGCCTTTTTATTCTTAAATTGGTAGGCATATATGCAAAATCAAGGGATTCCTTTGTAATTCTTTTGTTTTACTTTCTTTTATTTTTATTCTTAAGAATAATAATTTTTCTTTTCATGCTACCTTGTCTAAGATTGTTGTACTTCTTACAGGGTCATGTAAAAGTTGTTCAATATTTGGTAAAGGAAGTAAATCAGTTCCCTTCTGATATAGAATGCATGAGATACATAGCAACAATTACAGATAAGGTAAGTTGAATATGCTACTGAAGCACATTTTTGTTCTTTGTGGAATGATATGCCAAAGTGTGCAGTTAGGAACTTGTTCTTTTTATATTCTGAAAGGTTGGTCACCTGATCTCTTTATGCTTCTGTTTCTCCATTTGCAAAATAGAGGGGTATAATACTTTTGATAAACTATTTTGAGATTTCTACTGTGGACCATAGTCACAGTGACTACACTAAGGTACTAAACCATTAGCCTAATAAGAAGGCTTCCTAAGGACATGCAGGTTTTTAGGGAAATGGTGTCTTATTTTTGTGAAAGATCGATACATGACTGGACTCAAAGGATAACTTAATTTGGTTTAGTGACTTTTCAGTTTGAGCTTTAACCTCTGGACTTTAATGTGCTCATCAGCTTAAGTTTTATTTGGCCTCTTTATATTATGTTTCATTATATATTTACATAATTCTATTTCTTGCTATAGGAACTGTTGAAAAAATGTCATCAATGTGTTGAAACCATTGTGAAGGCTAAAGACCAGCAAGCCGCAGAAGCAAATAAGAATGCGAGTATTCTTTTAAAGGAACTTGATCTGGAAAAGGTGAGTGGGAAAAATAATTTTCCTTTTTAGAAATTATTGAGGGTGGGGGCTGGGCATGGTGGCTCACGCCTATAATCCCAGCACTTTGGGAGGCCGAGGCGGGTGGATTACCTGAGGTCAGGAGTTCAAGCCCAGCCTTGCCAACAAGGTGAAACCCCGTCTCTACTAAAAATACAAAAATTAGCCGGGCATGGTGGCACACCCCTGTAATCCCAGCTACTTGGGAGGCTGAGGCAGGAGAATTGCTTGAGCCCGGGAGGCAGAGGTTGCAGTGAATTGAGATCGTGCCACTGCACTCCAGCCTGGCTGACAGAGCAAGACTGTGTCTCAAAAAAAAAGAAAAAAGAAATTATTGAGGGTGGGCGTGGTGGCTCACACCTGTAATCCCAGCACTTTGGGAGTCTGAGCCCAGGAGTTCGAGATCAGTTTGGTCAACATAGAGAGGATGGCCTGAGCCCAGGAGGCAGAGGTTGCAATGAGCTGTGATTGTGCCACTGCACTCTAGCCTGGGTGACAGGGTGAGACCCCGTCTCTACAAAAAAAATTTTAAAAAACAGTTGGGCATGGTGGTAAATGCCTGCAATCCTAGCTATTCAGGAGGCCGAAGTGGAAGGATTACTTGAGTCCAGGAGGTCGAGGCTCCAGTGAGCCATAATTACACACTGCAGTCCAGCCTAGGCAGCAGATCGAGAGTCTCTGTCTCTATTTAAAAAAAAAAAAAAAAAAAAAGGAATTGCCAGATGTCATGGCTCATGCCTGTAATCCCAGCACTTTAGGAGGCTGAGGAGGGTGGACTGCTTGAGCCCCAGAGTTTGAGACCAGCCTGGGCAACATGGCAAAACCCCATCTCTACAAAAAAACAAAAAATTAACCAGGCATGGTGGCAGGTGCCTGTAGTCCCAGCAACTTGGGAGGGTGAGGTGGGAGGATGGCCTGAGCCCAGGAGGCAGAGATTGCAGTGACCTGTGATTGTGCCACTGCACTCTAGCCTGGGTGACAGAGTGAGACCCCATCTCAGACAAAAATCTGCTAGAATAAACTTGTCACCTGTATGACCAATATTCTTAACAATATATGATTCAAAGGAAATAGGTAATAGATTCTTGAACCACCATCAATTTTTTTATTCTGACCTGTCATTCAAAAAAATATATTTTGAGCCCAAATATAAGGGAAGGACTAGATTTTGAGCAAGATCCCAATTTATGGCTGGGTGTGGTAGCTCACACCTGTAATCCCAGCATTTTGGGAGGCCTAGGTGAGAGGATGGCTTGAGCTCAGGAGTTCGAGACCAGGCTGGACAACATAGTGAGGCCTTGCTTCTACTAAAAGTTTAAAAAATTCACCGGGCATGGTGGTGCACACCTGTAGTCCCAGCTACTCAGGAGGCTGAGGCGAGAGGATCTCTTGGGCCTGGGAGGTTGCGGCTGCAATGAGCTATGATTATGTCACTGCACTCCAGCCTGGGTGACAGAGCAAGACCCTGTCTCAAAAAAAAAAAAAAAAGGTCCTGTCTGGGCGCAGTAGCTCACGCCTGTAATCCCAGCACTTTGGGAAGCCAAGGTGGGCGGATCACCTGAGGTTAGGAGTTTGAGACCAGCCTGGCCAACAGGGAGAAACCCCATCTCTGCTAAAAATACAACTATTAGCCGGGCGTGGTAGCGCATGCCTGTAGCCCCAGCTACTTAGGAGGCTGAGGCAGGAGAATTGTTTGAACCCGGGGGGCAGAAGTTGCAGTGAGCCAAGATCACGCCACTACACTCTAGCCTGGGTGACAGAGCTAGATTCTGTCTCAAAAAAAAAAAAAAGATCCCATTTTACCAAATAACATCATTACTGCCTAAGTGGTTTTAACATTGGTCTGCGAAGAAATTTAGTAAAGCATTGGAAATCATTTATTTATCATAAGATCTGGGTTACAAGTGGTTTATTAGATTCCCAATTAAAGACTATCTAGTGTCCTAGGATGTGTGCTATAATGGAAAAATTAAAACAAACAAACTAAAACATTGCCTTTCTGAGGCTCAGTCTGCTTACCTGGAAAATGAGAGTGTTGATACTGAGTTTGGAAATTATATTAAAAGAAAAAACATCATGATCAAGTAGAGTTATTCTAGGAATGCAAGAGATAGCTTAACATAAAAATATTTTGTTGATAATTAAAGGAAGAGAAAAAGTATGATTGTTGAGAGATGCTAAAATTTTGACAGCAAATTTTGGCTTAAAAAAACTTAGTAAGCTAAACAGAGAAGAAAAGGTTGCTTACAATCATTGAGGAGAAAAAAAGATAACTTATCCATAATAAAAAATGATCATGTAAATAGGCAATTCACAGAAAAAGAAATACAGGCTGGGCATGTGTGGTGGCTCATGCCTGTAATCCCAGCACTTTGGGAGGCTGAGGCAGGAGGATCACTTGAGACCAGCAGTTCAAGACCAGCCTGGGCAACATAGTGGGACCCTGTCTCTACTTAAAAAAATAAAATAAATTCTATAAATAGGAAAGAATCATTTTTGTAATAGCTTCTTGTCAGGATTTTTACAGTGAAATTTATCAGTCTTTTGTAAAGATCATGATAGCTGCATTTTAGGCACATAAATAGATGCCACATAAATTGTTTTTTAAATAGCATTAGTGAAATTCACTCCACAAACCATACAATTTACCCATGTAAAGTTACGTAATTCACAGTTGGGCACAGTGGCTCATGCCTGTAATCCTAGCACTTTGGGAGGCTGAAGTGGGCAGATCACCTGAGGTCAGGAGTTCGAGACCAGCCTGGCTAACATGGTAAAACCCCTTCTCTACTAAAAGTACAAAAATTAGTCAGGCATGGTGGCACACACCTGTAATCCCAGCTACCTGGGAGGCTGAGGCAGGAGAATTTCAGGAACCCGACAGGCAGAGGCTGCAGTAAGCCAACATCGTGCCACTGCACTTCAGCCTGGGCGACAGAACGAGACTCTGTCTCAAAATAAAATAAGTAAAGTTATGTAATTCAGTGGTGTTTAGTATATTCACAGAATTGTACATTTATCAGCACAATTTTGGAACATTATGATTATCATAAAAAGAAACCCTGCACTCCATAGCTATCATATTCCCATTCCCCCGCTGCAATCCCTGTGTCCTAGGTAAGTGCTAATCTACTTTCTGTCTCTATAGATTTGTCAATTATGGACTTTTCACATAAACGGAATCATACAATATTTGGTCTTTTGTGACTGGGTTAGTCAGTGAAATGTTTCCAAAATTCATCCATGTTATAGCCGAAATCAGTACTTTATTTCTTTTTATTGCCAAATACAAAAACAATTCTATTCTGTAGATAGACCACATTTTGTTTATCTGCTTATCAGTTAATGGTCATTGGTTTGCTTCCACTTCTTGCCAATTATAAATAATGCTCAATGATTGTAAGCAACCTTTTCTTCTCTCTTTAGCTTACTACGTTTTTTTAAACTAAAATTTGCTATCAAAATTTTAGCATCTCTCAATAATCATACTTTTTCTCTTTAATTATCACAAAATATTTCCATGTTAAGCTGTCTCTTGCATTCCTAGAATAACTCTACTTGATCATGACGTTTTTTCTTTTAATAATGCAATTATAAATAAGTATACAGTTTTTGTATGAAAATGTTTTTATTTCTCTGGAGCATGTACCTATGGATGGAATTACTGAATCATATGCTAGTTCTGTGTTTAACTATTTGAAGGAGTGCCAGATTATTTTCCAAAGTGGTTGTACCATTTTACATTCCTACCTTCAGTGTATGAAGGTTTCAATTTCTCCACATCCTCACCAATATTATTATCTGTCTTTTTGATTGTAGCCATCCTAGTGGGTGTGAAGTGGATATCTTGTGACTTGGATTTGATTTTCCCTGATGGCTAATGATATTGAACATCTGTCTTTCTCTGTGCTTATTGGTCATTTGTATATTTTCTTTGGAGAAATGTCTATTCAGATCGTTTTTCTATTTTTAAAAAATAGCTTGGCTGGGCGCGGTGGCTCATGCCTGTAATCCCAGCACTTTGGGAGGCCAAGGCGGGTGGATCACAAGGTCAGGAGATCGAGACCATCCTGGCTAACACGGTGAAACCCCGTCTCTACTAAAAAATACAAAAAATTAGCCGGGCATGGTGGCGGGCGCCTGTAGTCCCAGCTACTTGGGAGGCTGAGGCAGGAGAATGGCGTGAACTCGGGAGGCGGAGCTTGCAGTGAGCCGAGATCATGCCACTGCACTCCAGCCTGGGCAACAGAGCGAGACTCCGTCTCAAAAAAAAATAGCTTTATTGAGGAATATTTGACAAATAAAAATTTGTGTATATTTAAAATGTATAACTTGGTTTTTTTTAAATTAATTTTTTTCTTTTTTCATTTCTTTTTTTTTTTAAGAGACAGGGTCTTACTCTGTTGCCCAGGCTGAGTCTAGTGGCATGATTATAGCTCACTAGAGCCTCAAACTCCTGGGCACCTGCAATCCTCCTGCCTCCCAAGTAGCTGGGACTACAGGCATAGGTCACCATGCCTGGCTAATTTTCTTATTTTTTTACAGAGATGGGATCTTGCTATATTGCCCAGGCTGGTCTCAAACTCCTGGGCTCAAGTAGTCTTTCCTCCTCAGTCTCTCAAAGTGCTTGTATTACAGGCGTGAGCCGCCACGCCCAGCCTGCATATAACTTGATGTTTTCATAATCTGTTTTTTAAATGGACTTTTCATTCGTGAGTTGTAAGTTTTTTTTATGTATTATAGATACAAGTCCCTTACCAGTTGTATGATTTGCAAAAATATTTTTCCCATTTTATAGGTTGACTTTTTACTTTTTTTTTTTTTTTTTGAGACAGTCTCACTCTGTCGCTCAGGCTGGAGTGTGGTGCCATGATCTCGGCTCATTGCAACCTCTGCCTCCCAGGTTCAAGTGATTGTCCTGCCTCAGCCTCTCGAGTAGCTGACACTACAAGTCCGTGCCACCACACCCAGCTAATTTTTGTATTTTTAGTAGAGATGGGGTTTTGCCATGTTGGCTACATTAGTCTCGAACTCCTGACCTCAGGTGATCCACCAACCTCGGCCTCTCAAAGTGCTGGGATTACAGGTGTGAGCCACCACGCCCAGCTGATTTTTTACTTTCTTGATGATTCCTTTGAAGTACAAAAGTTTTTATTTTGATGGTGTCTAGTTTATTTTTTCTTGTTGGCATTTATAAATGTGTTTTGAGAGTAACATCCATGGAAATCCCTGTGTATCATAAACAAAAATATCATTTCGTTCTTTATTTTACATTACTGCCTTATTGGTAAAATTATATACCTGCTTTATTTCCAGTCAAGAGAAGAGAGCAGAAAGCAGGCTCTTGCTGCTAAAAGAGAAAAAAGAAAAGAAAAGAGAAAAAAGAAAAAAGAGGAACAGAAAAGGAAACAGGAAGAAGATGAAGAAAACAAACCTAAGGAGAATTCAGAACTACCAGAGGATGAAGATGAAGAGGAGAATGATGAAGATGGTGAGAAACAAACCATCTGAATTAACGATAAAATTCTCCTTTGTCTATCAACTTCATTTTGAGTGCTCTTTGCTCTAGTTAACTCTAGTTAAACATTTGATTACTTTATTAATCTGAAATGGACAATGACTTTTATAGTAAATATTTCTAAGTGTTTTGCATTGTAAATTAATGCAGAGAAACGAGGGAAAACAAGCACATAATTTGAATAAATTCAGTTGTAATTTAAGTCACCTTGTAAAATACTGCATATATACTAAAAGCAATACAGTAAGAGGTTTGCCACCTTTTTTTTGAGATTCTTCTCTAACTCTTCCTCTCCTGATTAGAAGTACAGTTTCTCAGTTTATTTTTAGCTGAGATTCAGGCTCAAGGATATAGAGGCCTGAAATGTCAGTAGAGATGGGTTTAGTACTTTCAAAGAGTTATTTATTGTACTGTCTGGCAGTGCTTGTAATAGGCAAATAATTTTGTTCTACTTGAATTCCAATTCTAAAATACTATTTGAAAAATGTCCTAAATTCAAACTATATTATGATTTGGGTTCATGAGACTAGAATTAAGAATATTAAGAATATTGGGCCAGGTGCGATGGCTCACACCTGTAATCCCAGCACTTTGGGAGGCCGAGAGCGGATCACGAGGTCAGGAGTTTGAGACCAGCCTGACCAATATGGTGAAACCCGTCTCTACTTAAAAAAAAAAAAAATACAAAATTATCCTGGGATTACAGGCATGGTGGCACATGCTTATAATCCCAGCTACTCAGGAGGCTGAGGCAGGAGAATTGCTTGAACCTGGGAGGTGGAGGTGGTGAGCCGAGTTCACGCCATTGCACTCCAGCCTGGGTGACAGGAGCAAAAAACTCTGTCTCATAAAAAAAAAAAAAAAAAAAAGAATATTAAGAATATTGCTAGTATGTGTGTCCTATACCACCTTAGACAAGAAAATATATTTTATATTTGTTCTAACAACAAATAATAGTAAATATTTATTAGGCTAACAAGAGTAAAGATTTTTTGTGTGTGTTTTTTTGAGATGAGGTCTCCCTCTGCCACCCAGGCTGGAGTGCAGTGGTGCAATCTTGGCTCACTGCAACCTCTGCCCCCCAGGTTCAGGTGATCCTCCCACCCCGGCCTCCCAAGTAGCGGGGACCACAGGTATGCACCACCATCCCCAGCTAATTTTTGTGTTTTTTGTAGAGACAAGATTTCACCGTGTTGCGCAGGCTGGTCTTGAACTCCTGAGCTCAAGTAATCAATCCACCTGCCTTGGCCTCCCACAGTGCTGGAATTACAGGCATGAGCCACTGAACCTGGCCCCAGTAAACGATTTCTTTATTTCAGCTGGGCGCAGTGGCTCACACCTGTAATCCCAGCACTTTGGGAGGCCGAGGTGGGTGGATCATGAGGTCAGGAGTTTGAGACCAGCCTGGCCAACATGGTGAAACCCTGTCTCTACTAAAAGTACAAAAATTAGCCGGGCATGGTGGCGCACGCCTGTAGTCCCAGCTACCTGGGAGGCAGAGGTTGCAGTGAGCCAATATCGCACCACTGCATTCCAGCCTGGGCGACAGAGCAAGACTCTGTCTCAAAAAAAAAAAAAAAAAAAAAAAAAAGATTTCTTTATTTCTTAGTGAATACTGGTGAAAGGAAAATATGATGTAAAAGACTGAATTATTATGAATTATCAAATATATTCTGTCAGAATTTGTTTTGAGATCTGTGACTCAGTATGATTTTTATTCTTTTTAACAATTTCAGTGGAGCAAGAAGTTCCCATAGAACCTCCTAGTGCAACCACCACCACCACGATTGGAATCTCTGCAACATCTGCAACATTCACAAATGTGTTTGGGAAAAAAAGGGCCAATGTGGTGACAACTCCCAGCACCAATCGGAAAAATAAGAAGAACAAAACAAAAGAAACCCCTCCTACAGCACATTTAATTTTACCAGAACAACATATGTCTTTAGCCCAACAAAAGGCAGATAAAAATAAAATAAATGGAGAACCTAGAGGTGGTGGTGCAGGTGGGAATAGTGATTCAGATAACTTGGACAGCACAGACTGCAACAGTGAGAGTAGCAGTGGTGGTAAAAGCCAAGAGTTAAATTTTGTGATGGATGTGAATTCCTCTAAATACCCCTCACTGCTTCTTCATTCCCAAGAAGAAAAGACAAGTACTGCTGCTTCCAAAACTCAGACACGGTAAATTTTTCTGATTTGTTAACTCTACCTGCACCTTTCCTTCTTCATGCCTGGCACAAGAATTTGAAGTATATTATCCAAGTACAAGTTGTGTTAAACAATTGAAGTCTACCACATTATCTATCTTCAGTATTCAAAACTGAAATTCACCCATGTCCTCTTCATCATGTGCTAGTTAGGAAATGAGATTATTAGAAATTTTTATAGGATTCCTAGTCTGAAGTTGAAAATATTTGCATGCTTTGATTTTATCTAACTGTGCCATTTTTATTGATTATGGTCTAATTTTTGGCATCTGAATCCATTTTAATACTAAAATAAATGATGGGCTCTTTGCTCTATTTCTGTTTTTCTGACTCATTGATTATTTGATGTGCCAAAGTTTAATACGAATATTTCAGCGTAACTCTGGCTATAAAGGAATAGTCTCTTGAGTTTCTATCTTAAAACTTATCTTTTATTGTACTTGCTATTTGTCTCTTCTTAGACTTGAAGGTGAAGTGAATCCTAATTCCTTGTCAACCAGCTACAAGACAGTGTCATTGCCATTAAGCTCTCCAAACATAAAGCTGAATCTCACTAGCCCTAAAAGGGGTCAGAAAAGAGAAGAGGGGTGGAAAGAAGTTGTACGAAGGTAAATAGATTTAGTTCCATCTTTTTAACTTTCATATATTTTCCCTTTCTCATGTGAGATGGCTACCTAGTTAATTAATGAATAATTTGAATGTGGTTATTATTTTAAACTGCATTGCCACACTAAATCCAGAATATGCTAAAGCAAAATTAGAAGCAGTATATAAATTTTTGCATGCATATTTTATATGACATAAGAAATTTTGGCTCTTTTGGATAACCTCAGTTGCTTTTTATGTAGTTCAGATGTAAAGGCTTTCTCTTGCTTTTTTTCTTTCTCGTGTCTCAGTAATTCTAGAACTAAAGTACTAATAATGAACTTTAGATTCAGAATACATGTCAGCTCATCATTGACCTGAGGCTTTATTTTTTATTGCTAAGTATGAGCTGTTGATACTGGTTTAAAATGAATATGCTAGCATAGTTATTCTGTGTGGATTTTAATAATATGGTATTCATTATTTTAACAGGGTCATTGCAGTTTAGTTGATGTGTAATATTTTGGGCAGATTTAAATGCTTATATTGTGAGTGATTTAAATATAATTTTTGTTTTGAATGGCAGTGTAATTTTTAAAATTAAGTTCTCTGAAACTGCAGAGGCAATGTAATTTTTAACTTTACTAAATTCAATTCATTATTACAAGAGATCAGTTTCTAAAATAAAAACTTTTAATAATTTCCTCTTTAGCATTTAAGAAATGTTATTCTACAAAATGTCCATGAACATACTTACTAAGACATCTTTTTTAATAAAGAGACATTTAATTTCATAAGCTCATGTGTATTCTTCATTTTATAGGTCAAAGAAATTGTCTGTTCCAGCCTCAGTGGTGTCCAGGATAATGGGAAGAGGAGGATGCAACATCACTGCAATACAAGATGTTACTGGTGCCCATATTGATGTGGATAAACAAAAAGATAAGAATGGCGAGAGAATGATCACAATAAGGTAATTGTGCAAAATGTATACTGCTAGTTCTGAGTAGAAATTATAAGAAGCATACCTTTGTTAGGTATGGTATAATTAAGAACTTTATTTGATGGTTAAGATTACCTGGTTTTTTTTTTGTTTTTTTTTAATGTTTTTGGTCTTGTTTCTGTTTTTTTTTTTTCCCCAGGGGTGGCACAGAATCAACAAGATATGCAGTTCAGCTAATCAATGCACTCATTCAAGATCCTGCTAAGGAACTGGAAGACTTGATTCCTAAAAATCATATCAGAACACCTGCCAGCACCAAATCAATTCATGCTAACTTCTCATCTGGAGTAGGTACCACAGCAGCTTCCAGTAAAAATGCATTTCCTTTGGGTGCTCCAACTCTTGTAACTTCACAGGCAACAACGTTATCTACGTTCCAGCCCACTAATAAACTTAATAAGAATGTTCCAACAAATGTACGTTCTTCTTTCCCAGTTTCTCTACCCTTAGCTTATCCTCACCCTCATTTTGCCCTACTGGCTGCTCAAACTATGCAACAGATTCGGCATCCTCGCTTACCCATGGCCCAGTTCGGAGGAACCTTCTCACCTTCTCCTAACACATGGGGACCATTCCCAGTGAGACCTGTGAATCCTGGCAACACAAATAGCTCTCCAAAGCATAATAACACAAGCCGTCTACCTAACCAGAATGGGACTGTTTTACCCTCAGAGTCTGCTGGACTAGCTACTGCCAGTTGTCCTATCACTGTCTCTTCTGTAGTTGCTGCCAGTCAGCAACTGTGTGTCACTAATACCCGGACTCCTTCATCAGTCAGAAAGCAGTTGTTTGCCTGTGTGCCTAAGACGAGTCCTCCAGCAACAGTGATTTCTTCTGTGACAAGCACTTGTGGTTCCCTGCCTTCTGTCTCCTCTGCACCTATCACTAGTGGGCAAGCTCCCACCACATTTCTACCTGCAAGTACTTCTCAAGCACAGCTTTCTTCACAAAAGATGGAGTCTTTCTCTGCTGTGCCACCCACCAAAGAGAAAGTGTCCACACAGGACCAGCCCATGGCAAACCTATGTACCCCATCTTCAACTGCAAACAGTTGCAGTAGCTCTGCCAGCAACACCCCGGGAGCTCTAGAAACTCACCCATCCAGCAGTCCCACTCCTACTTCCAGTAACACACAAGAGGAAGCACAGCCATCCAGTGTGTCTGATTTAAGTCCTATGTCAATGCCTTTTGCATCTAACTCAGAACCTGCTCCATTGACTTTGACATCACCCAGAATGGTTGCTGCTGATAATCAGGACACCAGTAATTTACCTCCATTAGCTGTACCAGCACCTCGAGTTTCTCATCGAATGCAGCCCAGAGGTTCTTTTTACTCCATGGTACCAAATGCAACTATTCACCAGGATCCCCAGTCTATTTTTGTTACAAATCCAGTTACTTTAACACCACCTCAAGGCCCACCAGCTGCAGTGCAGCTTTCTTCAGCTGTGAACATTATGAATGGTTCTCAGATGCACATAAACCCAGCAAATAAGTCTTTGCCACCTACATTTGGCCCAGCCACACTTTTCAATCACTTCAGCAGTCTTTTTGATAGTAGTCAGGTGCCAGCTAACCAGGGCTGGGGAGATGGTCCACTGTCCTCACGAGTTGCTACAGATGCCTCTTTTACTGTTCAGTCAGCATTCCTGGGTAACTCAGTGCTTGGACACTTGGAAAACATGCATCCTGATAACTCAAAGGCACCTGGCTTCAGACCACCTTCCCAGCGAGTTTCTACTAGTCCAGTTGGTAAGTTATTAACTATTGCTGCAGTTCAGTTTGGAGCTCCTATGGCCTAATCTCACCTTAAGTGGACAAAAAAAGTAGCAAGAGGTAAATCACTCACATATAATGAGCTGCTTTAGATTCTGTCTATGATCTTTCTGTCCCTCATAGTAAGGAAGTTATACCATGGTGTAAGTCCATTTTCTTGGAATTGGTGTCTATTCATATTAATAAAAAAAACTCCAGGGATGTTTCAAGGATTCCAAATTTACAGACTTAAAAAAAGAAATCATAGTGATTGTTTGCATTTCTTAGATTTAAAAAATTGAAGTTGCAAAGGTGTTTAGGCACAAGTTCATAATTTACATTGTTTAATAGTACTCTGTTGTTTATTTTAGGTATAGCTATTTGTTTTTTATGTATTTTATTTTTTATTTTTATTATTTTATTTTATTTTTTTGAGACAGGGTCTCACTCTATCACCCAGGCTGGAGTGCAGTGGCCCAGTCTCAGCTCACTGTAACCTCCACCTCCTAGGCTCAAGCATTTCTCGTGCCTCAGCCTCTCAAGTAGCTGGGACTACAGGCATGTGCCACCATGCCCAGCTAATTTTTTGTATTTTTAGTAGAGATGGGGTTTCGCCACGTTACCCAGGCTGGTCTCGATCTCCTGAGCTCAGGCAATATCCACCTGCCTTGGCCTCCCAAAGTGCTAGGATTACAGGCGTGAGCCACCGTGCCCAGCCTAGATACAGCTATTTGAAGACCCAGTCATTTATAGGCTCTTAATTTTGAAAGACCAATGTAGATTTAGCTATTGCTTCTTTGAATTATAAATTAGCTGCCGAGGCATTATGAGAAATATATAGACAGGTTTGAGGTCAGTTTTGGCTTGGAGATATTTGGAGAACCAGAATCTATTTTCTGTAGTTTAAGAGCCAAATTTTAGTCTAATCTGCACTGTTCTGAAAAACAAATTAAAAATGTGGCTGACCCAGAATGTGGCACTATTGCCTCGTAGCATTTCTCTTCCAGTTGGAAAACTGCCCCATATCCCATGCTACCTTGTTGCTAATTATAAACTGACTTATGTTGTTTAAAATTATTTGTGAGTTATGAATATGGCGTAGCCTTAGCTTTCATTTCAGATATGTTTCCATTTACTTGTCTTTCAGGAAAACATAGCTGTTATATTGTATTTCAAATAGAAATAGAAGCCTGCATATGACTATCTATGGTCCAAAGTATTCTCTAAATTTTTTTCCCTTCCTCTCTGTAAATAGGCATCTATTACAACTTTTCATTTGGGGAAAGTAGTATAGACTTTGAGAAGCCCCAGGGTGAAAGAAGAGCTCATTGCCAGTACCCAGGATGTGATAGGAAGCATTAATCCTTGACCTTCCTTCTAGGGCCTGGGATTAATAAGCTTGGCCCCATTTCTTAACTGCTTGTATGGTTTCTTTTGTTGATGCTCTTTTCACGGATATAGTTTACTTCCCTAGTTTTCAGGTAAGAAGTAGTAATACTGACTGAGCGTGGTGATTCATGCCTGTAATCCCAGCACTTTGGGAAGCTGAGGCGAGTGGTTTACATGAGGTCAGGAGTTTGAGACCAGCCTGGCCAACATGGTGAAACCCCATCTCTACTAAAAATATAAAAAATAGCCAGGCATGATGGTGCAGGTCTGTAGTCCCAGCTACTTGGGAGGCTGAGGCACAAGAATCACTTGAACCCAGAAGATGGAGGTTGCAGTAAGCCGAAATCATGCCACAGCACTCCAAGCCTGAACAAAAGAGTGAGACTGTCAGAAAAAAAAAAAAAAAAAAAAAAAGTAGTGATACTTAAGAAGATGGGGAAAGATATAGAGAAATTGAAACCATCATACATGGTAGGTAGGAATGTAAAATGGTACATCTGCTTTGGAAAAACAGTTTCACAGTTCCTCAGAAAGTTAGACATAAGAGTGATCATATGATCCCGTTATTCTACTCCTAGGGAAGATATATGTCTATAGAAAAACTGGCACACCAATATTCGTAGCAACATTATTCATAATAGCCAAAATGTAGAAACAACCGAATGTTCATTAACTGACAAGCAGATAAACAAAATGTGGTATATCTATAGAACGTAATATTTTGTATTTGGTATAAAAAGAAATAAAGGGCTGGGCACAGTGGCTCATGCCTATAATCCCAGCACTTTGGGAGGCTGAGGTGGATGGATCATGAGGTCAGAAGTTCGAGACCAGCCTGACCAACATGATAAAACCCTGTCTCTACTAAAATACAAAACATTAGCTGGGTGTGGTGGTGCGCACCTGTAGTCCCAGCTACTCAGGAGGCCGAGGCAGGGGAATCATTTGAACACAGGAGGTGGAGGTTGCAGTGAGCTGAGATTGCGCCACTGCACTCCAGCCTGGCGACAGAGCAAGACTCTGTCTTAAAAAAAAAAAAAAAGTACTGATTCATGCTATAACATGGATGAACTTTGAAAACATTTTACTAAATGAAAGAAGCCAGTCACAAAAGACCAGATATTTATTTTATGATTCCATTTATGTGAAACATCCAGATTAGCAAATCCATAGAGACAGAAAGTAGATTAGTGGTTACCTAGGATGAAGGGATGATTGGAGGGTGGGTGATAGCTTAGGGGTGCAGAATGTCTTTTTCTTTTTTCTCTTGAGACAGGGCCTCACTCTGTTGCCCAGGCTGGAGTGCAGTGGCGTGATCATGGCTCACTGCAACCTCAACCTCCTGGGCTTCAAGCAATTATTCTACCTTGGCATCCCAAAGAGATAGGATTGCGGGTGTGAGCCACCATGCCCAGCTTCAGAGTTTCTTTTTAAGATAACAGAAATGTTCTAAAATTGATGTGGTCCTGAATGCACAATTCTGTGAATATACAAAAAGCTACTGAATAGTATAACTTTAAATGAGTAAATTGTATGGTTTGTGAATTAAATCTCAGTAAAGCTATTAAAAAGTACATTTATGTGGCATCTACATTTATGTCCCTAAAATGCACATCATGATCTTTAAAAGCTATCATGATTAGCTGGGCACGGTGGCTCACACCTGTGCTGGGAGGCTGAGTTGGGTGGATCACTTGAAGTCAGGAGTTCAAGACCAGCCTGGCCAACATGGGGAAACCCCCGTCTCTACCAAACATACCGAATTTAGCCAGGCATGGTGGTGGGTGCCTGTAATCCCAGTTACTCGGTAGGCTGAGGCAGGAGAATCGCTTGAACCCGGGAGGCAGAGGTTTCAGTGAGCTGAGATTGTGCCACTATACTCAGCCTGGGCAACAGAGCAAGACTCTGTCTCCAAAAAAAAAAAAAAAAAGCTATCATGATCTTTACAAAAGACTGACAGATTTCACTGTAAAAATATTGACAGTGGCCAGGTGTGGTGGCTCATGCCTGTAATTTGAGTACTTCGGAAGGCCAAGTCAGGAGGATCACTTGAACCCAGGAGTTCGAGACCACCCTAGGCAGCATAGTGGGACCCTGTCTTGATAAAAAATAAATTTAAAAATTAGCTCAGTCTGGGGCCGGGCACGGTGGCTCACGCCTGTAATCCCAGCACTTTGGGAGGCCGAGGCAGGCAGATCACGAGGTCAGGAGATTGAGACCATCCTGGCTAACAAGGTGAAACCCCGTCTTTACTAAAAATACAAAAAAATTAGCCAGGCGTGGTCACGGGCACCTGTGGTCCCAGCTACTCAGGAGGCTGAGGCAGGAGAATGGCGTGAACCTGGGAGGTGGAGCTTGCAGTGAGCCGAGATCGTGCCACTGGACTCCAGCCTGGGCAACAGAGCAAGACTCTGTCTCAAAATAAATAAATAAATAAAAATATATTAGCTCATTGTGGTGATACACGCTTGTAGTCCCAGCTACTCAGCGGGGCTAGGCAGGAGGATTGCTTGAGCCCAGAGGTCGAGGCTGCAGTGAGCTGTGATGACACCACTGCACTCTAGCCTGAGTGAGAGAGCAAGACCCTGTCTCAAAAAAAAAAAAAAAAAAAAAACCAAGAGGTTATTATAGAAATGATTCATTTCAATAAAAAAAGAAATAAATGATTCATTTCCTACTTACAGACTTTTTAAAGCCATATTCAGTATTACCTCTAGGTTTTGCTAACATCTATTTTGGTTAGCACTAGAAAATTTAATTTTTTTTGTCCAGGAAAGCACGGTAATAATTGCCTACTGTTGCCTACCACAATAATGAAAGTCTGAAATAAGTAGGAAATGCCTTAAGTTACCCACATGTCCAGAGTAGGCAAATCTATAAAGACAGAAAGATTAGTGATTGCTTAGAAATGGAAATATGAGGCTGGGTGCCGTGACTCACGCATGTAATCCCAGCACTTTGGGAGGCCAAGGCGGGTGGATCATGAGGTCAGGAGATGGAGACCATCCTGGCCAACATGGGGAAACCCCATTTCTACTAAAAATACAAAAAATTAGCCGGGCATGGTGGCGGACGCCTGTAGTCCCAGCTACTCCAGAGGCTGAGGCAGGAGAATGGCGTGAACCCAGGAGGCAGAGCTTGCAGTGAGCTGAGATCATGCCACTGCACTCCAGCCTGGGTGACACAGCAAGACTCCGTCTCAAAAAAAAAGAAATGGAAATATGAGGGTGAGGACCCAGTGAATGACAGGTAATGAGTATGGAGTTTCTTTTAAGGGAGACAAAAATGTTCTAACATTGATTGTGGTGATGGTTGCACAATCCTGTGAATATACTAAAATCCAATGAATTATATACTTTAAATGGGTGAATTATATGGTATGTGAATTACATCTCGAAGTCATGTTTTTTAAATGATGGGGAAATCAAACTCTGAAAATAAGACCTGCTTAAAAGAAATTTTGACAGTCGATGTTGATATTAACTACTTTTTCCTGAAATAAGAAACCATAATCCTTTTCCAGTCCTTCAGCCTCTTTTCCTAATACATTCTCCAGAGAAAGCAATGGAATTTGCGAAGATGGCTAAGTTCAGATTTATACAAACTAGATAGAAACTTTGATAATAGTTTGCAACTGTTGATATTTTCTATCAGATAGAATACTGAAATTATCCTCAGTAGTATGCATTTCCTCCTTGTAAGGAAGGAAACATTGGTAGATTTTGTTACGTATCTTCTATAGGAAGTGACTATAGTTATACAGATGAAAAGCTGTACTTTGAGATTGACTACAAAAGGGAATGCAGAAGTTATTGTTGGGTGCTACTTAGTTACAGCATACTCCCATTTCGTATCCCCTCCAGTTAAAAGCTTTGAGATTCATCGAGAACATTACTCCAGGTGACTGACACTCTTAAACATTGAGCCCATTTTTCTGTATCTAGTGCTGTTTGGCGATATTCTTCTGGACTGTAAGGAAAAAATGGATTTGGCCATACAGTATCACATAGATGGATTGTTTTTGCTGTGGTCTATGAAAATGAGCCACATGCTATCTTTTATTTATTTGTTTGGTTATTTTTACAGCTTATCTCACCTTGGTGGAAGTCTTCTTGGGCTTTCAATTTTAAAGTTTTAGCTAATTGGATGTCTTGGACCTGTTTTATTTCAGGGTTACCATCCATTGACCCATCAGGCAGCTCCCCATCTTCCTCTTCTGCTCCTCTGGCAAGTTTTTCCGGCATACCAGGAACAAGGGTTTTCCTGCAAGGGCCAGCTCCTGTTGGGACTCCTAGTTTCAACAGACAACATTTTTCTCCCCATCCTTGGACAAGCGCCTCAAACTCATGTAGGAATCCTGGAGGAACTCTTCCCAAAGAGTTTTGAATAAGTTATTAAATCATTTATTTCAGTTACAACACCATGTTGTAACTTTAGTAAACTAAGTGGTATACAGATGCCCAAGGTTTGTTCTGTGGTCATGTGAAAAAATTGTCAGTCATTTTTAGCATAGAAAACTTGAGAATTATTCTTTCAAGCCAAAAATGTTTTACACTAGAACGTGGATCAAGAAAAGAGGTACTAGGCTGGGTGCAGTGGCTGACACCTGTAATCCCAGCACTTTGGGAGGCCTAGGCAAGAGGATCGCTTGAGCCCAGCAGTTGGAGACCAGCCTGGGCAACAGCAAGACCCTGTCTCTATTTAAAAAAAAAAAAAAAAAAAGTACTGCAAGTAGTTTTACAAAAGGACCCTTTGGAAGCAGTGTTGTAAAATTATTTCTTAAATCTGGAAAGAAGTTGAATTTTTGTATATGGTCAGTTTGGTGTGATTTCTCGTGTATTTTTACATTTTATGAAACTGTATTGCCTTTTATAAGTTAACATATTCCTTTGTTCTATTGATTGATTGATTGATTGAGACAGAGTGTCTCGCTCTGTTGCCCTGGCTGGAGTGCAGTGGCACGATCTGGGCTCACTCCACCTTCTGCCTCCCAGGCTCAAGCGATTCTCCTGCCTCAGCCTCCCACCACGCCTGGCTAATTTTTATATTTTTAGTAGAGACAGGGTTTCACCACGTTGGCCAGGCTGGTCTCAAACTCCTAACCTTGGGTGGTCCGCCTGCCTCAGCCTCCCAAAGTGCTGGGATTACAGGCTTGAGCCACCTGCCTGGCCCCTTTGTTCTATTTATTTCAATGTTTAGAACAGATGAAGTATGTGGAATTGAACAGAATTGGATTTTTTTTTATTTTAATGAGCATCATGAGGTAGTCAGTGAGTACTGGCTTTTTTGACAAGGAAAACTACCCAAATCACCCAAGAGTTCCATTAAGAAACAAAGCTGTGAATCAAAATCATATAATGCTTTGCTAACGTTTGACCTTATTTCCTTATAGAAACAAAAAGGGCTGTAGAAAGGGAAAAAAGAAAAGACTAACAAGTATAGAGGGTCACCAGATGTTTTCTAGAAAATATGCTAGGTACTGTGCAAATATTGCCACATTTTAGTTAATTTTAAAATGTGGCTGGGCATGGTGGCTCACGTCTGTAATCCCAGCACTTTGGGAGGCTGAGGCGGGCAGATCACCTAAGGTTGGGAGTTCGAGACCAGCCTGACCAACATGGAGAAACCCTGTCTCTACTAAAAATACAAAATTAGCCAGGTGAGGTGGTGCATGCCTGTAATCCTAGCTACCCGGGAGGCTGAGGCAGGAGAATCGCTTGAACCCAGGAGGCGGAGGTTGCGGTGAGCCAAGATCACGCCATTGGACTCCAGCCTGGGCAACAAGAGCGAAATTCTGTCTCAAAAAAAAGAAAAAAAAAAAAGTTACAATAATGTTTTGTGCAGATTATTTAGAGCTAGAATAAAAACATGTGGCCTGCTTCCTTTCTAGCATTGTTTAGTTCAATTGGGAAAACATTTTTTAGACTATTGTATACTTATTATAGGCAGAAATCGTGTAGGATAATGTTTATAGAAATTATGTTTTATTTGAATGTTCTTTTAAAATGAAAATTTTCTTTACAGAACCTATGTTGTGGAATAGATCTTTCCAACAAGGTTTCTCATATTCTTATAGTTTTTTATATGTAATAAAACAATAGAGAAATATTTTGCCACCAGGTGACTCTCCTATTCCATCTGTTTCTTCGGGATCATCTTCACCTCTTTCAGCCACTTCTGCCCCACCAACATTGGGCCAACCAAAAGGAGTCAGTGCCAGTCAGGATCGAAAGATACCTCCCCCGATTGGAACAGAGAGACTGGCCCGAATTCGGCAAGGAGGGTCTGTTGCACAAGCCCCGGTGGGGACCAGTTTTGTCGCTCCCGTTGGACACAGTGGAATCTGGTCATTTGGTGTCAATGCTGTGTCAGGTACAATTGGCTTGCTCTCTCTCTGGAGGGATGTCTTAAGTAAGCTGTAGGTTTGCCATTAAAACTTAGTTCCTTAGAAAAACAAACCAAAAAAACTTAGTTCCTATGTTTAACACTCAATTAGGGAAGGATGTTTATATCTTTGAGGAGTTCAATCCAATTTCAGAGTCTGGAATATTGGTTGAGGTAATATATAGAGTTGATCAGAAACAAAAGATTCAAAGTGTGTGTCCTTTCTCTCTTAAGTAATCATTTGAGTTCTTTCAGAAAGTACTTAATCTTTTAAAAGACAGGGTAAAGTGGAGTATTCAAAGGACTTTACCTAGTTTTTCAGGAACTGGTTTTTTTTGGCTAGCAAGACTGTGATAAATGTGCTTTGAGCTCTTCAGAGGAAAGATTTCAATAACATTTGGTAATGTTTGGTAATAACAGTGGTAATGTTTTGTTGTTTTATCCAAATAAATTTAAAACTTTGTTTTCAATTATTCTTTCCAGAAGGCTTATCAGGTTGGTCGCAATCTGTGATGGGGAACCATCCAATGCATCAACAATTATCAGACCCAAGTACATTCTCCCAACATCAACCAATGGAGAGAGATGATTCTGGAATGGTAGCCCCCTCTAACATTTTTCATCAGCCTATGGCAAGCGGTTTTGTGGATTTTTCTAAAGTGAGTTGACAAACATCACTGTAACTTGTTTGACACTTTGTCAGCCAATGTAGTCACATTAAGGAATACCTTGTATTGAAATAATGCTCCCTTTTGTTTCTGTGGCTTTACTAGATCTTTTGCTTAATTTCAGGAGTGCACAGAGTTGTCCACAGTAGTTTGTCCTGAAGATGTCCCCATCCCCAGAAAACACCTGAGGGATTTGGGTTTTGCCACTTCGTGTTCTGCTACTGCAACTTTGAGGGAGGCCTCTACCCCTCTTAAAAGCTGGCCATGAGTTCACTGATGCTTTCTTGTCTGCTCTGACAGCTTTATGTCGGCAGTCAATCATGTAGAGTTCCCATTTTCTTCTTAGCTCAAGCTTTTTCATGAAACTAAAATATGGGAAAGTTGAGGTTATTTTTATCAAATATGAGAAATTTCCTGATGATTTCATATTGGATTTAGTTTCTTTCTCTCTCTTCTTTTTTGTTGAAAAGCTTTGCAGATGCAGATAAACATTGTGTTTTCTCAACACTGCCATACTGTACTTATAGGATCTTTTGGAGTTCTTTAAATGAGGAATATTAGAGAAGTCTAAGCTGGTATTATGGGATTTATAGTAATTTTATAATTTATAGTAATTTTATGATTAAATCTTTTCTCCTGCTGTTTTAGGGTCTGCCAATTTCCATGTATGGAGGCACCATAATACCCTCTCATCCTCAGCTTGCTGATGTTCCAGGAGGCCCTCTGTTTAATGGACTTCATAACCCAGATCCTGCTTGGAACCCTATGATAAAAGTTATCCAAAATTCAACTGAATGCACTGATGCCCAACAGGTAAAATGGGCTTAATGCTCTTTTATTTTTTAGATTTGTCACGTCATTCTTTTTGTTTTGTGAGAAGTATAAGTACTGAATATCAAAAGTCATAATTGACCATTTCGATCTGGATTGCTTTTTCAATAGCAAGATGATGCTACTGAACACTTTATTTCATATATGTGTATTCTTCCTAGGCAGAAACAGTGAATTGCCATTGCATTTATATATTCATTTTGTAACTGTCTAAAGATTCCTAATTAGAAATTCCAATTTTTCCTCCCCCTTTTCAGATTTGGCCTGGCACGTGGGCACCTCATATTGGAAACATGCATCTCAAATATGTCAACTAAGTTAGAAGGTCTTTACTCTTTAGCCTTGTTTAAGAAACCTATGATCTTGGAAGAACCATGGGGATTTTTTTTTTAATGTGCCTAAGAAATTTTCTCTGAGGCTTTAGCAATGGAAATTTGATTGCCCATTGTATAAGAACAAATTGATTTCCTATCCACCTGATTATGTTCTCTGGTTAGTTTAGCCATTTTGAACTTAAGATCATATGACCTTAGTGCTTTTGGCTAAACATACTGAATACTACTTGTGTGCAGAAGAGAATTAGTTGATTACATGTTTCAACCTTTTAGGGTGATAAATACATGTATAATTGTTTACATACTTAAAAGGAAAAAGTTGAGCAAATTTCTTATCATATAGTGGCTCTACATAATGTAGCCTGTATTAATGTGAAATATTTACCAGAATATTCAATAAAAAGATCAACAGTCTTTAGAAGTGGGGTGTGATCCTTTCAGTGGTCATGCAGGTACCACTCAATCCACATTATATTGAACCAGACGGTTAATACTATATTTGTAACAGGCTTCTCACATTTAACACTTGAGTCCCTTCTTAGACTGCCTTGAAAAAGCACTTTTAAGACTATTTACCTATTTATGCTGTGTTAAACATTCCTTGTTCCCTTGTTGTCTTCCATAATCCTTTAACGTATGAGAAAGTTTCAAGCTCTGGCAATGTGTCTTATCTGACTTTAGCTAGCAGATAGGCCACTGATCGTTTTTTTCTCTATGGATCATGAGAATGTCAATAAGAACAATTGGATTTAAATCAGATGACACTAAACAAACGTAGGGACACCCAAATTATCAACTTCAGGTTCCTTCTGTGCTTCCTGACCTTTTTTATCTGAAAGATTTGTCTGGTTATAGATATTTAAGCTTTATATGAGTTGGGACATAAAAGGGAGGTGACTCCCGCCATTCTGTTGTATTATTGAATCAGCTGAGTAATATTTATAAATATGTGAGTAATTCCGGGCTTAGTTCCATGGCCCTAAGCATGGAGAGTCAATATGTTTAACAAGCTAAACAGAGGAACCCTGGAATGGGCTGCTTTGGTCAAACCATAGGCTATGCCGAGAATCAGCATAGAGAAGGAAAACTTATCCCACTGAAAAGTATAGTCATCAACTTATTTGTGTTTTAATATAGCTGAATTTTTCCTGGTCAGTATAGGCAATACAGAAAAGAAAACAAGAAAATGTTTGGAGCTGATGGAGAAGCCAAAACTCATATCAAGGCAAAGAAGGATGCACAGAAAAACAGTAGTAACTAGGGACAGAACTATATTAGCAGCACCTTTCTACACTTATGCCAACAGGAATTCTTAATTTTCTCTGCCCAGGTCCTAAAGCCAGGACCACATCAGACACACCGTGTTTGTTCTGTGTCAGATATACCTGCTTCTTTTATCTTCTATATCATCTTACATATGAGAAAGCTTCCTTAATTAAGCTTATGTCTTATTTTCTGTTATGTCCATTTTCTGAATGGATTTTGAAAATGTTGTTTATATTGAAGCTACTACTTTGTAGTGATTGATAACCACATCAAGTATCATTAAGGGGCCCCTTGACCTTTGTGGGAGCAGTTGGGTGGGGCACAAAAGACTCCTTGGATCACCTGTATATCTTGCTGTTTCCACTTACCATTAACAGCAACAGGAAAAATCACTTAAAATTGGTGAAATGAATGAAACTACTCTTGATGAAATATGTACTAGTGAGAAATAATATTAAATAAATTATTCAGTGGGACAAAAAGGTGAGTTTTATTCTATCTTAACTGTCTGCAATACATTTGAATGGTCTGAAGGAGCCTTAAGTCCATATTCTGCACCTTGAGGACAACCAAATGAGAAATTGTATTTCAGGTCAGTAACTAGAATTTATGAGGAGAAAGGAGATAATTATGAGGAATCCGTAGGAAAATTGGGAGGAAAACAACAGGTGTGCAGTTGGGAGTAGTTCTTTAGGATACGCTCCTCCCTTCCCTCTTACCAGCACTTCCTTCCTTTCTTTCTGACTATTTGGATCCCAGTAGCCTGCTCCCAACCTCATTTCGCCTGCTAAATCTCTTCTTCCTCTGCCTGCCTCTTCCTGGCACTACTTTACTGCTATTTTACCAACCTGAACATTTGGATAAAACCTAGCTCAGGTAAGAACTTAATTACTTTCAAAATATACAAGGGATATGGGAGGAGACAGCATGGATACAGTGGAACAGTAGTCAGTAGTCAGAGCCTAAATTCTATTTTCATTTCTGCCACTTGAAGCTTTATGGCCTTAGGCAAATCATCTCACCTTTCTGGGCTTCACTTTTCTCATCTGAAATTGAACTCAAGAGTCTTCTAGTTCTAACACAGGATTTCTTCTTGTGAATGAGAATATAAGATATGGAAATATTAGAAGCCATTAGATTGTTTACAGTGCTGAGATGAGAGCCCCTAGCATTGGTTCTGATAAGGAATCGAAATAAATCCTGCCGTTATTATGGGGGCCAGTATTGAGATTTTAGTGGAGGCAGAAGAAGACCTTGCACATCTTTAGTGAGCCTTCAAGTCGTGAAGAAACATCCGCTAAGGTATAGATCAAACCCAGTGAAATGAAACTATAGGAATGAAACTATATCATCAAGGTTTCTGGACCCACTTACTTCAACTTGTGTTCAATGTAATAAAATTCTGCTACCAATAAAATTATTGATGTTTTAAGACCCTTTAAACCTATTGTGGCTACAGTGTGCTGACTTGCCCTTTTATAGGCCAGTCTGCTTCCTTCAGTCCCTGCTCTCAAAGGGGAAATCCCATCACCTCAGCTAACCAGACCGAAGAAGAGAATTGGACGGCCGATGGTGGCCTCTCCTAACCAGAGGTAAGAAATTTCAGGACTTGGAACTATGGTTTCCTTCTCTTCATGTAGATTCTGGCCAAGTCCTCCTCCCAATCCAAAAACTAGTGCAAGAGAGGACCATCCTCAATTTTAGTTAACTTATAGAAGGGGAGGCCGGGCGTGGTGGCTCACACTTGTAATCCCAGCACTTTGGGAGGCCGAGGTGGGTGGATCACCTGAGGTCAGGAGTTTGAGACCAGCTTGGGCAACATGGTGAAACCCCATCTCTACTAAAAATACAAAAGTTAGCCAGGTGTGGTGGCACGTGCCTGTAATCCCAGCTACTCGGCAGGCTGAGGCAGGAGAATCACTAGAACCCAGGAGGTGGAAGCTGCAGTGAGCCAAGATCACACTACTGCACTCCAGCCTGGGCGACAGAGCAAGACTCTGTCTCAAAAAAAAAAAAAAAAGAAGGGCAAAGGCTAGCTACATTATAACTTCAAGCCAGAGAGAGGAGTACTTAGTATATGTGATTCCTTCCCACTGTTTAAGACCTTTGGGGCGGCGCGGTGGCTCATGCCTGTAATCCCAGCACTTTGGGAGGCTGAGCTGGGCGGATCACCTGAGGTCAGGAGTTCGAGACCAGCCTGGCCAACATGGTGAAACCCCGTCTCTACTAAAAATACAAAAATTAGCTGGGCGTGGTGGCATGCACCTGTAATCCCAGCTACTCAGGAGGCAGAGGTTGCAGTGAGCTGAGATTACGCCATTGTACTCCAGCCTGGGTGACAAGAGCGAGACTTCGTCTAAAAAAAAAAAAAAAAAAAAGACCTTTGGACCACATTGTAAATCCAAGAAAAGGCAAGCAAGCCTGTAGGAAAACAGCTTCTGAATGAACATCTTGTTCTCTGACTAGCAAGAAGTATTTCTACCAAGACATATAACTGGTTATGATGTCTTCCCAGTGGACCCTGCCCCCTATAGTGAGGGGCTCTGGTAATGCTGCATTTTCTATTTATCCTCAGTGATTTGTCATCTGCAAACAGGCAGGTTCATGCGCCTCCATCCTCTCCTTTAGGCAATGGGTGAGAGAAAGGTGGTTTTAAGTATCGAAAACTTAAGTGTGTTAAGACCATCTCCAATAAAAGGCATGACCCTGGGCTTCAACACCTAATTTGCAAAAGATCATGAATCAGACAATCTTGTTTGCAAACCTATTTTGTGATTACTTTTCACATTCTGTTTTGTCTTGATGGTATATTAATGTGAATCCAAAGTAATTTGCCTGATAACAGAGACCTGGTATTTCCTTATAGGTTTAATCAGATCTCTGGGGGTGGGGCCTGGGCATAGGTATTTTTTTAAACACTTCCATATTCTAATAGGTAATTAGTTGTTTTTTGTTTTTTAATGAGATGGAGTCTCACTCTGTTGCTTAGGCTGGAGTGCAGTGGCGCCATCTTGGCTCACTGCAACCTCTGCCTCCTGGGTTCAAGCAATTCTCCTGCCTCAGCCTCCCAAGTAGCTGGGATTACAGGCGCACACCACCACACTTGGCTAATTTTTGTATTTTTAGTAGAGATGGGGTTTCTCCATGTTTGTCAGGCTGGTCTTGAACTCCTGACCTCAAGTGATTTGCCCGCCTCAGCCTCCCAGAGTGCTGGGATTACAGGTGTGAACCACCTTGCCCAGCCAGTAATTAGTATTGACCCTCTGATTTAAATTCTTGTTTCTTCATCCAGATTGCATGGATGATGAATCTGGCTTTCTCTGTAAAGCCAACTACCTATTCCCCAGCCCTTATAGCACACAGTGACTCCAGAAGAGTTAACTGCAAGCAGTAGTCATTATAGTAGTAGTAACTGTGGCTATTATTTTGTGATAGAGATTAGTAGAAGGAAGACCTCACTTCCACAATGACCGTTCTTGAAAACCTTTGATACTTTTCTCCTGATTCTCCTATTTCCGACTCATCTTTCTCAGTCTCTTTCGGTGAATTCTTTTTCTCTACTACCTTTTAAATAAATAAATGTTGATGTGCCCAGGCTTCTACACTGTATCTTCTCCCCAGATGATCTCATCCCACATTTATTTATTTATAAATAGAGATAGGGTCTTGCTGTATTGCCCAGGTCTTGAGCTCCTGGGCTCAAGTGGTCCTCCCATCTCAGCCTCCCAAAATGCCAGAATTAACAGATGTGAGCTACCGATCCTAGCCCATCCCCACACTCTTGAATTTCACACCACCCACATTTGAGCCACTAACTCAGAGTTCTCCCCATGGCTTCATTATATCTAGCTTCCTACTGTGCTCCATCTGAACACATATTATTCATTCCCTCATATAAGATATGCTGCTCTTCTTGTTTTCCCTATCATATTAGTTGGTGCTACTAGCCACCAAGACTCTCAAGCCAAAAGACTGAAAATTATCCTAGTTTACACTTTCCCTCACCCCACTCTTAATCAGTCACTTTATTCTTCCTCTGTGTATCTGAATCTCATCTACTTCTCTCCATCCTCACAGCCATCGCCCGTTTGCCCACCTGGTTTCACTAGGCTGGACTCTACCCTCAAATCTCACCATCCTCTACCCTATTCTCCCATTCCCCCTGTCAGACACTTCCTCACCTTGCATAAAAGGTTAGTTACCATAAATGATTCACTACAATCTGTTCCCAAACTTTACCCTCCAGCACTGCTAAGACACTTCATTTTGGCATGCACCATTTTGTAAGACACTCAAAATCCTTTTCGGGACAATAAAATATACATACCCTTGCTACCCGAAGTGTGTTTCTGAGGCCCTGAAGCGTTTGCATTACTGTATTAAAAATTCACAATTGCAGCCAGGCCCGGTGGCTCATGCCTGTAACTCCAGCACTTTGGGAGGCCAAGGCAGGCAGATGACTGGAGATCAGGAGTTCGAGACCAGCTTGGCCAACATAGTGAAACCTGGTCTCTGCTAAAAATACAAAAAATTAGCCAGGTGCAGTGGTGTGTGCCTATAATTCCAGCTACTCAGGAGGCTGAGGCAGGAGAATCGCTTGAACCCAGGAGGCAGAGGTTGCAGTGAGCTGAGATCATGCCACTGCACTCTAGCCTGGGTGACAGAGCAAGACTCCATTAAAAAAAAAAAAAAAAAATCAACCAGGTGTGGTGGCTTACGCCTGTAATCCTAGCACTTTGGGAGGCCGAGGCAGGCAGATCACCTGAGGTTGGGAGTTCAAGACCAGCCTGACCAACATGGAGAAACTCTGTCTCTACTAAAAATACAAAATTAGCTGGGTGTGGTGGTACATGCCTGTAATCCCAACTATTCAGGAGGCTGAGGCGGGAGAATTGCTTAAACCTGGGAATCGGAGGTTGCGGTGAGCCAAGATCATGCCGTTACACTCCAGCCTGGGTGACAAGAGCAAAACTCCATCTCAAAAAAAAAAAAAAAAAAAAAAAATCCACAATTAGCTGGGCCTGGTGGCTCATGCCTGTAATCCCAACACTTTGGGAGGCCAAGGTGGGAGGATCACTTGAGCGCACAAGTTTGAGACCAGCCTGGGCAACATAGTGAGACCCCGCCTTTACAAAAAATTTAAAAATTAGCCAGGTACAGTGGTATGCACCTGTGGTCCTAGCTATTCAGGACACTGAAGTGGGAGGGTCACCTGAGCCCAGGAGGTTGAGGCTGCAGTGAGCCATGATTGTACCACTACACTCCAGCTTGGGTGACAGACCCTGTGTCAAAAAAAAAAAAAAAAAATCCAAAATCTCACCCAGACCAATACTGTATCAGAATTCTCATTTTAACAATATCTCCAGATGATTTATATGCACATTAAAGTTTGAGAAGCTGGCCAAGTGTGGTGGCTCACACTTACAGTACCAGCACTTTGGGAGGCCGAGGCAGGTAGGTTACTTGAGCTCAGGAGTCCGAGACCAGCCTGGGCAACATGGTGAAACCTTGTCTCTACAAAAAATACAAAAGTTAGCCCGGTGTGGTGGTGGGCGCCTGTGGTCCCAGCTACTCAGGAGGCTGAGGTGGGAGGATGGCCTGAGCCCAGGAGGCAGAGTTTGCAGTGAGCTGAGATTACACCATTGCATTCCAGCCTAAGCGGCAGAGCAAAACCCTATCTCAGAAAATAAATAGTTTGAGAAGCAATCTTTTTTTAAATGAGTGAAGAAATCAGACCTAAGGAGAAATCTGATGAAGCCAGAGCTGAGTTAATATTGATAAATGGATGCAGTCAGGTGGTCTATACTTAATTTTTGGTGAGGGGAAGGGACAGTGGAGGCAGTATTGATTTTGAGGAAGCCAAACAGGACAGCCGGATGAATTCAAGATTTCCAGTGTATATACATCTTCACCAATCCCACCACCTCGCTCCAGCCTGTCATATCACTGTGTCTACATAAAAAAAAAAAAAAACATCTCCAAGGCCAAACTCTCTGACCTTTCTTTCCTGCTAAAGACCAAGCCCTCCTCACTAGCCCCCTGCCCTTCCTTAGTTAACTGGCAAAGAGATCAAAGGGCAGGCCTTCTGACTGGTGATGCCTCAGCTGTAGCCCCCAAGCTTGACTCATCCTTTTATTAGTCCAGGTACCACTTCTTCAGAAAGATGACCAGCCCTCCCTTACCTTCCCCTTCCTGCTGTGCCCCAGGCCATCAAGGCATGTTTCACCCCGTACTGTTTTTGTTTGAGACAGGGTCTCGCTGTGTCACCCAGGCTGGAGTGCACTCGTGCAATCTCCACTCACTGCAACCTCCACCTCCTGGGTTCAACCTATCCTTCCACCTCAGCTTCCCGAGTAGCTGGGTCTACAGGCGCATGCTGCCACTCCCGGCTAATTTTTGTATTTTTAGTAGAGACTAGGTTTCATCATGTTGCCCAGGCTGGTCTCAGGCTCCTGGGCTCAAGCTGTTCACCCGCCTTAGCCTCCCAAAGTGCTGGGATTACAGGCCGTGAGCCACCGCATCCGGCCTTGTACTGTTACTGTTTATGGGAGGCAGTACACAGCTGGGCTTAAGGGCACAGTCCTGGAATCAGATGCAGTCAGATTTGAATCCCAGCTTCCCTTCCTGCAAGATGTGTGACTTAAGCTAATCATAGTGCTTTACTATCCAAAAGTTGGCGAGGAATGGGTGAACTAATACAGGATAAAAACGCTTGCCCTAATTCACCTGCCCCCAGCTCCCAGCTATAAACAGTAAATAGCTGAGCTGCTGCAGCACTCAGGCAGGTTGGCCAGCGCTGGGCCAGCAGGAACTGGAAGCCGGTGCGGGGCCTGGGGCTTTGGACGCATTTCCAGCTTTCTCTGAACCGGGCTGGCTTCCTAGCAGATAGGGCGGGACCGTCGGGTTGAGTGACGGCCGGTGGCCCGCCCTGGGCGTGACGTTGTTCTAGTGTTGTTGCCAGCAGCTGCACGTGGTCGGCTGAGTCCGCCTCAGACTCAGAGCTGCGCTCCTCGACCTCAACGCCAGGCGGTTACTTTGCTGCTCCTCGCGCTCGCTATGTCAACGTCCACTAGCTGCCCGATTCCCGGGGGCCGGGACCAGCTGCCCGACTGCTACAGCACCACGCCGGGGGGCACGCTATACGCCACTACCCCGGGAGGTCAGCGTGCCGGGCAGGGGTCCGCAGGCTGCGGACATATTAGCGCGTGCGTGTTGTTGCGGGGCGGGGGTAGGGGAGGGACAGGCCTAAGACTTGTCCGCAGGCCCCTCTACAGGTTGTAGCTTTGGGGGAGAATGTTTGGAGCGGAAGCTCAGTTCCCAAAAACTAGGTGATGCAACAAGGCCATGAGCCTAGCTTCCGGGTGTTTGGGCTGTAATCCTTCACTGTGGCCTGGGTTCTTGGCGCCTTACACACGCTCCTTACCCCTCGCGACTTTGCTTCCTAGGAATAGGGGTCAGGGCCCCCTACGGAGCGTGACCTCAGCCGGAAGCAGCGGGTCTTGAGAAGTGGAGTAGCTAGAACAGTTGGGGCAGTTGCTCCGTTTATGTGCTACTGGCTGGCGTCTGTTTGGTTGGGCGAGCAGCCTGGGATCACGAGCTGCTGGGCTCCCGACCCAGGGATTCCTGCCACGCGGAAGCGGAGGGGAGGAACAGGGCAGGGCCCTTTGAGGACATTATGGCGGGCCAAGTTCCTCTGAGCTAGTGTGAACCTTATAGGACCTGGGAGGGGTCAGGATTAGAACAGTACGTTTCCCCTCCTTGCAGGAGATAGCCCAGGTGACAGCACTGGGTGGAACCCTTCACAACTGCTATTTCACTTCTTGAACCACCTGAGGCTGTTAGTCTAGGTCTCACCTTCACTGGTGAGACCAAAGCAAGGAGGTTTCAGAGTGGTAGAGGAGCAGCATGAAGTACGTGAACCCAAAGTTTGGTGTTCCTCTTAGAGCCAAGATCTGAAGCTCTCCCAAACATAAAGCCCCTGCCTATACCAGCTGGGATGCCCCCCTTGCTTTATACCCACATCTTGGTTAGGTCTGGAAGATTTTAAGCACTGTGAAGGCTTGTCTGCTGAGAACCTAGCTGGGCTTCAGAGCAGATGTCCTTTGATATACAGGGAAATTCGACACTACCCTCACCTCCAGGCCCCAAAAGGCCTGAGTCTGGGACCCCAGTCACCTCGGTACCCAAGCTCCTGACTCTTACCTCAGTCCCAACCCCTTGACAGGCACCAGGATCATCTACGACCGAAAGTTCCTGCTGGAGTGCAAGAACTCACCCATTGCCCGGACACCCCCCTGCTGCCTCCCTCAGATTCCCGGGGTCACAACTCCTCCAACAGCCCCTCTCTCCAAGCTGGAGGAGCTGAAGGAGCAGGAAACAGAGGAAGAGATACCCGGTAAGGAAAGCAGGAATTAAGAATTGTCCCGGCCTTTGAGTTCAAATGCCACTGTGACACAGTGTGGGGGTTCAGTTCCAAGAGGGGTTTCTGCACTGATGCTGAGCCTGCAGATCCTCAGACCAGCAACCTGTCTTCCTGCCTTTTCTCTCTCCAGATGATGCACAATTTGAAATGGACATCTAATCCAGTGCAGATGACCCAGCATGTGGAGTTACAGAGGGATCCCTCATGCCACTGCTGCCACCACCTCTTCCTGGGGCATCCAAAGGCCAGCTGGCCTCATTTAATCTGGAAGGGAGTGACTTGTTAGTTCCAGGCCTCCTTTAGTTCTGAGGCAGCTAGACCAGGGATAGGAGTGGGCAACCTGCCAAGCCCTTAACTCTACTTCCTCTTCAGTCTGTGGTACTCCTCCTAACCCTAAACCCTCTATGCTCAGGGGCTGGAACTGGGGAATGGAGTAAGTCACCTTCTGGCTGCTTAGTAAACATTCAAAGAAATGCCTTGGCTCCAGTGTTCTCCTCAATGCTGATTTTCTCATCTCAGCCACACAGCTGAGGGTCCTGGCACGCCTGGTTAAGCTCGGAGGCCTCAGATCCATTCCCAGCTCCCACCAGGCCCACTTCCAGCAGCAATTAGAACCTGAGGCACGCTACGGTGGCAGGTTACATGAGCCTCCAAACCATAAACAGCAATAGCTTGGCCACTGCCAAGGGCTGTTCCTGTCTTTCCAGGAAGCAGCCTTCCTGGAACCAGGCCCCGCCAGCAGCCCCTCCCCTATCCATTCCAAAGCAGGACTCTTGGAAAACAGGTGCTGTCCCAACCTATAGCCATCCCCAGTCTCTCCCCATGCCTTTTCTGCTTCCCACTTCTAAGTACCAGTTCCTCTATTCCAACACCAAAAACCTTGTACCCTTCTCACAGCATGATAATCCACCAAGTACCTCTCTCAAAGGGTTACAGGAGACCTTAGAGTTCACACTGAAACCCAAAATGAGGCAGCAGCTTGTTTGGCAAGTCAGAGTTACAATCCCAAATCTCAGTAATCTGGTCTTTTTCTCCTTCGATTTACACTGCAAAAACCCCACTCAATGTGGTTCTAATCTCTGTAACACCTGTATCTCAAGGGTGATACAGTGCAAATAGGACTGTCTTTCCTTTTGTTGAGGGAAAAGTCTCCCCGTTCTATTTGAGTCTGTTCTCATGCTGAAATGAAACCATCCAAACACAGAGCTGCTCCACCCAGCACAGGATGTGCTTTCAGTCTAATTTGGGAAAAAGAGGTAGGCAGTAGTCTGACTATACCCAACAGATCCCTTCCTGATGAATGGAGAAGGGAGAACAGAGGTTTGCAGATGCACAGGGAGCAGGGCAGTCGAGGACACCACAGGGGACTAGCTTGGCACAGGAAGAGTTCATCTCTCCTACCCAAGGCCCATCACAGAGATGTTTTTATTGAAATGCAATGTTATGAGTAACACATGAACTCCCTCTGGCCCAGGTGGGACTTCTTCCCTCATAGGTGGGTCAGGCCCAGTGGGACAGTCTTGGTGGTGGTAAGAAGGGAGCCAAGTGAGAGAAGGCCTCCAAGGCATAGGAGATGGTGTCCGGTGAGTCTGGGGAACCGAGGATTATGGAGCCTGCTGGAAGCCTGGTATGGTCTGGTTCTTCTCAGCTGTGGCTGCAGATTTCTCTTCATTGGCTGCCTCCTCTGAAAACAGACTCCTCTTTTCCGCAATTAATCTTTTAACTCCTACCATCCACTGACTGACCTCAGTCACATGGTCAACCATGAGGGAGCGGTGGATGTCATCTGCTGCATCCCACCGGTGGCTTGAAAGCTCTGAAGAGAGACGGGGGTTGAGCAAGCAGCCTGTGGTACAAGAGCTTCCATGCCTCCCCTCCCAGTCAATCAAAATCTCAGCACCTACTCCAGCACAGCCAACCACAGCAGGACAAGGGATTTAGGCTATACCAAAGAACCCACCCATACCTTGCACCAGTAGAGCCATTCTCTTCTTTACAGGTATTGACAACTTTCCTCCAGCCCACTGTTCCTGCAGCAGTGCCAGGCGTCGGCTGATGTCATCACATACCTGCTTCTAAGAGACAGAAGCGCCCCTCCAATTCAGTGCTGCCAGCCCAATGAGGGGAGGAGAGGGGGAAGACAGCACCACATAGGAAGCACCTGCTTTCTCTGGTCCACACTTTAGAGTTCTGGTTCTTTACCCAAAGATTAGAGGCCCCACTGAGAACCTGATGAAACCTTCCTTTCCCTGCTGTCTTCTGACACTGCCTGATGTTTCATTGAAAAGTAGAGGTCATTAAACAGGAATTCTCTCACTTTCCAACCACCAGTCTTCCTAACCCACCTCCTCCTATGACTAGAATTTTAAAATTTCAGGGGCTTCTCAGACTCTCAGAAGCTCATCCTGTAGCGTTACTTCACAAAAAGAAAACTAAGTGCCAAAGAGGTGAAATTACCATGCTACTTTCCCTTTCTTTTAAGACATTCTTCAGATCTCTTTTTCTAAGAACTAAGAAAACACTATAGCTAGAAGAGGATTCTTTCTCCCTAACTGGGCACAATATAAATTTCCTGAGAATAAAATCAGCAGCTTCTGCTCTGAATGGCATGGAGGTACAGAAAATCAGGTTGTTCACTAATAGGAGCTGAATTCAACTGTTGTTCCTACAGCATCTTCTACTGATTGGTCTTCAAAAGTCTTGTTAATGCTCCTGAAATCCTGTGTTCATTTCTCTGGGAAGGCCTTAGCAGATTCTGAAGGAGTCCATAACTCTCAAAGGATTAAGAACTTTAAGTCTATCTCTGGGAACCATTCCTGCATTTGGCTGTGGATGGGAGCCCTCTCTAACCTCTGATGTGCCAGGGCTTACCCTTATGTGGCCACGGCAGTCTTCCAATGCCTGTTCCAAAGGTCTCAGCACATCCTCCATCACAGCCTCAGACTCGACTGGGAAACTTGTGGGCTGCACACCAGAGGCAGGACCACTCCCCACAGGTGGGGACCTGGGAGCCTTACTTGAAGGAGGTGGAGGCCCCATTGGGGGAGGCCCAGGAGAAGTCTCTGATGCGGGGACTGAAAAGGTACAGCAAGATCAAGCAACATGGCTTAAATGGGTAAGAAGCTTAACTCTAAATTCACCCCTTCTAAGAAGGGCTACTCTCTGAGACAACTTATTCATTTAAAAATACACATTTATGAAGTCCCCACTCTACGGCAGACAATATGCTAGGCACTAAAGATTAGAAAAGTAAACCAGGTGGCCGGGTGTGGTGGCTCATGCCTGTAATCCCAGCACTTTGGGAGGCTGAGGCGGGCAGATCACCTGAGGTCAGGAGTTCAAGACCAGCCTGGCCAACATGGCAAAACCCCGTCTCTACTAAAAATACAAAAATTCGCCGGGCATGGTGGCGCATGCCTGTAATCCCAGCTACTCAGGAGGCTGAGGCAGGAGAATCGCTTGAACCCAGGAGGCAGAGGTTGTGGTGAGCTGAGATGGTGCCATTGCACTCCAGCCTGGGCAACAAGAGTAAAACTCTGTCTCAAAAAAAAAAAAAAAAAGAAAAGTAAACCAGGCCTGGGCACAGTGGCTCACGCCTGTAATACTAACACTTTGAGAGGCCAAGGTAGGAGGATCACCTGAGCTCAGGAGTTCAAAACCAGCCTGGGCAATATAGTGAGACCTCATCTCTACAAAAAAATTTAAAAGTTAGTCAAGTGTGGTGGCACACACCTATAGTCCTGGCTACTCAGGAGGAAGTAAACCAGACAGATTAAGTTCCTGACCTCAGAGAGCTTAATTCTAGAGGGAGGGAAAAAAACACAAAATTACTAAATTATTTTACATGCTACCAAGAAATAAAATGGTTTATGCAATAAAGAGAAATGGGAGAACCTATCTAGACTAAGTGTTCAAGGAAGGCCTTCTGAGGTACATTTAAGTTTATCTGAGCTCACTTGCTATGTGACTTTCAGCAAGTTACTTTCAACCAGAGCTTAGGTTCCTCTTCTGTAAAATGGGGATGTATATAAAGCCACTTATTTCACAAGGTTGCAATGAAGATTAGGAATACAGGTACAGGCTGAGTGTGGTGACACATGCCTCTAATCCCAGCACACTGGGAGGCTGAGGTAGGAGGATCGCTTGAGCCCAGGAGTTTGAGAGCAGCCTGAGCAGCATACTAAGACCCTCTTTAAAGACAACAAAAACAAAAAACAGCTGCTAGACTAGTATGTAGCAAAAAGTACAAACTGAGCTGTTTTTATTAAATTGAGAACTAATGGATGAGATAGATGCAGCTATGAAGAGTTGAAGGAATATGTACTAGGTAGAGGTGAGAGCAGTGCCCAAGAAGCAGGAAAACTTTTGATTTGTTCAAGAGACAGTAATGAGGCCTGTATGGCTAAAAATTATTATCACTGAAGAAAGTAGTATGAGCGATCATTACAGAGGTAAGCAGAGGGTCCAGACCCTGCGGGGCTTTGTAAGAGTTTGGCCTTGAGTCAATGGTACTGGGAAGCCACTGCAGGTTTATAAAAGCAAGGGGTGATGTGACCAGACTTATTTTTAAACATGTATGCTCTGTGAAAAACTGATGAAAACAGGTCAACAGTGGTGGCAGGAACACCAGTTGAGAGGTTGAGTAGTTCAGGAAAGAGATAATTCTGGCATGGACTAGGGTAAAAGAGTAGATAAGGGGAATGGAGTAGTCTGAGATTTACTTAGGAGGAAGTAGCAACAGGAGTGGATTGGGAGTGAGGAAGAGAAAAGTCAAGGTGACTCTTAGTTTCTGACTTTAGTAATGGGAACCACTAACAGAAAGAAGACTGGAAAACAAAAGTCAAAAGTTTACTTTAGGTACCAACATCCACAAGGATGATTAATTCATCTAATAATTTGGTGTTTCAGTTGACCTCTTCACCTCCAGTGATCATTTTTTCCCACCCTACATCAGCTTCTCATCCCCCTGCCTTGTTCACAACACTATCACCTCCAAAATCTGATCACCCCCTTACCCCTTCCAGCTTAGCTACTTTGATTTCAATGTACATTAACATCACCCCCTTATAAATATTTTTACCTCCTTTATCTCCTCCCATTGTCCCACTTTCCTGGTTAAACCCAACTTGCTTGCACTTGGGAGGGAAAACAGAGCCATACTGATACTTTAACTTCATGGCCACAGATTTTAAAAGGTACCAAACACTGCCTGGACATTTTGGCTCATTTTTTCCACTCTTCAGAACTTCTCTTCCTTTCCCTGCTATCTTCTTCTGACACTGCCTAATGTTTCATTGAAAAGTAGAAGTCATTAAACAGAACTCTCTCATCTTCCCACCACCAGTCCTGCTAACCCACCTGCATCTGTGGCCACTTTTCTTCCTCTTGTAATAGATGAAAAGGTTCCTGCTCCTATCAAAAGCCATCTTTCCAGCTGTACTCTGCATCCTAGCCTCTCTTGTCTTCTCTAGACTTACCTACTGTAACTATCTTCTCTTGCATCATCAGTTCCCCCTCTCTACTGAATCATCCCATTAGTGTACAAACATGGTCTAGTATATTATTATCAAAACATTCCCTTACTTCACGTTCCATTTTCAGATACTGTCCCATTTCTTATCTCCGCAGCAGAATTTGAGTGAGCTCTTTATAGTCACTCTCTCTACTTTTCACATTCTCTCCTCAGCCCATTCCAGCTGTTTCTGTTCTCACTACTGCAGAGACTGCTCTTGTTATGATCATGAGTAACTGCTATGTTTGTCAAATCTACTGGTTCCTTGTCGCTTTTTTTATTGAGATGGAGTCCCAGGTTGGAATGCAATGGTGCGATCTCAGCTCACTGCAGGCTCCACCTCCCAGGTTCAAATGATTCTCCTGCCTCAGCTTCCCGAGTAGCTGGGATTTCAGGTGCCTGCCACTACACCTGGCTATTTTTTGTATTTTTAGTAGAGACGGGGTTTTACCACGTTGGCCAGGCTGGTCTTGAACTCCTGACCTCGTGATCCACCCGTCTCGGCCTCCAAAGTGCTGGGATTACAGGCGTGAGCCACTGCGCCTGGCCCCTTGTCTCTATCTTGATGTCTCAGCAGCATTCATCACTATTGATTCATGTCTTTACACTCTCCTATTTTATTTTGGTTTTGGTTTTGTCACGGAATCTCACTCTGTCGCCCAGGCTGGAGTGCAGTGGTGCGATGTCGGCTCACTGCAACCTCTGCCTCCCAGGTTCAAGCGATTCTCCTGTCTCACCCTCCCAAGTAGCTGGTATTACAGGCCCAGCTAATTTTTGTATTTTTAGTAGAGACAGCATTTTGCCATGTTGGCCAGGCTGGTCTTGAGCTTCTGATCTCAGGTGATCTGCCCACCTTGGCCTCCCGAAGTGCTGGGATTACAGGCGTGACTCACTGCGCCTGGCCTCTCCTATTTTCTTCTTTGGCCATTTCCCAATCTCCTTTGCTGATTCCCTCTCAACCCTGAAATGCTAGAGTGCCCTATGGCTCTGTCCCTGGCCTTATTCAAGCCCATGACATCAAATACCATCCTTGTAATGGTGACTTATTTCTCTAATTCTGGCCTAGAACTTTCCCCAAAAGTAACAGCCTAAACTTCACATGGCCCCCCAAAAAAACTCCTCCTCCCCAAAACCACTATCCCCCAGTCTTCCTATATCAAGCAAAAAAATTTAGTTATATGGATTCTTCCTAATGTACTCATTCCTACTGACCTTCTCCATCTCATATCCATCCAACTCCTACCACCCTGACTCCCACCCTTATGCAAATCATTAAATCTTGCCTATATTACCATAATAGCTGTAATTTGTCTTTCCACTCCCCTAAAATCTTGTTTTCACACAGCAGACACAGTGATCTTTCCAAAATGTAAATCAGTCCCTGGTTCTCAAGCTAGGAAGATAGTGCCCACAGGACAAATGTCTGGAAACACTTTTGGCTATCACAACTGGGTGGATGCTACTGACATCTATTGGGTAGAAGTCAGAGTTGCTGATAAACATAAGACACAGGAAAGTCCCTCACAAAGAAATTTTCTGGCCACAACCTATCAATACTGCTGAGTTTAAGAAACCAAGCCTTGTATCATTCTTCTACAGCAAAAAGGGTGTGGGGAATGGAGGGCCACTGAAAGAACCAAACCTGAGCCCCTTTATGGGGGCAATGGCACAGCCCATTTAATGGCTTGGAAAATTCTCAGGGGGAAAGGTGGCTGTCCTCTACTTTAAACTTTTCAATGGCTTCCAACTTTATGTAGACTAAAATACAAATTCCTTATCCTGCTTTACAAAGCCCACTATGCTGTAGCCAGCCACTCTATATTTCATCAGTCTCTGAATTGGCCAAACTTAATTCCTTTTGCAGCTGTTTCTTTTGCTTGGAATGCTTTTGTACATGATCTTTGTGTGGCTTAAATGTCAGCCCCTCAGACACCTCGTTACCCAGTCATATTACATCACCGCTTATTTTTCTGCAGCCCCCTCACCACTATTTCATCTTTCAGCCCATCTCCAATGCTGCCAACGTGGACTCCCTGAAAGCACAGATCTTTTTTCTTTCTCACTGCTGTCTAGTTGGCCCTCAAACAGTGCCTGACTTATAGTAAGTGCTCAGTAAATAATAGTGATTAGATGAATGAAAAACTGTGAAGTCTGATGATTATCATATACGTAAGTGAAGACAGAATGGACAAATCAATATGCCACTATAAGGTTCTGGGAAGAGGTATAGGTTAACAAAGAAAAATAACTTGAGAATTAAAACTATGTTAAAAGCCACGGGTCTGGATAAGATCACCTAGGATGAAAAAATAGTCTTTTAAAATCAATATACCATTTATTAACCTGAGCAGCAGAGAAGGGGCTCGGAAAAGCACCTGCCCTGAGACCCTTACTGGAGCCCCAAAACCTCTCTCCTTAAGGAGCCCTCGGGGTAGAGAAAGAAGCCTTCCAGATAGGCTTATTTCTTACACTCCCCATTCTCCGTCGGCCTCCGAGCACAGGGGCCCCACGCACCTCTGGGGGATCCATCCTGGGGTGCGGCGACCCTCTTGGTAAGCAGCGAGCGCCTGGGTCCGCCGGCCTGGGTCTGCAGCCCGTATGAGAACTGCGGCGGGTCGTTCCAGCCGCGCTCCTTGTTGCCTGCGGAGGCGAGGGATGTGTGAAGCGAGTCCGGAACTCCACTGTTAGCTTATATTGGGGCTGGGGGAGACAGAGGGTCCATACTCCGCGCCGCAACCGCCCCCAGCCTAGGCCGGGGCGACGACCTAGTGCCCTAGCCCGCCGGCTCCGCTCACCCGGCTTCACGTACAGCTCCGCCATCTCCACTTCCGCTTGGCCAGCGGGGCAACGCGTCATTTCCGGGGCGGCCGCTCACGCGGGCCAGTTGAGACGCGTCCAGGGCCAGGCAGGTTGCCGGAAGCTCTGGAGAATGGATGTTCATTCACAACCGTCGGGAGCCGCTGTGGGGACCCTGCGGCAACTCCCTAAGACTCGAAGACTCCATCTAATGAACCATCAGGGCCCTGGTCACAAGGCACCAAAGGAGGTTGTTGTCCAGGAGCCAGCGCTCTAGGAGGCCTCATCCTCTCAGGAGCAAGTTCAAAGAAGCCCCTGCCCCACATATGCCCCACTGTGATCTAGCCAGGTTGACTTCTACAGCCTCCTCTTGCATTGCCCTGCACAATCTCCACATTCACGTCTGGTAGCCTCACTAACTAGTACTCATCTTCCTTCAGTTCTCAGCTGTCAGTTCTTCGGGAGGCCTTCTGGAATGTCTCAGGCCAGGTTAAGTGTCTCACTTGAGCTCCCACAACCCTACAACCCTCTGAGATTTCGTAGGTATATTACATCACATCTTCTGTCTTATTTGACTCTTGTTCATTTCCAGGTTAAGTGTCTCACTTGAGCTCCCACAACCCTACAACCCTCTGAGATTTCGTAGGTATATTACATCACATCTTCTGTCTTATTTGACTCTTGTTCATTTCCCTGTCGGACAGTCTCAGAAGGTGGGACCTTGACTATTTTATTACATTCCCAGTGCCCAGCTTAGTGCCTGGCACAGGGAACTCCTTAGAAAATATGTTTGTTGAATGAATGAAGTCAGATCTTCATCACACCCATGCTGTCATGTGACTACAGAGCCACCAACATCAAGCACAGACACAAAAACACTCATCTCACACAGGCTGTTAGCCCCCAGCCCTGTCCCAGGCCCAATATACTCACATCCAGTGAGGTCACTGAGGGATTTTTATTTGCACTGATTTTGCTATAAAGTGTTACTGAGGTAGAGCCAACTGTCCAGGGTTGGACAGGGGCAAGGAACACAAGGACCCAAGGAAAGGGGAGCCAGGGTCCTACGTTGTGGTGCAGTGCCTCCTAGTCATCCGTATAAATAATAAATTGGGCAATAAATAGACGGTGGACAAGGATCAGAGGGACAGGCAGAGAAGGCTTCAAAGGGTGACAGGCTATAGGCCTTGAGGAATAAAACGGTATAGAGTTAGGCATGGACCCAGAGCCTCCTTCCCCAGCCTTCCCAGAAAAGTTTAGGGCATATGGAGCAGAGAGGGTTTCAGCCGGAAGGCATCAAGAAAAGAGAAGACACCCCGCTTTCGAGGGGTTGCCCCTGCACCACCAACCCCTCCTTTGAGCAGGGGGAGGGGCAGGGGACCTCCTGGGGAATCCATGGAGCTGGTCCGCTTGAGCCGCAGGCGGGCACGGGCCTGGGCACCCCAGGCCTTGCCTCGAGCTGCAGAGGCCACAAGACACTTCTGGTACTGAACCTAGGGAGAAGGGGAATGTGAGGATCCAGCTACTTTCTGCCTCTAGACTCCCTGAAAGCTTCTGCAGGACAGGGAACTGGCCAAAGCTTCTGTCTGATAACAAGGTTGGTAGTCGGCCACATGTGGAGTTTCTAGAGCATTCCCAGGTAGCTCAATAACAAAATCATAAAACATGTATCAGACACTTAAGGAGGGTGGGCTGGACACGGCTAAGTGCTTTGTATAATTCAGTTATTTATGAGGGGTTATTATCCCTGTTCTGCAAATGAGGAAATTGAGATTCAGAGAGTATATGACTTGCCCAAGGTCACACAGCCAGAGAAAGGCAGAAATGGCATTCAAACCTAGTTCTCTCTGATTGCAGAGCCTAAACTCTTAATTACATGTACCACTATGTTGCCTCTTTTCCATCTCTCACTGGTGGGGACTAGTCCCTGGCAAAGCGGATTCCCTAGTCAAGGGTAAGGGTGTACAACTCAAACCCCAGCCCCAATGCAACTTTTCCCAGTCATCTCATCTGAACAGCTCAAAGGTGTCCTAATTGGCCTTCCTACCTGCTATTATGTCCTCCAAATCTTTTACCCATACTATAGCTTAAGTGGTCATCCTAATCCGTAACCCTGACTTCACTGTCGGGCTTCAATGCTTCCTAGTGCCTCCAGATAAACTCATCACCCTGACCTATGAGGTCCCCCAAACCTGGCTTCTGTCATTCTCTCTGATCTCATCTGTCATTGCATCACCCTTGCATGCCAGATACACTAGATTCTTTCAGATACTCTCATCCACTAATATCTCTCACCTTCACAGCTAAGGTTCCCTGTGCTTGGTACACCTGCCCCACTCCCCTTCACCTGGCTAACTTCCCTCTTGGGCTGTCGGTTTTCTATCACCTCTTACAGGTAGCCTTCCTGACCCCTAAAGGGGCCACCTCTTCCATCAACCAGTCGTGTACAACTTATTTCTGGTCTATCTTGGCTCTATCCTAAGTGTTTTGTGAAGGCAAGGGCTGGGCCGTCCACGGCACTAAATTCTCAGGGTCAACTATGGTGCCTGGGACCCCGTAGGCACCCTTATTTGTTGAATGAATGAGCAAACTGAACTAACAAAGTGTAAGCAACCCACACTCAAATGCCCACAGATGCCAGAAAATAAACCTAAATGAGACAAACAGGAACAATGCCAACTCTTTAGGGCACAGCTTCTGCACAACTCTGGCTGCATGCTGACATTTACACGTGTGAACTGAGTGCCAGAGCTCTTGATATTTTAAGAAAAACAAGAATAGCGATTATTATGTGAAATGTCCTGGCCTTTAAATATTGGCAACTAATTAAAACTTACTAAAAACAACATGAGGGCCAAAACATTAATGAACCAGAATCAGCCCAGGTTTGTGATCTCTGAAGAGGCTGCTGACCCGGATCCCCAGTAAACAGTGGAGAGCAGCTGCAGGGCAATCCCACCCACCCATTCCCACCCATGACTCACCATACAGGCAGCCTGCACAGCTTCGGAGAGTCGCCCTGCATGGGGCTGGCACCAGAAGGCTGTGCACCGGAAGCTCTGACGGCCCAGGTCAGCGATGAGGCCAAAGGTATGTGGGTCGCGGCCAACACCAATAAATGTCACAAGGCGCACAGGGCACTGCCACAATGGCTCCTCCTCTATACTGGCCTCTGCCTGCCCACACCAGGCCTAGTCACTAGAGGGCCAAGCATGGGCCAGACCCACTTAACTTTTCCAACAGCAAGCAGTGACCCCTCAGCATCCCTGCTCACCCCTCCAAAGCCCCCAACTTCACCCTCTTCTGGTACCTGAACGGGGTGTGCAGTCATGAGAGAGTCAGACACACTGAGCATGGTGGGGACCCAGGCATTCCGGTCCCCCCTGGCGGTGAGGGTACCAATGGCCTCGTTCAGCACATCCATGCCTGGGGGAACATGCCCAGCGTGTCTCCCAGTTGTAAAAGAAAGAGTCTGCAGGGAGTGTCTAGCCCCCTCTCACTGATTTGGGATTCAGAGATAGGGAATACGATAGCTGGGGCAAGGCTTAGAATTCTGAGTTGGGAAGGCTGGTAGATCCCAGGCCATAACAAGGCCATGGGAGGACTCGAGAAATGATAATGGGCCCCACCTCACTCACCTTCCCCTTGCCTCACACAGCCCACCATATGCAGCCCCCTCAGTCCTCACCCATGGCTTTGGTGACTGGCAGTGTCCCCATGTACAGTGCCTCATACTTCTGAGCAGCTTGGCTTACCGCATCCAGCAGCTCCACTGAAATATACACACCAAGCTGGCCTGGCAGCTCTTTCAATTACCCTTTTCCCCACCCTTCTGACTGGGCCAGGACTCAGGTCAGAGCTGGTGCTGGTAGAAGAAAAGACTCATAGATGCTCCTCCAACTCGTGGCTTGGGATCCCTGAGACCAGACACCTCAGAAATTTATCCACAGAAGTATTAAATAAACAGAAACCGCCCCCCGCCCCGCCCACAAAGCAGCACCAAAGCAGCCCAATGCAGCAATGCAGGTCTCCCCTCCCCATACCTTGCCGTGGCAGGTCTTCAGGGGAGATGGGATCTGGGGAGCAGCAAGAGGCATCAGCACTGACCCCTACTCGCTCTGACAAGATCTAAAACACAGTGAAGCCAGCATGAGCCACAGGGAGAGAGGGGAATTAGGGTAAAAGGGCCAATACCGCCCCAACCACCTTGGAAGCTTCAGACCCAACCCCTTACCCACATTCCCTGCCCCACCCCTGACACTTACCTGGGCACAAAGCCCATGTAGGGCACTGGCAATGGCCTTGGCAGGGACATCACAGCGAAACACATGGCACTTGAGCATACAGCTATCTTTGTCACTTGCCACAAAAGCGAAGTCCCTAGCAGGGGCAGAGATGGGGCTGGGGTAGAGGCTGGTTAGAGGCAGGAGCCTGCAGGAGGCTGGAAAGTCAGGCTAGGGATATAGCAGGGATGGAGTAGGGAGGTCAGGGATGGGGCTCAGGATACCTGGTTTTCACTCACCTGTCACTGTTCCGGAAGCATGTGGGAGCACAGAAGGGAATCAGCCCAGCCTCTCGGACTCTCCCCCATCTGTCCCTGCTGAGCTGGGCCCACCCTCCCCAACCAGGGCTGGACCAGGCAGGGGAAGCAATCCTGGGTCCATATCAGAGGATCTGTGTCCAGGGGTTCAAGTACTGGGGATCAGCATCGGTGGGGATCACAGCCTGCAGCAGGGAGGGAGAAGTAGCTCTCGCTTGGGGGATGTAGGCATCCTCACCGGCCCTTGGAGCTCCCCACACCCCACACACGGATGTGCACCAGAGGCTGGCAGTGGATCAGACTGTGGTCCAGGGGATTCACTAGGCTCATGGCATCCTTCTTCAGGATCATCAGCATGTTCTGGCCCTGCCAAGGACAGAGGTCAGCCCAGAGCTCAGATAAAGGTCATTGCCATGAGAAATAGGCAATTCAGGGACAGCTACCTCTGCTGGGCCCTGGGCCCAACCCATTGAAGGACCCAGCTAACTCACCTCACCCCAGGCACCATCTGGAGGCTGGCTCCGGCTGCAGGTCTGGGCCAGCTGCTGGATACAGTTATTGACTGCAATACTGCTCTTCCCCGGTGCCAGGTCCTCTTCAGGTACCTCTACCCAGCCCAGAGAGCGGACTGCAAAGCACTGACAGGTTGGGGGAAGGGACAGGAATTAATAAGGATGGAGTAGGGTGGCAGGTGCCACAATACATACTCCCTGTCTTCACCCTCGATCACCTCTGCTCAGTCCAATCCCACCCTTGTCTTTCCCTTGGGACCTCCCAATGCCCTCAGGCCCAAGTCATTACCTTAACCCCTGGCTCCATGCTCTGGATGTAGGATTCCTCACCATACCAGGACACAGAGTTACTGAAAGAGAGCAGAGCTGTTAAGAGGACCACATTTCCTACAGTAGGGACACTGGTGAGGCCTAGACAACTTGATAAGCACAGGATGAGGGGCAAGACCCAGAATATAGCACCAGAAATATAAAACCAGAGCAGGTAGAGCCCAGGACATATTAACGTAACATAAAGTGTGACTTAGAATTTGAGGGAAAATTCAGGACACAGGACCCAGACACAGAACACACAATACAAGTCACAAGGCTAGGTGCAGTGGTGGCTCACGCCTGTAATCCCAACACTTTGGGAGGCTGAGATGGGTGGATCACGAGGTCAGGATATCGAGACCATCCTGGCCAACATGGTGAAACCCCATCTCTACTAAAAATACAAACATTAGCCGGGCATGGTGACGTGTGCCTGTAGTTCCAGCTACTCAGGAGGCTGAGGCAGGAGAATCACTTGAACCTGGGAGGCGGAGGTTGCAGTGAGCCAAGATCGTGCCACTGCACTCCAGCCTGGGTGACAGAGTGAGACTCCATCTCGAAAAATAAAAAACAAAAGTCACAAAATGGAACAGGGTCCAAAATGTGGACCAGAACCCCAAAGTGGGACAAAAGATCTTAGAACAGAACTTAGTGGCCAAGGTCTAGGACATGATAGGTTAGGAGGACCGAGAATATGAAAAACATGTAGCTACAAACAAGAGCTTAGAACAAGGGATAAAACTCAAAATACTGATAGTTAAGAACTTGGGACAGAGCCAAGAACATATCAGAACCCAAAACATGTGACAGAATCCAGAACCTGGGCTGGAAAGCAGACCATGGGTCCAGCTGCGTTTTTGAACACCATGGAACCCCAAGCCTTTCATTTCGCCTGGGCCACCCGTTACCTCCGGTCCAGTGAACTCTCCAGGCTGGAGAAGGATCTCCCTTTGGGGGGCCGCAGTCCCCAAATCCCCTCCGTTCCCTGTAGAGTGGGAGTTAGTCAATGTAACAGCAGACCTAGGTCCACACACGGGCTCAGACCTCCTCCTCACACTCCACCTACCGTGCCTGGGTCCTCTGCATCTCCTAGTTCCCAGGTTGGGCGCTGCCACTGGGTGCTACCGCTGGGTACATGCCAGTAGTAAGTACCTGCAGCATCGTGGATCTTCCTCCAGCCAGGAGGCAGGCCAGCCTCCCCCTCCAGACTGTGGTCCCCCCACAAGTCATCTACAGCAACACCGGATTAGAGAGGAGGGAGCATATGATTTGTGAGTTCAGAATAACATGCTGTCATAAACCCCTCTCCATCCCCAAAATGGGTCAGTTCTTAGGCTGAAGACCCAAGCTCCTCAATCTTGAAGACATCACATGTAAAGATCGGGTTCATTCGCCCCCTGGTCCCTATACAGAGAGGTATCCCCCACCCTGTCTTTGAGCCCCAGAGTAGCCTTTCGGATTCCCTCGTCCTCCCTCAGCTCCTGGTCTTCCCACCGGGCCCCTCCGTGCACACCATCGCAGTTGACCAGAATGATAGCCAGCATGTAATCCTTGCCCAGCATAACCCCGGCTGCTCCCCGCCAGCCTCTGCCGGCCCGCACTCTCAGCCCAGCGCGACCTCTGGAGCTACTGCGCCTGCAAGCCCAGCCTCTCTGCGCCGCAGGCTGCCCGGCCAGCTGGCGCCGCACAAATACGGGGTGGCACACGGGGCGGGACACGGGCCGGTCCCGGGGGAGGGCCTGAGCCGCACAGCCCGCCCAGGGGTGGTACGTGTAAACGGGCGTCTGGATCCCCGAATGGGTGCGTGTTTCCGTGTGTGGGTCCGGGGGAGGCCCACGAACGCCAGCGAAACCGCTGACACCACCGCGCAACTATGAACTCATCAGGCGCCCGAAGACCGACACGCCGAACATGCGCCGCGCGCACTCGCGCACGAGTGAGATCATCGCGCCCGGGTCGTGAGTGCGCTCACACGCAGCCTGAGACTCGACGGGAGGGGGTCACGTGGAAGTATCTGGGAGAGGCGGACTTGGCCACTAGGAAAGTGCCTCTCCCTTTCCAAAAATGCTCCGGAAGTGCCTTCGCCCTCAGTAAAGATGGCCGGGGCAGTCGGCATGAGGGAGGCGGGGATGCGCCTGCGCAACAAGTTCGGCGGGGAAGATGGCGGATGACAAGGTGAGTGGCTGTGGGGGTGATCTGCAGCCGGGCGTGGTCTTCACTCTCCTTGACCTTTTTAGTTCCGGGGAGAAGCGACTCTGGAGCGGGTCAGGAGTGAGGATGTCCCTTGTTTCTTCTGAGGCTCCTATCAACTGCCTCAACAGTGTGGAGTGGTGTGGGGAGAGCATTCGGCGAGGCGGGAGGAGCCGTGGATCCCCCAGATGTCCCCTCCTGGGAACCATCACGAACCCCAGTTACTAGCACAGACTCAAAAACATTCACCCTTAAACACTCCTTACTTTACTCCATTCCCTCGCTCCCGAAATTTTCTTCCCAGTGACACGATGTTTCCATTCACACGGACACTCACACCACCCTCATTCAAACACTCCCTTGCATACACTCTGAATTTCATACTTATATGCGATCAAAATCACTCAGTCCATTTACTTACACACTTGCCGACAGTCTTTTTTGTCATCCTCACTCACATCCAGTCACTCGCATTCAGTTTGGGATGGCCTTGGGAAGAAAGAGGTAAAGCCCATCCAGGAACAAAGACAATAAAATAGTCCAGGAAACTGCCTCGGTCCATTACTCACCATTGGTGTAGAAGCTCAGCATTACCCACACATTTACTAAATGTCAGGCACTAGAACGTAGTAGCCAAGACAGACTGGTCACGACTTTCAAGGAGCTCATAATGGAGTCAGTAGTGCTTTCCTGATGGACCTAATTAAAGATCCCTAGCTGTCCCTCCTGCCTTTCCTACATACTGCTTGCTATATAAAATTGTTGTCGAGGTTGATGTAAGTTACTGGTTCAGATCCCATCTGTCAGTCCCTTCCTGGCCCTCATTTGAATTCTGTGCTTTTCAATGCTTTTCTTCCTTTGCCACTGCCATCTCAGGAAGCTTTTATAGGAAAAGGTCTTTCTGGCTCACCCCATCCCCTCCCAATTCCCAGCTTCTGATGGAATTGAGCAAGGGGTGGGGCTTAGTCAGACTGCTGGAGCCAGCCTCTCGCTTGTCCTAGGATTCTCTGCCTAAGCTTAAGGACCTGGCATTTCTCAAGAACCAGCTGGAACGCCTGCAGCGGCGTGTAGAAGACGAAGTCAGCAGTGGAGTGGACCAGGTAAGGACTGTCCCACCCCACCCCTGCCTTAGGCTTTATTGCCCAACATGCTCTTGAGAGTGTTAAATGGATGGTAGAGATTTATTCAGCAAATGATTATTGAGGGCCTATTCTCAGTCACCCTAAGGACAATTTTTCTGAATGGCACATGAACTAATAAGTAGTGGTTAAGTAGGTGAAGAGGGGAGGAAAGAACATTCCAGGCAGAACAGCATATGTAAAGGCCTTGTGGTAGGGAGTAGCATTATAAACATGAGGGGTGAAAGGAGGTAGGTCCATTTGGCTACAATAGTTGGGCAGCATGCTAGGAAATGAGGCTGGAGAAACCGGCAGGGCTAGGGGCATCTCTGACCTTGTGTGGCAGTGGAGTTCTATGGTTGGAGCTTTCTGACCCCGGGGTTCTGAGATTGTGTGTTCAGAAGTGCTAGGTTCTTTTTCTGGCCCCAGAACCCTGGGAAAAATCTGGAGAAAATACCAAGGTTGTCCAAGGTGAGGAGGAGCTGGTGGTGGAATGCCCTAATCCCAGCTTGAGTAGCCCCTGGACAGAGTCAGGGAAGAGCCTAGCTAAGTTTCCTTCTGCATTTTTCTCGCAGGATGGCTCACTGTTGTCCTCCCCGTTCCTCAAGGGATTCCTGGCTGGCTATGTGGTGGCCAAACTGAGGGCATCAGCAGTATTGGGCTTTGCTGTGGGCACCTGCACTGGCATCTATGCGGCTCAGGCATATGCTGTGCCCAACGTGGAGAAGACATTAAGGGACTATTTGCAGTCACTACGCAAAGGGCCCGACTAGCTCTAGGTGCCATGGAAGAGGCAGGATGAGCAGCTCGGCATTCAGGTGGAGACACTTTATCTGGATTCCCCAGCTGTCATCCATTTGCTATCTCCAGCTTTCCTGCCACCTTCATCCTGGCCTCCCTTCCTGCAGATTGTGGACAGTAGTTCCTCAGCCTGCACCCTGGATTCCTTCTTCCCCTTCCTAACTCCATGGGACTAGCCCCAAGACTGTGGCTTCAAGGACCACCAGCCCCTTACTCTTCAAGCCCTGACTGTGGAGTTGGTAGATGCCTCTGATCCTCAGTATTCTCTCTGGCGGTGTTCCACAGCTCCTCCTTCCTGGGAGCTGGCTCCATAACTTGATTTTCCCCAAACGTGTTGCAATCCCTGCTGCCCCTTAGCCACCCAGGGTCTTGTGTGGGTATGAGTGTAGAGGATGGGGGTATGCCAGGCCTGGGCCGTCCCGGGCAGGCTCGCTGGACCCTGATGCTACTCCTATCCACTGCCATGTATGGTGCCCATGCCCCATTGCTGGCACTGTGCCATGTGGACGGCCGAGTGCCCTTCCGGCCCTCCTCAGCCGTGCTGCTGACTGAGCTGACCAAGCTACTGTTATGCACCTTCTCCCTTCTGGTAGGCTGGCAAGCATGGCCCCAGGGGGCCCCACCCTGGCGCCAGGCTGCTCCCTTTGCACTATCAGCCCTGCTCTATGGCGCTAACAACAACCTGGTGATCTATCTTCAGCGTTACATGGACCCCAGCACCTACCAGGTGCTGAGTAATCTCAAGATTGGAAGCACAGCTGTGCTCTACTGCCTCTGCCTCCGGCACCGCCTCTCTGTGCGTCAGGGGTTAGCGCTGCTGCTGCTGATGGCTGCGGGGGCCTGCTATGCAGCAGGCGGCCTTCAAGTTCCCGGGAACACCCTTCCCAGTCCCCCTCCAGCAGCTGCTGCCAGCCCCATGCCCCTGCATATCACTCCGCTAGGCCTGCTGCTCCTCATCCTGTACTGCCTCATCTCAGGCTTGTCTTCAGTGTACACAGAGCTGCTCATGAAGCGACAGCGGCTGCCCCTGGCACTTCAGAACCTCTTCCTCTACACTTTTGGTGTGCTCCTGAATCTAGGTCTGCATGCTGGCGGCGGCCCCGGCCCAGGCCTTCTGGAAGGTTTCTCAGGATGGGCAGCACTCGTGGTGCTGAGCCAGGCACTAAATGGACTGCTCATGTCCGCTGTCTTGAAGCATGGCAGCAGCATCACACGCCTCTTTGTGGTGTCCTGCTCACTGGTGGTCAACGCCGTGCTCTCAGCAGTCCTGCTACGGCTGCAGCTCACAGCCGCCTTCTTCCTGGCCACATTGCTCATTGGCCTGGCCATGCGCCTGTACTATGGCAGCCGCTAGTCCCTGACAACTTCCACCCTGATTCCAGACTCTGTAGATTGGGCGCCACCACCAGATCCTCCTCCCAGGCTTTCCTCCCCCTCCCATCAGCAGCCCTGTAACAAGTGCCTTGTGAGAAAAGCTGGAGAAGTGAGGGCAGCCAGGTTATTCTCTGGAGATCGGTGGATGAAGGGTTACCCCTAGGAGATTTGAAAAGTGGATTTGGTTAAGGAAATGCTTACCATCCCCCACCCCCAACCAAGTTCTTCCAGACTGAAGAATTAAGGTAACATCAATACCTAGGCCTGAGAAATGACCCCATCCTTGTTGGGCAGCTCCCTGCCTTGTCCTGCATGAACAGAGTTGATGAAAGTGGGGTGTGGGCAACAAGTGGCTTTCCTTGCCTACTTTAGTCACCCAGCAGAGCCACTGGAGCTGGCTAGTCCAGCCCAGCCATGGTGCATGACTCTTCCATAAGGGATCCTCACCCTTCCACTTTCATGCAAGAAGGCCCAGTTGCCACAGATTATACAACCATTACCCCAGCCACTCTGACAGTCTCCCCCAGTTCCAGCAATGCCTAGAGACATGCTCCCTGCGCTTTCTACAGTGCTGCTCCCCACACCTAGCCTTTGTTCTGGAAACCCCAGAGAGGGCTGGCTGGGCTTGACTCATCTCAGGGAATGTAGCCCCTGGGCCCTGGCTTAAGCTGACACTGCTGACCTCTCTGTTCACCCTGAGGGCCATCTTGAAGCCTGCTACCCACTCTGAGGCTCCTAGGAGGTACCATGCTTCCCACTCTGGGGCCTGCCCCTGCCTAGCAGTCTCCCAGCTCCCAACAGCCTGGGGAAGCTCTGCACAGAGTGACCTGAGACCAGGTACAGGAAACCTGTAGCTCAATCAGTGTCTCTAACTGCATAAGCAATACGGTCTTAATAAAGTCTTCTAGGCTGTAGGGTGGTTCCTACAACCACAGCCATGATTGTCTTGTGTCTTCTGTCTGCACAACTACCCTCAAACAATTTTGTTCCTCTGGGGTCCTGAGTATCTTAATTCTGGGGTAACTTTCAGACTAAGAAAAAATTGTTTTCTCCAAGCTGTTGCCAGTGGCATTATTTCCTGTGAGAGTTCCATGGAACTGAGACATTTCCCTGTCACAGAGCTTTTGAAATTTCCCTGGAGCACAAAACTTGGGCCCAGGGGAATGCGGAGGGAGTCTGGAACAGCAGGTGCTGGGCCGAGCAGGACAAACTAGACTCTAGGCCAGAAAACTCTTAAGAAAGCCGATGTGGTTTTGGTTTTCATTTCCTCTGGTTCCCTTTCAGTTTCTGCCTGTCGTCTGTCTTAAAATCATGGCCAGGGGAATGTCAGGCCCTGATTCTATGATAGAATATGTGGTAAGCTTCTAAAAAAAACAAAGGCGGGGGGTGGGGTGGCCCTAGGCCTATCTCAGACCTATTAAAGCAGAATCAGGGAGTAGTGTTTGGGAATCTTTTTTTTCTTTCTCTTAAGCTCCCTAGGTGGTTCTGATGCACACAGAAGCTTGTAAGCCACTACTGTGTAGTGTAGAACTATGGACAGACTTGGATTTGAATTCTGGATCTTCCACTTAGCTGACTGTTCTTGGGCAGTTATTTAACCTCTCCTAGCTTTAGTTGCCTTATCCCTGAAATAAGGATCAAATGGTACCTACTATATGTGGTAGCTGGAGAGGCTAAATAAAATAATATTAGGCACTTAGTAAGGACTGGAACAATGAGACATGGTTTGTGTTATTAATTATCCATAATAAGGATCAGCTTGGTTTTGTCTCACCTTTCTCTCCCTTCTAGGACCCTCCAGAATAAGGAGACAGGAAACTTCCTCTAAAGGGTTCCTGATCAGGTTTCTCCCCAGGACAGGTCCAGCATGACTACCCCCAGCCTAGTCTGCACCCTGCCAAAGCTGCTGGTTCTCAGCTTGGAGCTCCTGATTCTGTGTGGCCAGGTTGATGGTTTCTTCCAGGATGCCCGCCAGCAGGCTGCAGTGATGATGCTCTGTGGTCATGGCCCGCTCCTCCCACTGGCCCTGCCAGGCTTGGAATACCTGTGCCCAGATTCAGAGATGCCTGTCACTCAGCCAGCCTTGGAGCCAGCTCAAGGCCTACCCTCCATCCCCACTGACCCGCAGCACATGGTGTGTCTGAGCTCGGGTGGCCTGCACATGCAGGTCATAGAGGGCTGCCAGGTCCTGCTGTGCCATGTCCCACTCTTCCTGAAGGGCCTCCAGCTGGAATCTCAGCACCATCTGTTCCTACTGCCATCTCTGCCTCTCCTCACAGGCCTTCAGTGATAACACATACTCTTTGTTGAGTGCTACCTGTGTGCCAGGCTCTGTGCTAAATACTTAAGGTGTATTATTTTATCCAATAACAACCATATGTGGCATTGCTGTCTTACAGATTGGCAACAGTGGATCAGAGAAGTGACCTAACTTGCCCAAATTATCATGGCTAGTAAAGGTCAGAGCTGACATGGCACATGCCTTTCAGTGGTTTGCAACTCTCCTTGGGGTAAAGTCCAAAGCCAGAGCTGTGGCACACACTTGTCTCTTTAGCCTCACTTCTGACTATGCACCTGTTCAGCTCCAGCCAGATTGGAGAATTTGCAGTTCCCAGACCCACTTTGCCATTGTTTCCCTCTGAACCTTTGCTTATACTGTTTTGTCTTCTCTGAGAACATGTCCCCACTCCACCACCCCCCCATTAGTTACTGATGAACAGTAACTGCCCTTGTTAAGCTCAGTGTCCAGTGAATTTCCCTGGCGGATTTCTGCCTGTCCTTTAAGGCTCAACTTAGATTCCATCTCCTCTGATCCACTCCAGCCTGGGTCAGATATGCCTTTTTGGTCCCACATGCCCCTAGCTCCCCCATCCCATCCCTTAGCACTGAGAATTACCTCATCTATCCCTGACAAGGCTGGGAGGGCCATGAGAGAGGGTATGAACGATTTTGACTGATGATGGATCCCAGTCGATTTTGACTGATGATGGATCCCAGCCCCTAGCACAGTGCCTGGACCAATTAGAGCCTCAAGTCCCCTATTTGACCCTCCTTACCTCCTCTTCAGCCACCAGGCCTTTGACCTGGTCATCTGCCACCTCCTCCTTCTGTTCCAAATGCTTCAGCTTCTCTCGAATCCAAATTTGGTGCTGCTCCCTCAGTCTCTGCCTCTGGGCCTGGGCCAAGAAGAACTGCCGGGCCACATCTGGTGCTTGCTGGGCTCAGTCAGAAGTCCATGTGTGTGCACAGATTTAGGACCAGAGCCCAACTTTTCCAATAGAAACTCATCACCAGGGCTGCTCCCAGAACAACATCCAGGACGCAACTAGCCTGGAAGAGCTTGTAGCCTGGGCAGAGACTCAGGAGGCCACGGTGGGGAGAGGAAGGTAGTGGCTCTGCCAAGAGGTGCCATAGTGCCTCTAAGGATCCTATACCCTTAATCCAATAAATAGGAAAACAGTCCCTCCCCATGCCCCTGCCTTAGGGGTCTAGTCACCCTCAAGTCCTTTATTTGTCAACAACTTCGTATTTCTCCCTGATATTGGAGCAGGGTAAGCAGGGGCACATTAGCTGGGGCTCTGCAGCTCTTCACTCCCCCTACGGCTTCTAGTCATTCCTGGGGTACATGAGGTATTACCTGTTCCTTAGGGTGCCTGAAAGGATTCTTTTGGTGGAGCCCACGCCTTAGAGTTGCCATTCTTTCTGCCACTAGAGGAAAATGTAATTAATCACACCAAAGGCAGGGAAGACCTCCCACTCCCAGCTCATCCCCAAGTCCCAGACCCATCTTAGGGCTCTCCCTCGAGGCATGGGCTCTGGCTTACTGGTGACTCTATCACCTGCTGAGAAGATATTAGAAGTGACTGTTCCACACCTTTCCTCCCAGGACAGTGTAGGTTAAGATCAGGCCTTGGAAATCAGATAGATCAGGGTCCCAGCCCCTCCTCTTCTTAGCTGAATGACCTCGAGCAGGTGACTGGCCTAGTCTCCATGTGCTTCTCTGTCAAATTGAGCTGATAAAAGTTGTGGAGAGAATGAAATGAAGTACTGCACCAAAAGCACTGAGCAGTAAGGCACTTGCTCAATAAATAGGAGCTACCATGCCTGATTCCCAAGCCCCAAGGCTGTAAAAACAAGTTGTAAGCAATTATGAAAAAAAAAGAGAAAGGCCAGGAGAGGCTGGACAGGGACAGGGTTTCAACCACCCTGTGATAAATCATGGAAGACGAGAAAGGCCATGCAGCCTAAGGGGATGAAAGAGCACTAGATTAGGAGTCTAAGGACTTGAGTGTGATTATACTTCTGCTGCTCCTGATTACACCTGTGACCCCAGGCTCACAGGTCTCACATCTTTTCTTTTTCTTTTTCTTTTTTATGACAGAGTCTCGCTGTGTCACCCAGGCTGGAGTGCAGTGGTGCAATCTCAGCTCACTTCAGCCTGCGCCTCCCGGGTTCAAGTGATTATCCCACCTCAGCCTCCTGGGTAGCTGGGACTACAGGCATGCGCCACCATGCCTGGCTAATTTTTGTATTTTTGAGTAGAGACGAGGTTTCACCATGTTGGCCAGGCTGGTCTCGAACTCCTGGCCTCAGGTGATCTGCCCATCTCAGCCTCCCCAAGTGTTGGGATTACAGGCGTTTGAGCCACTGCGCCCGGCCCTCTCACATGTTTTCTTTTCTTTTCTTTTCCTTTTTGCGATGGAGTTTCACCTTGTTGCCCAGGCTGGAGTCCAATGGCATGATCTCGGCTCACTGCAACCTCTGCCTCCCAGGTTCAAGTGATCCTTCGGCCTCAGCCACCCGAGTAGCTGGGACTACAAGCGTGCGCCGCCACACCAGGCTAATTTTTGTATTTTTAGTAGAGACGGGGTTTCTGCATGTTGGCCAGGCTGGTCTTGAACTCCTGACCTCAGGTGATCTGCCCACCTCGGCCTCCCAAATTGCTGGGATTACAGACATGAGCCACCGCGCTCAGCCTCACATCTTTTCTTTAAGCCTCAGTTTGCTCACCTGAAAAGGGCACAGTGTTCCTTCCTGCTTAACATACTTTTGTGGCTCACCCGTGACCTTTAAGACAAAGTCCAAACATCTCTGTTTTACAAAACCCTGTGTGACCTGGCCCCTGCTGTCCTCTCCAGTCCTTCTCTCCTGACTCTTCTTCAAGTTCTATTCTCCAATAAGTTGAGCTACTTGCACTCCCTCAGGGAAACCAAGCACTTTCTTGCCTCTTTCCTGATTACGCCTGTGACCCCAGGCTCACAGGTCTCACATCTTTTCTTTTCTTTTTCTTTTTCTTTTTTATGACAGAGTCTCGCTGTGTCACCCAGGCTGGAGTGCAGTGGTGGAATCTCAGCTCACTTCAGCCTGCGCCTCCTGTCTTTGCCTGTCATTCTGTCTGCCTTCAGGTTCTTCACTCATCTTCGTTGACCTCCTTCAGGAATCACTTCCTCCATGAAGTCTTCCATCCCTCTCTTGCCAAGGCTAACTTAGATGCCCCACAGAACTCTGTGTTTATAAGCCTTTCAGAGCGCCGATTATGGTGGTGCAATTGTTTCTTCCCAGGAGATTATAAACTCCATGAGGGCAGGGAATTCCCAGGGCCTATGTGGCACCGGGCCCAGCACACAGTGGGTGGTCAATAAGTGTTTGGGAATCAATAAGTCAATGAATGAATGGAGGTCTTCCTCAAAGTGCTTTGGAAAGAGGACAAGAAGGCAGACACAAATGTGGCTCCCAAAAGGGTGAATGCAAAGACATACCTGTGGTTCTGGAAGCCTCATCACCTCAGCTCTGGCTCCTTGGAGCATCTGGCTTCTTGGGTGCTGGCTCCACGCTTTTACAACCTGTGGAGAAAGGGTTCGAGGTGGGTACTGGCCATGGCTAGCCCAAGTGCCCTCAGGCTTCGCCTTGCTCACCTCTAGCTCCCGCAGTGCCCTTCCCAGCTGGCTTAGCTCACTGTCCGTCAGGGTGTCCTCAAGGAGGCCTAAACGCAGGGGCCTCAGGCCAGCCCAGCGGGCCCGAGCCTCTTCTACTGCATTCCACAGGGTGGGCCTTACCTGTTTCACCTGCATCCTCCTTCCTGAGGCCCCCAACAGAGCAGCCTGGAGCAAACTGAGGGAGCTACCTAGTAAAGGGACACTCCAAGTGAATTACTCCTTCCTGTGGACTCCAAAGCACGCTGCTTGTGATACTTTTACTATTTATTAGTAGTACTATTCATAAAAATATCTAACCCCCACTAGGCTTTCACATATGCTTCATGGCACTTCACTAAGGCTGTTCATGGATTGCCTCTTTTTATCCACACAACACTCCAATCAGGCAGAAGCTCTAATCTATCCTGCCTCCCCCCACATTTTCCAGATGAGGCAATAGAAGCTCAAAGAGGTCAAGCAACTTCTTGGCAAGTGGCAGAGCCTAAACTCAAGCCCATGCCCTTCAACATGATACCAAACTGGCCTGAAGATAAACACATCTGGCCCTCACTGCTTTATCCTTGTGGGTGTGAACTGCTCTAACCTATCTTCCTCATTCCAAGGGACCTCCCACAGGGGAGGTCTGGGAACTTGCTAGCTGAATGAATGTGTGTTTGTTGATTTTGGAGACGAGGGCCAGGCATTTTTTTACTCTTTTATTATGGAAAATTTCAAACATATACAAAGTATAGGAAATCCTCTCTACCTGTCACCTAGCTTTGACAGTTATCAACTCATGCCATTTCTGTTTGATCAATACCCCCACCTCGACCTCCCCCAAATCCCCGACATCATAACATTTCAGAGGCTTGATTTTTTTTTCTTTTTTTCCACCAGCATCTACATTAAGGACACAGAGGCTTTGTTTTTTTATTTTTTGTTTTTTTGAGATGGAGTCTCACTCTGTCGCCCAGGCTAGAGTGCAGTAGCACGACCTTGGCTCACTGCAACCTCTGCCTCCCAGGTTCAAGCAGTTCTCGTGCCTCAGCCTCCCAAGTAGCTGGGACTACAGGTGCCTGCCACCATGCCCAGCTAATTTTTGTATTTTTAGTAGAGATGGGGTTTCACCATGTTGGCCAGGCTAGTCTCGAACTCCTGACCTCAGGTGATCTGTCCACCTCAGCCTTCCAAAATGCTGGGATTGCAGGCATGAGCCACCGCACCCAGCTGAGGCTTGATTTTTAATGGGTGTATGAAAATAGGAGACTCCCTTCTCTTCTCTTATCCTCTCTCTCCTCATTTATAAATTAGGCCTCCCTCTCTTTCCTTATTTGTAAATTATATCTGCCTCATGGGGTTGTGGTAAGAATCAAAGGCATTGTGCAAAAATGCTTGGTAAGTGGTTTAAGGCCTCTGAAGGGTGAGGGGTTACTTTCACTATTGACCTTACTTTGCCTCTCCAGTCTCTGTCAGCCTAGGCACTCTGGGGCCCTCTTGGAGTGTCAGACGCTCTCTCTGGGCTGGGGTTGGGGCTGAGGCTGGTTGGGTGATGGGTGAGGCAGGCCTAAGGACAGATCTCAGAGCTTCCCAAAGAACTCCACACTCCCTCCCTGGCCACCTTGGGGGTCCAGGCGAAGAAGTAGGCCACTGTAGTTGTTTCCTTCCAAGAGCCGTGAGACAATCCAGGGCAAAGAGCCCTCTGCCTCCTCACCAACAACTTCACCAGCCAACACCGCAGCAGGGGGCAGTCTCTGCAAGAGAGAGAGGAAGAAAGGCGATGTCCACTGGTGGATGGGGAAAGAAACTGGACAGAGTTACACTCTGATGGAAAGGGCAACTATTTCCAGAAACTTTTGTGTATCACCAGACAGATTTGAAACATTGTACAGATCTTTATTTTATTACTATTATTTTTTAAATTACAAAAGTAATACATTCTCCACAGGCATGGTGGCTCACACCTGTAATCCCAGCACTTTGGGAGGCCAAGGCTGGCGAATCACTTGAGGTCAGGAGTTCGAGACCAGCCTGGCTGACATGGTGAAACCCCATCTCTATTAAAAATACAAAAATTAGCCAGGTGTAGTAGCACACGGCTGTAATCCCAGCTACTAGGGAGGCTGAGGCAGGAGAATTGCTTGAACCCAGAGAGCAGAGGTTTCAGTGAGCCAAGATCATACCACTGCCCTCCAGCCTGGGCAACAAAGTGAGAGTGTGTCTCAAAAACAAAAAAAAAATTGTTTAAAAAGAAGTAATAGATTCTCATGGTAAAAAGTTTAAATAGTGTACCTGACAAGTGACTTGTACCCAGAATATATAAAGAGCTCTTACAACTCAATAATAAAAAGACAACCCAATTTTAAAATGGGCAAAAGAAGATGACATCAGTGAAAATGGCAGAGTAGGGAACTCCAAGAGTCCATTCATCCCCAGAAACACCTAGCAAAAATGGCCAGAAACAACCTTATTTTAACCTGAAAGATAGAGGTTTACAGCAACCAATGCTTAACCAGGAGAAAGGCAACTTAAATATGGTAAGAGATCTCTGTGGTGTTTTAACTTACCCTAGCTCCAACCCCTCCCCAGCACAGGGCTAATCTTGAAGAAAGCAGCCCAAATTTCTGGTGGGGGTTCCTGGTTAGGGAGGGAGCAGAGAAGATCTTGATCCCAATGGATTGTGTTTATCTTTTTTGATTGTCTGCAGTTTCCCCCGAAGAACTGATGAAAGGGAATTCTCTTTGCTTCACCAATCTCAGAACTCTCTCAAGGCAGAGCAGCTATACAGAGGATGTTCCCTGAAAACTGCTAAAGAACAAAAGAACAAGGAACTGCTGCCAGAAGCAAAAATAACAGTTGAGGCAAACAACTGACACCCTGAAAGACTGGGAAAAGTTTGGAAGTGGTATTTTTGGGAGAATAAGGGCTTCAGAAAGTTCCCATGTGTACTAGAGAGAGCAGAAAGCACACCCAGGGTAGGACTCACGTGCAGAAAAGGCCCAGTAAGACAGTAAGCTTTCATCTCTGTCTGGTCTTTGGGCTCAGCACAAGCAGGAAGTGAGGGCTAAAACAGAGCTGTAAATTGCCTGGCTAAGCTTAGGAGTGACTCCACACAGAGCCAATCTGCAAAGACCTAGAAAATTCTTTCTTTTTCTTTTTTCCTTCCTTCCTTCCTTTGTTTTCTTTTTCATATTCTTCTTTATTCTTTTTGCTTCTTTTTTTATTTGTTTCTTTCTTCTTCCTTTTAAAAAACAAAACAAAACTTTTTTTTGGGTCACAGGCATTTAAGGAATTCTATGTTAGGTCACTGGCTAACTACTAAAATAACAAAATGAAGTCTTCAGTGAATACAAAGAATACAGTCTTCAAAAAAAAAAAAAAAAAACCCCACAAAGATAAAGAAAGAATCTTGAAAACAGCAAGAGAGAAGCAGCTTATTATGTGCAATGGATCTTCAATAAGACTAAAAACAGACTTATCCCCAGAAACCATGGGATAACATAAAGTTGGCCCTTTATATCCAGAGGCTCTGCATCTGTGGATTCAAGCAAGCATGAATCAAAAATATTTGGGAGAAAAATGGTTTTGTCTGTACCGAGCATTTACAGGCTTTTTCTTGTCATGATTCCCTAAACAATACAGTATAATAATTTACATAACATTTACATTGTATTAGGAATTATAAGTAATCTAGAGATGATTTAAAGTATGTGGGAGGATGTACATAGGTTATGTGCAAATACTATAACTTTTTTTTTAGTTTTATTAGTTTTTTGTGTGTGTGTTGTTGTTGTTGTTTTCCTTTTTAGATGGAGTCTTACTCCATCACCCAGGCTGGAGTGTAGTGGCGTGATCTCAGTTCACTGCAACCTCCACCTCCAGGGTTCAAGCAATTTTCCTGCCTTGGCCTCCCCAGTAGCTGGGATTACAGGCACCCGCCACCATGCGCAGCTTATTTTTATATTTTTAGTAGATACGGGGTTTCACCATGTTGGCCAGGCTGGTCTCGAACTCCTGACCTCAGGTGATCCACCCGCTTTGGCCTCCCAAAGTGCTGGGATTACAGGCGTGAGCCACCGTGCCAGGCTAATTTTTGTATTTTTAGTAGAGACAGGGTTTCACCATGTTTGCCAGGCTGGTCTCAAATTCCTGACCCCAAGTGATCCACCCTTATTGGCCTCCCAAAGTGCTGGGATTACAGGTGTTAGCCACCATGCCCAGCTATTTTTATTAGTATTTTTTTAGACACAGTCTTGCTCTGTTACCCAGGCTGGAGTGCAGTCTTGTGATCATGGCTCACTGAAGCCTTGACCTCCTGGACTGAAACTATCACTTCAGCCCCTCAAGTAGCTATTAATATTTTTTTACAGTCTTTTTTAATTTTTATTTTTTTGTAGTGACAAGATCTCACTATGTTGCCCAGCCTGGTCTCAAACTCCTGGGCTCAAGCAATCCTTCTGCTTTGGCCTCCCAAAGGCTGGAATTACAGGCATGGGCCACTGTGCCTGGCTCAAACCATTTTATATAAGACACTTGAACATCTGTGAATGTTGATATCTGCTGGGGGGTCCTGGAACCAATCCCCAGAAAGATACAAAGAGACAATGGTATTTAAAGTGCTTAAAAAAATCCTGCCAATCAAGAATTATATATCTGGCAAAACTATCCTTCAAAAATGAAGGCAAAATTATGACACTTCTAGATAAATCAAAGCTGAAGTAATTCATTGTTAGTAGACTTGCCTTACCAAAAATGCTAAAGGGAGTCCATTAGCCTGAAATGAAAGGACGCTAGACAGTAACTTGAAGCCATATAAAGAAATAAGGAACAATAATAAGGTAACTACATGTGTAAATATAAAAGCCCATAATATTGCATTTTTGGTTTGTAACTCCTCTTTTTTGCCTATATGATTTAAAAAACAAATGCATAAAACAATAATTGTAAACCTATGATAATGGGCACACAATGTATACAGATATAATTTGTGACATTAGCAACATAATGGGAAAAGATGCAGATGTATGGGGTAAAATCTTTATAGATATTGAAGCTAAATTGGTATTAATTCAAGCTGGATTGCTATGTGGTTTTTGTTTTGTCTTTTTTTGTTTGTTTGTTTTTAGATGAGGTCTCACTATATTGCCCAGGCTGGTTTCAAACCCCTGGGTTCAAAAGATCCTTCTGCCTCAGCCTCCTGAGTAGCTGGGATTACAGGTGCATACCCTTGTGCCTGGTGAGATTGTTTTAAATTTAAGATATTAGCTGGGCCAGGTGGCTCACGACTGTAATCCCAGCACTTTGGGAGGCTGAGGCAGGCAGATCACGAGGTCAAGAGATCAAGACCTCCTGGCCAACATGGTGAAACCCCATCGCTACTAAAAAATACAAAAATTAGCTGTGCCTGTAATCCCAGCTACTCCGGAGGCTGAGGCAGGAGAATCACTTGAACCCGGGAGGCAGAGGTTGCAGTGAGCCGAGATCATGCCACTGCGCTCCAGCCTGGAGACAGAGCGAGACTCTGTCTCAAAATAAATAAATAAATAAATAAATAAATAAATAAATAAAATACATTTAAGATATTAATTGTAATCTCCAAGATGGCCACAAGGAAAATAAGTGGGTTTTTTTTGTTTTGTCTTGCTTTTTTAGACAGGGTATCACTCTGTCACCCAGGCTAGAGTGCAGTGGCACGATCATGGCTCACTGCAGCCTCAACTTTCCAGACTCCAGTGATCCTCCCACTTCAGCCTCCTGAGTAGCTAGGACCACAGGCCTGCACCACCATGCCTGGCCAATAGAAAAATAACCTTTAAAAATATGGAAAAACCCCTGTTCACTTTGCCAAATGGATTTGTGTCTTTATTGCTCATTAATTGGGGCAAAGGAAATATACTTTTAAAACTCAGGCAAACTGAGTGTTTGTCTTGTATCCTGTCAGAGGAAAGAAATTGAAAAAGAATAAAAAGGAAAAAAAATCAAAAAGGTAATGCGAAAAAAATCAACACAGCACATTGCAAAAAATCAATTAAATACAAAAGGCAATATTAGAAGAATTAAGAAACAAAAATATATAGCCAAATAGCAAGATGGCAGGAGTAAGTGTTTGTTATCAGTGATTACTTTAAAGGTAAATGGAATAAACTCCCCAATTAAATAACAGAGTTTGGAAGAATAGTTTTTTTTTTTTTGGTTGGAAGAATAGATTAAAAAAAAAAACTCATAATTTATCTATGTGTTGTCTACAAGAGACTCATTTTATTTTCCTTATTTTTTTTAAGAGACAGGGTCTCACTCTGTTGTTGCCTAGGCTGGAGTACAGTGATATGATCATGGCTCACTGCAGCCTCAACCTCCCAGGCTCAAGTTATCCTCCTGCCTCAGCCTCCAAGTAGCTGGAACTACAAGTGTGTGCCACCATAACTAGTTATTTTCATTTTTTTGTAGCTATGGGATCTTACTATGTTGCCTAGTCTGGTTTCAAACTTCTAAACTCAGGTGACTCTTCCACCTTGGCCTCCGAAAGTGTTGGGATTACAGGCATGAGCTGCCGTGTCCAGCCAAGACCCACTTTAGATCCAAAGACACAAATAGGTTAAAAGTAAGAAGATGGAAAAAGATATTAAAGAGTCTGTGGTGGCTATATAAATATCACACCAGATAGACTGTAAGTCAAAAATTGTTACAAGAGACAAAGAAGTATATTATATATTCATGAAAGGTTCAATTCATCAAAAAGATAAAACAAATATAAACATGTATGCACCTGACAATAGACCAAATATGTGAAGCAAAAATGGACAGAAATGAAGGGAGAAATAGATAGTTCTACAGTAATAGTTGGAGACTTCAATACTCTACTTTCTTTTCTTTTCTTTTTCTTTTTTTGAGATAAGATCTCACTATATTGCCCAGGCTGGTCTTGAACTCCTAGGCTCAAGCAATCCTCCTGCCTCAGCCTCCTGATAGTTGGGATTACAGGTGCATGCCACTACATCCAGCTTCCCCAGTTTCAGCACTAAGTAGAACAAGTAGACGAATGATCAATAAGGAAGTAGAGGACTTAAGTAACACTAAACAATTTAGACCTAAGAGACATGTTTAGAACACTCAATCCCAAAATAACACAGTACACATTCTTCTCAAGTGCTTGGAACATTCTCCAAGGTAGACCATATGCTAGGCCACAAAGCAAGTGTCAATCATATTTAAAAGTTAAAATCACACAAAGTATCTTCTCTAGCCATAGTGGAATAAACTAAAAATGAGTAACAGAAGAGAAACTGGAAAATTCACAAATACATAGAAATTAAACAACCAATGGGTCAGAAGAGAAATCACGCAGAGAATTAGAAAATACTTTCAGAGGAATGAAAACAAAAACACAACATATCAATAATTATGTGATGAAGCAAAAGTAGTGCTCAGAGAGAAATTTGTAAGTATAAACACCTACATGAAAAAGGAAGCTCTGAAACCAATAATTTAACTGGACACCTCAAGGAACTAGAAAAAGAGAAAAATAAACCCAAAGCTAATAGACGAAAGAAAAGAATAAAGATCCAAACAGAGATAAATGAAAACGAGAACAGAAAATAATAGAAAATCAATGAAACCAAAGTTGATTCCTTGAAAAAAAATTTTTAAATGAAACAAGAGTGGTAGCTATGGAGCTGCTGGAGGAGAAAGAAATGCAGGTTGCTGCATGGTTAAAACAAATATTTGGAGATCATCCCATTCCACAGTATGAGGTGAACCCACGGACCACAGAGATTTTTTTTTTTTTTTTTTTGAGACGGAGTCTCGCTCTGTCGCCCAGGCTGGAGTGCAGTGGCGCAGTCTCGGCTCACTGCAAGCTCCGCCTCCCGGGTTCACGCCATTCTCCTGCCTCAGCCTCTCCGAGTAGCTAGGACTACAGGCGCCCGCCACCACGCCCGGCTGTTTTTGTGTTTTTAGTAGAGACGGGGTTTCACTGTGGTCTCGATCTCCTGACCTCGTGATCCACCCGCCTCGGCCTCCCAAAGTGCTGGGATTACAAGCGTGAGCCACCGCGCCCGGCCGTTTTTGTTTTTTTTTTTTAATCAATATTGGCCAGGTTAGCCTCGAACGTGTAGCCTCGCCTCCCCGAGTGCCAGGGCAACCAGCCTGAGCCACAGCGGCTCCCCCACAGAGATTTTACATCACCTTTCAGAACCCAGCAGGGTCCGGGACAGGGATGTCTACCTGGTAATAGAGGACTTGAAGCAGAAAGCAAGTGAATATGAGTCAGAAGCCTATAGTATCTTCAAGACCTTCTCATGGATAGTGTGAATTTTTCCCCTGCCAATTTCTCTAGCACTGGTTCCAGGTACCTGAATGCATTGGTTGACAGTGCAGTGGCCCTTGAAAAAAAGGATACCTCACTAGCTAGTTTAATCCTTGCAGTGAATGATTTGACCTCTGATCTCTTTCGTACCAAATCCAAAGGTGAAGAAATCAAGATCGAACTGGAAAAACTTGAAAAAAATCTAACTGCAACTTAATATTAGAAAAATGTCTACAAGAGGATCTCAAGAAAGCAGAGTTGGATCTGTCTACAGAAAGGGCCAAAGTTGATAATCGTCGTCAGAACATGGACTTTCTAAAAGCAAAGTCAGAGGAATTCAGATTTGGAATCAAGGCTGCAGAGGAGCAACTTTCAGCCAGAGGCATGGATGCTTCTCTGTCTCATCAGTCCCTAGTAGCACTGTCAGAGAAACTGGCAAAATTAAAACAACAGACTATACCTTTGAAGAAAAAATTTGAGTCCTATTTAGACTTAATGCTGAATTCCCCTCTTGCTCAAGTGAAAATTGAAGAAGCAAAGTGAGAATTAGATAGCATTGAAGCTGAACTTACAAGGAGAGTAGACATGATGGAACTGTGACAAGAGCCAAATAAACATCCTTTTCCCTAACAAAGTAAATTGAGTAGGACTTTATAGAGTTCTTTTTCCTCTTGACATTTCTTAATAACAAAATTTTCTGTTTGTAGATTATAGAATGTCATAATTAATAGAATATGGTTTCTTACTGTGTATTGCATTTTTGTCCCCAAATACATAGTTTTCACATTAAAAAGGCTTTTCTCTTTTTTTTTTTTTTTTTTTTTTAGTTGGAGTCTTGCTCTGTTGCCAGGCTGGACTGCAGTGGTGCGATCTTGGCTCACTGCAACATCCAACTCCCTGGTTCAAGCGATTCTCCTGCCTCAGCCTCCCGAGTAGCTAGAATTACAACCATGCCACCACGCCCAGCTGATTTTTGTATTTTTGGTAGAGATGGGGTTTCACCATGTTGACCAGGCTGGTCTCAATCTCCTGACCTTGTTATCCACCCACCTTGGCCTCCCAAAGTGCTGGGATTACAGATATGAGCCACTGTGTCCAGCCAAAAAGGCTTTTCTCTTTAAAAAAATTTTAAAATGGACAAACCTTTAGCTAGATTGACTAAGAAAGACAGAAGATTCATATTACTAACATTAGAAATGAAAGTGAGGACATTGCTACCAACCTTACAGAAATAAAAAGGATTACAAGAGAATGCCACAAACAATTATATACCAACAAATTAGAGAACTTAGATGAAATGGACAAATTCCTAGAAACACACAAATGATCAAAACTGATTCCAGAAGAAATAGAAATTCCAAATAGACCTATACCAGGTAGAGAGATTGAATCAGGCCGGGTGCAGTGGCTCACGCATGTAATCACACTTTGGGAGACTGAGGTGGGGGGATCATGAGGTCAGGAGTTTGAGACCAGCCTGACCAACATGGTGAAAACCCAACTCTACTAAAAAAAAATACAAAAATTAGACAGTCGTGGTGGTGTGCACCTGTAATCCCAGCTACTCAGGAGGCTGAGGCAGGAGAATTGCTTGAACAACGGCAGCGGAGGTTGCAGTGAGCTGAGATCATGCCACTGCATTCCAGCCTGGGTGACAGAGTGAGACTCCATCTCAAAAAAAAAAAAAAAAAAAAAGCGAGATTGAATCAGTAATAAAAAACCTCCCAACAAAGAAAAACTCAGGACCAAATGGCTTCACTGGTGAATTCTAGCAAACAATTGAAGAATAAGTAACACCAATTCCTCTCACACTGCTCCTAAAAATGGAATAAGAAGGAAGACTTCCTAACTCATCCTATGAGACCAACTTTGCCCCAGTACCAAAACCAACGACAACACAAGAAAATAAAATTACACACCAATATTCTTTTGAATGTAGACTAAAAAGCTCTCAATAAAATACTAGCCAATGGAATCCACTGAGTATTAGAAGAATTATACATCATGACCAACTGAGATTTATCCCAGGAATGCAAGGGTAGTTCAACATGAAAATAAATCAATATATAATATACCACATTAACAGAATGAGGAAAAAATCTGATGATCATTTCAACTGATGCAGAAAAGCCTTTGACAATATCCAACATCCTTTCATGAGAAAAATACTCAACAAAATAGGAATAGAAGGGAAATTTCATAACATGATTAAGGGCATATATAGAAAAACCCACAGCCAATATCACAAGCAATGATGAAAGACTAAAATCTTCCCCCTCAGATCAAGAACAATATAAGTATGACTACTATCACCACTGCCATTCAACCTTGTATTAAAAGTTCTAGCCAGAACAATCAGGCAAGAAAAAGAAACAAAATTATTGAAATAGGAGAGGAAGAAATAAAACTATCTCAATTTGCAAATGATATAATTTTATATACAGAACATCCTAAAAAATCCACATCTAAAAAGAACTATTAGAACTAATAATCAAATTCAGTAAAGTTGCAGAATACAAAATCAACACACAAAAATCAGTTGTATAGCTGGGCATGGTGACTCACACCTGTAATCCCAGCACTTTGGGAGGCCGAGGCAGGTGGTTCACGAGGTCAGGAGTTCAATACCAGCCTGGCCAAGATGGTGAAACCTCGTCTCTACTAAAAATACAAAAAAAAATTAGCCAGGCGTGGTGGCAGGCACCTGTAATCCCAGCTACTCAGGAGGCTGAGGCAGAGAATTGCTTGAACCCAGGAGGCGGAGGTTGCAGTGAGCCGAGATCATGCCACTGCATTCCAGCCTGGGCGACAGAGCAAGACTCAGTCTCAAAAAAAAAAAAAAAAAAAAAAAAAAAAAATCAGTTGTAATTCTTTTTTCTGTTTTTTGAGATAGGGTCTAGCTATGTCACCAAGGCTGGTATGCAGTGATGTGATCAAGGCTCACTGCAGCCTAGACCTCCCATGTCAGCCTATTGAGTAGATGGGAGTACAGGCATGCACCATCATGCCCAGCTAATTTTTTTATTTTTTTGTAGAGATGAGGTCTCACTATATTGCCCAGGTTGGTCTCAAACTTCTAGGCTCAAGTGATCCTCCCGGCATGGCCTCCCAAAGTGCTGGGATTGCAGGCATGAGCCACAGTGCCCAGCTGAAAATACTTACTTTCCATACACTAGAAATGAACAGTCCAAAAAGGAATTTTTTTTTTTTTTTGAGATGAAGTCTCACTCTGTTGCCCAGGCTGGAGTGCAGTGGTGGGATCTCAGATCACTGCAACCTCCACCTCCTGAGTTCAAGTGATTCTCCTGCCTCAGCTTCCCAAGTAGCTGGGACTACAGGCACCTGCCACCACCCCTGGCTAATTTTTTATTTTTAGTAGAGACGGGGTTTCACCATGTTGGCCAGGCTTGTCTCGAACTCCTGACCCCAGGTGATCCACCCACCTCAGCTTCCCAAAGTGCTGGGATTACAGGTGTGAGCCACTGCTCCTGGCCAGGAAATTTTTTTAATTCCACTTATAATAACATAAAAATAATAAAATACTAAGAAATAAATTTAACCAAGGAGGTGTAAATCTTATACCCTGAAAACTGCAAAACACTGCTGTAATAAAGAGAAACTAAATATATGAAAAAACAGCCTGTGCTCATTGTTCATGAATTGGAAGACTTCATATCATGAAGATGACCGTATTCCCCAACAAATCTAGAGATTCAATACAATGCCTATCAAAATCCCAATGGCCTTTTTTTTTTTTAGAAATGGAAAAGCCAAATTCTAAAATTCCTATGGAATTGCAAGGAGCCCTGAATAGCCAAAACAATGTTGAAAAGAAGAACAAAGTTGAGGGCCAGGTGTGGTGGCTCATGCCTGTAATCCCAGCACTTTGGGAGGCCAAGGCAGGCAGATCACGAGGTCAGAAGTTCGAGACCAGCCTGACCAACATGGTGAAACCCCATCTCTACTAAAAATACAAAAATTAGCCGGGAGTAGTGGCGTGCGCTTGTAATCCCAGCTACTCAGGAGGCTGACGCAGGAGAATACTTGAACCCAGGAGGCAGAGGTTGCAGTGAGCCCAGATCACGCCACTGCACTCCAGCCTGGGCAACAGAGCAAGACTCTATCTCAAAAAAAAATAAAGAAAAGAAAAGAACAAAGTTGAAGGACTTACACTTTTCCATTTCAAAGCTTACTATGAAGCTACAGTAAATAATATGTGTCAGGCTGGGCCCAGTGGTTCACCCCTATAAGCCCAACACTTTGGAAGGCCAAGATGGGAGGCTAGCTTGAGCCCAAGAATTTGGGACCAGCCTGGGCAAAGTAATGAGCCCTTATTTCTACAAAAAAAAATTTTTTTTTAATTAGCTAGGTGTGGTGGTGTGCACCTGTAGTCCCAGATACTTGGGAGGCTGAGGCAGGAGGGTCACTTGAGCCTGAGAGGTCGAGGCTGCAGTGAGCCTTGACTGCATCACTGCATTCCAGCCTGGGTGACAGAGGGAGACCCTGTTTATAAAACAAAATTAAGTTAAATTAAATTAAAACAGTATGGTATTGCCATGAGGATACCCTTTGACAAGAACTGACACCTTTTCATGATTAAAAAACATTCAAGAATGTAGAAATAAAAGAGAAGTTTCACAATATGATAAAGGCTATATAAATCAATGTAATATAATTGAGTGTCTTGACATAAATCCATATATATGTGGCCAACTGATTTTTGACAAGGGTGCCAGGACCAGTCAATTGGAAATAATAGTCTCTAGCAAATGGTGCTGGGAGAACTGGCTAGAATGAAGTTGGACCATTACTCCATACTAATACAAAAAATTAACTCAAAATGGATCAATGACCTAAATGTAAGAGACAAAGCTATAAAACTATTAGAAGAAAACCTAGGGGTGAATCTTCCTGACCTTGGATTTTGCAATGGTTGCTTAGGTATAACACCAAAAGCACGAGCAACAAAAGGAAAAACAGATAAATTGGGCTTCATAAAAATTTTAAAGTTTAGTGTATCAAAGGACACTATCAAAAAAGTAAAAAGATAGCCAGGCGTGGTGGCAGGCACCTGTAATCCCAGCTATTTGGGAGGTTGAGGCAGGAGAATTTCTTGAACCCAAGAGGCGGAGGTTGCCAATCACGCCATTGCACTGCAGCCTGGACAACAAGAGCAAAACTCCATCTTAAAAAAAGAAAGAAAGAAAGTGAAAAGATAACCTACAAAACAGAAGAAAATGTTTGCAAATCACATAGCTGATAAGAGTGTAGTATACAGAATATATAAAGAACTCGTAACACACAAGAAAGACACAAATAACCCAATTTAAAAATGGGCAAAGATTTGAATAGATGTTTCTCCAAAGAAGATCTAGAGATGGCCAACAACCACACAAATAGATGCTCAATATAGTTAGTCATTAGGGAAATGCAAAACAAATAAAAATGAGTTGCCACTTCAAAACCACTAGGTTGGCCATAATCGAAAACACGGAAAATAACAAATGTTGGTAATTGTGGAGAAGTTGGAACCATCGTACATTGCTGGAGGAAATACAAAATGGTGCAGTGCTGTAGAAAGCAGTGTGGTAGTTCCTCAGAAGTTAAACATAGACTTACCATATCCATATGACCCAGCTATTCCACTCCTAGGTAAATACCCAAAATAATTGAAAAGATGTATTCAAACCAATACTTGTACATGAATGTTCGTAGCAGCACTATTCACAATAGCCAAATGATGGAACTAGATAGTTCCACAACATTGTGAATGTACTAGGAGTCACTAAATTGTACATTATAAAATGGCTAATGGTTAATTTTATATTATGTGAACTTTACCTCAATAAAGACAAACATACAAACAACTTTTAAAACAGTTACCATACGACCCAGCAATACCACTTCTTGGTATATGTCTGAGATAATTGAAAACACATGTCCAATTAAAAACTTACATGTGAATGTTCATAGCAACATTATTTAAAATAGCCAAAAGTGTAGCTAGGCATAGTGCCTCATGCCTGTAATCCCCGTGACTTGGGAATCTGAGATGGGAGGATCGCTTGAGGCCAGGAGTTTGAGACTAGCCTGGGCAACAAAGTGAGACTACGTCTCTAATAAAGGGAGAAAGAAAGAAAAGAAAAGATGACCAGATATGGTGGCTCACGCCTGTAATCTCAGCACTTTGGGAGGCCGAGGCAGGCGGATCATTTGAGGTCAGGAGTTTGAGACCAGCCTGGCCAACAATGAAACTCCATCTCTACTAAAAATACAAAAATTAGCTGGGTGTGATGGTGGGCGCCTGTAATCCCAGCTACTTGAGAGGCTGAGGCAGGAAAATCACTTGAACCTGGGAGGCAGAGGTTGCAGTGAGCCGAGATCACGCCATTGCACTCCAGCTTGGGTGATAGAGCGAGACTCCATCTCAAAAAAAAAAAGAAAGAAAGAAAAGAAAAAAAATATATAGTAGTCAAAAGTGGAAACAATCCAAATGCCCATCAATGGATGAATGGATAAACAAAATGCGGTATATCCATATAATGGAATATTATTTGTCAATAAAAAAGCATAAAATTCTGATTCACACAAGTGGATAAACCTTGAAAATATTATCCTAAGTGAAAGAAGCCAGACAGGAAGACCACATATTGTATGGTTCCATTTACATGAAAAGCCCAGAGTAGCAAATCTACACAGACAGAAAATAGATTAGTGATTGCCTTGGGCCAGAGTGGGTGGCAGGATGAGGAATGCTTGCAAATGGAAACGGGTTTCCTTTCTAAAGTGATGAAATGTTCTAAAATTAGATAGTGCTGATCAGTGCACAACGTTGTGAATATACCAAAAAACCACTGAATCGTACATTTCAAAAGAGTGAACTTTAGGGTGTGTAAATTATATGTTAATAAAGCTGTTTTTATTTTTTAAAAAAGAAGCATACATGATAAAAGAAAGAAAAGACTTTATAATAGTTGGGAATTTAGGGTACATTTTCCCCTTCTTCTCTGTTTTACTGCAATTTGTTTTCAGGCACTTCTGAATTTGGCAACATTTCCATGATATTACAAATACGCAAGCTGGTTCCAAATAACGATTTCCTATCATTACTTCATATTTTCATAACTTTAGAGCACTGAGTAAAGGATGTAAAATGGGGCCTGAAGATATGATTTTTTGGGAATTTCCCCATCTTGGCTTTAAACATTTAGGTTCTTTCCAAGTTTCCAATCTGATAGATCAGAAGAGATATAAGTAGCTGAAAAGGAATTAGTAATGTAAAAATAAAACAGTGGTAAAAAAAAAAAAATCTGAAAAATCAGACAAAAATGCTTGAAGACGCTATTTGCAAAACTGTCCCTGGTGTATCAATCTGTGATTTCTTACCCAAAGTAAGGTTTTTCTTTGCTATTATTTTACTATCATTTATTGGAGTCTTGAAGGGCCTAAAGTATATACATTATTCCTTCTAACAGCAGCATTCGCTTCTAATTTGCGGGTGTGTTGGCCAGGCTTTACTTAGAAAGGAAGAACCAGTGTTTTTCATATATATCCAAATTTGTTAAAGGAAATGGCTTACAAGATTGTGGGTGCTGGCTAAGCAAGTCCAGAATCAGGAAGATCATGGGCACAGACCACAACTATTGTCTATGGGCAGTCAGGAGGGAAGAGAATGAGCAGAATGGAACTCCGCAGGCACAAGTACAGCAGATGCCACTGCCCATGGATGGAATTTATTTTCTTTTTCAGGGAAGCTTCAGCTTTTAAGGCCTTTTTAGGCTTCTGCTTTTAAAGCTTTTCAACTGATTGAATTGGGCTCACCCAGATCTTTCAGGATACTCTTAATGTCCATCACATCTGCAAAATACCTTCACAGCAGCACCTAGCTTAAATAACTAGGGACTGTCACTGAGCCAAGTTGACAAGTACACACACACACACACACCATCACAGTGGGCTTACCAGTAAATTTCTTCACCAGTTTCCCATAACTGGGCATTTGGTTTACATTCTTGTTGTTGTTGCTGTTGTGTTTATAGACTTGTTTAACATTATACTTACAGAAGCTTCTGTGGGGATTTTTTAGTTTATGGATAAGGACATCAGGACCATCAGTTACAGTAAACTGCCTAAGCTGTTCTCTTATGCTGTGTACCATTAAGAATAAAAGAAATTTTGCTCTTTTTCTGAATTGTTGTCACAGATGGGACATGCTCTGCGGAAGCTTAGGGACATCTAAGCTACTTTAATGTACTCTCACTTAAGTCATTTAAAGATGGACAGAGGTGCTGAGAACTAAGTAAATATGACAGTAAGAAGTGGGAATGGCAGGGCCTTAGGTGCCTACCTGCAGACTAGAGTGCTCTGTAGGGCCAGGCTGTGCCCTGAGCACATCTGGGGTGTATGGCCGGTGTCTGATACACATCTCAGAACACAGAGTGGAACAGAACAGAATCAAAAAGCTGCTTCACCTTCAGCAACAATACATGTCAGTGTTGCTTTTCCGTAGGAATAAAAAGTGATGAATCTAAAATTACATGATATTTTGCTGTAAATAGCAGCTATTTTTATTAAGGTTATCTGCTAATAATAGAATGAGGATAAAATACATTTAACCTTTGCATTAAAAAAAAGTCCCTGGTGCACTTACCAACACATGAAAAAAAAAAAACCAGTGGCTGGAAATATTTATTTATACATTTATTCATTTATTTATTTATTTATATTTTTTGAGACTCACTCTGTCACCCAGGCTGTAGTGCAGTGGTGTGATCATGGCTTATTGCAGCCTCAATCTCCTGGGCTCAAGCCATCCTCCCACCTCAGCCTCCTGAGTAGCTGGGACTACAGATGTGCGCCACCATGCCTGACAAATTTTTTTTTGGTATTTTTTGTAGAGAGGGGGTTTTGGCAGGTTGCCCAGGCTGGGAAATATTTATTTTTATTTATTGGTTTCACTAACTCTCTATCCAGTTTCATTTGACCACATCATCTGCCAACAACGGGGCTTAACTTGTGTTCTGGGATGCTCTTATTATGGGGTTGAGGAGAGGAGAGACTTTGATGCTATCTTGGGCCTTTCCATCTGTAATTCAGCTCCCCACCTCACCTTTCAATGCAGTCAGAAGGCCCCCTCAGACTTATGGGGCTCCCGGGAGCCGTAGGATCCGTAGAGCCCCTCGCCACACACGCTGGGTCCCGGGCCCCTCAGGAGGGTCAGGCCCTGGGCAGGACACGGTGAGAGTGAGCAGACAGCAGGCCCTGTGGAGGAAAGGGTGGACTCAGGCCAAATGCCTAGCGGGGATAGGGTGACAGATACTCTCTGTCCTCACCTGCCTTCACCTGCGGTGGCCTGCAACTACAGCTCTGAGGCAGGTTTGAGTCAGACACCTCCACTTCAGTGGCATCTTCTACCACTCTGGAGGAAGCAGAGGCTGAGCTCAGCTCCGAAGCACCAGGATTCTGTCCAGCCCTCCAGAACCTCTATGTGGGGAGCCCTTGGAGGTCCCCATAGCCTGTAACATCCCTAAATGTTTCTCATCCTCATGATTTTATTTTCCCTCCTGTGAACAGGGTAGTTGAGATCACTCCCATTTTACAGATGGAGAAACTGAAGTCCTGCTCAGTGAGATGCTCAAAATCACGCAGTATGACAATGACTGAGTCAAGACATGGGGCTGGGGAATAGAGTAGAGGTGGTTTAAGTTGAAGAGGTGTAAATGGGGTGAGGGGAGTGAGAGGGATGGGCACATGAGATTAAGGAAGAGGGTGGGAGGGGATCCTGAGAGCAGCCCCTGACCCTGTAAGCATGACCCCAAGCTCGAGCTTTCTTCTCCTGGGATGGCAGTCAGTGGAGACCCCCAAAAGCTCGGCTTTGGGGAGGCAGCCATGCCTTAAGACAAGCATCCTCAGACTCCACTGGGCCCTGAACACTCACAAGCCCAGAGGGGCCACATCCAGCACCGACAGGTTCTCCACCCCTGGAGAGAGCAGGTCCTGGGTCCTTCCACTGGGGCTGAACTGGGGTCACACAAGCACACTTGTTACAAACTGAGCCTTTCCCTACTTTCAGCTCACATGATCCTCCTGTGGTCCAAACATGGCACCATGAATTCAGCCTTTTTGCAGTCAGAGGAGAGGAGACCTCAGAGAGGCACGCACATGCCAGTGAGCAGTAGAGTGAGGCTGGACACACACTCTCTGGGTCCCCACAAACCTAGGGCTCCTTCTGCAACATTGCCCTGGCCCTGGTTCCCAGGTCCCACTCTCTCCCCTCCCTCAAGGGTCTCACCTGCACAAGGCTAAGAGTGCTAAACACAGGATCAGAGCAGCTGAGGGGCAGAGCTTCCTCAAACAGCATCTGCAGCAGCTAAAGTGGAGAAGCGTTCAATGAGGATTAAGAAAGCATGAATCTGTCCTTCAACATTTCCTGAGTGCGAAGTCTGTGTCATGCCCCATACTACTGGGGACATGGTATCCAGGACAGAAATGGCACCAGTCTTCATGTTCACAGCAAGCCAGAAAGTGAGCAGACATTCTCAGTGGGACCTGCTGTTTGCTGCACAGGGATCCACGACAAGTTCTGAGGCAGCTATTTTTGTTTGGGGGCATTTTGACGAAGCCCCCACAATAAAGCTTCCAAGCTTATATTTAGTATTCACCAGGAACTGTGAAAATCAGATCTCCCTGGATATTTGATCTTTCCACGCCACCTCTCTCTAACCCTCACCCTATCAGCCCATCTTCCTTTATTTTATTTTTTAATTAAAAAAATTTTTTTTGTTTTGCCTTTTTTTTTTTTGAGATGGAATTTTGCTCTTGTCGCCCAGGCTGTAGTGTAGTGGCATGATCTTGACTCACTGCAACCTCTGCCTCCCAGATTCAGGTGATTCTCCTGCCTCAGCCTCCCAAGAAGCTTGGATTACAGGTGCCCGCCACCATGCCCAGCTAATTTTTGTATTTTTAGTAGAGATGGGGTTTTGCCATGTTGGCCAGGCTGGTCTCGAACTCTTGACCTCAGGCGATCCACCCACCTCGGCTTCCCAAAGTGCTGGGGTTACAGGTGTGAACCACCACACCCAGCTCCTTCTCACCTTCCATGATCTCCCAGTAGCTGCATAAATTGACCCTGGCAAAACATCTTGCGTGGACCAACAGGGTGCTTGCTGTAGGAGCCCCAGTGAGGGCTGATGTGGGGAGGGAAGATTCTCAGAAGTCTCCGGGGGAGGTAACCCCTGAGCTACATGAGGCCTGTGCCCTGGTGGCTCCTCTGGGACTCACCTGAGGCACAAGTCGGGGTGCCTTTGCTTCCCTCCTCCGGAGCAACAGGGCCACACTGTACCCTCGGCCCACAGAGCCCAGCGTGGATTGGACACATGCCAGCAGCTCCTGCTCTGCCTCCTGCAGGGACACACAGGCACAATCCACTGACTCAGGTGCCCTGAGCAAAGGAGCTCCAGAGGCAGCTGGCACCCCAGGATCCAGGGGCCCGAGGGCTCCCACCCTCCTCTCATCACCCTCCTAGACCTCCCTACCTGAGCAGCATCAGGGCCCAGGAGTCTGTCAAAGGTAAAGCTTTGTTCCTGTGGGCAGGGCTGGGGTCAGCCATGATATTCCCATCTTCCCCTGCACTCCCCACCCCACTCCCCTTCCCCCCGCCCCCCACCCCAACACACACACAACGCCCATCCACCTGAGTCTCTAGAGCCCCAAAATGAAGCAAACGGAGGTTTGTGGGCCCCACCAGGAGTGTGGGGCTACAGCTGTCCTCAGCGCCTGAGAAAGGTAGACTCCATATCAGCTCCCATGAGGAAAACTGGCTCTGGGATTCCTGAGTCCTGCCCTCAAACTTTGCCTCAGTTTTCCAACCTAAGCTGGCCTAACCCTCCCCCTCTTCCAAGAGGCTCTCCTGGACTACACTCCCTCTGAGTGTAAACGTGGAGGGCTCCTTACCTGAACCCCTCCCCGACTCCACTTCTACCCCCACGGTCAGCATGGCATGTGGGTTGGGAGAGACCATGAGGGCCCCTCAAGGAGGCTGAGTTGCCTGGGCCAAACCAGCCCCTGCGCTCACCACCTCTCCACAGTCCGTGCCCTCTATGCCTCTCAGCTTCCCCTCAATAATTCATGAATCTCATCTGAGGGCTAGGGAGGGGTGGATCTGGACCTCGTAACCTACTAAGGGAAGTGACATTCCCTTCTCTTGTGAGAGAACACTGCATAAGGTTCTTTTATTTTTTCCGTTTATGAAAACTTTCAAACATGTATAACACTGGAGAGAATAGTATAATGAACCTCCAGGTACCCAGCTTCAGAAATTACCAAGTTCTGGCCAGTCTTACTTCTTTTGTTCTCCTCCCATCCCCAGCGGATTATTTTGAAGTAAACCTCAGACATCTCAGCCAATATTTTATCCATAACTAGTTCAGTATACCACAGTTAATTTTAGAACGTTTCCATCACTTCATAAGGAAATTTGGTTCCCTTTAGCTATTACCTCCCTAGCCCAAGCCCACTGTACCCCCCAACGCTAAGCAACCACTCATCTATTTTCTGTCTTTACAGATTAGCCAATTCTGGACATTTCATATAAATAGAATTGTATACTGTGTGGCCTTTTGTGTCTGTTTTTTTTCCATTTAGCATTATATTTTCAGTGTTCATCTACGTTGTAGCATGTCTCAGTACTTCTTCCCTTTCTACGGTGGATAGTGTTTCATAATAGAGTTCTGTCACCAACCACCTGGAGTTCAGCCAAGTTTCACCATGAAGGGCATTGTCCTCCGTGAGACTGCACTCACTTCTGAGAACAGTCTCAAGTTAAGAGGTCTCCAGGCCTTCCTCACTCCAGCTGTCTACAGGTTTTAGTGTTCCACTACTCCTTCAGGCTTGACAATTCACTAGGACAGCTCGCAGAACTCACGTAAGTGCTACAGTTACTGTGTCTGACACTAATTCTCTCACACCAGCTGAGTGTCCTATGATTCAACTCAACTCTGATACTAACTACGTGGAGTTAGTGTCCGGTCCTGTGAGTTAAAATACAAGGTCCCCAACAAGACTGCCCTTAATTCAAATGCCAGCTGCAAGTGGGATCGCCAGGCTACTCACACATTTGTCTGACTTGGCTACAAATTCAGGGATTTCCCATGACCCCACCACAGATTCAGTAATTCACTTGAATGACTCACAGAACTCAGAGAAGTGCTCACTCACTATTACCTTTTTATTATAAAGGATACAAATGAATAGTCATATGAAGAGGAATAAAGGGAAAGGTTTGAAAAGGTCTCAGGTGCAGGAGCTTCTGTCCCTGTGGAGTCAGGGTCCATCACCCTCCTGGTATATCAGTGTCTTCACTAATCGGAAAGCTCCCTGAAATTCATTGTCCAGAGTTTCCATGAAGGTTTCATTATGCAGGCATGATTGAGTATATCACTGGCCGCATGATTGTACTCAATTCCAGCCCCATTCCCCTCCCTGAAGTCAGGGGGAGGGACTAAGAATTCCAACCCTCTAGTCACATGGATGGCCCTTCTCCATCTCGTAGTCATCTAGAGGCCCTGCCAAGAATCACCTTGCAGAACAGTTATTCTGGTGGTCTTGAACTGGACCCAGTTCTCTCTTTTTTGCTTATAGTTCTCAAAAATAACTAGAATATTCTGTGAATGCAACATCCAGTGATAAGGAGCGACTGGCTGGAACAGCCTGGGCTCTGTTCCAGTACCCCCTAGAAACAGGATGTCCTTCAACACTTTAGCCCAGCATGTCATGTTACCCCTGGGGTATAAAGCCCAGGGTGGGCTGCTATCCAGGGTCCCTCAGCTGTGGCACAAGTGGAATATGTACAGACAAAGCTTCATCTACCTTGGTAACTTTTCTGAGCCTTGGAAGACCAGCTCAACATGAATCCTAGGCTTCTGCTGTCCTTTGCTGTCTTTCTGTAAGTAATAAATGTACTTCATGTAATTTGTGTGAGGGTGTTTGTGTCTCACCAGCCTCAGATAAGTTGGTAACCAGTGCAGAGTAAATCTGCCTTGCACAACTCATTAGCATAACAGGCTCCTATAATTCTAAAGATTTTTGAAGCTCTGTGCCAGGAACTGGGGTTGAAGACCAGACATATTCTTTATTATATCACAGGCCACCCCCTAGCCTTTTCAGCAAAAGGATCATACTTGTCTGATCATCCACATTTGGTGTAGCACTTATATAACAGATACAGCAATATTACCAACATGAATATGTCTTATATTTGGAGAAGTCAGTGTGGGGTAGGGATAGGAGGTCTTAAATCCAATTTTGCAATACATTTGGCTATCAGTTTCAGTACAGTATTATAATCTTGCCAACAATGGCTGTATTATTTCAAATTGAGGTAGACGTAATATGAAATCTAAGAGTAATCAGTTCATTATCATATTCTATGACCAAAATGTCTCCCACAGAAAGGCCACCCAGGTGTGCAGACTTCCATTCAATCTTGTTAAATTCCAAAAGCAGGTGTGGTCTCAGCAAAATATGGCTTCATCCTTTCAGACCTCTGGTATAACCATATCTTCCCTTGCTCTGGGTCTCTTTCAAAGTGTTAGCATAATATTGGATTTCCCTAATTGAGTTATTCATTCCATACCCTCAGCTATTATTCTTCCTTCTCTCATTTATACCCAAACTTTTCTACCTTTGGAAGGGACATTAGGAGAGGCCACTGTGCTAGTCCAGATTGCTGGCAACAATAGTAGTTTAACAAGTGCCTCGCCTTCAGTCCACTCCAATTTATATAGACTAGGGCTATATAGATACAGGACTAATGGGCTATCTTAGCCACTGGACAATACAGCAGCATTTACTGTCAACTCAAATTTTGCCAGATGGGTTGAGGGCACAACTTAACCTATACAGTCCTTAGAAATGCTGAAATAAAGATTTAAAGGTATAGTTACAATGTCTTGCCTAGGAATTATCTATGTTTCTGGCACCTGCAGATGTATCTCTAGTCCTGGAACCTCTGCATCAGACGGCAAAAAAGAAAGTTGAGGTGATGTGGGCAAGAATCATATAGTTATACCAGCACCCTCCCTCAACCCCTCTTCCCTAGATTTTCCTAGAAAAATGGAGGAATCTCTCCACCGGGGATTCTCCCTTGGCCCCCTCATGGTGCATGTGAGCATACCCTCATGAAAACATTTAAACAAGTGCTTCATAACTTTATCCCCTGCCCCATTTTATTTGATTTTTAAATTTTATTTTCTTATAATATTAGTTTTTTTTTTAAAGACAGGGTCTTGTTTTGTTGCCCAGGCTGGAGTGCAGTGGCATGGTATCTCACTGCAGCCTTGAACTCTTGAGCTAAAGTGATCCTCCCGCCTCATCCTCCCAAAGTGCTGGGATTATAGGCATGAGCCACTGCACCCTCACCCACCTCATTTTAGACAATGAATGTTTCAATTGCTCATTCCAATTCCCTATTAAACTGCTACTCTGAGGATGACAATGCAACGTGGTATGTCTGTTTGATGTGATATCTCTTTGTCCACTGTTGGACATCATGGGCTGTAAAGTGTGACTCTTGGTTTGAAGAAATGTAACTTGGTGGTCCAAACTAGTACAGTGTCTTTTGTTCCAATAATTTAATAGTATTTTCAGCATTTGTATCTACCACTAGGTGTGCAAAGCCCAGTCCAAAGTAAGTGTCTATTCCTGGCCGGGCGCAGTGGCTCACGCCCATAATCCCAGCACTTTGGGAGGCCGAGGCAGACGGATCACCTGAGGTTAAATTTTGAGACCAGCCTAGTCAACATGGTGAAACCCAGTCTCTATTAAAACTACAAAAGAATTAGTCAGGTGTGGTGGCGGGCGACTGTAATCGCAGTTACTTGGGAGGCTGAGACAGGAGAATTGCTAGAACCCAGGAAAAGGAGGTAGCAGTGAGTGGAGATCACACCACTGTACTCCAGCCTGGGTGACAGACCAAGACTCCATCTCAAAAACAAAAAACCAAAAAAATCAAAGTAAGTGTCTATTCTTGTCAGAACCCATTTGTAGTCCCCCAGGGCTGCCAGCATCGGTTCAATGTAATCTATCTACCAGCTATGTGTGAGGCCTTCCAACTGGAGAATGTGCCCCAGGGCCACCTGCAGTCTCTGTCTCTCTTGCTGGCAGACAAAACAGTTCTTGTTGGTAATTTATGCTTCACAGGGTGCAAGAGGAATATGTCTAGATCTCTACATTGCCACAGTATTCTTAGGTCCACTCATTTCATGGACCCAGGTGGCCACCTCAAGTGAGCACACTGGGAAATTCACTCACTGGTGCCAATCACCTTCCAATCCAGGAAAGTGATTCTTCTATTGGGCATCAATATGTCCTACTTTAATCTATCCCTCAAATTTCCATAGTGATTTTCTTAGGGGATCCCTTTAAGAGGGTAGTTTTCTATTGCTCTTCAGCCTGACCATATGATCAGGTTGGTATCCAACACCCATGAATCAGTAAAAACCCAAATGTAGTGGCAAACAGAATGCAATAGCCTATAAGGTAAGTTGTTTTTACCTTCTTAACCTTCCAAACAACATGCTGCACATTCACCTTGGAACTGCGATTATAAACCAAGAAGCTCTTTGCTGTTTATAGGACACTCTCCAGGTAGCAATAGAATCTGACAGCTCCAGCCGGGTGCGGTGGCTCACGCCTCTAATCCCAGCACTTCGGGAGGCCGAAGAGGGCGGATCACCTGAGGTCAGGAGTTTGAGACCAACCTGGTCAACATGGGGAAACCCCATCTCTACTAAAAATACAAAAATTAGCTGGGCGTGGTGGTGCACACCTGTAATCCCAGCTAGTCGGGAGGCTGAGGCAGGAGAATTGCTGGAACCTGGGAGGCGGAGGTTACAGTGAGCCGAGATCGCAACACTGCACTCCAGCCTGGGTGATAAAGCAAGGCTCCATCTCAAATACATAAAATAAAATAAAATAAATAAATAAAATAAAATAATCTGGCAGTTCCTCAGGTGGTTCAAAAGTCAATTCTAGGGGAAAACGTCTATCTGCTTGGAAATATGGTATCTCCTGGCATTCCCCCAGTAGTATGTTCTGTCACAAACAACTTCCATTTTGTTATGGAGCTCTTCTGGGCACTTCTCTCCCCATTGAATGGTTTCTCCAACATCATCCAAAATGTTATGGGTATTTTATGTTTAAGATTATTTTGTATCTTTCATTTATAGTGGAAGTTTTACTTAATGTCTGATAACAAATAAGTAATTTCCCTGCAAATGGGAATTCTCTGGTCCAAAGTCCCAGCAGTTATTGCTGGGTGGCACTCACAGACTTTTGCCATAAGCTCCAGCCTATACTTCACACAGGGCTATTGTACAGAGAATTTTCCCTACTGGCACTTCAGCTTCTATTTTATATTGTTTGAAATTAATAATCTGTGTGATTTGGGCCATCTTATTTGTTCCCATTTTAGCACATCCAATTAATATTGCCCATAGGGTGAATTTTTTTTTTTTTTTTTTTTTGAGATGGAGTCTTGCTCTGTCACCCAGGCTGGAGTGCAGTGGTGTGATCTTGGCTCACTGCAACCTTTGCCTCCCGGGTTCAAGTGATTCTCCTGCCTCAGCCTCCTGAGTAGCAGGGTTACAGGCGCCCACCACTGTGCCCGGCTAATTTTTGTATTTTTAGTAGAGACAGGGTTTCATCATTTTGGCCAGCCTGGTCTCAAGCTCCTGACCTCATGATCCACCTGCCTCAGCCTCTCAAAGTGCTGGGATTACAGGTGTGAACCAGTGGGCCCAGCCCCAAAGGGTGAATTTATGTGCCTTCTGTTTATAATACTAAGTAAGGGAAATGTTCCGCGGTCAGAAGCAACATCCCCATACTACATTCAACGAAAAGAGATGCTATTCACACATAAAAACTGTTCAAACATACGAATTTTAATCCAAACTTTTTTTCACCTTAGTTTCATCAACCCTTGCATCCCTGACTGAAGCTTCCACTAGGACTTCACCAGCAGATTTTCATTTTATAAATACTAGGTAGGGAAAGTGTGCCCCATTAAGACATAATATTCATTCTCTTAAAACATCCATGTATAGGAGCTACAACCACTTCACATAAATCCCATCTAAACACTCTATTTTTATCCCTGAATCCCATCCACCCTTGATTTCTATACACTTTTGTTTTAATTGTGGTCTTAGTGAGGGCTCACTAGCAGGGTACTACAGTGTATGTGGCTCCTACGTTAAGGAGTCCTAGAAATGTCCCTTTTCCACCCTGACAGTTTTTCTCACTGATGTGCATAAGGCCTTGGGTCTGCAATGGCTGTGGGGGTGTGGGGTGGTGGTGGTAGTGAACCAAAGGAACCTGATCCATTTGTCATCAATCCTTGTACTGATTTGGTTATGGGACTATTGCCCCAGGTGATTCAAGGTAAGGTTTCTTGAATTCCTCCAAACAAGGTTGGATAAATCATATTTGTCCAGGGCCCTTCATGTTGGGACAACAGCAGGGGCTCCCTTTGGTCCACCTCAACTTCTCAGAGCACTGCTCTAAGACCGTTGTTTTGACCTCATTCATGTCAGCTTTATTCCATTTCTTTTTTTGAGACAGAGTCTTGTTCTGTCACCCAGGCTGGAGTGCAGTGACACAATCTCAGAACTATGGTAATAAAATGCTGCCTTCCTTATAAGGATGACGTAAAGCAGTGTTTCTCAAAGTGTATTCCCTGTGCCAGCAGTCTCAGCATCTCCTGATAATTGAATTAAAAGGCAAGTTTCAGGCGTCACCATACCTGTTAAATCAGAAACTCTGGTTTCTGTGTTTTAAGACTTCTAGGAGATTCCAATGGAGTCTAGACTTGGAGAATAACTGTTGATGAGATTAAGTGAGTTAATAATAAGCAGTAGGACAGTGCCTGGCACATGCTAAGCAGTATATTCGTGAATATTTTTAAGTGAATACAATAAAATATGGTCAACATATAGAAAGTTTAATTTAGGCAACAAGATGTTGCCCATGCTGTTCCCCCAAGAAATAAATCCTGCTTAATTCCTTGTCCAAAGGCATCAACATGAACTGCCAAACCCCTCATCATGTGGCTTCTGCCTTCCTTTCCTACTATTTCTATTCTCCATATACAATAGGTCTCCAACTTTTCTAACACTCAGTTTGAGAATTGCTTACTCACACCTCCAAGGCTTTGCCTATTCTGTTCCCTCTGCATGGTTCCTTCTCTTCCTTTTTAAAAAAGAACCTCTTTTCTCTCACTTCCTGCACTTGCAATCTCCCGAATTCCTATGTATCCCTCAAAACCCAGCTCCAGTGTCACCTCTGTGATGACCTCACTGCTGTCCAGTCAGAGCCAGGCATTTGCTAGGCCTCAATACCTCCCTACACATCCCACTTATAATACTTAGAGCAGTTTGTAACTGTTTACAGTTTCATTTCCTCTTTTTGAATTTCTTAATTGAGGTGAAATTCATGTTACATATAATTAGTCATTTTAAAGTGTGGCTGGGCGTGGTGGCTCACACCCGTAATCCCAGCACTTTCAGGCTGAGGCAGGTGGATCACTTGAGGTCAGGAGTTTGAGACCAGCCTAGCCAACATGGCCAAACCCCATCTCTACAAAAATACAAAAAATTAGCCAGGCATGGTGGCACGCACCTATAATCCCAGCTACTTGGGAGGCTGAGGCAGGAGAATTGCTTGAACCTGGGAGGTGGAGGTTACAGTGAGCCAACATCGTGCCACTGCACTCCAGCCTTGGCCATACAGCAAAACTCTGTCTCTCTCTCTCTCTCTCTCTCTCTCTCACACACACACACACACACACACACACACACAAAAGGAAAGGAAAAAAGAAAACAAAAATGGCCATGCATGGTGGCTCACGCCTGTAATCCCAGCACTTTGGGAGGCCAAGGTGGGTAGATCACCTGAGGTCAGGAGTTCAGACTAGCCTGGCCACATGGTGAAACCCCGTCTCTACTAATAATACAAAAATTAGCCAGATGTGGTGCATTCCTATAATCCCAGCTACTTGGGAGGCTGAGGCAGGAGAATCACTTGAACCCAGGAGGCAGAGGTTGCAGTGAGCCAAGATCACGTCACTGTACTCCAGCCTGGGCAATGGAGTGAGACTCTGTCTCAAAAAAAATAAAAACAAAATAAAATAAGCCAAAAAGGCCACAAAGATTAGTTTCTGCGTTTTCTCCTAAGAGCTTTATGGTTTTGGCTCTTACATTTAGGTAATCAATTAATGTGGAATTAATTCTTGTACATGATTTGAGGTAAGGGTCCAACTTCATGCATCTGCATATAGATATCCAGGTGTCCCTTTGCCATTAGTTAAAACTAGTGTTTCCTTATTGGATGTTCTTGACAACCTTGTCAAAATAAGTTTCCCATAGACACGTGGGTTTATTTCTGAACTCTCACTTCTATTCCATTGATCTCTCTGCTTATCCTTATGCTACTACCATACTGTCTTAGTTACTGTTACTTTGCAATAATGTTTTGAAATCAGGAAGTGCGAGTCCTCCAACTTTGCTCTTCTTTTACAAGGTTGTTTTGTCTATTCTGCACCCATTGAACTTCTATATAAACTTTACAATTAGCTTGTCAATTTCTATAAAGAAAACGGCTAGGATTCTTATAAGACTTTCATTGAGATTGAAAAGGAGCAGCCATGGCTCTGTGCCACCCCATGACTGGGGTCTCAGCAAGGGCCCAGGTAATGATGGGGTAAGGAGAAAGCCCAGGCTCATTCGCCACCGCCATGGGCACCTCACCAAGCACACTGAGTTTGTGCAGACCTGGCCTGAAAGGGGTATGGCTTTGCCCCAAATGAGCGGCATGCCATGGAGTTGCTTGAGGTTTCTAAGGACAATTGAGCCCTCAAGTTCATCAAGAAAAGGGTGGGGACACACATATGTGCCAACAGGAAGCAAGAGGAGCTGAGCAACATCTTGGCTGCCATGAGGAAAGCAGCTGCCCACGAGGAATGAGCCACCCTCCCCTGTGAACATAATAAAATATTTATTTTATTATGGAACTTGTGGTTCTCCTCAGCAGCCTCCCTGGCATTGGGAGGGAGGCGAGGTCCAGTCTGTTCATCTGTTTGGGACCCACCCCTAGGCAGGACCACACCCTGTCCTGGATCCAAGCCCCCTACCTCGGGCATGGGGCAACAGGCATAGAAGCAAGTGCTGGAAATGATTTCTAATCATAATCAAATATCTCATACACACCAAAAAAAAAAAAAAATTTCATTGACTCTGTAGGTGAATTAGGGGAGAATTGTCATCTTGACAATTGTAAGATCTATGAGCATGGGATATTATTCCATTTACTTAGATCTTCTTTAATTCCTTTCAACAACATTTTGTAGTTTTAAGAGGGTAAGTCTGCTCTTCTCTCCTTTTGTTATATTTGTTCCTAAACATTTTATTCTTTTTGCTTCTGTTGCAAGTGGAATTTTTTTCTTTTTTCTTTTGAGACAGGGTCTCACTGTCACCCAGGACGGAATGCAGTGGTACTATCACAGGTCACTGCAACCTCAAGCCCCAGGGCTCAAGTGAGCCTCCCACCTCAGCCTCCCAAGTAACTGGGACTACAGGTGCAAGCCACCATGCTTGGCTAATTCTCTTTTTTAAGTTTTGGTAGGAACAGTCTGGGCACAGTTGCTCGCGCCCAGAATCCTAGCACTTTGGGAGGCCAAGGTGGGTGGATTGCCTGAGCTCAGGAGTTTGAGACCGGCCTGGGCAACATGGTGAAACCCCATTCCTACTAAAATAAAAAAATAAAATAAAATAAAATAAAAAGCCAGGTGTGGCAGCATGTGCCTGTAGTCCCAGCTACTCAGGAGGCTGAGGCAGGAGAATTGCTTGAACCCGGGAGGTGGAGGTTGCAGTGAGCTGAGATCATGCCACTCCACTCCAGCCTGGCGACAGAGCAAGACTCTGTCTCAAACAAACAAACGAAAGTTTTAGTAGGAACAATGGTCTCCTTATGTTGCCTAGGCTGGTCATGAACTTCAGGGCTGAAGCACTTCTCCCGCCTCAGCCACCCAAAGTGCTGGGATTACAGGCATGAGCTACCACACCTGCCCAGAATTGTTTACTTAATTTAATTTTCAGAATGTGCATTCTAAGTGTATCGACATACAATAGATTTTTGTATATTGATTTTGTATTTTGCAATCTTGCTGAACTTGCTGATTAGTTTTCATGTATTTTAGTGAATCACTAGGAGTTTTTAATATATGTGATTATATCATCTGTGAATTGACATGATTTTACTTCCTACTTTTGAACCTGGATGCCATTTATTTCTTTTACTAATTTTTATGGCAAGAACCTCTAGTACAATGTTGAATAGAGGTGGTGAGAATATACATCCTTGTTTTGTTGCTGATCTTAAGGCAAAAGCAGTCTTTTACTATTAAGTATGATATAAACTGATTTGTTTTTGGCAGATATCCTTTACCATGCAAGAAAGTTCACTTCCTTTTGTTGAGTGTTTTTTCATGAGAGGTGTTGAATTTTGTCAAATGCTTCTTCTGCATTTATTTAAATAATCACATAGTTTTTTATTTCTAATTCTATTTTTCTGATGTATTACATTAATTTTTAGATGTTAAAACTGTAAGAATTAAAGAGGAAAGAAACACGAAAGGCAGCTCAACAAAGACAGGCTTATTTTGGAGAATAAACCTGAGAGGGGCTTCTGACCAAGTTAGGTCAGAGCCACTCTGTCTTACAGACTAAGAGTTTTTAAGGGTTCAGGGCAGGAGAGCTGATCACAGGCTCAGAATGTGTCTGTGTCTCTTTGTCTTGCTTATCTGGGAGGGAGAGTTTTGCGTCTGTTCCCATACATCTTCCTGCAGCTACAGGCATACTTCCCGCTCCCGCCGCCCCCATTCTGCTTTCAGCTTCCCTATCTCAGTGCACCTAAAGGAAAAGGAATGTGCTTATCAGGGCCCATTGTTTTACTGGGGCCTATCGTATGAGTGTGAAGTTTGGTGGTTACCCAAGAGATTTTCCCCCCTCCCTCTGTGCCTGAGCTGTCTTGTCTGTGTTTTACTGTCTGCGCTTTGTGGCTGCTTGTTGTTAGAATAGAAATGATTTCCTTGAAATGCATGAGGTTAGAAAAAGAGCTGGAGCTTAAAGTGGCGGTGTTTGTCCAAGATGACAGTGCTCCTGCTCTGTCAAAACCATCGTTGCACTCCTGGCATAAATCCCAATTGGTCATGGTGCATAATTATTTTTATATGTTGCTTGATTTGGTTTGCTAGTGTTTTGTTGAGGATTCTTGTGTCCATACTCATAAGACATATTGGTCTGTAGTTTTCTTTCCTTGTGATGTCTGTGCAACCATTCTTTCTTAAACTTAACCACAAGATCAGACCTATCATACACAATATCATATGTAAAAAAGAATAAGCAATTTTTAGATAGCCTAAAGGTTTCAAGTCAGTGTTCAATTTCTTCCATTACATGTGATTTTAAACGTTTTATAAAGATCCTCCCATGATCTGGTAAATGAGAGGCTCTGAGCATTAGAAGAAGTGGGGTTTGTGTTGGAGAAAAGAAGACTGGATGGGAGAGAGCAAGTTTTTTTTGAGAGCAAAACTCTTGACTTAGTGTAGAACAACAACAACAACAACAAAAACACACTAATGTCGGTTTGGTTCCAGATGACAGAGCAGGAGCAAAAGAGGAAGTTTACAGGGAAACTGATTTGGGATCAGAAAAGGAAGTCCTACAACCATAACATTCCATTGTTTCAGCATAAATATCCGACCACAAAGTGCCATGTAGAAGTGGAGCCCTTGCATCTCTCAGTCCATTTCCCCCTCCTTGCCTCACTTCCTTCCCTGTTTAGGGCACATTATTCAGCCTTGCTTTATTAACACAACTTGCCCAATCTTTTTTTTTTTTTGAGATGGAGTCTCGCTCTTTCACCCAGGCCGGAGTGCAGTGGTGCTATCTTGGCTCACTGCAAGCTCTGCCTCCCAGGTTCACGCCATTCTCCTGCCTCAGCCTCCCGAGTAGCTGGGATTATAGGCACCCCCCATGGCACCTGGCTCATTTTTTGTATTGTTAGTAGAGACGGGGTTTCACCGTGTTAGCCAGGATGGTCTCGATCTCCCGACCTCGCGATCCACCCGCCTCGGCCTCCCAAAGTGCTGGGATTACAGGTGTGAGCCACCGCACCTGGCCAACTTGCCCAATCTTAGGGCCTCTCTGAGGATGCCCTGTACCCCGACCTCCGAACTTGGTTGAATGAATCCTGTCCCCAGACTGCTGGACAAAGTTGAAAAGAAAAGATCACAATCCTTGAGACTGGAACCATGACACATAGTTTATGGTCTTCAAACTCAGTTCAGCAAATATTTTTACTTGACTTTAGTGAAGTAAAATACTATTCACTGTTTCCTCACTTTCCTTTTGGTCCAGTCCTCAGCCCACTCTTCAATCAATCAAGTCAGTGAAGATTTGAACACTTGCCATGTGCCAGGCACTGCTTTAGAGGCTGGAGATACAAAACTGAACAAGAGCAACACAATCTCTGGTCTCATGGAACTTTCAACCCAAAAAAGATACAAATATAGAAGACAATTTCTGATAGAGATAAATGCTGTGAAGAAAATCATGCATGATGTTAGGATAGAAATGATGCCAGGAGGGGGCCGGGCACAGTGGCTCAGCACTTTGGGAGGCTGAGGCAGGCCAATCACAAGGTCAGGAGTTCAAGACCAGCCTGGCCAACATGGTGAAACCCTGTCTCTACTAAAAATACAAAAATTAGCTGAGTGTGGTGGCACGCTCCTGTAGTCCCAGCTACTCGGGAGGCTGAAGCAGGAAAATCGCTTGAACCTGAGAGGTAGAGGTTGCAGCGAGCCGAGATCATGCCACTGCACTCCAGCCTGGCAACAGAGTGAGCCACATCTACCCATCAGCATCTTTACCCAGAAACTTTGCCTTCCAGCAGAGTGAGACTACAAATTGACTGTTTTGGTTTTTACACTAAAGCCAATCCCTCCACTTGTGAACTAGGTACCGGTCCCTTTTATCTACTCAAGAACATAGCTCCAGCAGGACTCCCTTTTCTCCTGTCTCACCAAGTTTGCCGTCTACTGTTTCTATCTTCATACAATCACGCTATTTCTATTATTATTATTATTATTTTAAATACAGATGTGCCCGGCTGTAGCACAGTAGTGCAATCATAGCTCATTGCTCATTGTAATGTCAAACCCCTGGCCTTAAGCAATCCTCCTGTCTCAGTCTCCCAAAGCACGGGGATTACAGGCATGAGCCACTGCACCAGGCTCATCTCTCATCGTTTCTTGTTGTTGTCGTTGTTTTGAGAAGGAGTCTCACTCTGTCGCCCAGGCTGGACTGCAGTGGTGCGGTCTCGGCTCATTGCAACATCCACCTTTCCAGTTCATGCCATTCTCCTGCCTCAACCTCCTGAGTAGCTGGGACTACAGGCGCCCACCACCACGCCCGGCTAATTTTTTTGTATTTTCAGTAGAGACAGGGTTTCACCGTTTTGGCCAGGATGTTCTGGATCTCCTGACCTTGTGATCCGCCTGCCTCAGCCTCCTGAAGTGCTGGGATTACAGGCGTGAGCCACTGCGCCCGGCCATCTCTCATCTTAAACAACAAATGCGGCCGGGCACGGTAGCTCATGCCTGTAATCCCAGCACTTTGGGAGGTTGAGGCGGGCGTATCACCTGAGGTCAGGAGTTCAAGACCAGCCTGATCAACATAGAGAAACCCCATCTCTACTAAAAATACAAAATTAGCTGGGCGTGGTGGCACATGCCTGTAATCCCAGCTGCTTGGGAGGCTGAGGCAGGAGAATTGCTTGAATCCGGGAAGCAGAGGTTGCAGTGAGCCGAGATCAAACCATTGTACTCCAGCCTGGGTGGGCAACAACAGTGAAACTCTGTCTTCAACAACAACAACAACAAATGTAACAGCATACTCACTGGTGAGAAATTGAAAGCTTTCCCTCTAAGGTCATGAACAAGGGAAGTACTTCTTTCTTTAATTCTTTTTTTTTTTCGAGACAGAGTCTCGCTCTGTCACCCAGGCTGGAGAGTGCAGTGGCGTGATCTTGGCTCACCGCAAGCTCCGTCTCCCAGGTTCACGCCATTCTCCTGCCTCAGCCTCCCGAGTAGTTGGGACTACAGGCACCTGCCACCATGCCTGGCTAATTTTTTGTATTTTTAGTAGAGACAGGGTTTCACCATGTTAGCCAGGATGTTCTCGATTTCCTGACGGCCTTGGCCTCCCAAAGTGCTGGGATTATAGGCATGAGCCACCCTGCCCAGCCATCCCTTTATCATGTTCCACACTTTATATGTAAAAATCCTATGAGCTCTGTCTTCAAAAAATGCACGTAATTTGACCATTTCCCCCCACCTCTACTATCCTGATCCAACTGTCACCATGTTTTTGTGTGGGTTTTTTTAAACAGCTTTATATTGAGTTGTGGTTCACAACAAATAAAATTCACCCTTTTAAAGTATTCAATTTAGGCTGGGCATGGTGGCTCATGTCTGTAATCCCAGCACTGTGGGAGGCTGAGGTGGGCAGATCACGAGGTCAGGAGTTCGAGACCAGCCTGACCAACATGGTGAAACCCTGTCTCTACTAAAGATACAAAAATTAGCCGGGCCTGGTGGTGCATGCCTGTAATCCCAGCTACTCAGGAGGCTGAGGCAGGAGAATCACTTGAACCTGGGAGGCAGAGGTTGCAGGAGCCGAGTTCGCACCTTTGCACTCTAGCCTGGGCAACAGAGTGAGACTCCATCCCAAAATAAATAAATAAATAAATAAATAAATAAATAAATAAATAAATGTATTCAATTTAGTGGTGTTTATTATATTACCAGACTTGTGTAAGTATAACCACTCTTTAATTTTAGAACATTTTTATCACCCCAAAAAGAAATTCTATATCCCATTAGAGGTCATTCCCCTTGACCACCCCACTTCTAAGCAACCACAAATATTTGTGTCTCTATCTATCATCATTTCTTTTTTTATTTTTATTTTTGAAATGGAGTCTCACTCTGTGATCTTGGCTCGCTGCACCTCTGCCTCCCAGGTTCAAGTGATTCTCACACCTCAGCCTCCCGAGTAGCTGGGGCTAATTTTTTTGTATTTGCAGTAGAGACAGGGTTTTGCCATATTGGCCAGGCTGTTCTCGAACTCCTGACCTCAAGTGATCCACCCACTTTGGCCTCCCAAAATGCTGGGATTACAGGCATGAGTCACTGCACCCAACCTCACCATCATTTCTTTCTTTCTTTCTTTCTTTCTTTCTTTCTTTCTTTCTTTCTTTCTTTCTCTTTCTTTCTTTCTTTCTTTCTTTCTTTCTTCTTTCTTTTTTCTTTCTTCTTTCTTTCTTTCTTCTTTCTTTCTTTCTTTCCTCTCTCTTTTTTTTTTTGGATGGAGTCCTGCTCTGTGGCCCAGGCTAGAGTGCAGTGGCATGATCTTGGCTCACTGCAACCTCCGCCTCCCAGGTACAAGTGATTCTCCTGCCTCAGCCTCCTGAGTAGCTGGGATTACAGGCGCTTGGCACCGTGCCTGGCTAATTTTCATATTTTTAGTAGAAACGGGGTTTCACCATCTTGGCCAGGCTGATCTCAAACTCCTGACCTCATAATACATCCGCCTTGGCCTCCCAAAGTGCTGGGATTACAGGCGTGAGCCACTGCACCCGGCCTCCATCATTTCTTGACTGGGCTATTGGTATAAATTCCCAATGAGTCTTCTAACTTACTCTCTATAGTTTACTTTCAACATAGCAGCTAATGTGATCCTTTAAAAATGGAAACCAGTTTATGTTACCCTCTGTCAATATCCTCAGGTGGCTCTCTATTTCACCTGAGTGAAAACCAAGCTTCACAGCGGCCTGTGAGCCTTAAACAATTGAAACCACTTGCTATCTCTCTGATATCATTGCCAATATCTTCCAGGGCCTTTGTACTGGATGTTTCCTCTTCCTGGACTGCTCTTCCAGCAGATAACTGCAAGGCTCCCTTAAATCTTTGCTCGGAAGTCACCTCATGTGAGGTCTATTCTAACAACTATAAACTTGCAATCCTTCACCCTCATGCCCAGCAATCCTTCACCCTCACGCACAGCAATCCTGACTGCTTTGGCTCTGCTCTATTTTCCCCGTAGCACTTACCATCATCTAGCACTCTATACTTTCTTCTCCCCACTGCGATGTGAACACTTTAAGAGCAGGAACTTTTGCCCCTTTGCTCACTGTAAGTGCTTTGTCCTCAGCACTTCCAAAGTGCTTGTCAGGTAGTGGGAGCTCAATAAATAATTGTTAAATGGATGAATAAATGAATGGCCAGAACATTCCAGGCAGAGGGAAGAACAAGAGGCAAAAGAAAGAATGGCTAGAATATGTTGGGGGTGATGTTGGTGTACAAGGTGGAGATGACAGTAGAGGAGGCATAGGGAGTTGCTGACCATGTCTCCCTATGTTCTCTGTCTCAAGTTCTAAGTTCTCTTCCTATTTCTCTGTCTCCTTTGAAGACCCTGCTTTTCTCCATCCTGAAATGTTGACTGATGTTTCCAAGTTTCCTTCTTTAGCACGGTCTCTTCTTTCTCCCCTCCTGGCCTGGGTGAACTTACTCATGGCTATTCATCGCTATGGTTTCCACAGGCATTTCTACACTGATGGCTCCCAAATTCTTACATCCAGGCCAAACCTGTCCCCTAAGCTCTAGCCCCTATGGCTAACTGCCTGCTGGACTGTCCGCCTGCGGGTGGCTCTAAGCAACCTATGCCCAGTCTTCTTTTTTTTTTCTTTTTGAGATGGAGTCTTGCTCTGTCACCCAGGCTGGAGTGCAATGGTGTACTATTAATGTCAAACCCAATTCTTAATAAAACCTTATAGACAAATATATCCAATTTTAATCAGTTTGACCATAAGGTAAGAGTCTCATAAACCTTTTGTAACCCTTTATATATTTTTTCTTTATTTTTTAAGACAGAATCTCACTTTGTCACCCTGGCTGGAGTGCAGTGGCACGCTTTCAGCTCACTGTAACTTCCGCCTCCTGGGTTCAAGTGATTCTCCTGGCTCAGCCTCCCAAGTGTCTGGGATTACAGGCACTATATCCCATTAGAAGTCATTCCCCTTGACCACCCCACTTCTAAGCAACCACAAATCTTTGTATCTATCTATCTATCTATCTATCTATCATCATTTCTTTTTTTATTTTTATTTTTGAAACAGAGTCTCACTCTGTGATCTTGGCTCGCTGCACCTCTGCCACCATGCCACCATGTCCTGCTAATTTTTTGTATGTTTAGTAGAGATGGGGTTTTGCCATGTTGTCCAGGCTGGTCTTGAACTCCTGACCTCAAGCAATCCTCCTGCCTCGGCCTCCCAAAGTACTAAGATTACAGGCATGAGCCAAAGTGCCCAGCCTATATTTTTCTGTTAAAGAGCAGATCAGTCCTCTAAGAAAACTCTATATTGCTTTTATTCCAAAGTTCAATTCATGGAAAAATTGAATACCCCTTTAACTTTAGCCAATATGTCCACAGACAGAATTTGTATTTCACAAACCTGCCACAACTTGCTCAAAGCTTCTATTTTTCCCTATCCAACTTAAAATAATACTTTAACCCCCTAAACTAGGCAAAAAAAAAAAATCCACATTCCTGTGCCTCCTTATAATCTTTTGCCAAAACACATTCACTTTCCTTACACACTTTCCATGTAAAACTGTTTCTCTACTAGTCTCAATTGCATATGTTACAATGTTAAGTCTCAGCAACTGTCTTTTTTTTGGTGAAAAACCTGGTAAGTAAGCAATTTTAATTATGTACCAGGTGTGGAGCCTAGGACATCAGACAGAAGTGCAGATAAGGTCTGACCTTTCCAGCATAGCTAGAGGGCATGGCTAACTCCACATGTCTCTAGGCATTATCTAGAATCTAATGGTTCCAAAGCAGTTAAGTTGAACAATGATCATATCAAGGAAGCAGTTTATGTAGTTTAGTAAACTCAGTATCTGACCTGCCTAATTTGGACCACATGTCTAAATTTTGAAGACATTTTTATTTTACCAATAATCTTTAAAACTGTCTTTATTTCCCAAGGATTACTAAAGTCATATGAACTAAAAGGCATTAAAGTTTTAATTTTTCTGACAAAATATTTAAGTGCTTTTTCTTTAGGCCAATTAATTAGAGCTCTTTTATACAAACATTGCACACACACAACATATGTAAATAGACAGACAGAAGAAGATCCAGTAGTTGTAAGCTTTTCCATTTGCCAGTTTTTACGTTTTTCTTTTCTTTTCTTTTCTTTTTTTTTTTGAGACTAGCCAGGTGTGGTGGCAGGCACCTGTAGTCCCAGCTACTCAGTAGGCTAATGAAGGAGAATCGCTTGAACCTAGGAGGCAAAGGTTGCAGTAAGCCAAGATTGCACCACTGCACTCCAGCCTGGGTGACAGAGTGAGGCTCCATCTCAAAAAAAAAAAAAAAAAAAAAGTAATATATCTGATTGCAATATGCTGTGAAGACAAGTAAAACAGAGAAAGAGAGCAGATATTGTTGTTGAGGATTGATATGCATATGGGTTGACTATCTTTTTTTTTTTTTTTTTTTTGAGACAGAGTTTCACTCTTGTTGCCCACGCTGGAGTGCAATGGCGCAATCTCGGCTCACCACAACCTCCGCCTCTCAGATTCAAGTGATTCTCCTGCCTCAGCCTCTGGAGTAGCTGGGATTACAGGCATGCACCACCACACCTGGCTATATATTTTTTTTCCCATTTTATGAACCCTATCACGACTTACACAGACCATCTATGACATGCTTGGACATTCTGACTTGTCTTATATTTCCCTCTTTCCTAGGTCTGTTTCTGTTCCCTGAACTGTAAACTTGTGACTAAGATACCTAACCTCCTGAAATTGTAGCCCAGCAGGTCTCAGCCTCATTTTATCCAGCCCCTGTTCAAGATGGAGTTGCTCTGATTTGAATGCCTCTGACAGATGCACTTTACAGCTTTTCTTTTCTTTTCTTTTCTTTTCTTTTTTTGAGACAGAGTCTCACTCTGTCACCCAGGCTGGAGTGTAGTGGTGAGATCTCAGCTCACTGCAACCTCTACCTCCCAGGTTCAAGTGATCCTCTTGCCTCAGCCTCCCAAATAGCTGGGATTACAGGAGCATGCCACCACACTTGGCTAATTTTTGTATTTTCAGTAGAGACAGGGTTTCACTATGTTGGCCAGGCTGGTCTCAAAGTCTGGAGACCTCCAGTGAGCCACCCACCTTGGCCTCCCAAAGTGCTGAGATTACAGGCATGAGCCACCATGCCCAGCCATTTTATGGCTTTTCTGGGCATATCTGAATTGTGGGCATCACTATTCTTGCACTGGGGGTCCATTATTAAGTAAAATAAGGGTTACTGAACACAAGCACTGCTATATGGTAACTGTTGATCTGACAACCCAGGCAGCTCCTAAGTTACTAATGAGCTAGTAGTGCCTATAGTGTAGATACACTGTACAAAGGGATGATTCATATCCTGGACATGTGATGGGTTACAATCCAAACAGTTAAAACTTTAGGTTGGGTGCAGTGGTTTATGCCTGTAATCCCAGCACTTTGGGAGGCAGAGGCAGGTGGATTACCTGAGGTCAGGAGTTCACAACTAGCCTGGCCAACATGGTGAAACTCTGTCTCTACTAAAAATACAAAAATTAGGAGGTGTGGTAGTGCATGCCTGTAATCCCAGCTATTCAGAAGGCCAAGGCAGGAGCATCACTTGAACCCAGAATGCAGAAGTTGCTGTGAGCTGAGATCAAACCACTGCACTCCAGCCTTGGTGACAGAGAGAGACTCTGTCTCAAAAAACAAAACAAAACCAAAACCAAAAAACTAATAAAAATTAAAAATAATAAATAAATAAAATGTTGCAGTATTTGCACATAACCTACATACATCTCCCACATGCTTTAAATCATCTCTAGATTACTTACAATTCCCAATACAATGTAAATGCTATGTAAATAGTTGTTATACTCTATTGTTTAGGGAATCATGACAAAAACATTGTATAAAGTTACCTTCAGGCTATTATCTAAAGTGTATATGAAACATAAATGAATTTTGTATTCAGACTTGGGTCCCATCCAAATCTATCTCATTATATACATGCAAATATTCCAAAATCTGAAAAAATCCAAAACTTCTGGTCTGGAGCATTTTGGATAAAGGATAGTCAACATGGCTGGGTGTGGTGGCTCATGCCTGTAATCCCAGCACTTTGGGAGCCCGAGGCAGGCAGATCACCTGAGGTTGGGTGTTCAAGACCAGCCTGACCAACATGGAGAAACTCCGTCTCTACTAAAAATACAAAATTAACCAGGTGTGGTGGTGCATGCCTGTAATCCCAGCTACTTGGCAGGCTGAGGCAGGAGATTCACTTGAACCCGGGAGGTGGAGGATGCGGTGAGCTGAGATTGCGCCATTGCACTCCAGCCTGGGCAACAAGAGTGAAACTCTGCCTCAGAAAAAAAAAAAAAAAAAAAAGTATAGTCCACCTGTATAACATATCAATCCTCAACAATATCAGCTCCCTTTTTTTTTTGAGACGAAGTCTCGCACTTTCGCCCAGGCTGGAGTGCTATGGCGTGATCTTGGCTCACTGCAACCTCTGCCTCCCAGGTTCGAGTGAGTGATTCTACTGCCTCAGCCTCCTGAGTAGCTGGGATTACAGACACATGCCACCACACCCGGCTAATTTTTGTATTTTTAGTAGAGACAGGGTTTTACCATGTTGGCCAGGATGGTCTCAATCTCTTGACCTCGTGATCCACCCACCTCAGCCTCCCAAAGTGCTGGGATTATAGGCGTGAGCCACCACACCTGGCCCAGATACATTACTCTTAAAAAAAAATTTTTTTTTTTTTTTTGCAGTCAGAAATGTTATATCACCACTGCTGCCTTAGTCAGCTCAGGCTACCATAATAAAATACCATAGACTGGTGGCTTAACCAACAGAAATTTATATATATTCTCACAGTTATTTCTCACACATAAAAAACTATCTTTTATGTGTTTCCCCCAACCCCCACTGGATTGGAATTCCCTAAGGGCATGGATATTTCTGATTCATATTTGTATTCCAGGCTTTAGCACAAGGCCTGAGGTGAAATGTGGTTCTGTAACCATTTGATGAAGTGTGATCAGAGCTATTCAAGGGAAGAAAAAAACTGCCTGGAGATGATTAATTCTCTGATACTAGAAATCTCTCAACTGGCTGGTTGAAGGCCCCTTGGGGACATTCCAGTGAGTGTCCAGCTAATTTAACTGTTTTCTGACATATTTTGAGTCTGGTTCTGGTAATGTCTGTAACTCTCTTATCAATGTCGATTTCCATTCCCTATTCCTATCTGTGTGGCTCTGGACATTGGCCAGAGGCAGGTGCTGCGCCTATATGCCTCCTCCCACCTCTCTCCCATGCTCCCTGTGAAGCAGGCATCTAGCTCTCTGATGGATGTGGCTGCATCCTCATTGAAATGAAGAAGGGACTCAGAAGAAACAGCACCTCTTGATGGCTGATGCTCTAGGTCTGTGAGCTAATGTGGACTAGAGGACACATCCTGTTTATTCTGAAGTTTCGAAGAGTCTGAGATGCTTTCCTATTTGCCAATCAGTCAGCCTGAAAAGGTTATCTACACATGTACTAACAGAACACAGGATCTCTAATTCAGAGACCGACTGTATCTTACGTCAGTTCCCCAGGACCAAATTCTCCATTATGTCGGGGAGTGACACAGTGAAAGCCTCCGGGTGTAGAGAGGTTTTACAAGAGAGGAACCCTAATATTATGAAACTCAGAGCTTGTGCAGGATAGGAGGCTGTCCCTCTTCCTTGAGTGGTAAGGGAGACAGAGAGGGAGAGGGAGGGTGCGTGTGTGTGTGTGTGTCTGTGTGTGAGAGAGAGAGAAAATAAGGAAATAAGCAAATGGCTGTGGGTTTTATTACCTTTCAAAGGGAGCAGCTAGCTCTTGGGAAGTGCACAGGAGAGGAAATATTTTGTATCTTCCAAATATCATGCAAATATCTTTTAAACCAGATGCCAATAATCTGCTCAGAAAGCCCTGACTGCACACTCATTGTTTCTGCCATGTAGCCCTAGCCAGTAGTCCTTTCCTGGCTCCTTCTATCCCCGCAGTTCTTTTCTTGAGGAGGACAGATAGGGTTTCTTAGGGAGTTAGGATGAAGAAAGCCTAAGTATGATGAATTCCCTATCCAGCACTGTGCCCAGCACATAGCAGACATCCAATAAAGGTCTGTTAAATGAATGACACGGACCCATTGTGTAAGATTTTAATAAAGGTGGGGCAAAGGGTTGAATTGGTCGAAAAGTCCTCAACGTCCTGACGGGACTCCCCTGAAGCCAAGGCAGTTTGAGCCCATTCGTTATTCTCTCTTGGATCTTAGGCAAAGCCCCGGGCCCCTTGGAGCAGCACCAGGGTTCCCGACACCCCCACCGACAGGGTCGAACGTGCACAGGCTGGGACCACGCCGGAGTTCATTGAGCCCTCTTCGGGGAGGGCAGTTCCAGGGACCAGGAAGGGATTCCCGTCCAGTGTCAGGTTATCCACCTCGGGCAACTCCTCAGGCTGCGGCGCCCTGTTCAGTCTGTTGCAGCTGAGATCGAGCACTCTGAGCTTGGCTGGCAGTCCTTTAGGCACCTGTTGCAGCCCAGCGAACGACAGATTGAGGGAGTTCAGGGCGCTGGACCACATGCATCTCGGAGTGCTAGGGTTTACGGTGGAGCGCAGCGAGTTGTGGCTGAGGTCTAGGCTGTGGGGCTGCACACCTGCCGCCGCCAGTGCGGTGCACACGCCTGTGGGCGTCTCCATTCCCGTGTTGCGCAGCACTAGATTCTGGAGGGCCGGGAACTTGTGGGGACAGAGAGCCGCGATCAGTCCGCGTTCGCCCAGTCCAGGATTGTCAGACAGGTCTAGGCTGGTAAGGGCAGGGAAGGCGCGAACCTGTTCGCAGGAAAAGGCAGGCGAGTGTGCTTGGGCAATGCTCAGTACCTTGAGGCCTGGCTTGAGCCACTGCTGCAGCTCGGCGAGCCAGGAACGCCCTGTCGCCCACGACACGTTGCGTAGGCGCAAGCTGGAGAGTGCAAGTCCTGTGGCTTCCAGAGGCAGCGGAGGCATGGTGCCGGTTATCTTTAGGTCCTCGAGCGTCAGTTCCTTGAGGCGGGAGTACGCTAGCACACGCAGGGCGCCTACCAGTAGCTGAGCAGGAACCTGTGCGGCTCCCACTGTGAGCCGCCGCACGCGGAGAGCCTTGACTGTGTCGGCATACTGCCGCGGGTCGGCGCCCGCATCGACGCGCTTTAGAAACGGCTCTAGGCTGAGACCGCCGGCACGGATCTCCACCTCTACTGCAGACACACACTGGAAGGCTTCGGACCAGTCGGGCTGAGGTTCGGAGAAGTTGCAGACGCAGCGGAAATCTTCATCGTCCAGCTCACAAGGTTCTGGCGTGGTCGCAGAGACGTGCACCAGCGGCAGCAGCAGCAGCAACAAGCAGGACGCGCGCTCCTGGGGAGAGAGCAGTGGTCTAGGAGGCCCCATCCGACCCCTGTGGCTCCCGAGTGGCACGCGTTCGACCCCAAGACCCTACACTCACCATGGTCGATAAGTCCTCCGAGCCTCTGAGCTCCGGACAGGCTCTGGAAGTGCTTTAGCTTCTTTCCTACACAGCGGCACCCGCCGGCTTCCAGGCTTCACACTTGTAAACTCTTCGGCTGCCTCTAAGAGTTTATGTAATCCTGGGATGTCATTCAGTTCCCTCCTCTGTGAACCCTGATCACCTCCCCACCTCTCTTCCTCCGAGCCAGCCCCCTTCCTTTCCTGGAAATATTACAATGAAGGATGTTTCAAGGAGGGGGGCCGTAACAGGAAGGATTCTGCAGGGCATCTAGGATTCTGTGTCTCCTGGCAGTGTCCTGATGACTCAGGCGCCCCAGGCGGTGAATGCCCTGATGACTCGGGCGCCTAAGGCTTCTCTGGTGGGTATGGGAAAAGGATGATCCTCAGTGCCTTAGGCCAGTCCCATACTCTGCACCCGCCAATCCCCCCACCTTATATCCCAGAGAATCTACTTGATTCATTACTTTGACTTCTTCCTTGTCTTGGTTTATGTTGATCTCCTGCCACCCAAATCCAAGTCCCTGAATATCCTCGGATATCTAACTGCATGTTTTGTGGAAGAAATTGTGAACCTCATCTGTTGGCACCAAGGGGAGTAGAATTAGGTTCAAGAAAAGGAAGTTGGTCTGAAGAAAAAAATTCCCCCTTCCTTTTTTTTCTTTGCTCCTTTGATTAAGTAATAACTTTTTCTTTTTTTTTTTTGAGATAGAGTCTCGCTCTGTCGCCCAGGCTGGAGTGAAGTGGCATGATCTCGGCTCTGCAAACTCCGCCTCCCGGGTTCAAGCAATTCTCTGCCTCAGCCTCCGGAGTAGCTGGGATTACAAGTGCCAGCCACCACACCCAGCTAATTTTTGTATTTTTTAGTAGAGACGGGGTTTCACCATCTTGGCCAGGCTGGTCTTGAACTCCTGACCTTGTGATCCACCCGCCTAGGCCTCCCAAAGTGCTGAGATTACAGGCGTGAGCCACTGCGCCCGGCAGTAATAACTTTCTTAAAAGTGGAGGTATTTAACAGAGACACATTGGCCAAGTCTCTGGGTCACTTACACTATCCATTTTCTGTCCTGAAATTGTGAAGCAAGGTATTTTGAACCAGTTTTCCCACTTGCACGTTGCTCTCTCCTGCCCTCCCCTCAGTACAATCTCTGTGCCCTAGGAAGGAAGGGATGGGACTATGTTGAATGAGGATTAATTAGTAACTCACCAGTTTTGCAAAAAACAAACAAAAACAGAAAACAAAACAAAACGAAAGAACAGCAAACAAAACCAACTGAAAAAACAACAAATGTCCCAGAGGATAAGGAGCTATGCATTTACAACAGCTCTCACAGGTCCACATCCCTAGACCTCTGGGGAAAGAACTATATGAAAGTCTTTTTTTTTTTTTTTTTTTTTTTTTTTTTGAGACTGAGATTTGCTCTGTTGCCCAGGCTGGAGTGCAGTGGCATGATCTTGGCTCACTGCAACCTCCGCCCCCCAGGTTCAAGTGATTCTCTTGCCTCAGATTCCTGAGTAGCTGGGATTACAGGAGCCCACCACCACGCCTGGCTAATTTTTGTAGTTTTAGTAGAGACAGGGTTTCACTATGTTGACCAGGCACTCCTGACCTCAGGTGATCTGCCCATCTTGGCCTCTCAAAGTGCTAGGATTACAGGCGAGAGCCACCACACCCGGACTGAAAGTCTTTTTTATTTTTATTTATTTATTTGAGACGGAGTTTTGCTCTTGTTGCCCAGGCTGGGCGCGATCTCGGCTCACTGCAATCTCCGCCTCCCAGGTTCCAGCAATTCTTCTGCCTCAGCTTCCTGAGCTGCTGGGATTACAGGCATGTGCCACTACACCCGGCTAATTTTGTATTTTTAGTAGAGATGGGGTTTCTCCATGTTGGTCAGCCTGGTCTTGAACTCCCGACCTCAGGTGATTCACCCGCCTCAGCCTCCCAAAGTGCTGGGATTACAGGCGTGAGCCACCGCGCCCGGCAGAAAGTCTTTTTTAAATTCTCACTTCCTCTTTAATTGAGAAGTAGCTGCAGACTTGTCCCCAGTCCAAACAAGAAGGCTCATCACTGCCCCCTGAGGGTCCTGTTGGGCATACCCCAATGCACTGGGCCACGCCCTGGTGCCATGCTAGGCCTCTGTGATATCCCTGAGGACCAAGATGTTAGTATATCTGACTCGAACTCAGATAGCCAGTCTTGGAATCCCAGCTTTACGACTGAGGTTGTGAAACTTGGGCCCCCGTTTTGTAAAATGGAGATGATAGTATTACCTGTTTGTGAGTAAAGTCTTTGGCACAGAACCACATCTTTTCAGTGTAGTCTTGATGACTAGTCTTCTTTCTCAGAGTCTCTGCTTTCAGAGAACTCAGGCCATTGAAGTCTGACCCCTCATCATCTTAGGGGAGGCTCTCTGGGTGGGGAGTTCCAAGTTAAGAGGGGCAATGATGGTTCTGCAAAGATCTCCAACTCACAGCTTGATTCAACAAGTATCTATCATTTGTCTACCAAGTACTAGGGTTGGTAGAAAGCCCTGGGACACGGACATGACCAAGACAAGTCCCTGAAGTGCTCCAAGAGGTGGGTAGAGCAAACATGAACCCAGAACTTCAGTCCATAGTGCAGAGGGCTCTTACAGAAGAGAAACCAAAGGCTTGTGTTGTTGGGGGAGAGGGGCAGGGGGGAGGAACATGGTCTGGAGAAAGGAACAGCCAGCCCTGTACAAGACAGGACATGGGGCTGGTTCTTACAGGGATAACAGTGTTGCCAGACAGGTAGATACAGAAAGCCAATTTGGGCAGCTGTAGCTGTCTGAGCAGACACTGGGCAGAATACAGCTTTTGACTGGGAACTTGTTTCATCTTCCCCACCTGGAGCACCTGTGGGTTTTGTTGTTGTTGTTGTTGTTGTTTTTTGAGATGGAGTTTCACTCTTGTTGCCCAGGCTGGAGTGCAATGATGCAATCTTGGCTCACCGCAACCCCCACCTCCTGGGTTCAAGCGAGTCTCCTGCCTCAGTCTCCTGAGTAGCTGGGATTACAAGCATGTGCCACCACGCCTGGTTAATTTTGCATTTTTGGTAGAGACGGGGTTTCACCATGTTGGTCAGGCTGGTCTTGAACTCCTGACCTCAGGTGATCCACCTGCCTCCATCTCCCAAAGTGCTGGGATTATAGGCATGAGCCACCTTGCCGGGCCAAGTGTGGGTTTTAGAAGCTAGCCTGGGTTAGGTGCAGTGGCTCACACCTGTAATTCTAGCACTTTGGGAGGCCAAGCTGAAAGGATCATTTAAGGCTGAGTTCCAGGCTGTGATAAGCCATGATTGCACTACTGCACTGCAGCCTGTGCAACAGAGCAAGACCCTGGTTCAAAAAAAATAATAAAATAAAAATAAAAAAGTTTTTCTTGGAGAAATAAGAAAATAAAATTTTTTAAATTAAAAAATTAAAAAAAGAAGCCAGACAGTTGCATGAGGAAGGGATCAAGATCCAGGCCCTATCCCTGGCCAGAGCATGGTGCACAGCAGGTGCTCAGTAAATGGCTCTCCAGGGGCTGGATGGATACTGGGAGAGAAGATATGGAGGATGGAATGATGGCCTGTAGATATTTTAACATGCTGTTTTGTGGAAGAGATTGCAGACTTCATTGATTAACTCCAAGGGGTAGAATTAAGTTCAAGGGAAAGAAACTGGTTTTAAGAATAACCTTTTTCCTAGATTTGTACTTAATTGAACCTTTGCCTAAGTTATATAGCTTTTTAAAAATTAGAGGTTTCCTGTAAAAATTCTTAGGTGCCACCAGGACCCTAATCTTCTGGAGCTGCCAAGGGGGTCTGGGAGGAGACAACATCAAACAATTACACTATAACTTAATGATAGCTGTGAAAAGGGTTATGAAGAAGCTGGGTCATTGGTACAATGGTTCTGAGTAGGTGATACTGGACTTGAGATGTTGAGAATGGTGTTAAGGGAAGGATGCTGGCAGAGAGAAAAGGTAAGGATGCAGGCAGAGAAAACAGCTTGTGCAAGAGCCTCCCCCAGGAGTGGGAGTAGGGTGGAGGAGAAAAAGAGCAGGGCTTGTTGACAGAGAGAAGGTCCCAGAAGAGGTGAGTCCAGATTGGAGAGGTACGCAGGGGTTAGACCATGTAGGGCTAAGTCGGCCACAATTCCAATTTTGAATGTGAGGAACATGGTTTTTTATTCACTAGTGTTTCCTCAGTGCCTAGTAGACTAGTGGCGCTCAACATTTGGTGAAAGATCTTATCCTAAAAATTATGGGAATTCAGTTTTATGCAGAGAAGTGAAATAATGATATCTTTCTCCTTTTTATCACATATAAAATGAGAATAATGGTCATTGTGGTGAACATTCTGTAAAGCAAAAATAAAATTCTAAGCCCCACCCCCCCAACCATCTGAATGGACTTCCTCCTCAGCCAGGGCTCTTTTAAAATTTAACCCGAGTGACCGTTTCAGGCCATGATGGGAAGTGGGGGTTGAACGTGCCTCATTATACCTCTCCAGCATTAACATCAACACAGACTTTAAGTTTGATAAGAAACATTTTACAACCCATTCTCTCTGAAGCCTAGGATTTGAAGGTTTCCTCTGCAAATAAGAACTTGGGTTTCCACAATCCTTTATTTTAACCCAGACATTCCTTTCTATTGATTTCAGGTCTTTACAGAAACTCAACCAATTGTCAACCAGAAAAATTTTAAATCTACCTATAAGCTGGAAGCCCCCCACCGTCCCACTTCGAGTTGTCCCGCCTTTCTGTTTTCCCACAAACCAATGTCTTTCTTTCTTTGTCTCTTTTTCCCCCTCCCCTCCCCTCCCTTCCCTTCCTTTCCTCCTTCCTTCCTTCCTTCCTTCCTTTCTCTCTCTCTCTCTCTCTTTCTTTTTCTGTTAGGAATAACGCTCAAAATCCTAAGGGAAATTGAACACTCGAACAAAGGATTATTAGCAAAGCAATTTTACTTCTGCGCAGAGGGGTGTCTGCTTGGCCAGTTGCCATGAGAGCACACTTGAACAAAGGGGCACGAGAGCCTTTATTCTTGACGCAAGTCCTGCCCCTGTACCCTTTCCCCATTGGCCGGGGTCGGGTCATACAATCTAAACTAATCCCGGTTGGCTAAACATTTGATTTTTTTTTAGGTAATGTGGGCACGTAAAAGAAAGTGGAGAGGAAAGGGGAAGGGGTGCCTGTAATGAACTAGAAAGTTAGTCCTCTTTCCAAATAAGGAAAGGAATGTGAGCTGGTACTGATAACGTCTGGTACTGTGGCATGCCTCGGCATCTAACGAAGGCAAAAAGGAAAAAAAAGGAGAAAAAGGGGCCGGGTGCGGTGGCTCACGCTTGTAATCCCGGCACTTTGGGAGGCCGAGGCGGGCGGATCACGAGGTCAGGAGATCGAGACCACGGTGAAACCCCGTCTCTACTAAAAATACAAAAAATTAGCCGGGCGTGGTGGCGGGCGCCTGTAGTCCCAGCTACTCGGAGAGGCTGAAGCAGGAGAATGGCGTGAACCCGGGAGGCGGAGCTTGCAGCGAGCCGAGATCGCGCCGCTGCACTCCAGCGTGGGTGAGAGAGCGAGACTCCGTCTCAAAAAAAAAAAAAAAAAAAGGAGAAAAAGGAAAACAAAAGTGTGTGGGGGGGAGTACTATGAATTAAAGAATACAAGATTGATCGAATTATTTGAAGAGAAACCTCATCATATCCCAGATTTCTTTCTTTCTTTCTTTTTTTGAGACAGAGTTTCACTCTTGTACCCCAGGCAATGGGGCGCGATCTCGGCCCACTGCAATCTCCGCCTCCCGGGTTCAAACGATTCTCCTGCCTCAGGCTCCCGAGTAGCTGGGATTACAGGCACCCACCACTACGCCCGGCTAATTTTTGTATTTTTAGTAAAGATGGGGTTTCACCATGTTGGCCAGGCTGGTCTCAAATTCCTGACCTCAGTTGATCCACCCGCCCCGGCCTCCCAAAGTGCTGGGATTACAGGCGTGAGCCACCAGGCCAGGCCCAACCAGCGTATTTCTTGAATGAATTGAAGTCTCATATCTCCCTAAAATATGTAAAACCAAGCTGAACCGGACCACCTTGGGCACATGTTCTCAGGACCTCCCGAGGGCTGTGTCAGGGGCCATGGTCACTCATATTTGGCTCAGAATAAGTCTCTTCAAATATTTTACAGAGTTTGACTCTTTTCGTTGATAATTCAATGACGCTTCAAGCGTTTTTGGCAGCTCTCATCAGTGGGATCCGCATTAATGGTGAAACGAACGGCATCGTGGCGCTTCCCGGAGTTCGGGGTTGTTTTGAACGTTCATCTAGAGCGTATTGTGGGTGGGGAAGTTCTGTTTGCTGAGTAGATTGTGACACTGCTAGCTTGGGGCACTCGAGGTCAGGGATGAGAGACTTTTTTTCCTAGAATTCCTAAGACAGGGAATCAATCAGAGGCGGAGCGGCGCCTCTGGCTCTGGTCCGGTGGTGCAGCGTCTCTAGCCCTCGCCCCGCCCACCGTCCCCGCGCTGCGTCCGCTCGCCGAGCCCCGCCCTCACCCAGCACCCACCCGGCTCCTCGCGCCGTCCCCGCCTGGTCCCGCCCTGTGCTGAGGCTGCGCAGTCGGTGCCATCTTCTACGCCCCTGGGAGCGTTGTGGCCGCTGTTTCCTTCAGCTTTCCTCCTCCTGCTCCACCATGTGGAGCCGACGGCAGGGCCGCCTCCGGCCCACGGTCTGCGGGGTGGAGGAGCTACGGCGCCGCCGGCGGGAGCGGGAGGCAGGTGTGGGCGGCCGAGGGAGCGCGGGGGTATATGGCGGTCGGAGATAGGTTGAGACCCCTGTCTCGGAGCCGCGGGTTCTGGGTTCTGGTCGTCCTTCCCACGCTCAGCCGGCTCCTCTGCCCCCAGCACTGCGGAAGGCGCGGAGGGAGCAGCAGCTGGTCAGCAAGAGGCTGCTGAGAGACGACGCCCCAGAGGAAGCTGGAGAGGGATGTGTGGCTGCGATCCTCGGGGAAACCGAGGTGAGGGGGCAAGGCAGGGTGCGCTGGAGTCCACGCCCGCTGGCGGCAGACTCCTGGGAGTACTCGAGGTCTGCCCCAAACCTGAACGCAATCCGCTCTACACTTCCATGCATCCAGTGGGTCAAGCCAGAAACGGGAATCATCCTGCACAACTCTTTGACCCACAACCCCATATCGATCCATCATCAAGTCCTAGTTGTTTACCTCCTGAAGAGCTTTGAAGTCTTTACATGCCTCACCATCGAAGCTGCCACCACCACCTCCTCTCTGGATACTACTGCAATCTCCTAAAAGGTCACCCTGCATCTATGCTTGTCTCCGTCAATACGTCCTTTAAAAACACGTGGAGACCAAAATCTTTCCTGTGCCTCGCAAAGCATGGCATGGTCTAGCCTCTTCCTAACTCCAATTTTATCAGTTTTCTCATCCTACCCACCGTCCTCTTCAGTTTCTGCAAGGATATATCGGACTCGTGTCTCAAGCCCTTGGCATTCGCTACGTCTAACGCGGGTTTCTTTTGGTATTCTGTCTTGAGAGCCTATTTTTTTTTTCTTTTTTTTTTTTTGAGACAGAGTCTCGCTTTGTCGCCAGGCTGGAGTGCAGTGGCATGATCTCGGCTCACTGCAACATCCGCCTCCCGGGTTCAAGCGATTCTCCTGCCTCAGCCTCCCGAGTAGCTGGGATTAGAGGCGCGCGCCACCACTAATTTTTGTATTTTAAGTAGAGGCGGGGTTTCACCGTGTTTGTCAGGCTGGTCTCGAACACCTGACCTCGTGATCCACCCGCCTAGGCCTCCCAAAGTGCTGGGATTACAGGCGTGAGCCACTGTGCCCGGCCACCTACTTGTTTCTTGTAGAATATTAATCATTATCTAATGGTTTGTTTGTTGTTATTTCTCCAACTAGACTTTAATTGCAGGAAAACCTAGATCCTGTGTTATTTGTCATTGAAAACCCGGTTGCCTGCACATTATCTGGCATATAGCTAAGTACTCAGTATTTATTGAATGAGTGAATGAAAGGATTTATTCAGCAAGCATTGAGTATCCCCTGTATTTGTATTATGTTTACATACATAGTTTACTGTACATACTATGTTGACATATATATTATCAACTTATTCCTAGGTTGTACTATTCCATTGTGTGTTTACTTTATGCCAGGACACTGTGCTGGTCACTGAGGTACACAAAGATGAAAGGTTAGAGTCCCTTTCTTTGAGGTGCTCACAGCTCGGTGAAGAAGACAGATGTCACAAGGGAAGGAAACATGAGGACCAAGAGAAACTCCTAAGTCTCTCAAAAAGAGCTGACTTCCCAGAGGGAATGAGGAGCAGAAATCTGAAGAGAGTGGGAAGCTGGAGAGGGTATCCAGGCAGAAGGAATAGCATGTGCAAAAGCTTGGAAGTGTAAAAAAAAAGAAAAAAGAAAAAAAGCTCATGTTATGCTAGTTGTTGTTAGAGTGTAGGTTGCATGGGGAGAATGGCTGGAGGAGTAGGTTTTGCCAGGCTGAGAGGTTTAAATATCCTTGAAAGAACCCTGTATGAAGGCAGGATAGATGTTATTCTCATTTTCAGGTGAGGAAACTTAGGTTCAGGTCCCATGTGGAGTAAGTGGCAGGTATTGTATTAGAACTCAGTTCTGATTCTCTGTCCACTCCACTGCAAGGTAGATGCTTATTAGTTGCATTAGTGTGAATAACAAGTTCTGGAGGTGTGATGTTGGAAGGCTCACAGGTGAAGTGGGCAGAGAGAGACTTAGGACTTGCTTTCTGGAAACTATGTGTTCTCCTTTCCCTGCCCTGAACTCCAGGTGCAGCAGTTCCTGCGGCAAGCCCAGCGGGGGACAGAGGAAAAGGAGAGAGAGCGGGCTCTGGTCAGCCTTCGTCGAGGCTTGCAGCACCCTGAAACGCAGCAAATCTTCATCCGGTCAGTGTGGGTGGTGTGGGGAGGGAGGAGTTGGAGCTCTGAGGGATGGGCCACAAGCTAAGCAGGGCTCTGGTACTCACTCACATAGGCTGGAGGGCAGCATGCGGACCCTGGTCGGGCTCCTGACCAGCAACCAGGCCCTGCTGCAGCTTGAGGCGGCTCGGTGCCTGCATGAGCTCTCTCACTCCGAGCAGTCCACCGTTGCTGAGGCCTGCCTGCCAGCCACTTCCTACCTCCTCACCTACCTCTCCGGTCACAGCTCAGACTTCATAGTAAGCCCTGTCCCTTCCTATCTTGTTCTTGGTTTAGATTTTAAAATTGTGCTTTTGGGACCAGTTTGAGCTGGCAGGTAGGAGGAAGAAAACATGTTTGCCCTTATGCCTACAGCCATGGCTACACCCATCATCTCCCCACCCTCTGTGAGCCTCAAGGATAGCTGCTGCAGCATCCCCATCACCTCCCCTCCCCATCTACCCACACCCAGCCTGGCATGAAACAGGCCAAGCCCAGTGCTTTTGTTGCCTATTCTCAGGAGCTGTGTCTGTATACACTGGGTAACCTGATCGTGGAGAGTGAGGCTGTGAGAAGGCAGCTCCTGCCACAGGGCATTGTTCCAGCCTTGGCTGCCTGCATCCAGGTGATTCCTTTCTTCCTCCCTGGGCAACCCTTCCTTTGCTCCTCCCCACATGCTCCATCTACTTTAGTTAGGTAGTTCTAGCCTCTGCCCTGGGCCAAGGGGCTGAAAGTCTCTGAAGACCTTATGACCCAGCTTCCAGTCAGATCCTTACCCTGTCTACTTCCAGTCCCCCCATGTGGCTGTGCTGGAAGCTCTCGGATATGCCTTGTCCCAGCTTCTACAGGCTGAGGAAGCTCCAGAGAAGATCATTCCGTGAGTAAAACTGTCTTTAGATGTGCAGCCAGAGGTGACCCACTCAGTAGTATAGCTCCCGGATGCCTGAATGATTTCCAGAGCTGTTGCACATTTTAACTTCATGTGTCTGGCTAGGAAGGGCTTTGGGTTTGGACACTTTCCCATCTGGGCAGGGCTTTGGGTTTGGACACTTTCCCACCTGCTATCAGGGTTTGGTAAGAGCCACTGGCCATCTTCCTGGTTCCTACTTATAGCCCTGCTTCTGCCAGCAGCTCCATCTTGGCCTCCACTCTCCCTCAGCACATGCTACAAATGTTGCAACCTGGCCCAAAGCTGAACCCTGGGGTCGCTGTGGAGTTTGCCTGGTGCCTTCATTACATCATCTGCAGGTAACAGGGCAATTGGGAAAGTATCACAGATCTTTCCTGGGGCTCCCTTCCATGACATTCAACTCTTTGAACTTGTGTCTGGAATTGCTATAGTGAGTTTTCCTCCCTCCACTGTCTTCTCTTTTTGGAGCCCAGTAGACCCACAGATCTTAGCTGTTTCTCTTTTTTTTTGAGACACTCTCGCTGTCACCCAGGCTGGAGTGCAGTGGTGTAATCTCAGCTCACTGCAACCTGTGCCTCCTGGGTTCAAGCGATTCTCCTGCCTCAGCCTCCTGAGTAGCTGGGATTACAGGTGCGTGCCACCATGCCCAGCTAATTTTTGTATTTCTAATAGAGACGGAGTTTCGCCATGTTGGCCAGGCTGGTCTCAAACTCCTGACCTCAGGTGATCCACCTGCCTCAACCTCCCAAAGTGCTGGGATTACAGGTATAAACCACTACGCCCAGGCAACTGCTTCTCTTCTTAAAGGTGGAATTGACTATATACATAGGGACTGCTTGCTTCCTGTTGCCCAGCCAGGTCAGCAATCCTCTGCTCATTGGCCATGGGGCTCTGTCTACTCTGGGGTTGCTGCTGTTGGACTTGGCTGCGGCTGTCCAGAGAACCGAGGACGCAGGACTGGAGCTGGTAGGTGAAGATGTCAGGTGAAATTCTGGGAGATGTTTCCTCATAGTCCGGAATGCAGGCAACCTCTTCCTTCTTAGACCTGACCCCCCAATTTGTCTTTGTAGCTGGCATGCCCCGTGCTTCGATGTCTAAGCAACCTGCTAACTGAGGCAGCAGTGGAGACTGTGGGAGGGCAAATGCAGCTCAGAGATGAGCGTGTTGTGGCAGCCTTATTTATCCTTCTGCAGTTCTTTTTCCAGAAACAGCCCAGTCTGCTCCCTGAGGGCCTCTGGCTCCTCAACAACCTCACTGGTACGCACCATAATCTGCCCAGGCCTGGACATTTGGATAATGGGGATATTTCCTCATGGCCTAGGCTGAGGTGGGTAGTATTGACAGGGGTGGTGGGGGAAAGCAGTTTTTCACCCTGGTACTTCTCTTCCAGCAAACAGTCCTAGTTTCTGTACCTCCTTGCTCTCCCTGGATCTGATTGAGCCTCTCTTACAGCTGTTGCCAGTATCTAACGTGGTGAGCGTAATGGTATGTATTGGGGTCACTTGAATCCAAGATCTGGTAGTCAGATTGTATGGGACAGCAGTCCTGAGCCCTCAGATGTACCTTTAGTTGAGGGCCAGCAGGTGGTGGTGTGTGGCCTCAGGGCCCAACCAATCTAGGTGTGTGTCCCTTAAACTGGATTATTTATCCTTGGACAAATCAACTAACCACCTTAAGCTTCAGTCTCCTCACTTATAACTGGGGATAATCTTGCATCATAGGGTAGTTGTAGGAGTATGAGAACATGCATGTAGAAGAGCTTGGCATGGTGCCTGGGCATGTGGTCACCATGTCATATTTTAGCTGTTGTTATGATCTTTGTGTTTCATTCTTTGTAGACTATATATGTGTCTATCTGCAGGTGCTCACAGTTCTGTGCAATGTTGCAGAAAAGGGTCCTGCTTACTGCCAGCGACTGTGGCCAGGGCCCCTGCTTCCCGCCTTGCTGCACACACTAGCCTTTTCTGACACTGAAGTAGTAGGCCAGAGTTTGGAGCTGCTGCATCTGCTGTTCCTGTATCAGCCAGAGGTATAGGTTTCTGGCCCACATCCTCAGTCACCCCTGTTCTGAAGCCACACAGTGGCTCCCTTCCCGTCCAGTCCTAACTATAGTTGTTTCTCTGGGCCTGGCTAACCTATATAGATTCCATGTCAGAACCTTCATCCTCTTGTGGGGGAATGCACCCTCTAAAGTGGGCTGACCCATGAGGCTGTGGGAATTGAGTCTTAGGACACAGAGACCAGGTGTGTTGAATTTTCTTCCCTGCCCCTAGGCTGTTCAGGTCTTCCTGCAGCAGTCAGGGCTGCGGGCCCTGGAAAGGCATCAGGAAGAGGCCCAGCTCCAGGATCGTGTGTATGCTCTCCAGCAGACAGCTCTTCAAGGGTGATCTTGTTTCTCAATGTCACTCATTCCCCTCTCTCTTAACATCAAGCTTGTTTGTCCAGTAGAGCCTTTGGAGATTTAGGACCATAATGAGGTCTCATGTTCTCTGCTCCCACACCTAAGGCAAGACCTTTGGGTCCCAGCTTCTCTTTCACTCAGCACTATCTAGGCAGGAGAACCAAAAGGGACTCAGTGTGGTCTACTTATTCTGGGGCCCTAGAATCCCTGCCCCCCACCCTTCATTTTTGCTTCAGCAGCTGGTAGCTTTTGATGAGACAGAATAAAGTTTTATTTTTATATTAAGCTACTTTGCCTCAGTGGTTGCACAATAAGGGGTAGAGGGTAGATGAGGACAAGAACACCCTGAGAAAGTATTTTACAGCACAAGCTTTATTAGGAATAGGAGAACACATTTTTTTCACATTATACTAAGTCCAGCAGAGCCCAGGCTCTGGGGCTGTTGCTCTTAATCCTCAGTGGAGGCTTCAGGCTTTACCAGTTAATACGTTCTCCAGGGCTCTGGTTACCTGATCAGCACTGAAATTGTTCAAAGGGACATTCTTCTCTTGGCCAAATGCTGAGGAGAGAGAGGGAGGTGTCTTTACCTATTCTGCACCGTGGAGGCTACCAAAGTAAAATAAAAGATCTTTGTCTTTATCTTAGTCTTGTTAAGATGAGAAGAGTATTAAACAGATATGATCAAAATACATTTGGTATGCCTAGAATTAATACAATAGGTCTCAAACACATCTAGGAAGCCCAAGTCCAAATAGAATTTTGGCTGATTCTGGATGGCCACAATGGGTTGTTTCAGGGAAGCTTTCGCAGGCACTGTAGGCATTTATTATTAACTACTGTGAGCAATGTATTGCATGGGTCCAGCCTCAGCTGGGTGCCCATTCTCTCTCTCTCTCTCTTTTTTTTTTTTTTTTAGATGGAGTCTTGCTCTGTCACCCAGGCTGGAGTGTAGTGGCGCGATCTCCACTCACTGCAACCTCCACCTCCTGGGTTCAAGCAATTGTCCTGCCTCAGCCTCCTGAGTAGCTGGGATTACAGGTGCCCGCCACCACGCCCGGCTAATTTTTGTATTTTTAGTAGAGATGGGATTTTACCATTTTGGCCAGGGTGGTCTCGAACTCCTGACCTCAGGTGATCCACCTGCTTCAGCCTCCCAAAGTGCTGGGATTACAGGCGTGAGCCACCACACCCGGCTGGGTACCCATTCTCTAGGCTCCCTTAGGCTATCTAACATAATACCCAACACAATACACTGAAGTTACTCGTGTCTATCTCCTCCTGTAGCCTACTGGCTTTTGGAAGGAGAAGCTTTTTTCCTCCTCCAATTATTAGTGCACGTCTAATGTCTACTGTGTCTCACAGATGCCTACTCTGAGAACCAATCTGCTTAAGGTGGTCACTCTCCTCCACCTCCTCCCGACATTCCCAGGGCACCATATAGTTAAAAGCTGTGATTAAAATCCTGTTATTCAGTATGTATAAACATTTACTGCATACCTACAATGTGTTAGGCAACGTGATAGGAAAATTTCATTTTGCAATACATTGCCATGCCAGTCTTAGAGGGGTAAGTGCATTCTAGGAAAGGGGAATAAATGTAAAGGCTCAATCCTGTTATACTCTAGCTGCATTACTTTGGATATGTTCCACAGTTTTGATTCCGCTTTCTAATCTCTACAATGAGAAAAGAAGAACACGCTTCCTCCTAACTAATGAAGATTAAATGAGTTAGGCAGGGAAGCACTCAGCACAGGGCCCAGCTCTACGTGCTCAAAATTACTGAGATTCTCACACACTACCTGGACTGACACTGGCTACACGTTATTTGGAGAAACTATATTGACTAGCTTCTCTCCTGTCTGAAGTCCATTCTTAACTACAAAAACATCAGCTCCTGGTCCCTAGGCAGGATTCGGTCAGCCTCCATACTTAGGTTGCCCGGAATACAACGCATCATATAACCCTGCGAATATAAATTTCTTCATGGAAACAAGATCAACAGCAAGGCTAAAGTCTGAGTTCTAGTTTCTCCACGGGTTTCTGCACGACCTTGGGCGGTCCCTTCTCTTCTCAAACCCTTGCTCCCCTACCGGAGCCCCAGACCCCTGGCGTCCCGCACTCACCGTAGCGGGCCCAGAGCTTGGGCTGCACATCGGAGCATTCGCGGATTAGGATGGGTAGGTCGGGATTCGCCTTTTTCAGCTCCACATAGCGTTTCTCAATGAAGTCCCTGCGGGGCCGGAGAAAGCGCCGCGGGTGCTGTGGGCGCGGGCTTCCCTCAACTTCAGGGAGGTCAAGGTCGTGACCCCGGCGTCCCGAAGCCCGCCCGCCTCACCATGCCGCGCCTCACCTGACACCCTGGCTGCCGGGCGAGCGCTGACATAAGTGGATGCGAATCTCACGCAGGCCCAGCTTTGTCCCGATTCCTCGACTCGCTGCGGCCGCCGCCATCCTTGCTAACAACGAAGTCCCCAGTTCCAGGTCTTCGGGCCATGTGTTCCGGTCTGACCAACCGCGGATCCTAAAGCCTAGGCCATAGGCTGCATGAGGCAGGGGCGGGGTAAAGCTTGGCCAATGATATGAAAGTATTGTAGGACCGCTGCGAGGTCAATTTCTTTGCGCTCGGGGTTGGTCAGAAGGAAAAACAGGAAGCGGAAAGGCTGCGAACGCAAAGCAGTGTGGGTTGATTCTGAGGTGCACTGTGGGAAAGGGCTTGTAGCGGTGTTGCTGTTGGAGACTCGATTGTTGGTGACAGCAGAAGAACGATAACAAAATGCCGGAGCGAGATAGTAAGGCCCAGGCCATCCGTTATTTCTTCCCTATGGCACTTGGGGCACTTGGCGCATTATTGTAGCTTATGAGCTTAAGCCGGGTGTGTGTGTATATGTGTGACGCTTGAGCCCGGAGAAGCCGTAGGGTCCTAAGTGAGGCCGACGGCTCCAAACTCCGTCCCCAATCCTCACTCCTACTCCAAGTGATGATGGGCGGCTTTTGTGTGTGGATCGCTTTCCCCCAGTCCTGTCCCCATACTTAATCCTGGGTTGCGCATATTCATCTTTTACGTAGTATTTTAGACGTGATCTTCCTGAAATCTCTGATCCTCCAGCGCAGGATTAGGGTCCTCTGCTTTGTGCTCCCACAGCTTCTTGTAGTTTCCCATTTCAGCACTTATTACATCGTGTTGACACTGCCGCTGTTCTAACTTTTGTTCTGTATTGTTCACTACTATATCTCAAATTTTTGCATGGGATCTGACACATAAGAGACTGATTAAATTAACGTCAATTCTTTTTGTCAGGTGAGCCGTTCTCCAACCCTTTGGCCCCCGATGGCCACGATGTGGATGATCCTCACTCCTTCCATCAGTGAGTATTTTGTGCTAGGACCATGGAAATGAGTTGGGCAATGAACAGAAAAGTGGTGGTGATGGTGAAAGAATTCTGAATGTCTTGTCATCAAGGACGGTCAAAAATTATACCCGCTGGCCCTTTATCTCTGTGAGCCTTAACTGGATCAGGCCAAGTGCATAAGGGTATTAGAAGGGAAATTCCTGCAGGAAAGATGTTAAGTTTTTTTTTTTTTTTTAATACGTGTTGTGTAATTACACATTATATAAGAATTACTTCTTCCAATAGCAAATTGAAACATAGGAAATAAGGGTAAAATCATCTTTTTTTTTTTTTTTTTTGAGACTGAGTTTCGCTCTTGTTGCTCAGGCTGGAATGCAGTGGTGCAATTTCGGCTCACCACAGCCTCCGCCTCCCAGGTTCAAGCAATTCTCCTGCTTCAGCCTCCCGAGTAGCTGGGATTACAGGCATGTTCCACTACGCCCGGCTAATTTTGTATTTTTAGTAGAGATGGGGTTTCTCCATGTTGATCAGGCTGGTCTTGAAATCCCGACTTCAGGTGATCCACCCACCTCTGCCTCCCAAAGTGGTGGGATTACAGGCGTGAGCCACTGTGCCCGGCCCCCGGTAAAATCATCTTTGATAACATCCCCAATTCCAGTCTGTTTCTTTTTTTTTTTTCTTTGAGACGGAATCTCACTCTATTCCCCAGGCTGGAGTGCAGTGATGCAATCTCGGCTCACTGCAACCTCTGCCTCCTGAGTTCAAGCGATTCTCCTGCCTCAGCCTCCCAAGTAGCTGGGACTACAGGCATGTGCCACCATGCACGACTGATTTTTTTTTTTTTTTGTATTTTTAGTAGAGACAGGGTTTCACTATGTCCGTCAGGCTGGTCTTGAACTCCTGGCCTGAAGTGATCCACCCGCCTCAGCCTCCCAAAGTGCTGGGATTACAGGCGTGAGCCACCGTGCCCAGCCCCAGTCCTTTTCTTAGAAGTAACCACGGTTACCTTTTTTTGTATATCTTTTCCTCCTGTTGCCCAGGCTGGAGTTCAGTGGCATTATTTCTGCTCACTGCAACCTTTGCCTCCTGGGCTCAAGCAATTATTCTGCCTCAGTTCCCCCAGTAGCTGGGATTAGAGGCGTGCCCCACCATGCTTGGCTAATTTTTGTATTAGTAGAGACAGGGTTTCGCCATGTTGGCCAGGCTGGTCTTGAACTCCTGACCTCAAATGATCTGCCCGCCTCGGCCACCCAAAGTGCTGGGATTACAGGTGTGAGCCACCACGCCTGGCCCTCCTACTCTTTTTTAAATGCATTTAGACACATACATGCATATCTGAGGAAAACACAACATTGCTTTGTGATTTAAAATATTTGAGTTAAATGATATGCTGTATATATCATTTTTGCAACTTGCTTCTTTTTAAACCCTGCTCAGTGTTTCTGAGATTATCTTTCATAGCAATGACAAGCATTCCCTCCTTGGCTAAACTTTAGTCAGGTTCCCCAAAGAGTCCTATTTTTCAGCAGGACTCATCTGTGGCCTGCTGAGCACAGTTTTAGCAAAGAAATCAACCGCCGCTCCACCCCCATACCTAACCAAGTTGCTTTTAGTAATTTTCTATAAATTCTCACTTGTCCCTGTTGTATTTGGAATTAAGTTCAGTCTCTCTACTCCATTACAATGGTCTTGACTCCTGTTACAGTAGTCTTTGATAAAGTCTTCCTTGGGGAGAAGAGGAACTTGATTAGATATCAAGGGTGGGAGAAGAGGAGCTGGATTGGATATCAAGAGTGGGAAAACTTTCTGTGAACTGACTTAGGATTCCTTTTTAAAACTGAGGTCAGCAGGCCAAGGAAGAGCCCTAGTCAGAAGAGAGCTTTAAAGGAGTCTGACTTTAATTTGATCAAGAGAGGAGTCAGTCTGTTAGTGTACCAATTAAAATAATCTCTTGTACCATTAGTGCTGTCTTTCCCTCTTTGGGAAACACCATCACAGTTTAGTCAGTCTCCAGCTAATAAACACTTAGTCTGTTTCAGACTGATTCTTTTCTTTTTTTTATTTTTTTGAGACAGAGTCTTGCTCTTTTTGCCCAGGCTGGAGTGTAGTACCTAGATCTCGGCTCACTGCAACCTCCGCCTCCCAGGTTCAAGCGATTTTCCTGCCTCAGCCTTCCGAGTAGCTAGGATTACAGGCGCCCACCACCATGCCCAGCTAATTTTTTTGTATTTTTAGTAGAGATGGGATATCACCATGTTGGCCATGCTGGTCTCGAATTCCTGACCTCGGGTGATCCACCTGCCTCAGCCTCCCAAAGTGCGGGGATTATAGGCATGAGCCACTGCACCCGGCCAGACTGATTATTTTCAAGGCTATAATTGAATTTCGTTTACAGGCCTTCTTATATACATATGTCAGTAATGGGCCAGGCTAAATATAAATAAATGGAGTTGCTGGCTCATAGGATATATCTACTTAAATTTTAACAAATACTGCAAAATTGCCCTTCAAATTGGTTATACTGGTTTACATTCTCATCAGCATTATATGAGTGTCCCCTTCCCAAATTCTCACTCACACTTGATTTATCAAACTTTTTAGTAGTTAACACTCTGATGCATTAAAAGTGGCATGGCATATCTGGTCGGGCACCGTGGCTCACACCTATAATCCCAGCACTTTGGGAGGCCGAGGTGGGCGGATCACAAGGTCAGGAGTTCAAGACCAGCCTGGCCAATATGGGTGACAGCGAGACTCCGTCTCAAAAAAAAAGTGTCATATCTTTGTTTTAATTTGTATTTCCCTGATTTCTGTTAATTTAATCATGATTTTTACTTGTTCCTCTTTCATTTCTTATTGAGTCCTAATATTTAAAATCTTTGCCTTTTCTTCTAGATCAAAACTCACCAATGAAGACTTCAGGAAACTTCTCATGACCCCCAGGGCTGCACCTACCTCTGCACCACCTTCTAAGTCACGTCACCATGAGTAAGTCTTTGGGTGATCCAACCTGTCTCCCAACTTGTTTCTTGCTCCTTCCTATTTCTTTCTACTAAGTAGAATGACTTTTAATAGTCCCTCAGGTATTTATGATGCTCTCTAAAGTTTGAGAACTGCCCACCTACAAATATTGATGTGGATTTCTGCTTGATTGAAAGTGTTACTTTGGTCAGTATTCTAGGTCTTTCTAAAAATCCTCAAGGAGACTTCTTGGGGTTTCTGGGGCTGTGGCAATATTTTGCTATCAGTGAATTTCTCGTCTCTTCTAGGATGCCAAGGGAGTACAATGAGGATGAAGACCCAGCTGCACGAAGGAGGAAAAAGAAAAGGTGAAGGAAGGGTGAAGGGTTTTATATTTTAAGGTGGATAGTGTTTAGGGGAAAGAAGTAGGGGCTAATTATGAAGCTAGAAACTAAGATTTTGTCTTGAGGCTCTCTACTTTCTTAATGAAACAGAGTGATACTTAGAGTGGCAGTAGAGGGCTTTGGAATAGGCCTATCTATATTTTAATCTCATCTTCACTAGTTTCTTGGTGGATAACCTAGACATTTGCTTAGCCTCTCTAATCCATGGATAGAGTGGAGATACAGTAGCAATAATAACTTTTATCAGGATGTCATGAGGATCAGCTGTGAAAGTACATGTAGGCATTTAGCACCAATGCCTGGCATATGGTAATCACCCAATAAATCTTGACGGCCATCATCATTATTATATCATCATCATTATTTATATGATACAAAAGTTTCTGGACCTGGTACTTGGCTTTTCCTTTATTCTGAGAGTGGACCAGCAAATAATACGTTCTTTTCACCTGAAATTTAGAAGGTGGTAAAAATTCAGAAGATTTTCTGATTTCTGTATAGAAAAGTCTTATATCTATAGAGAATTGGTAGAGTTGGGTGGTATTAAAAAGTTCTGAAGTGACAGATGGAGTGTCCCAAATTGGCACTGGAAAAGTTTATCTATAAGCTGGAAGAAGTTGTAGTTCTGATTTTGAGTAACTATGAAGAGGTGGCCAGCAGTTCTATCAGGACAGACATGAGCTTTTCCCCATAGAGAGTAGGTTGGAGATGTAGGGAAGCAAGCAGGAACAGTTCTGTTGACCTTGAGGTAGCAGCTGATGAGCCTTACACATTTGCCTTTCTCTGGTCACAGTTATTACGCCAAGCTACGCCAACAAGAAATTGAGAGAGAGAGAGAGCTAGCAGAGAAGTACCGGGATCGTGCCAAGGAACGGAGAGATGGAGTGAACAAAGATTATGAAGAAACTGAGCTTATCAGCACCACAGCTAACTACAGGGCTGTTGGCCCCACTGCTGAGGCGTGAGTACTGAGGGACCAGGGCATGGTTCCCTCAGCATCCTAGAGTCATGCAAATACGATGTGAACTCTTTCTCTTACTTTCCTGCCCTGGAGCCTACAATAAGCGATTTCAGAGGCATTTGCCACCCACAAAGGACTTTTTTTTTTTTTTTTTTTTTTTTAGATGGAGTCTCGCTCTGTCACCCAAGCTGGAGTGCAGTGGCGCAATCTCGGCTCACTGCAAGCTCCGCCTCCCGGGTTCATGCCATTCTCCTGCCTCAGCCTCCTGAGTAGCTGGGACTATAGGCGCCCGCCACCACGCCCGGCTAATTTTTTGTATTTTTAGTAGAGACTGGGTTTCACCGTGTTAGCCAGGCTGGTCTCGATCTCCTGACCTCGTGTTCCACCTGCCTCGGCCTCCCAAAGTGCTGGGATTACAGGCGTGAGCCACTGCACCTGGCCCGCCCATCCCCTTTTTTTTTTTTTTTTTTTTTTTTTGAGACAGAGTCTTGCACTTTTTGCCCAGGCTGGAGTGCAGTGGCACAATCTCAGCTCACTGCAACCTCCGCCTCCCATGTTCAGGCAATTCTCTTGCCTCAGCCTCCTGAGTAGCTGGGACTACAGGCGCCCACCACCATGCCCAGCTAATTTTTGTATTTTTAGTAGAGATGGGGTTTCACCATATCCGCCAGGCTGGTCTCAAACTCCTGACCTTGTGATCTTGGTCTTGACCTCCCAAAGTGCAGGGATTACAGGCGTGAGCCACCACGCCCGGCCAGTACTGTTCTTATGTGGCCTCTTTCATTATACAGGGACAAATCAGCTGCAGAGAAGAGAAGACAGTTGATCCAGGAGTCCAAATTCTTGGGTGGTGACATGGAACACACCCATTTGGTGAAAGGCTTGGATTTTGCTCTGCTTCAAAAGGTGAGTCCTGGTGGTCAGGTGGGGAGTAATACTATTGTGCTGAATGCTCTTGTATGGGTCTGGCAAGATGAGGAGGGAGATTCCTGAGAGTTCAGACTGAGTAGAAGAAGGGCTAAAAATGGCCCCTCTGAAAAGCTGATTGTTACTCATCCTTCAAGTATCAGGCCAAATTTTATTTCCTTGGAGAAGCCTTCCCTGATCACCCAGGTGTGGTTAAGCACTTCCCTTCACTTCCCGCTTCCTGTACCTTTGCATAGCCCTTCTATTTCATTTACCATCGCAGTTATTGCACTTTGTTGAAATTGTTTAATTTGTCTGTCTCATCTACTATAAGCTCCATTAGAGTAAGAACAATATCTGTCATGTTTAATATTATATTCTTAGTTCCTGGTACAGTGTGGTGTAGTGGATGTTCAATAAATATATAAAGTGAGTGTCCTAACCCTGCTTGCTTTCCTGTTAGGTACGAGCTGAGATTGCCAGCAAAGAGAAAGAGGAAGAGGAACTGATGGAAAAGCCCCAGAAAGAAACCAAGTAAGTAAATATTATGGAAGGGTTGAGAATTTAGAAAGGTGGGACCTAAAGTTGGAGCACATTTGGCAAAAATAAAACTTTTTTGTCTTTTCAGGAAAGATGAGGATCCTGAAAATAAGATTGAATTTAAAACACGTCTGGGTGAGTACAGTTTCTATACTAGTGACTATGCATTCTAGGTTAATTGTAGGGAATTTAGTGCTCTGGGAAGGATATGCTTCTCCTTTCCCCCAACCTCCTTTCCTCTTTCTTTGTTTTTGAGACAGTGTCTCACTTAATCGCCCAGGCTGGAATGCAGTGGTGTGATCATGGCTCAGTGCAGCCTTGACCTCCTGGACTCAGCCTCTTGTGTAGCTGGCACCACAGGCATGTGCCACCATACCCAGCTAATTTTTTTAAAATTTTTTGCAGAGATGGGGTTCTCTGTGTATTGCCCAGGCTGGTCTCAAACTCCTGGGCTCAAGTGATCCTCCTGCCTTGACCTCCTAAAGAGCTGGGATTCTTTCTTGCCCCCAAAACAACTAACTCCCATAAAATACTCTAATAAGACTCAGACATAGATTTAATTATTTCATATGTCATTTATGTCTCCTCAGGTAGATTGAAAGATTTTTCAGTTTGGGGCTTATGAATTAAAAGAAGTAACATGGTTAGTGATTAAAAGTTCAAAATTTGGAATCAGAGAGACCTGAGTTTAAACCTTGATGATGAAACAGCACTAAGTGTATGATTTTAGGCAACTGACTTTGCTGTTTGTTCATCTGTAAAAATTGGGTTACTATTTACCACATGACTTTATTGTAGGGATGAAGAAAAATGAAATCTATAACATGGCTATCATATTGAGCAGGTAGTATAGCTGTTTTTTCCGTCATCATCAACATTACCTTAAACTTCATCCTTCTTCCTCAGAGGACTTAATACAATACAGGTGCATAGTGCCCTTGAAGAGACAATGTAGAAGAGTGGACAGGAGCCCAGGCTTTGGAGTTACACTGCCTGGTTCCATTCTTTGCTCCATTACTTAGTAGATACATGACTTTAGGTAAATTACTTAAATCTCAGCCATAGTATTCTTATTGGTAAAAAGGATAATAATATCCACTTCATAGGGCTGTTGTAAAGATTAAATGAAGCAAAGCTTGCATAGCACTTGGCATGGTGGCTAGCACAGAGTAAGCACATAAGTGACAGCTGTTCTTGTAGATCCTGGCTACTTGCTGCTCTTCTCCTTATTGTAGGCCGCAATGTTTACCGAATGCTTTTTAAGAGCAAAGCATATGAGCGGAATGAGTTGTTCCTGCCGGGCCGCATGGCCTATGTGGTAGACCTGGATGATGAGTATGCTGACACAGATATCCCCACCACTCTTATCCGCAGCAAGGCTGATTGCCCCACCATGGAGGTGAGTGAATGGAATCCTGAGAGCCTATCATGTGAGCCTCAAGCCCGGGAATCAGCCTGGCCTCTGCCCCGTGTCCCTCATCCACCATGTCACCAAGTCCTGTTCACTTTTACCTCCTAAATCTCAACTGAATCCATTCACTTTTCCACTTTTTCACCAATAGCATTCCAGTCTAAGCTATAATCATTTGCTGGAACTATTAACTTACTATTTTTTTTGAGACCAAGTCTCACTCTGTCACCCAGGATGGAGTGCAGTGGTGCTATCTTGGCTCACTGCACACTCCGCCTCCCAGGTTCAAGCGATTCTCCTGCCGCAGCCTTCCAAGTAGCTGGGACTACAGGCATTCATCACCACACCTGGTTAATTTTTTTATTTTTAGTAGAGATTGGGTTTTACCATGTTGGTTAGGCTATTCCTGACCTCAAGACCATCCGCCTTGGCCTCCCAAAGTACTGGGATTACAGGCATGAGCCACTGCGCCAGGCCTCTGGAACTATTGAAAAGGCTTCTAATTGGTCTCCACACTTCCACTCTAATTGGTTTCCGCACTTCCACTCTGATTTGTTATTATATCTTTTTATTGAGGTGTTATTCACATGCCATATAATTCATCCTTTAAAAAGAATTTTTTTTTAATTTTTATGGGTATATAGTAGGTAATATATATTTATGAGGTACATGAGATGTTTTGATACAGGCATATAATGCATAATAATCACATCATGGAAAATGCAGTATCCATCCCATTAAACATTTATCTTTTGTGTTACAAACAATCCGTTTATACTCTTTTAGTCGTTTTAGAATGTATAATTAAATTATTACTGCCTATAGTCACCCTGTTGTGCTATCATGTAGTAGGCCTTATTCATTCTATTTTTTTTGGTACCTATTAACCACCCCTACCTCCCCTACCCTTCTAAAATATACAGTTTGGCTGGGTTCAGTGGCTCATGCCTGTAATCCCAGCACTTTGGGAGGCTGAGGTGTGAGGATCACTTGAGGTTAGGAGTTCAAGACCAGCTGGGCCAACATTGTAAAACCCGATCTCTACTAAAAATTAGCCAGGCGTGGCGGCATGTGCCTGTGATCCCAGTTACTTGGAAGGCTGAGGCATGAGAATTGCTTGAACCCAGAAGGGGGAGGTTGCAGTGAGCCAAGATCGTGCCACTGCATTCTAGCCTGGGCGACAGAATGAGACTGTCTCCAAATAAATAAATAAAGTGTAAATTTTTGTCTCACTACAGTTTAGAAGCTTTTAGTGGTATCTCATTCTTAGGATAAAGAGCAAAATCTTTACCATGGCTTTGAGCCTCTGCAACATCTGGCCTTTCTAGAATGTTCTAGACTCCTGACTTTCTTGAATGTTCTTGATTCACTTTTGATGCAAGGCTTTTGTGCAGGCTGTTTTATCTCTGGAACATCCTTTCACAGCACTTCCTTTCCCTCCCTTCACCTACTGTATTGTAATTCAGTCTTTAGTTTGTTAAGTGAATGAATGAATAAATGAAGAGATTCCTACTTAGTGGTTTAACATTCTTATTTCTTGGTATTTTCAGGCCCAGACCACACTGACCACAAATGACATTGTCATTAGCAAGCTGACCCAGATCCTTTCATACCTGAGGCAGGGAACCCGTAACAAGAAGCTTAAGAAGAAGGATAAAGGTACCTGGAGGGTTAGAGAGAGAAACCTTAGCCACAGAGGGCATTTGGGGATAAAACCAAGGTCTCCTGGAGCTTTCTGTCTCCAGAATATTGAGAGGCTCCTGGGAAGCAGAGAAAAATGGGAGTACTGGAGCATTGGCAAGGAGACAGTTACAGCCAGATTCTGTCTCCTTAACCTACCTAAGAAGCAGTAGTCAGGTCTGAAGCATGAGGGATGGAGAGTGGGTAGGTTATGTCCCATTTGTTTTTTTTTTTTTAAAGAGATTTTTTGGTGAAAACCAGAAAACCTAGACAGATTCTAAAAAGGCTCTAACACTTGACCCACATTTTATTTTATTTTATTTTATTTTATTTATTTTATTTATTTATTTTTTGAGACGGAGTCTCGCTCTGTCACCCAGGCTGGAGTACAGTGGTGCGATGTCTGCTCACTGCAACCTCTGCCTCCCGGGGTCAAGCGATTCTTCTGCCTCAGCCTCCCAAGTAGGCGTTACAGGCACTGTAGGGCACTATGGGACTATAGGCACGCATCACCATGCCTGGCTAATTTTTGTATTTTTAGTAGGGACGGGGTTTCACTGTATTGGCCTGGCTGGCCTTGAACTCCTGACCTCATGATATGCCCACCTCGGCCTCCCAAAGTGCTGGGATTACAGGCATGAGCCACCGCTCCTGGCCTTATTTTATTATTTTTATTTTTTTTGAGATGAGTCTCGTTCTGTCGCCCAGGCTGGAGTGCAGTGATGCCATCTCGGCTCACTGCAATCTCTGCCTCCTGGGTTTAAGCAATTCTCTTGCCTCAGCCTCCTGAGTAGCTGGGATTACAGGCACCTGCCATCACACCCGGCTAATTTTTTTGTACTTTTAGTAGAGATGGGGTTTTACCATGTTAGCCAGGCTGGTCTCAAACTCCTGACCTCAAGTGATCCGCCCGCCTTGGCCTCCCGAAGTGCTGGGATTATAGGCGTGAGCCACCGCACTCAGCCTTGACCCACATTTTAAACAGAAGATGTTTAAAAGGGCATTAAGAGCTGGAGAGGATGGTGAAGTTCAGTGGAAATTAACTGAGGAGTATGTTCCTGACTTCCCTCTTTAAATTTCAGGGAAGCTGGAAGAGAAGAAACCTCCTGAGGCTGACATGAAGTATGTATCCTAGCCCCTGGCATCTGATGAGAGGGAGGGGGTCTGTGCATTTCTTGTGTCTGGCATTTTGGGGAGGTGTTGACATGAGAATCTGGAGAAATGGTCAGGGGGAGTGAAGGTGTGTGTGTGAATTTGGCCAGCTAGTGATCTCCATTTTCCCAGTATTTTTGAAGACATTGGGGATTATGTACCCTCCACAACCAAGACACCTCGGGACAAGGAGCGGGAGAGATATCGGGAACGGGAGCGTGATCGGGAGAGAGACAGAGACCGTGACCGAGAGCGAGAGCGAGAACGAGATCGGGAACGAGAGCGAGAGCGGGACCGAGAAAGAGAAGAGGAAAAGAAGAGACACAGCTACTTTGAGAAGCCAAAAGTAGATGATGAGGTGAGATGTGGGCCCTTAGTACCAGGTGATGGAGTTACCCCTCTCTGGAAATGTGAACAAGGTTGGGTAAGGAATTGTTTCAAACTTGGGGGAGGGATGAGTAGGAATTTCTCATGGTAACACTAACCTCACATTTTGTGTTCTTTCCAGCCCATGGACGTTGACAAAGGTGAGTTGTACACACAGCATCTCACAGTTGCACTAGCAGTCCTGCTTTCCCCTGGGCTGAGGGTCTGACCTAGGGCTCGGAGCTGGCAACGGTGGGATTGGGGGACTTCCTGGTTCTGGGTTCTCGTAAGAACTGTGTCTTGCTTTATTGAATAGGTGGAGTTCCCTCCACCTTCCTGGGCCATAGCAGGGCATATTTGCTCTTAGATATAATTCCTGTGGCCCTGGGGTTCTGAGGAGGTGAGATAGAGGTTGAGTATGGAATGTTCTGGATACCCTACCCTCATCTCAACCAGAGTAACTCATTATTAATTGGAGTTTGTTTAAAACTTTGTTAGACAAAAGGGTTCTATGCCTTAAAAAATGTTTTTTAAGTGTGTTGTGGGGAGGAGGTTGTGAGAGCCTCAGTTCAAGGTCTGGGCAGAGTTCTCTTTTCTCCTAGGACCTGGGTCTGCCAAGGAGTTGATCAAGTCCATCAATGAAAAGTTTGCTGGGTCTGCTGGCTGGGAAGGCACAGAATCATATCCTTTATTTTAATACATTCCTGGGTTCCAGAGAACTGGTCTCTTTACTCCAACCCCCCGCTGCCTCCCTGCTCCCTCTTACCCCGCCCCACTCCTTCCCTTTTGTGCTGAATTTTGACGGAATGAAACCATCCCTTGTTCCTTCCCAGAGCACCCATAACAGCTCACAGCCCTCTCAGAATTTTCACGTTGGGGCTTCTAGCCCTTGGCCCCCTCCTGGCTGAAGCTTTACAGCAATAGGTAGAATCCTGTCTAGTGTTTTCTTTAACATAGCATATGCTGAAGAAGCCAGAAGACAAAAAGCAGCTGGGAGATTTCTTTGGCATGTCCAACAGTTATGCAGAGTGCTACCCAGCCACGTATGTGAAACCTGGTTAAGGAAGGGGGGCTGGGATGATTGGGGAACAAGTTGGGGGTGAAATGGAAATTTGATTTGCTAAGTCCCAGGGCTACTTTTTTTTTTTTTTTTTGAGACAGAGTCTCACCCTGTCGCCCAGGCTGGAATGCAATGGCATAATCTCCGCTCGCTGAAACCTCTACCTCCCGGGTTCAAGCGATTCTCCTGCCTCACCCTCCCAAGTAGCTGGGATTATAGTCATGCATCACCACACCTGGCTAGTTTTTGTATTTTTAGTAGAGATGAGGTTTCATCATGTTGACGAGGCTGGTCTTGAACTGCTGACTTCAAGTAATCTGCCCGCTTCAGCCTCCAAAAGTGCGGGGATTACAGGAGTGAGCCACTGTGCCTGGCCCAAGGCTACTTCTTACTTGGATGAACTATTTTATTAGGCTCTGAGTGGGAGGTCTGGGGGGTGGTCATTCCTATGCAGATAGTCTCTTAGTCGGGTAGGTTTCCAGATGAAGCATAGGATCAGGGTGTGCAACATCTGTTTAACTCTTGCTTCTCTTTAGGATGGATGACATGGCTGTAGATAGTGATGAGGAGGTGGATTATAGCAAAATGGACCAGGTATGTAGTAGGAAGGATGGTGGGCGCCTTTGGGCAATTATTATTCGTTTTACATATATCTCCTTCCCCACTCCTAAAAAATCTATCTCATTTACTGGGCCCCACCCTCCTTTAGCTGCAGCAGTAGAAACAGCAGCATTGAGGGTCATGAGCAGCTTAACTATTTCAGAGTCTTTGCACAAGATCAAATGACATAGGGTCAAAAATCTATTTTTTATTTCCTATAGCAAATGGTAGGCAGTAAGCAAGCATCAATGCGTAAGTAGAAAGGGCAGAAAAAATTGCAGTCCTTGGAAAATAACTAAGTTTTATTCTAGCCAGGATTGAAGTTTTCCTCTAAGTCTTAAGCAAAATTAAAAAGAAAAAACCACTAATGCCACAATAGTGAAGAAGTCTCTGTTCTTCCCCTGAGTTCATTGTATTGAAATAGCATGGTTTAATCTTGGAGCCTTGTTTAATCCTGCCTCTACCATTTATTAGTTTTATGAACTTGCCAAGTTCTTTTACTGTTTATGCCTCAGTTTCCTCATCAGGAAAATGGAGAGAAATATAGTTCCCTCTTCATAGATTTTATGAGAATTAAATGAGATATGCATTTAGTGTACAGAATAATGCCTGTCACATAGTAAGTATGTAATAAGCATTTATTATTACTTATCAGGGTATGATTTATGAATTGTGGAACCTAGGATTATGGGAGAGTCTGGCTTTAATCAAGGGCTGAAATTCCATTTCCACCGACATCTCTTCCTTCCCCATCCCCCCATTCTGTCCTGCAACAGGGTAACAAGAAGGGGCCCTTAGGCCGTTGGGACTTTGATACTCAGGAAGAATACAGCGAGTATATGAACAACAAAGAGGCTTTGCCCAAGTGAGTCGGTACTGAATGTGGGCAGGGTGTGAGAAGGGGTGTGGGGATTTGACGGAATAGTGCACATAAGGTTAGAGGGTGTGGTCTGGCTGAGATATTCCCAACTAAGTTCTTTGCCCACAGGACTTGGGAAAACCTCGCCACTACTATGCAATCTCTGATGCATTCTTTCCCAACTGCTTTTTTCAGGGCTGCATTCCAGTATGGTATCAAAATGTCTGAAGGGCGGAAAACCAGGCGCTTCAAGGAAACCAATGACAAAGCAGAGCTTGATCGCCAGTGGAAGAAGATTAGTGCAGTAAGTAGGATGGCCCCTTGGGTGGGAGGGTTTCAGCTGGGAGAAGACATTGGCCTGCAGATTCAGGAACAGGCAAGGGGCTGGAGAGCCATGGAAATGAGAGGTCAGCCTTGGGCCTCAGGTCAGCTTAGATAGGCAGCTTGGTGATAGACTATCCTGTTGTTTTTGCAGATCATTGAGAAGAGGAAGAAGATGGAAGCTGATGGGTGAGCGGCATTATTCCTCCTCTGTGGGGCTGGTGGGAATTGCTTAGTGTATTGATCTTGTACTGACCCATTTCTCCTTCCATTGCAGGGTTGAAGTCAAAAGACCAAAATACTAATCACCAGTTACAACCAGAGATGCTCCACAAGGATATGTTCCCCACTGTTTTCTTTCTACAATTTCCAAAGGTTGCAAGATGTTTTTTTGTGGATGAATATAAAATTTTATTGTGTAATTACTTGGTTCCATTAAAATTGGTTAACTTGCTAGCTTTGTTGAGCATGTCCCCTCCAGTGCCCTTGAAGCACCAAGAACACTAATTCCACTGGTTGTGTAAAATCACATGCAGAAAGTTATCAGTCCTTTCCTGAGCTGTGGTTCTAGATTCCTAGACAGTAAGGATGCTTTCTAGCCAGTGTGCCCAGTAGAGAAGAGAATAATGATCCTCACTGATGGGCAAGAGGTGGATAGAGGAATGTAAGGATGATTGGTCTCAAATGTCAGACTCATTCAGGCCTAGTCCCTGGACAAATATTTCCTGGGGATTGCAGTCAGCCTGATGGGCTGCTAATCTGATCCCCAGGCTATGAAGGACTGGGCTCTGGATGAAGGCATCTAATGAAAATCACTTACGGGTGGGAACCAAAACCTTTTATAAGTTTATGTCCTCCTATGAGCTTTGTTAATGTTGAGTACAAATCACTGTCTCCTTGGCTAAAGGTGTAACCTTAGGGAAGTGCTTCGGGTTTAGAGCTGATAATAGTGTGGCCCTGCAGGTATGGGAATTCCTATCCTAGACCAGAAGGGTTTGGTGCCCTTCATCACCCTGAAACATTTGCCAAGGCCCAGAATAGGTCTGTTGGCCTTTGAATCACACCATTCCCTTCCCTTTTCTTCCTTTTTGCTCATTACTAGCACTTTGTTCTGGTGCTCATCATTAAGTGTCACTGCTGCTTCCTGGCTGGATGCCACGCTGCCACTGTCTACCCTGAGCCCAAGATTTGTGGCTTCACTAGATCCAAGAAAGCTAGAAAGTCACCTTAGCCGTTACCTTGTCTTTGATTATACTCACCTTGGTAGGACAGGTTTTTGTGAGGAAGCCAGCATTGTGCATGGTACACAAGAGGCTGAAATTGGGCCTTGCTGCAATAGCACCTAGAATGGCTAATTTCAGACAAATGACACCATGGTTCCGTAGGCAGCAGTCCCAATTATTAAAAATGGTCACAGAGACATGGCACAGGTGAAGACATCTGGAGAATCACTAAAAGCAAGACCTGGAGATTGACTGTTAATTTGAAATTCAGTTTCTGAGGCCAGGCTCAATGGCTCATGCCCACAGTCTCAGTGCTTTGGGAAGCCAAAGCAGGAGAGTCTCTTGAGGCCAGGAGTTCATGAGCCTATAGCTATGCAGGAGGATCGAACTGAAGAGTTCAAGGCTGTAGTGAGCTATGATCACACCACTGCATTCCAAGCCTGGGTGACAGAGCAAGACCTTGATTTAAAAAAAGAAATTCAGGGGCCGGGCGCCGTGGCTCACGCCTATAATCCTAGCACTTTGGGAAGCTGAGGCGGGAAGACAGGTCAAGAGTTCAAGGCCAGCCTGGGCAACATAGTGAGACCTCTTTTCTACAAAATATACAAAAATTGGCCAGGCACGGTGGCTCACGCCTGTAGTCCCAGCACTTGGGAGGCCAAAGCGGGCAGATCACGAGGTCAGGAGTTTGAGACCAGCCTGGCCAACATGGTGAAACCCTGTCTCTACTAAAGATACAAAAAATTAGCTGGGCGTGGTGGCATGCGCCTGTAGTCCCATCTACTCGGTAGGCTGACGCAGGAAAATCGCTTGAACCCGGGAGACGGAGGTTGCAGTGAGCCGAGGTCGCACCATTGCACTCCAGCCAGGGCGAGACTCCGTCTCAATAAATAAACAAACAAATAAATAAAAATTAGCGAGGCGTGTTGCTGTGTGCCTGTAGTTCCAGCTACTCGGAAGGATCGCTTGAGCCGAGCGGTGATCGTGCCACTGCACTCCAGCCTGCGCGACAGAGCCAGACCCTGTCTCAAAACAAAGCAAAACAAAAAAGAAAAAAAATTTCTTGGTAACTGAGCACTGCTCGTCCAGCCCATTGAGTTTCTGTAGACAAATTGTAGGAACTGGCACAGCAAACTGGCCACAAAGACGTTAGGGGCGTGGATAGCAGCTGCTCGAGCTGCCTGCTGTCCAAGACTCCCGTATGTCATCGCGCAGCGTGGGATTTTGCGGCTTCCTGACAGCCCTGGCTGTCGCTTGACTTGATCTTGGGTTTCACCAAGCCACGAAGGATTAGCGTCCCTCTCTCCTATCCCAAGGGCATTAAGCCTGTCTGGATGAAGTAGGAGAGGAAAGATTTACACGCAGTTCCCAACTTTACGTGACGTGACTAGGGAGGGAATTGACGGTCCCACCGTCTACCTAGCCCAAACGGGGCCACAGCAGGACAAGGAAGTAGCAGATCTCCCAAACGCGGTCTCTTCGCTCCGCTCCACCCACACTAGCAGCGGCCCACCCACCTCTCCTGTAAGAGGAAGAACGTCCCGGAGACACTTCCGGCCCCGCCCCCCGAGGCGGAAGCGGAGTCCCAGGCTACTCCTCCCGCAGTGTGGGTGGTTCCGAGGCTGACTTCCCTGCGGCGGCGCCGCTCGCAGTCCTTCTCAGCATGGACCGCACTTGTGAGGAGAGGCCCGCTGAGGATGCGAGCGACGAGGAGGACCCAGACTCCATGGAAGCCCCAACCCGGATCCGGGACACTCCGGAAGACATCGTGCTGGAAGCTCCGGCTAGTGGGCTGGCGTTCCATCCGGCCCGTGACCTACTGGCTGCAGGGGACGTGGACGGGGACGTGTTCGTGTGAGAGCGGGGCAGGGCTGGGGGCGCCGGGTCTGGAAGCTTCCCGGGGATGGACCTGGGAACAGGAGAGAGGAGAGAAAGTTGCAGGGAGACAAATTTTGCAAGATTCATTGGATCCAATTCATTCCGTAACATTCGGCTCTTATATCACACCAATCTGTTGAAAGAACTGGAATGTCGTGACAGAGCCCAGATACCGTAGTAGGACAAAAAGCCCTTTAAGGCCTTGTTATTTCCCACCGATTATTATTTATTTACTTACCTATTTATTTTTGAGACGGAGTCTCACTCTGTCGCCCAGGCTGGAGTGCAGTGGCGCGATCTGGGCTCACTGCAACCTCCCTCTTCCGGGTTCAAGCAATTCTCTTCCTTAGCCTCCCGAGTAGCTGGGATTACAGGCGCCCGCCACCACGCCCGGCTAATTTTTTTGTATCTGTAGTAGAGACGGGGTTTCACCATCTTGGCCAGGCTGGTCTTGAACTCCTGACCTCGTGATCCACCTGCCTCGGCCTCCCAGAGTGCTGTGATTACAGGCGTAAACCACCGCGCCCGGCCTCCTACCGGATTATGATGTTGTGCCCGAGACAGGCTCAGCAGGCCCCTTTAATTGATTTTTCAAACCACAAATCTTGGCTCACACCTGTAATACCAGCACTTTGGGAGGCCGAGGTGGGCGGGTCACCTGAGGTTGGAGCTCGAGACCTGCCTGTTAAACATGGTGAAACCCCGTCTCTACTAAAAATACAAAAATTAGCCGGGTGTGGTGGCGCGGGCCTGTAATCCCAGCTACACGGGAGGCTGAGGCAGAAGAATCGCTTGGACTCGGGCGGTGGAGGTTGCAGTGAGCCAAGATCGTGCCACTGCACTCCAGCTTGGACGACAGAGTGAGCCTCAAAAAGAAAACAACATAAATCCGAGCAGACACTCCCTTGATTAAAACCCTTCAGTGGTCTGCTTTTAGGATTTAGTACAAATTTCTCAATCCCACTTTCAACGCCCTGACCATCTGTGCTCATTCATCCATACCTTTTAAAAATATATCTTGGGCCGGGCATGGTGGCTCATGCCTGTAATCCCAGCACTTTGGGAGACCAAGGTGGGGTATCACCTGAGGTCAGGAGTTGGAGACCAGCCTGGCCAACATGGTGAAATCCTGTCTCTACTAAAAATAGAAAAATTAGCTGGGTGTGGTGGCGGGCGCCTGTAATCCCAGCTTCTCGGGAGGCTGAGGCAGGAGAATCGCTTGAACCTGGGAGGCGGAGGTGGCAGTGAGCCAAGATCGTGCCATTGCACTCCAGCCTGGGCAACAGGAGCAAAACTCCATCTCAAAAAAAAAAAAAAAAAAAAGTCTGGAAACCTCAGCCCATTTGCATGTACTATTCTGTCTGGAAAACTCCTTTCCCCTCACTTTTACCTACTATCTCTGAGTTCCCAGGATCTCTTCCCTCTTCCTCTCTCCCCAGACTAAAATTGGTTACCTGTTAGATGCTGTCATGGCACCAGGTGCCATGGTACCTTTCCCTTACTAATGAATGGTTGGTAACCATACGTCCATTTGTGTAATTATTTGAATGCTGTCTGCTTCACTAATGTTTTTCAAACGTCTTTGACCTTGCCTCACAGAGAAATACCTTTTACATTATATATGATGCTCTCTGATACAATTTCTGACTTTATTCTATTATTGTGTGCATGTACACAAAATGCTGATTGTAGCTTACTAGTCTGTTATATGACTAGAATGTGAAAAAACACTGTTCTGGAGTGTAATCTGTCATCGGTTTTGTTCTCTATTTTATCTCCAGCCTCTAGTCTAGGGTAGATGCTCAATACATGTTTGATTTTGAACAAAAGATACAGGTTAGAGGCAGTGGAAAAGTTGAAGATGTTATGCTTATCAGATTTACTTAATGAATTTAAACCTCAACCCTTCATTAGCTGTAATGGCCTTGAGCGTGTTAACTTTTGTATTTTCATCTTTGAAAGGGGTAATTATACCTACCCTTGCAGAGGGGACAAATTTGCAGTACAGCGCCTAAGCAGCTCTTCAACAAATGTAGGTTCCCTTCTATTACTATCCATATTTATGGTGCCAGGCACTTGGGAGTTGCCCTAGACATCCACCTTTCTTCACATTCCACCCAACTTTGTTGCTTCCCTTGTCTTAAAAAAAGTTCTGGAGGAAAATTCTTGGTTCTCCCCTTCCCTACCCTCAGCCATGACTATTGTGAAGAGGTTCCTTTTCCGAGGATTAAATTCAGACTTCTGCTTGGCTCATGTGGTCTCATGCCCACCCCAGCCCATCTTTCTAGATTCAGTCATGCTACTCTCCTGCTACAAGGAACCCTCCTCATTCCTTATCTTTGCTGCCTCCAGTATCTGGCCCTTGCTCTCGGCCAGGCAAATTATACTCTTGTATGATCCAACCGACATGTTACCACCTTAGCTTTCCAGGGCTCTCTTCTCCCTTCCCAAGTATTCATTCAATTTGTGAATGTTTATTAAGCCACTTTTTCATGTTCGGCACTGGGACAGAGAAAATGAGCAGGCTCAGTTCTGTCCACCTGGAACTCACTGGCAATTAAGCATGTATTCATTCTGCCCTTTTTGAGGATCTGCTCTGAGGCAGGCTCTTGGGGGTATTCCGTAAACAGTACTCACCTCAAAGTTGTTTACAGGCTGGTGCCTCTCCCCCACCTCCATTTTGATCTTGCCTCTTTCAGCACGTACTCTCAATGTACTGTAATTAATTGTGGCTTTCTCTAGCTCCTGCAGACCTGAAGTGCAAGAGCCTGCTCTACCTTACTGATTTTTACATTTCTAACTTCTGGGGCTGGTCTTTTGTCATTGATGTAACAAATATTTCCTCCACAGTGGTCCAGACCCAATCTTTGTCCAGGCTGGGGCTTTCAAAGATGATAAAGAGGGATTGGGTGGGATCACAAAGAAATCTTGAGCAAATATACCTTGAATTAATATATATTGAAAAAAGCAAGACCTAACATTTCAAACTCACTGAAATGGAGAAATGAGATGGTAAACTTTTTGGGCTTAGAGGTACAGAAGCAGGAACTCTTAGGTAAGTGGGAAGGCTGCTCTGTCTGGTTGGTCTCTGCACTCGATGCAACCCAGGCTGGGTCTGGAGTAATTTACCCTCCTTCCCCTCTCCCCAGCTTTTCCTACTCTTGCCAAGAGGGAGAAACCAAGGAGCTCTGGTCATCCGGTCACCATCTCAAGGCCTGCCGAGCTGTGGCCTTCTCTGAAGATGGGCAGAGTGAGTACTGGGGAAGACAACCAGCAATGTGGTGGAAGGGAGCAGTGAGCAGCACCATGACCTGGGCACCTTTTCCCCAGAGCTCATTACTGTCTCCAAGGACAAAGCCATCCATGTTCTAGATGTGGAGCAGGGCCGACTGGAAAGATGTGTTTCCAAGGCTCATGGGTAAGGAGAGCAGCCAATTCTGTGTATGTGCATGGAGGTGAAGGGTAAGGACCAGGAGGTCCCCACTGGGACAGAGATGCTCCAAGAAGTTCTACGTCTTTGTCTCTAGTGCCCCCATCAACAGTCTTCTGCTGGTGGATGAGAATGTTCTGGCCACTGGGGATGACACGGGTGGTATCCGTCTCTGGGACCAGAGGAAGGAGGGCCCCTTAATGGATATGAGGCAACATGAAGAGTACATCGCAGACATGGCTCTGGATCCAGCCAAAAAGCTGCTGCTGACAGCCAGGTACAACTTCAAAGCTGCCTTGCCTCCCCTCCCCTCCCTGTGTGAAATGTCTTCCTCAAATGGACCTTGTGTCTAAGCCTACTGCTCTACTCTCTACAGTGGGGATGGCTGCCTTGGCGTCTTCAACATTAAGAGGCGTCGGTTTGAGCTGCTCTCAGAGCCTCAGTCTGGGGACCTGACCTCTGTCACTCTCATGAAAGTACAGCTGGTTATGGTGGGATGGAGGGGTGTGTGCTGGGGGCTTAGTCTAAGGCAGCTTCCACATCGTTTTCCCTATTTCCCTGCAGTGTGGGAAGAAGGTGGCCTGTGGCTCCAGTGAAGGTACCATCTACCTCTTCAACTGGAATGGCTTTGGGGCCACAAGTGACCGCTTTGCCCTGAGAGCTGAATCTATCGACTGCATGGTTCCAGTCACCGAGAGTCTGCTGTGTACTGGCTCCACCGATGGAGTCATCAGGTGAGGGAAGCCTGGACAGCCCTTAGGTCACAGGAAGGGCAGGCCCAGCTAGCCAGTACTCAACACTGTTCTTTCCCTGCCCAGAGCTGTGAACATCCTACCAAACCGAGTGGTGGGCAGTGTGGGCCAGCACACTGGGGAGCCTGTGGAGGAGCTGGCCCTTTCCCACTGTGGCCACTTCCTGGCCAGTAGTGGCCACGACCAGCGCCTCAAGTTTTGGGACATGGCCCAGCTGCGAGCTGTGGTGGTGGATGACTACCGTCGGCGCAAAAAAAAGGGAGGACCACTGCGGGCTCTGAGCAGCAAGACTTGGAGCACCGATGACTTCTTCGCAGGACTGAGGGAAGAGGGAGAAGACTCCATGGCTCAGGAAGAAAAGGAGGAGACTGGGGATGACAGTGACTGAGGCAATGAATTGAATCTTAAGACAGGTCCTCACCAGGCAAGAGTCTTGCTTATTGGGCTGCATCCCCAGAGAGAATATGAATTATTATTTTTTGAAAAGACAGGGTTTTGCCGTCATCCAGGCTGGAGTGCAGTGGCTTGATCTTGGCTCACTGCAGCCTCAATGTCCCCAAGCTCAGGTTGTCCTTCCACCTCAGCCTCTGGAGTAGCTGGGACAACAGGTGTGCACTACCACACCAGGCCAATTTTTGTATTTTATTGGTAGAAACAGGGGTCTGTGTTGCCCAGGCTGGTCTTCAGCTCCTGGACTCAAATGATCCACCTGCCTCTGCTTCCCAAAGTGCTGGGATTACAGGCACGAGCCACCACACCTGGCCAAAAATATATATATTTTTTGAGACAAGGTCTCACTCCGTCACCCAGGCTGGAGTATAGTGGGTTGATCATGGCTCACTGCATCCTTGACTTCCTGGGCTCAAGTGATCCACTTCAGCCTGCCTGGTAGCTGAGACTTAAACAGGCATGTGCCACCATGCTTGACTAATTTTTGTGATTTTTTTTTTTTGGTAGAGACCAGGGGTTTCACTATGTTGACCAAGCTGGTCTTGAACTCCTGGGCTCAAGTGATCCTCCTGCCTTGGCCTCCCAATATGCTGGGATTACAGGCATGAGCCACTGTGCCTGGCTGGATTTTTTTTTTTTTTTTTTTTTTTGAGACAGGGTTTTGCTCTTGTTGCCCAGGCTGGAGTGCAATGGCGTGATCTTGGCTCACTGCAACCTCCGCCTCCCGGGTTCAAGCAATTCTCCTGCCTCAGCCTCCCAAGTAGCTGGGATTACAGGTGTCCGCCACCGTGCCAGGCTAATTTTTTTATTTTTAGTAGAGACGGGGTTTCTCCATGCTGGCCAGGCTGGTCTCGAACTCCTGACCTCAGGTGATCCACTCGCCTCAGCCTCCCAAAGTGCTGGGATTACAGGCAAAATCCAACACGCCCGGCCTGGATATGAATTTATAATACCCTACAGTGCAGCACAAGAAGATGCACTCAAAGCACTGATGTGAGGAAGTACTTGCCCGTAGCTATTCACTCTACCAGTATAAACAAACTGTAAGCTAGGGCAAGACAGCACAGACACAAGTATATACTAACCAGGGGTTTAATATAAATACAACCAGCATAGAAAGACCCAAAACTATACAGAAACCAAAACCAGAATGCCATGTGGTGGAGGCAAAGGGCAGAATTTCTGACCCCTTTGGCTCAGCTGCCCTTCCCCACAAATAAAAACCAACAAAGAGGACAAATCAGGACAACAAAGAAGATTCATGCTAAGCTGTGGCAGAGGGGAGAAGGTATGATCGGGTGGGGGTGGGACAAGGAATGGCCATGGAAGATCACTGGGTCACTGGGAGGGAGGGGCTGGGAGGGGGAGGGCAAGGCCCCTCACCACAACTTAAGCCAAACCTAAGCTGCCCCTAGGTGCCATAGGTCCCTGTCCCAGCAGGGAGGCTGATGGGCCTGGGCCCATGCCCCTCCCCACCTTTGGGGGTCAGATAGTGGCCACCCAGGCCTGCTGGGTTGGGGCCTGACACAGGCTCTGCATGCCCATTCAGGGTGCCTGTGGAGAGAGAATGGAGTCACTGTTTAACCATGGTACCTGCCTCAGCCCCAGCAGACCACAGGAGGTTGGCCCCAGACTCACTGAGTGCCTGCAGCAGCCGTGCAGACACAGCATCCTTGGCCACCTCATGCCCATCCCGGCCATCTAGGGTCAGCACAACCCAGATGAGGCCACTGAAGGGCACCGGATGCCCAGGAATCACCACCTGGTACCAGAAGCGGTGCCAGCCAGCAGGTCCTATGCCCAAACACTTGGTGAGGAACACAGGGCTGCCCAGCTTCATTCGTTGGCACAGCAACTGCAGGGTAGCCCGAGCCCCTTGGGACCCTAACTTGTCCCTTGCCAAGGCCAACTGGCTGCCCTCTGGCTGTGGGGACCGCAAGAAGGGACCCACAAGCTGCTGGCGAAGTCGCTGCTTCAGGTCTGGCTTGAGCCACTCCACAGCCACCTGCTCTCCACAGAGGTGTGACTGCCCTGCAGAAAAAATGCAAAACAAGGGCAGGTCTAAACTCTGGGCCCAAGCCTCCAGGTTGTGAGCCCTTTGGAGCTACACAGTCCTGTAATTTGTAGCCTTCCCATTTCCTGGTAGTGTGACCATGGGTAAGAAAAGACAATGAAGCCTCCAGCCTCCATTATTTGCAAAGGGAGTATATAACACACTGCTACCTTACAAGTTTCCTTGGAGAAGTACTGGTTAATTGCAGGTTTTGTCTGCCTCATAACCATCATAATGGTTAATCTTTACTGGGAAAACGTGCTGTAAGTCAGTGTGCAAAGTACCACACACCCATTATGTTACTTAATTCTCACAACAGTCTGAGGAAACAGATTCTTTAGTAGTAAAAAGCTCAGTTGGATTCCCTTGAGCAAATCAATTTCTCTAACAGTTTCCTCATAGCTTGAGGGTCCTGTGCCTATTTTGCGGTGTGGGGGTGGGGGAAGGTTGAGAATTAAGTCAGGAGGTAATGCTCGGGAAGTGTTACAAATTTAGGTAAGCGGTGGTGGTAGCACCATTGGAAGTTTTAAAAATCTGAGATCAAATAGTAAAAGGTTGCAAAATCTGGCATGTTTGACTCTAAGATCTTGTAACTTTAACAGCTATGCTCAATATAAAGTGCCGGGCAGAACGTCTTTGGCCCCAACCAGCACCCCCGCCGCAGCCTACCTTCCACTAGGGCCTTTTTGGCCATGGCAGCGGCCCGGTGCGAGCTGAATTTGAGCAGAGCGATCTGCCCGGGCGCCGGTCCGGGGCTGGGCAGCAGACGCGCCTCCTGCAAGCCGGGACCCAGCGGCTGCAGCGCGAGCAGCAGCGCGCTGCGGGTCAGATTCGGCGGCAGGCCGTCAACGCTCAGCTCACACTTCTCGGTGCTGCGGCACACGAGCAGCGGGCAGGACGGCCGCAGCGGGTGGTTGTGCAGCGTGGCGATGGCGGCCTGCGCGCCGCGCCGCGAGCTGTAGCGGGCATAGGCGAAGCCGCGGTTCAGGCCGCTGAAGGTCATCATCAGGCGGAACTCGTAGAGGCGGCCCACGCGCTGGAACAGCGGGATAAGCTGGTGCTCGTACACGTCCTGAGGCAGCCGCCCGATGAACACCTCTGACCCAGCTGGCGGCGGGCTGCCCACCCAGCCTGTGGGAAGGGGGTATGCAAGGCCACCGTCATGCGACGCTTTCGAATTGAGCCCACGGACTCAGCGCGCGGGGCTGGGAGGCGATGTGAACAAAGGTCTGTGAAATGGGTTTACACCCGTGCCCTGGGTGATTGACATAATTAGGTGACTGCGCTAACGAGGGGGCTGGCACAGTAGGTACACTTTGAGACTGGCCCCCTCCCTCGACGGGGCGGGTGGACGTGGAGCCACAGTTCCTCCTTTGCTGGGGGGTATAAATCCGGGTAGTTCGCAGTTTCTGACAGTGACGGCTGGGAGCAGCCCCTCCCCCAAAGGGGGCTGGTGTAGTCGGACAGGCGGAGGGGCTGGGACTACCGTACCTGGGGGTGGCCCGCCATACTTCCTCTGCCCGTTCACCTGCACCAGGCGGATGCCTGTCTCCCTGACCCACGCCTCCAGCGCCGCCTTGTTCTCTGGATTCACCCTCTCACACCACAGCTGAGAGGGAAAGGAAGGTTGGAATGGCGGATCGCCAAGCCCGCCCCCACCTCTCCTGTGGTACTGGGGTCCCTAAAACCGACCCTCGCTCCGGCGGGGCTCGCCGGCCCCCAAGTCGCCAGCCGCTTACCTCACAATCCCGCTTGGACTGCATGGCTCTCCCGCTGGCCCCTTCGTACCCTTTTTATAACTTCCTCCCCACTAGCCTCTGGAAGCTTCCCTACCTCTCCACCCCGCAAGCTCTGATTGGCTCTGAGCGCGACCCCGCCTCCCAGGGGGGTGGAGGTATCCACTGCACGTGCGCCGCCCGGGCTTCGCTCAGACCCTCAGGTGAAAGCTACAAAGTCGCCGGTGCGCCGCTGCGTATGTACTGGGGCTGCCTCCCGAGGAGGGTCTGCCTCCCGAGGAGGGTCTGCCTCCCGAGGAGGGTCTGCCTCCCGAGGAGGGTCTGCCTCCCGAGGAGGAGCTCCCAAGCCGCAGGGTGGACGCTGAAGACAAGAACCTCAGGGTCACAAGTTTACTGTCTTTCTCCCTTTTCCATCCCTACATTGGTCTGCTGGGGAAGGCGGGGCTAGGCATCACTGACACACGCAGACTCCCTGGTTGAGGCATTTTATTGGACCTTTGGCAATTGGTGGTGGGGAGGCATCTGCTCCAACTGGTGCGGAGGCCCTGCAGATGAGACCATCTCAGGCTGGGTCCTTGTAGCCCAGGAGCAGACTGGACTAAGCCTCCTGGGCCTTGTATGAAAAAGGTGTAGTACCTGGGCGTTTTTGCCAGTAATAATCAATAAAATAACCATAATAAAAATTAAAGTCTCTGTTCTGACCACTCTTCAGGTCTTCCGCTGAAACGGAAAAGTGCAAAGCAGTTGAAGTACATATGCAGTTTGTCTTAACCTCAAATAGTGCCAGTCCCACTTCCTTTCCTCTGATAGTTTGTTCAGTTCAGCAGATGCAGAGGGGCTGGCCTGTTCTCCTTTTGATTTCCTCCACAAGGTCTTCTCTTCGGACATCCACCTGGCCAGGATGGGAGAAGAAGGTGGTATAAGCATCTTCCATTCCACTGCTCCCCGAGTGCCTAGTTTCCTCTAGCCCTCCAGGCATCAGGCTTGTCTCAGCTGGGAGCAGGAACCTAATTAAACACCTCAGGCTAGAGTGTGCCTCTTGGGGGAGCCAACAAACCATAAGGTATATGTAGGGATGGAGATCTCACCCTACTAAGATCACAATAACAGGTTAAGCCCTCAAGTCTTTTATGAGTTGTACTAATATCAATGCCAGGCTTTTTCTCAGGTCTTGAATGGGCATGGGCCTGCCAAAATGGCATACATTCTCTGTCCCTTAGCCTTCCTGCCCACCTCCCTCACCTCTTCCCTGCTAGTCACTGAACGGAGCTTGATGACCCCATCCTTGAGTTCCTGCTCGCCGATGATAGCCACCAGTGGGATGCCTGCCTCCTCACAGTACTGCAACTGGTTCAGTAGCTTTGGGTTCTTCTTGTACAGCAGCTCAGCCTGCAGGGGACAAGAGCAGAAGAGGAAGTCTGGCTTCTGCTGTCCTCAGGGACAGAGGGTGTCCAAGCTGGCACCTTGCTCTTAGCTCTACTTTTGAGAAGTAGTGGCAGGATCCATTATGTGTGAGCTTTTATTCAGTTTGTGCCTAGCACACCCAAGTTTGCTGCCACCCTGGGACTTGCCTTCCGTACCTTGATCCCAGCATCCCACAGTTCTGAGACAAGCTTTAGTCTTTCCTCTAGCAGCTTCTTCTGTGCAGATGCCACAAGCACCTGTGTCTCCGTGGTCCGTACCTTCTCCTCCAAAGCCTGGCGAAGGGGCAGATAAAAGTCAGAGAGCTGGGCTAACACCTTCAAGGAGCAAACAAAGCAAGCTCTAGTCAGGATTTTGAGACCAGGCCGAACTCAGCTCTACCAGGGCAGGGGCCCTGTCTTCTCATATAGCACCTTGGGCATAAGGGTAGCTTTTAGTAGGTATGAGGACTGAACTGACTGACTTGTACACAGAACGTGTCAGAATAAATAACTTAGGGCAAGAGTGAAGGTAGCTTTTTTACCGTAACTTCAAGCTTTTCTCCATGTAGTACCTTTTTTTTTTTGAGACAGGGTCTCTGTCTTCCAGGCTGAAGTGCAGTGGTGTGATCACTGCAGCTTCGACCTCCCAAGCTCAAGTGATCCTCCCACCTCAGCCTCCTGACTACAGGCACACACCACTATACTCAGCTAATTAAAAAAAAAAAAAAAAATTTTTTTTTTAAATCTGTAGAGACAGGGTCTCATCATGTTGCCCAGGCTGGTCCATGTAGTACCTTCAGGGTCCACCAAAGCATTCACACAAAAGTACTACTATGAACCCACCCCAATTAGATCACCCTTGGCAGTTTTAGTCCCCACTTACTATCTACCCATTTATGACACTGTGCCTCTCACACTTCAGTTACAGGGCACAGGCGTGTATATGGGGAAAGAAGAATGCTGCTGCCGCTTCCCTTGTCTTTTTCAGAAAAACTATTTTCATAGTTCTTAGAATGTAAGATGCCTACTGGAAGAATGATCTCAACTGAGAAACTGGTGGTTTCCACCCTAGAGAAAAGGCATAGGACCGTGGGGAGGTTGCCAGAGCATTTCCCAGAGGATGAAATGCAACCAGCCACTTAAGACCAGCAGCAACAAAGGAGGGCTTAAGGCTACAAGAGGCTTCCTTGGTGTTACTCTAGGTGCTAGAGAGTCACAGTAGCCATCTGAGGGATCCCAGGGCCTCAGACACATGCTTCCCATTTACAGACAGTATTACAGTGTGGTTAGTGGCAAGACTTTAGAGTGAGACTGCCTGGATTCAAATTCTGACTCTACCACTTACAAGTTTCATGGCCTTAAGCAAATTATTTGATCTATAATGCTTCAGTTTTCTCATCTGGAAAATGCAATTAATAAAATTAGCTACTCTCAGAGGGCTGTGGTAACAATTATATTTTGATAATGCATGAAAAGCACCAAGCACAGTGCCTGGCACAAGGCAGTAAAATGTTAAGTATTCTGTATCATGAGGAAGATCTAAGTCTTGGATACACCAGCCCAGGTTTGTGACAGCCCTGAAGGAAGTAGAGACCCAGAGCAGAGAATTTAGTGGAGAAAGATTATGGATTAAAGATCCATAAAACTGACATATAATGGGGTAGAAATCTGTGAAAAAGAGCAATAATCTTTTCTCCATTTCTGTGAGATGCTCCCTGCCCAAAGCAGCACCACTTGCTCCCTTGGAGATCAGATTGCTCAGACTATCTTCTACCCACCTCCTAGGACCTACCTCTAGTCTCTGTTCCACGATGGAGAAAATCCGCTCCACCCCAATGCTGAGCCCCACACATGGCACCTTGCGCCCTTTGGGGTCGAACATGCCCACTAGCCCATCATAGCGTCCTCCAGCAGCCACACTGCCCACACCCAGGGGCTCTTCCCCTGCCTGGGCTGGGGTCTGTAGCAGCACTGCCTCATAGATCACCCCAGTGTAGTAATCCAGCCCTCGAGCAAGGCTCAGGTCAAAGGAGATCTGTGGAGATAAGAAAATTGTCAGTGCCAGATTAAGATCAGGGACCTGAAGCCCCAGAGCTCAGAAAGGATCCCATCCCCAACTTGACTCACTTTGTCATCAATGCCAAATAGGGTCAGGTACTCAAACAGCAGCTTCAGGTCTCCCAGGCCCTCCAAGGCCTGCTTGTTTTGGGATAGTTTAGGATCCTGGAGCAGCTGTTCCACCAGGGATACCCCACCTGGGGAGACAGACTTGTGAGTGAGGCTGACAAGGAAACAGAAAAGGTAAGAGGGGTTGACCTTCTTGCCTGGACTCTAGTCGCCCATGCATGTGTGTGTACATATGCATACACATTCATTCCCCTACATACATACACAGAAGAGTTTCAACTTTAGGACTGAGGGCAGTGGGACGGCTGCCGGGGAGGCTTGGTTCTGTTCCTCACCATGCTGCTGGACATAGTCCCCAATGCGGTCAGCCACCTCGGGTGCAAGGCCCTTCTCTCCCACCATCTCATTCTTCACCTCTTCCCAGGACATCTAGGCAGACAGACACCAGTCAGGGACCCCTGGGCAGCTTCCACACCACAGAGCAAGTGTGTACTGTCCTCAGGGAACCGTTTTGGAGCAGTAGCTGCCCATGAGCCTACATCCTGGGGCTAACCTTCGTCTGGTGGGTATAGAGGCATGCACCTCTCTCTCTCAATCTTGTTTTCCATTTCCCAAGGCAGGGTGGGATCTGGGAAAAGAAGTCAAGTACTTGGGTTGTTACCTTGTCCAGCTTGTCTACTGAGGAGCAGATGGTACGGAACTTGCTGTCAGAAACACCACAGATAGCAAACATCCCATCTAGAATGCGTCGATCATTTACCTGCAAGGAACCAATGCATAGTGAGGGGGGAATCTCTTTTCTTACATGACCTGCAATAGTCATGGTCACTTGGGCTACTGGTCCCTCTGCACAAGGATCTTCTCTTGTGAGAGGCCAGGCCCAACTTTGCCCTCCCAGCCTTGTCAGCTCTGACCTTGACCAGGAAGTCGCCTATCTGAAGTGAACTCAGGATCTCGCACATGATCTTCAGGCACTCTGCATCAGGGATCATGGGATCAAAGTTCCCAGCAATGTCAAAATCCTGCAGGGAGAGGGTTAGCCAGAGGTCTTCAGGGATTCACCTTTCTGAAGGGGGGACTCTGGGAGCTCTGTCCTCTAGGAAGGCCTGGTTGCACTCAAGCATAGACTTTCTCTTTCATTTTCTGATCATCATCCCAGAGGTAAACCCCAGCATCTTTGGGCTTCTCACCAGTTTTGGTCTCCTTTCCATCTACTGGGCTATTCCTTCATTTTCTACCTCATCATCCTTAACTCCTCCTACTGGATGGGGTGATTATATGGCTTTAGTGCTTAGCCATTTTCCCTATTCATCCACAAGCCCTGGCATCAGTCTGGATGATTTAATATATCAAAGCTAATTTCCTTATTCTCTGCTGTGATCCTATCACTGTGGTTTAAAATAAAGAGCACTGGACCAAGAGTTCTAGTCCTGACTTTGCCTTTCTTATCCCTATGATCTCTTCATCTGCTGGGTATCAAGTTTACTCATATGTAAAATGGAGAGACTTTACTCTCCTCCCCCACCACAGGGATTTTGTGAAATCTGTATGAAAACACCATAGAAGAGGCTGGGTGCAGTGGCTCACACCTGTAATCCCAGCACTTTGGGAGGCCGAGACAGGCGGATCATGAGATCAGGAGTTCGAGACCAGCCTGGAGTTTGAGACCAGCCTGGCCAACATGGTGAAACCCCGTCTCTACTAAAAATACAAAAAATTAGCTGGGCGTAGTGGCAGGCGCCTGTAATCCCAGCTACTCAGGAGGCTGAGGCAGAAGAATCGTTTGAACCCAGGAGGCAGAGATTACAGTGAGCCAAGACTGCGCCACTGCACTCCAGCTTGGGCAACAGAGCAAGACTCCATCTCAAAAAAACAGAAAACAAAAAAACCACCATAGAAACCCTAAGAGCATTATCTGGGTCATCCAATTTGCTCAGGACACCATGAGTACTCAATAGATTCTGCTGGCTTGAGAGAGCCCCAAGTAACTCATCCTGCCCCACGGTTTCCCAACACTCACACACTGGTAGAATTCCCGGTATCGGCCACGGGTCATGGCTGGGTTATCCCGCCGATATACCTTTGCTATGTGGTAGCGTTTAATGTTGGTCAGTTTATTCATTGCCAAATACCGAGCAAAAGGAACCTGATGACAAAGAGTTAAGGAGAAAGTCCCTCCTATCACTGTCTGCAAGCTGATTATCATCACCAACAGGGATCTAACCCCTCCCTATGTGGGTAAAACTGCCACCCATAAGATTAATAGCACTTACAAACATCAGAAAGCATCAGCTGTGCTACCACATGAGGTAGCTGAAGGCTCAAAAAAGATTAAGGCAACTTTCCCTTTTGTAGTGTTGACTGGACTTTTTTGAGCATGGCAAGGGGCTGGGCAGGTTGGCCACAGACCAGAAAAAGGCGACCAGAAAAAGGCCCCCATATGGGATTTCTAAACAGATGATTCTGTGTAGCTTGGAGACAAGGGAAATGTGTTGCTGGTCCATTAAGGAGAATTTTGTTCACTGGACAGGGCAGGGGAGAGGTATTCTGGAGCCATGAGATGACTGTAGAGTTGGAACTGGGCCCTGACATCAAGCTGAGGTCTCACTCAGGATTCAGAAGATTTCTAAGGGTGTGTATGCTCTGTTTAGCCAAAGTCCCACTCCTGGTTTAGAGAAATAATTCCCCTAATCGCCAAAGGCCTCATATTTGATCCTACCTACTCTACCATTCTTAAACCTGAGCCAAGTGAGTGCCAATCCATCCAAAGTCTCAAGAGCCCAAGTTTAAAAAGATACAGTGAGGTCATAGCGAAGGGACAGGAGCTCCCCGCCCTGGTCCTTCAGGTCATAGATAAGCTTGGAGTCTTCCCCATACTTTCCCGTCAGTGTTTCCTGGAGAAAACACAAATAAATGTGGTAATAATAATAAATATAACAATTTAAAGGGAAGTTTTGAAAACAAACATGACTGATTCCAACTTGTCTACATTTCCCTCTGCTCTTTATCCCAATTCTTAGGTGTCTGATGTAGTTATCATTAAAAGGAAACACCAGGCCGGGCACGGTGGCTCACGCCTGTAATCCCAGCACTCTGGGAGGATGAGGTGGGTGGATCACGAGGTCAGGAGATCGAGACCATCCTGGCTAACACAGTGAAACCCCGTCTCTACTAAAAATACAAAAAATTAGCTGGGCGAGGTGGCGGGCGCCTGTAGTCCCAGCTACTTGGGAGGCTGAGGCAGGAGAATGGCATGAACCTCCGGGGGGCGGAGCCTGCAGTGAGCCGAGATCGCGCCACTGCACTCCAGCCTGGGCGACAGCAAGACTCTGTCTCAAAAAAAAAAAAAAAAGGAAACACCAATTTTGTGTTTTTTCTATTTTGATTTTGTAACAGAGCTGAAGTATTTTTCTTACATATTTTTCTCTTAAAAATCTCTTTTTTCTTCAGACAACTTCTCAGCATGAAGTTTTTTTTTTTTTTTTTTTTTTTTAAATGGAGTCTCGCTCTGTCACCAGGCTGGAGTGCAGTGGCGTGATCTCGGCTCACTGCAACCTCTGCCTCCGGTGTTCAAGAGATTCCCCTGCTTCAGCCTCTGGAGTGGCTGGGACTACAGGCGGGTGCCACCATGCCCGGCTAAATTTTGTATTTTTAGTAGAGACAGGGTTTCACCATGTTGGCCAGGATGGTCTCGATCTCTTGACCTCGTCATCTGCCCGCTTCAGCCTCCTAAAGTACTGGGATTACAGGCGTGAGCCACAGCGCCCGGCCTTAAGTATTTTTAAAAGATGCATAAATTCCAGTGAGAAGAAGCTCTGTACTTACTTCCTCCCTAATGTTACACTGTTAGATGTTTAGGTTATTCTAATTTAAAAAAAAATTTTTTTAGGCCAGGCATGGTGGCTCACACCTGTAATCCCAGCACTTTGGGAGGCCAAGGCGGATGGATCACCTGAGGTCAGGAGTTCGTGACCAGCCTGGCCAACATGGTGAAATCCCGTCTCTACTAAAAATACAAAAATTAGCTGGGGGAGGTGGTAGGCATCTAATCCCAGCTATTCGGAGGCTTAGGCAGGAGAATTGCTTGAACCCGGGAGGCAGAGGTTGCAGTGAGCAGAGATCGCATCATTGCACTTCAGCCTGGGTGACAAGAGTGAAACTCTGTCTCAAAAAAAAAAAAAAAAAAAAAAAAATTCCCCATAACATTTCAATATCTAATATTCAGGTATATAGCTCTTTTTTTTTTAAAAAAAAGTATTTTTCTTGATGATAAACTACTAGGAATGGGTTATTAGACCAACAAACATAAATGTTTTTTGATGCCTGAGATTCGAATAATGTCAAAAGTAAAAACCGAGGAATGTCTTAAGGGCATTACAGCAGTCCTTGCCCTGTGATGTCTATCATCGGTAATAGCATATTTCACTTACCAGGTTGGCAAAGATTAAAAAGCCCGAAACTTCCCAGTATGTAGTATCAGAAACAGTCACACGCTAGTGTTACAGGCTGAACTGTGTCCCCCTGGCCCCACCCTCCCCAATTCATTTGTTTAAGTCCTAACTCCCAGTAACCTCTGAACATGACTACATTTGGTGATAGGGTCTTTAAAGAGATGATTAAGCTAATACAAGGCCTCCAAGTTGGGTTCTAATCCAATATGTTGTTGTAAGAAGAGAAAATTTAGACAAGGACAGAGGGAAGATGATGTAAAGACAAAGGGAGGCTGGGCGCAGTGGCTCATGCCTGTAATTCCAGCACCTTGGGAGGCTGAGGTGGGCGAATCACTGGAGGCCAGGAATTCAAGACCAGCCTGGCCAACATGGTGAAACCTCGTCTCTACTAAAAATAGAAAAATTAGCCAGGTGTGGTGGCACACGTGTGTAATCCCAGCTACTTAGGAGACTGAGGCAGGAGAATCGCTTGAACCTGGGAGGTGGAGGTTGCAATGAGATGAGATCATGCCACTGCACTCCAGCCCAGGCAACAGAGTGAGACTCTGTCTCAATTAAAAAACAAAACAAACAAAACAAAACAAAACAAAACAAAAACAAAGGGAGACAATGGCCATCTACAAGCCATGGAGTGAGGCCTGGAACAGATCCTTCCTTATGGCCTTCAGAAAGAACTAGGCCTGCCAACATGTTATGTCAACTTCCAGCCTCTGGAACTGTCAGAAAATAAATTTCTGTTGTTTAGGCTACCCAGTCTATGGTACTTTGTTATGGTAGCCCTAGCAAACTAATACAGTAGGTAAAAACAGTCTCATAAATATGTACAATTAAATATCAATAAAAAGAGACATTGATGAAGGAAACAACAGATAATTTCAGAGTTTTATAGCCTAAAGGCAATAAACCAGCTCATTGTGATAAGAGGGAGAACAGCTACTTTAAAGAAGGTAGTTGGAGAAGATTACTTGAGGAGTGGCATTTTAGCTGAGCTCTGAAATTAAAATCTGGCTGGCTGGACGTGGTGGCTCATGCCTGTAATGTCAGCACTTTGGGAGACTGAGGAAGGAGGACCACTTGAGGCCAGGGGTTCGTTCGCAAGCAGCCTGGGCAACATAGCAAGACCTCTGTCTCTATTGGTTTTTTTTTTTTTTTGAAAAAAGGAATTAAAATCTGCAGTCTGTAGTATAATCTGAAATAAATCATGCAAAGAGCTAAGGAAAGGGAGTTCAGGAAAGGGGAAGAGCAAGAACAAAGGTCCGGAGGTACAAACACACTGAGTATGTTCCAAGAGTAGGAAGAAGACCAGAGTAGCATAGTGGGCAAGAGGAAAAATAGCATGAGATGAGGTAGGACAGGCAGTAGCCAGATCACCTAGGGCTCTGTAAACCTGAGTAAAGAGTTTGGGTTGTACTATAAGTGCAGTGGGAATCACTGGGTTTGAAGCAGGTAGTAATGCGATCTGGGTTGGTTGGTTGGTTTTAGAGACAGGGGCTTGCTACATTGCCCAGACTGGAGTATGGTGGCTATTCACAGGCACCACCATAGCACACTACAGCCTTGAACTCCTGGGATCCAGTGATCTTTCTGCTTCAGCCTCCTGAGAAGCAGGAGCTACAGGTGTGCCCAGCTGCAATCTAGTTTTTAATAGCAAAGAACTAGTAACAACTTCAGAGTCCATCAATAGGAGAGTGGTTGCATATTTATGTACGTATGGTTTGCATGAATCTAGAAAACATTCCAAGTACAGATGCCATGCAATACAATGTAGATAGGACCCAGAACAATTACCACTCCAAAGAATGGCTCTCTTTTGGAAGCTGCTGGCCACAACCAAGATAATAAAAGACAGGGCCTCTCCCTCCAAGCCATTCTTGTCCCTCTTGTTATTGGAGCAAAGACTGGTCTGTGTCCACAACAGAAGTGGGCCCTTTGGACCCTCAGTCTCTTGTTGTCATCTTCTTTGTTATTCAAATGCCCACTCATCTACCATGTAGTTTCTTCTTGCCCATTCCTCACCTTTAGTTCAAATACAGGTGTATCAATGACTTCTGCACCATGGCGCTTGAAGCAATGGATGATCACGTCAAACACCTTCTCTCGAACTGCCATCTGCCGGGGACTATAGTCTCTTGTGCCCTTGAAGTTGAAATCAGCCAGAGAACCAGAAATGAGGTTTGAAAACCAAGAACAATATGTTTTGGAAATATAAAAGGATGACCTCAATAATGAAAAAGCAAATCCTGCTCTAAACAGATTTTCCTACAGGCCACTGAGTTTTAAAACAAGTACAAATAATTCCCTATTAATTCCCACACCCATTTGCTATCTGCTTTCCAAACTCCATTCCCTTTTAAGCTTGGGTCTATTTTCTAAAATTCTTAGAACTCTTCTCTTTGAGCCATTTTTCTAAACACTCTTTCTTGGATAACAGAACATTTCCTGGCCTAATAACAAACACCTACCTGAGGCCAGGAACAGTGGCTCACGCCTGTAATCCCAGCACGTCGGGAGGCCGAGGCGGATGGACTGCCTGAGGTCAGGGGTTTGAGACCAGCCTGGCCAACATGGTGAAACCTCGTCTCTACTAAAAATACAGAAATTAGCCGGGTGTGACGGCACGCCCCTTGTAGTTCCAGCTACTTGGAGCTACTTGGGAGGCTGATGCACGAGGATCCTTGAACCTGGGAGGCGGAGGTTGCAGTGAGCCGAGATCGTGCCACTGCACTCCAGCCTGGGCAACAGAGTGAGACTGTCTCAAAAAAACAAACAAATGGTGGTGGCAGGTGCCTGTAATCCCAGCTACTCAGGAGGCTGAAGGCAGGGAGAATCACTTGAACCTGGGAGGCGGAGGTTGCAGTGAGCCGAGATTGCGCCACTGCACTCCAGACCGAGAGACAGAGCGAGACTCCGTCTCAAAAACAAAACAAAACAAACCAACCAGCCGGGTGCGGTGGCTCACACCTGTAATCCCAGCACTTGGGGAGGCCAAGGCGGGTGGATCACGAGGTCAGGAGATCAAGACCATCCTGGCGAACACTGTGAAACCCCGTCTCTACTAAAAATACAAAAAAATTAGCCGGGCATGGTGGCAAGTGCCTGTAGTCCCAGCTACTCGGGAGGCTGACGCAGGAGAATGGCGTGAACCCAGCAGGCGGAGCTTGCAGTGAGCTGAGATCGTGCCACTGCACTCCAGCCTGGGAGACAGAGCAAGACTCTGTCAAAAAAAAAAAAAAAAAACCAACCAACCAAACAAAAATAATAACAACAAAAAAATACCTACCTGATTATAGGCATATAACCAACTCAGACTGGCTCAACTAATTGAATTCCAAATTTTACAAGCAATGTTTCTCTCCCAATATAACTTTTCTTTTAAATCTTAGTTACAACTGTTCTCTAATTTGTTTCTGGTAACAACTCTATGACATAGGCTAGGCAGATAAATTTTATAGATGAAGTACAGGATGTTGAGAAGTTAAGTCATTTCTTAAGGCCATTCAGCATGTTTGTGGCAGTCAGGACTAGAATTGTGTTCTCCTTCCAGGTCAGAGCTTCCAATCTGGGCTTTTATACCCTACTCCAAAGTCTTTGGTTTCAGGACCTCTTTACACTCTTACTATGTATTCAAGTCTCAAAGTGGATTATACCTATCAATATTTACTGTATTAGAATTCGAATGGCAAAAATTTTAAAATATTTATTCATTTAACAAATAATATATCTATTATATGTTAACGCAAATAATATTTTAGAAAAAGGTAACTGTTTTCCAAAACAATTTAGTGAGAAGAGTGGCACTGACTTACATCTTTGCAAATCTTTAATGTCTGACTGAATAGAAGACAGCAGGATTCTCACATGTGATTTTTGCATTCAGTCTGTCGTGATATGTCGTGCTGGTTGAAGTATATAAGGAAAATCTAACCTTACTTACACAGATATGTAGTTGTAAAAGGAAGAGTATTTTAACAAACTTTTCAGCTAACTGTGGATATTTTTCTTTGGTACTACATCAGAATCCAACAAGTGGTTGTTTCTTAAAGATTGGTTGCAATGTGGAATTTGAAAACTAGATCAATGAACTTAAAAAAAAAAATAAAAAGAACAATTAGTCTCTCACTTATCTAGTACCTAGAATAGTCAAATTCATAGAGACAGAAAGTAGGATAGCAGTTACCAGGGGCTGGAGGGAGGGTGAAGTGGGGAGTTATTGTTTAAGAGGCACAGAGTTTCAATTGGGGATGATGAAAAAATTCTGGAGGTGGATAATGGTGATGGTTATGAGTATGAATGTACTTCATGTTACTGAACTGTACACTTAAAAATCATTAAAATGGGCTGGGCGTGGTGGCTCACACCTGTAATCCCAGCACTTTGGGAGGCCAAGGCAGGTGGATCATGGGGTCAAGAGATCCAGACCATCCTGGCCAACATGGTGAAACCCCATCTCTACTAAAAAATACAAAAATTAGCTGGGCGTGGTGGCACGCACCTGTAGTCCCAGCTACCTGGGAGGCTGAGGCAGGAGAATTGCTTGAAACCAGCGGGTGGAGGCTGCAGTGAGCCAAGGTCATGCCACTGCGCTGCAGCCTGGTGACAGAGTGAGACTCCATCTCAAAAAAAAAAAAAAAAAAATCATTAAAATGGTAAATTTTATGTTATGTATATTTTCCTACAAAAAAAAAAATCCACTACTGTATTTTGTACTTTGAATGAATGGATCCTTTGCCTGTGCATGATTTCATAACAGGTCTTTCAAATGTTGATACATTTCATTATACAGTAGCAGGAAGCCTTATTTATTTACATCACCTCAGATCTCATCAAGAAAGCCTTTTTTTTTTTTTTTTGAGATGGAGTCTCACTCTGTCACCCAGGCTGAAGTGCAGTGACGTGATCTCGGCTCACTGCAACCTCCGCCTCCCGGGTCCAAATGATTCTCCTGCCTCAGCCTCCTGAGTAGCTGGGACTACATACAGGCGCATGCCACCATGCCCGGCAAATTTTTTGTATTTTTAATAGAGACGGGATTCTACCATGTTAGCCAAGATGGTCTTGATCTCCTGACCTCATGATCCGCTTGCCTCTGCTTCCCAAAGTGCTGGGATTACAGGCGTGAGCCACCTTGCCTGGCCTGTTTTTGTTTGTTTGTTTGTTTTTGAGATGGAGTCTCACTCTGTCACCCAGGCTGGAGTACAGTGGCGTGTTCTCAGCTCACTGCAACCTCCACCTCCCAGGTTCAAATGATTCTCCTGCCTCAGCCTCCCGAGGAGCTGGGATTACAGACGTGCGCTACCACACCTGGCTAATTTTTGTATTTTTAGTAGAGACAGGGTTTCATCATGTTGGCTAGGCTGTTCTCAAACTCCCCACCTCAGGTGATCCGCCCACCTTGGTCTCCCAAAGTGCTGAGATTACAGGCGTAAGCCACCATGCCTAGCAGAAAACTCTTTAATTATTGGGAAGCTGTCAAGCTTATGATGGAAGATACAAGTTTTCTAAAATTCTTTTTTTTTTTTTTTTTTTTGAGATGGAGTTTTGCTCTTGTTGCCTAGGCTGGAGAGCAATGGTGCGATCTTGGCTTACCGCAACCTCCGCTTCCCAGGTTCAAGCGATTCTTGTGCCTTAGCCTCCCTAGCAGCTGGCATTACAGGCATGCACCACCACGCCCGGCTAATTTTTAGCAGAGATGGGGTTTCTCTATGTTGGTCAGGCTGGTCTCAAACTCCCGACCTCAGGTGATCCACCCGCTTGGCCTCCCAAAGTGCTGGGATTATAGGCTTGAGCCACCATGCTCTGCCTAAGTTTTCTAAAATTCTAACTTTCACCTGAATACTTGAATTTTTTCACTGCCTACAAGTACTGTCAGATGTTTTCCTTGAGGTGACAAGGCTCACTTCGTTTATTATTGTAAAAATGTCTGCCAAATATTTAAGTTTGAAAAACCGTAATTTATCTTTCAGCTGTTAATTCAAATAAAACAAGATGTTCTATGAAAAAAGTGCTAGATCAGCTTGCAACTTGAACAATGGCATAAGCATTTTCCCTACCTTGGAGTGCAGAAGTGCTTTATATGTACTTCCCATTTTGTCATAGCAAATATTTAAAAATAGGGTCCTCAAGGGTCAAGATTCAATAAAATTAGTAAGTTTTTGGCCAGGCATGGTGGCTTAGCCTAGCACTTTGGGAGGCCAAGGTGGGCAGATTGCCTGAGCTCAAGAGTTCGAAACCAGCCTGGGCAACATGGTGAAACATGTTGTAGGTTTCTTGTATGTTTTTTGTATTTCTATAAAAATACAAAAAATTAGCTGGGTGTGGTGGTACCTGCCTGTAATCCCAGATACTCAGGAGGCTGAGGCACAAGAATTGCTTGAACCTGGGAAGTGGAGGCTGCAGTGAGCCAAGATCGTGACACTGAACTCCAGCCTGGGCAACAGAGTGAGATTCTGTCTCCAAAAACAAAACCCCAAAACAAACGAACAAAGTTTTACCATTTTATCAATGACGTTGTTAAGTAAAACTGAATTTTTTAAATTAATTTATTTATTTACTTACTGTGAGTGCATGGCAGTGAAGAACATACTGGCTATTAGTACAGTTTAGTGTCGCTGTCTTAATTTATGCTAAGGCACCAGCAGTTCTACTCACCAGCGCTTTTGTGCCTTCACTGCAAATGTTAACACAACGAAAAAGGCAGATAATGTCTTAGAATTATTATAGAAAGGCCGGGCGCAGTGGCTCACGCTTGTAATCCCAGCACTTTGGGAGGCCGAGGCGGGCGGATCACGAGGTCAGGAGATCGAGACCACGGTGAAACCCCGTCTCTACTAAAAATACAAAAAATTAGCTGGGCGTGGTGGCGGGCGCCTGTAGTCCTGGCTACTCGGAGAGGCTGAGGCAGGAGAATGGCGTGAACCTGGGAGTTGGAGCTTGCAGTGAGCCGAGATCGCGCCACTGCACTCCAACCTGGGTGACAGAGTGAGACTCCGTCTCAAACAAAAAAAAAAAAAAAAAAAGAATTATTATAGAAGGGCCGGGCGCAGTGGCTCACGCCTGTAATCCCAGCACTTTAGGAGGCTGAGGTGGGAGGATCACTGGAGGCCCAGAGTTCAAGACCAGTGTGGCCAACACGGTGAAGCCCCATCTCTACTAAAAATACAAAAAATTAGCCGGGTGCTGTGGCACGTGCTTGTAGTCCCAGCTACTCGGAAGGCTGAGGCAGGACAATCGCTTGAACCCGGGAGGCGGAGGTTGCAGTGAGCTGAGATCACGCCACTGCACTCCAGCCTGGGTGACAGAGCGAGACTCCGTCTCAAACAAAACAAAACAAAACAAAAGAATTATTACAGAAATAGTTTTGACCATGAAGATCCCTTGAAAGAGTCTTGTCTCAACAATACTGAGTTTTCTATTGTTAATACTAAAATGGATATTAACTCTCCAGCATAATCTTAACACTATAGTATGGAAATTTTCAAAGACACAATATAAAGAATAGTATTACAGGTCACCATTTATCCATTACCCAGCTTCAACAACAATTAACATCTGCTATTCTTATTTCATTTAAGTCCTGACATGTTTTTCTTAAATATTTTTAAATAAATCCCAGATGTCATATCATTTCATTCATAAATACTTCAGTATGAATCTCTAACTCGTAAGGACATTTAAAAAAACCCAAAGACTCTATCTTTATTATAACTAACAAAACTAACAGCAACTCCTTAATATTATCTAATGCTAAGCCATGGTCAGTTTTCCCCAGTTACCTCAATAATATCTTTTTATGGTTGATTTATTTGAATCAGCTTCAAAACGAAGTCTATGTGTTGTAATCAGCTATAATCTATAAGTTTCCTTCCCTTCTCAACTTTTTTTTTTTTATTTTAAAAAGGTTATTTGTTAACTGAGGAAATTGGGTCATTTGTCCTAAAAAAAATTTTCACATTCTAGATTTGGTGAACAATATGCTTGATGTGTCATTTAACATGTTCTTCCATCTCTAGTATTTCCTGTAAACTGATAGTTAGTCCAAAGATCTGATTAGATTCAAGTTCAATTTACTTGGCAAGAATACTTCACAGGTGGTGCTGTGTACTTCTTATTGCATCACATCAGCAGGAACATAATGTCTAGTTGTCCTACTTTTAGTGATGTTAAAACTGATCACTGGTGAGGACAGACTGATCCATCATAAATTCCACAGTAAGCTTTTCATCTAATAGTTTGAAAAATCACTGATGATCACCACTTTGGGATTTTACACTGTCTCTTTAATCTTCGAAAATGAGTTATATGTAGAAACAGCTCAATGAATTTAGGAGCCCAAAGAATTAACCTTAACACAAGGAAAACAGACCATCTCCCCTCTCCTTTGGAATTCAATTTCAAATACATTTATTAAATAGAATCATCCCTCAGTATCCACAGGAGATTTGTTCTGGGCCCCATGTGGATACCAAAAATCCATGGATGCTCAAGCCCTTGATATAAAATTATATGCACATCCTCCTATATACTTTAAATAGTCTCTAGAGTGTTTATAATACCTTAGACAATGTAAAGGCTATGTAAATAGTTGTTATACTATATTTTTTATTTGAAATTTTTATTGTTAGATTTTAAAAGGTTTTTTTTTGTTGTTGTTTGTTTGTTTTTAGAGATAGGGACCCACTATGTTGCTCAGGCTGGTCTCAAGCTACTGGGCTCAAATGGTCCTCCCCTTGCGGCCTCCCAAAGTGCTGGGATTACAAGTGTAAGCCACCACACTCAGCCAGATTTTTTTCTTAATTGTTTCTTTTCCCCTGAATGGTTTTGATCCACAGTTGGTTGAATCTGTGAATGTGGGATCTTGGGATATGGAGGGCTGACTATACCTATTTAGACATCTAGTCTCAGTCTCAGGGTAAATAAACAACATAAATAACTACTTAAAGTTGGTGCAATAACAGAAATATGTATGAAGTGCCAAGAGAACCCAGATGAAGGGGTAAACAGTTCTGTTTATAGAACTTACACAAAGTGGAACTGAACTGGAGGATGAGCTCAGAATCTCCAACCTCATTCCATTCTACTCTCCTTAACTTAGTTCTAGCCATGTAGATCATCCTGTAGTTCCTCAAAACTACCAAAGTTCTTTCCCACTTTAGGGTTTCCATATTCTACCTGGACCTATCTTTGTCACACTTGTCCTCTGGCTATCTCCTACTCATTCATTAGATCAGTTAGTATATCACTTCCTCAGTTAGCCTTTCTCAGACTCCCCAGTTCTCCCTTATTTTTCTCAGAGCAACCTTAATTTCTTTATATCATTTTTCACAATATGTAATTACATAACCATGTGTGGTGCCCGGTTTGGTGGCACATGTCTGTAATCCCAGCACTTTGGGAGACTGAGGCAGGCAGATCACTTGAGGTCAGAAGTTCAAGACCATCCTGGCCAATATGGTGAAACCCCATCTCTACTAAAAATACAAAAATTAGCTGGGCATGGTGGTGGGCACCTGTAGTCCCAGCTACTCAGGAGGCTGAAGCAGGAGAATCGCTTGAACCAAGGAGGCAGCGGCTGCAGTGAGCCAAGATGTGCCACTGCACTCCAGCCTGTGCAATAGAGGATACTCCATTTTGAAAAAAAAAAAAAAAAAAAAAATCTGTGTGGGATTATTTGTTCTAAGTCTCTCTCCTTCAGTAGAATGTAAGCTCCATGAGGGTAGGCTATATTGTCCACCATGGTATATATTCAGTGCTTTGTATAGTGCTAGAGACATAGCGCTAAATACACATTTATTGAATGAACGAACGAGTAGCAGCAGCAGGCTGACTCCCCTGATCACCCAGCTGGCCTAGTTTCTGCCATCACTTTGCCATCCCAGAATGACTCATGTAGAGTCCAGTCCAGCCCAGCGCCCAGAGCGACTGTCCTCTTCTTTGCAGCATTTCAGATGCTCAATGACCTGGTTTAGGGAGGCAGACATAAGCGCCCCGTGAGTAGAGTTAGAGACTTTCTCAGTGGCTCCCTACAGGAATGATATTACCTTGGGGGTTTTGAGCACAAATTTCTGTTTGCTTTCATCAGGACCCAGCTGTGCCTTCAGTTTCAGGAGTTTTGCCACCTCCTCCTCGATCTGTGGAGGGAAAGAAGGCGCTGAGCTATCCATCTGTCACTTTCCTCCCTCCCCCGCCATTCATTCAATATTCCTCCCTCATCAGATCTCTCTGTTCAGGCCTAGCTTTGTTTCTCTCGGGACCCACCCCGGATGCCTCTCCACGCAGCCCACTCTCCTCCCTACAAGCCTGGTCGCTTCCCTCACATCCCTACCCTATGTCCGGAACACCCTGGCTTTACGTCCTCCCTGGCTTTGCCTTGGCCCTCTCCCCTGCTGCCTAAATCTCACCAGCTCGGCGCTGGCCTTCTGCTGCTTGAGGCCTCGCACGCGCTCTCCCTGAAGTTTCACCAGCTCCTCCAGCGCCGCACGCTCTGCCATCCCGGCTGTCCACTTGAGCCGACTGCTGCCTAGACCTGCGGTGGTTGCCCCAGCCTCAGTAAGGATGACTTCCGGCTATCGAGTCGCTGGGTGGCACGCCTAGAGAGCCTCCGCCGAGCACAAAAATTGTTTCCGGCTCCTACCGGAAGTGCCGACGCTGGCTACTAAGGGAACTTGGGAGGTTCCCACCTCAGCCGTCGTGACTGGTGAGGTGCGCAAACGCCCGAGTTTTCCCTGGTGCGCGGGTTCCGCCTTTGCAGTGCCCTCCACCCTTTCTGGTATCTGACCCGCCTCCTTCCCAGGCCTTTTGTTCCTGTCCCGGAAAGCCGGCGTCCTGCGGCGCGATGCCCCTGCTCGGACTTCTTCCCAGGAGGGCCTGGGCTGCGCTGCTCAGCCAGCTCCTGCGACCGCCCTGCGCCTCGTGCACCGGGGCGGTCCGTTGCCAAAGCCAGGTGAGCGAGACATAATTATTTCTGGTCTATCCCAGCAGGGCCTCCAGATCTGAAAGCATAGCCTCGCGGCCTGTGTTCCAGTAGTGTTACAGTCGGTTTTTATCGAGTGCCCACTATGTACTGACACTGAACTAAGCGATTTGGATGCCTGGTCATTTAATCCTTGGAGCAATCTTGAGAGGTTGGAGTTTTTATTTCCATTCTGCAGTTGAGGAAACGGAGGCTGCAAGATTAAATGAATGACTTATACAAGGATATGTGGTAAGGGAGTATTTTAATTCATATCCACACTTTTTCCTGAAACTCTTGGACTCAAGCAGTAATATTTTTAAGCAAAATGTATGAATATTCCTAATAAATGAGATGACTAAAGACCAGAAGTAGACTGAGTTCATCTTAGAATTTACCTCAGAATGAATCTCAGAAAAACATTTTCAGATGGCAGAGAGTTTTGGATTTTGGAATTGCAGATAAGGGATTGTGGACTTGAACTTGGACTTCTCTTAGGGCAGATAATCGCCATAGTATGGAACCACCACATCCTCTATTTTTGGAAGGGCATACAGCTTGCTGGTAATGTCACTGATTAAGTTTTGCCTTACTTCGGAAAGATTCTAATGCCCTCTTAGCAGATGCTTTGTGCTATCGTGAACAATAGGGCACAGATATTTTATTAATATTCAATCACAGCATCTTACCAGTCTGAGTTTTTTAGTTCATTCAAGAAATCCATATCTTGTCATTCCACAGGCTTGTTCTGTGTCCTTGAGCTGGTTCCCTTGTCTTCAAGTTACGGTTTTCCTATCTCTAAACCTGATAACCAGTGCTACCTTATTAAAAATTATTATTTTTTTGTCCGGGCGCAGTGGCTTATGCCTGTAATCCCATCACTTTGGGAGGCCAAGGGGGGTGGATCACCTGAGGTCAGGAGTTTGAGACCAGCCTGACCTATATGGCGAAACCCCGTATCTACTAAAAATACAAAAATTAGCTGGGCGTGGTAGCATGCGCCTGTAATCCCAGCTACTCGGGAGGCTGAGACAGGAGAATCGCTTGAACCTGGGAGGTGGAGGTTGCAGGAGCTGAGATGGTGCCACTGCACTCCAGCCTGGGCGACAGAGTAAGACTCCATCTGAAAAAAAAAAATTATTATTTTTGCTGTTTCAGTAGGAACCGTGACCTGGAGAAGATCATCATAATCCCTACCCCTGAATGGTTGGTGTTGGTAGTGGTGGGTTGTTCAGTGCCTTCATTATTCTCAGATTCTTAAAGTATTTGAGAATATTAAAAATCCGGCTGAGCGTGGTGGCTCATGTCTGTAATCCCAGCACTTTGGGAGGCCGAGGCGGTTGGATCACGAGGTCAGGAGTTCAAGACCAGCCTGGCCAACATGGTGAAACCCCATCTCTACCAAAAACACAAAAATTAGCTGGGCGTGGTGGTGGCACGTGTGTAGTCCCAGCTACTCGGGAGGCTAAGGCAGAAGAATTGCTTGAACCAGGAGGCAGAGGTTGCAGTGAGCCGAGATTGTGCCACTGTACTCCAGCCTGGGCAACAGACCGAGACTCTGTCTCAAAAAAAAAAAAAAAAAAAAAAAAAAAAAAATCCATATACAGTGAAGAAGCTTGTGTGGTGAAGACCTGACCTCATATATATTACACGTGTAATTGTAGATACAACATGGATTCTTTGGGGTGGGACTGAGATTGGGATAGATGAAATGGTGCTTTGGCTTCCTGTTGCTCAGGGTGAAGAGTCTTTGCAGGTTGGTGGTCAACAGGGTCAGAGATGCCACAGGTCTGGCCAGTGTCCAGAGGAGCCACATCTCACATTCATTCTTCTGCCAGGTTGCAGAGGCAGTGTTAACATCCCAACTGAAAGCACATCAAGAGAAACCAAATTTTATTATCAAGACCCCAAAGGTAATACTTTTTGCCTACCCTATCCCGTTAGAGTGCCTTGGAGGATTGACCTCTGCCTTGCATGTCTCTCTGACCCCTTTTAATGTCCTTTACAGTAAATTTTAAAAATATATACTATTCTTGAGATACTAGGTGGGGCTCAGAGTCATTTGAACTCAATAGATTTCAGCTCCAGACCTGAGATTACATAATAAATGTAGTTTAACTCCTTGTCTGAAATGGACTTGTTTTTTGTTTTTGTTTTCACTGTGGCTGCTTTTGGTTTCCAGGGTACCAGGGATCTTAGTCCTCAGCATATGGTTGTGAGGGAGAAAATTCTTGATTTGGTTATCAGCTGCTTTAAACGTCATGGAGCAAAGGGGATGGATACCCCAGCATTTGAGCTGAAGGTAAGGGGAGAAGAAAGAGTACGTGCAACCTCACTCACTTCTTCACTGGCCTTCAATGTCCCAAAGGGCTTCTCATCTGTGTTTTGGAGTCATCCTTTGAACTGTGGCTCATTCTATGTGACCCCTATAGGAAACGCTGACTGAGAAGTATGGAGAGGACTCTGGGCTCATGTATGATCTGAAGGATCAAGGTGGAGAGCTGTTGTCCCTCCGCTATGACCTTACTGTATCCTTTTGAGTACTGGAGCCTGACCTGTCTCTTTCCAAATCCAGAGGGCTTTCTCTGACAAAAGTGGAGAAAGTGACTTTGGGATCTTAGAGGTCCATTGCCTATACTTCTAGTTTCTCCCAGAAGGCAGTTCTGCTATGGGAGCCAGGCCTGGAGCCCTGTCATTTAACTGTAGTGTGTATCATAATCCTTTGGGGGAGCTTGCAGAAGCACAGACATTTGGCTCCAGTCCCAGAGATTCTTAGCTAATTCTGTAGCTGGAATGGGGTTCAATAATTTGTATTAAATAATTGTTTTTTTGGCCAGGCACGTGGCTCACGCCCGTAATCCCGGCACTTTGGGAGGCTGAGGCAGGTGGATCACCTGAGGTCAGGAGTTCAAGACCAGCCTGGCCAATATAGTGAAACCCCATCTCTACTCAGCTCCTGCTGAGCTCTGGGGCTCTCAGGTTCTGAGTCTAGTTTGGGACTGACTGTCGCCTTGTCCCCACAGATCTCTTTTGACCTAAAAAGTTAGCTGGGTGTGGTGGCAGGCGCCTGTAATCCCAGCTACTAGGGAGGTTGAGGCAGGAGAATCACTTGAACCCAGGAGGCAGAGGTTGCAGTGAGCCAAGATTGCGCCATTGCACTCCAGCCTGGGCGACGAGCAAAACTCTGTCTCAAAAATAAAATTTTTTTTGTGGAGATGGGTGTCTTTGTTGCCCAGGCTGGTCGTAAACTCATCATTTGAAGTGATCGTCCCATCTTGGCCTCCTAAAGTGCTGGGGTTATGGGTGTGAGCCACTGCATCTGGCCTACAATCTGCATTTTGTAATTAAGATGCACGTAGTCCTTTCCCTGTACTTTCAGAACCAGTAGCTTAGAAGTTGTTAGGCAAATCCAAGTTCTGAAGCTTGACTATTTTGAGATGGTTTGGGAATTGATCTGAATGGGCAGAAATGGCCCAGACCTGAAGTTAGTTCTTGGGTCACTTCTATCTCTACTTCCCTTGCTTTCTGCTGAACTTCTAGTTTTGCTAGGTGAGATTCCTTCATTTGACACTATTCAATATATATTGAATTCCAAGCACTGCTAGGCCTTGGGCATAGTGGAAAAAAGGGAAGGTCTTTGTTCTCACCCTAGTGGATGAGATCCAGTTGATATAGGCCCAGTCCTCCCTAATGTCCGTATACTGGGCCTAATCTTTGGATGCAGTACCCCTCTTCCTTAACCCATTTATGTGAGGTTCCCTTTGCTCGTTACCTGGCCATGAATAAGGTCAAGAAGATGAAACGTTATCATGTTGGAAAGGTGTGGCGGCGGGAGAGCCCAGCCATAGTCCAAGGCCGTTACAGGGAGTTCTGCCAGTGCGTAAGTGACCTGATGGGAGCAGCACAGTTTGATAGTTCTAGGGGCCACAACCTTGAAATTGGCTGGATAATGGAAGTTTTTTCCCGTCTTTTTCTTTGCTGTAGGATTTTGACATTGCTGGTCAGTTTGACCCTATGATCCCTGATGCAGAGTGTTTGAAGATCATGTGTGAAATCCTAAGTGGCTTGCAGTTGGGAGACTTTCTCATTAAGGTGAGGCCAGGGCTCAGAACTGTGGGAGAAGTCTGAATTTGGCCTAATACTGTTTATGCAAGTCCCAAACTTGGGTGACTCCAACCTTTAAGCCTGCAACTCTAGGACTTTCCTAGTAAAGCTGTTGTATTTCCTATATGTCTGTACTCTTCCTGTGAAATTTCCATCTTTTTATATGTCAGGAAAGTAGGTACTGCCATTGTTTTGAGTGGAAGGGCATTGACAAGCACTTGGGTCACTGACATTGAGTTCTCAGGTAAATGACCGGCGGATTGTGGATGGGATGTTTGCTGTCTGTGGTGTTCCTGAAAGCAAGTTCCGTGCCATCTGCTCCTCCATAGATAAACTAGACAAGGTAACAAAGAAGACATACTTCAGTAGACCCTATCTAGCTTCTGCCCTGCCCTCAAATCCATACCACTAGTGAAAAATAAGGAGGTTATGGCTGCAAGTGGGCTATTTTGGGGTGGAAGGTAAGGAGGCATACTCTGAAGGAAGATCTGAGTCATGCTATACAGTGGGGATTGTGACTGGATTTCTTAAGCTGTCTCTGACTTTGCTGAGTATACAGTTAGCTACTTGTCATGTATATACTGAATGGAAGTTGAGTTGTCCTGTTTCAGTTTGAGAAAGAAAGATCTTGGGGCTGGGCTAATGTTTGGGTGCTTATGCAGATGGCTTGGAAAGATGTGAGACATGAGATGGTGGCGAAGAAAGGCCTGGCTCCTGAGGTGGCTGATCGAATTGGGGACTATGTCCAATGTCATGGTAAGAACCAGGGTTTTCAGAGCTGTGATAGAACCAGGCTGAAGGTGACGTGCTCAAATTCTACCTCTGAAACAACTCTTTTCTGTAGATATGCTAAGCTCCAGGGCCTGTCCTGAATTTAATTTCTCTTTTTCTTATTGTAACGACTTTGTGTCTTCAGATGGCAAAGCTAGAGGCAAAGGAGGAGGGTCTTGTCATGTGAGACTGGGATCTTTTTTTTTTTTTAAGAAAATGAGGAAGACTAGCTAGAGCACATCAGGGATAATTTTGAATGAAACACATCTGAGTGAACAGCAGAGACTTTATTTCTCTCCAGGTGGGGTATCCCTAGTAGAGCAAATGTTTCAGGATCCCAGACTATCCCAGAACAAGCAGGCCCTGGAGGGCCTGGGAGACCTGAAGCTGCTGTTTGAATACCTGACTTTATTTGGAATTGCTGATAAGGTAAGCTGAATTGCAAATGGATCTCCTGCTGAGCTCTAGGGCTCTCAGGGTCCTGAGTCTAGTTTGGGACTGACTGTAATCTTGTCCCCACAGATCTCCTTTGACCTCAGCCTGGCTCGGGGCCTAGACTACTATACAGGAGTGATCTATGAAGCAGTGCTGCTGCAGACCCCAATTCAGGCTGGGGAGGATCCCCTGAATGTGGGCAGTGTGGCTGCTGGTGGGCGCTATGACGGGCTGGTGGGCATGTTTCACCCCAAGGGTCACAAGGTGCCATGTGTGGGACTCAGCATTGGGGTTGAGCGAATCTTCTACATTGTGGAGCAGAGGATGAAGGTAGGTCCTAGGTAGGTGTGAGGTGGGGCTGGAGGCCTAAAAACCCTCCTGTTGCTGGAGGTGTAGTTGGAGTGGTTTTCTGATGATTCTTTTTGTCTTGATTTTTGGAATTGCTGGTGGAAAGGAGGTTTTTATTAGTTTTACTTTCTTCTCTCTTATTAGACCAAAGGTGAGAAGGTGCGGACTACAGAGACTCAAGTGTTTGTGGCCACACCACAGAAGAACTTTCTCCAAGAACGGTTGAAGCTTATTGCAGAGCTTTGGGATTCTGGAATCAAGGTACGGTGGAGCTGATATCTGAGCCATCTGGGTATGTGTGGAATTTAGGACCCAGGGCTATATCTACCTTATGTCTAGGGTGGAACTCAAAACCTTTTTAGTCTACTAGCTACTAGAGTGGCTTTTTAGGGTGGGAGGACTAGCCACTTATCTCTGGCTTTTTTGGATATCCGTGTTCCTGAGGTTTGTTGCTGTGTTCACTTCTAAGTCCCTTACTCTGTCTTGATCCATTTCAGGCAGAGATGCTATACAAGAACAACCCCAAACTATTAACCCAGCTGCACTATTGTGAGAGCACGGGCATTCCACTGGTGGTCATTATTGGTGAGCAAGAACTGAAAGAAGGGGTCATCAAGATCCGTTCAGTGGCCAGCAGAGAGGAGGTGAGTGGCGGCAGCAGAAATAGAAGGGACGAAGTGTTTCTGCCTTTCCCAAATTCTGTAAGAAATATGCATCTTCTGGCTGAGAAATTATCTTCATGGTTAATAGTGGTAGAGATGAACAAACACCCACTCCAGATGACCATTGCTGCCTGTGAGTATTGACCGGGTGGCCAGAAGAAAGACAAACGAAATCCAAATGGGTATTTTGAGACTAATCAACATAATAGACGTAGATCAGGTGTTTGAATCCCTTTCGTCTTGAGGGTATACATTCTTCAGGTCAACCCACACTACTCCCTTCTGGTTGTGTAAGTAATGGGAGCAGATGCAGAGTAAAACAAATCTGGAAAAACAGTGGCTAAGGAGCTGGTATCACTTTCTAGTTTATCACATGAGGATTCTCTTATGTTTCAGGTGGCCATTAAACGGGAAAATCTTGTGGCTGAAATTCAGAAGCGACTGTCTGAGTCTTGATCCTTGCCTGATTCCCATCTGCTGCTCTTTGTAGAAAAGGTTTCCTCTAGAACTGAATTCCTCTGGAATTGAGTGATGGACTTCACAACAACTGGCCAGGAAGGGTGACAAGTACCTTCTGCCTCCTCCATTCTTCCTGGGTGCAGAACTGTAGAAGACCCTGAGGACTCCTGGGCTAGTGTGAGCAGCTATTCTGCATGGGTGCAGATGGCTGGTATGTGAAAGAGACATGCTTTAGCTGCAGAGGCAAATTTGAAGTGCCACCGAATGTTGTCAAGAGGTACTGAGATTGTTGGTGTGAGCAAGGCTCTGGGAGAGTCACCTCAGGCTGAGGATTCTGAACCATTGAGATCAGAAACCAGATACTTAGCCTTCTGCTGTAGCTACGGAACCAGATTCTGGTGAATTTGTCCACAATCAGCCATTGGCCTGTCTGGGGAGTTTTTGGAAGACAGCAAAGAGGGGCAATGGCTGCTTTCAGCTTTGAGGACAGATGCTATCCTAAAGGCATGGCAGTACCCATGTTGATTTGACATCTCTCTAGCCCATCCATTGCTAACAATAGAAGAGTGGGGCTGTATGCTTGATAATCTTGAACATTGAACTTAATAGATGACTTGACAAGATAGAGATCTGATATTTTGAGATTTTGGAGACCATTTCCTGTGCCAGAATCACTGCTCTAACTATTCCATGCCGTGCCATGGAGGCTGTTTTAGAAGTGGTTGGATAACATGTTAAATAAAATACTAAGTGTAGTAGTTTGGGTAATTTGTTATTGTTATCAAGGGCTTGGTTTGCATAGACCATAGAAAATGCTTGAGTGTACACTGGAGAATTCTGTGAGGTAGAAGTAACCTCCCTGGGATGATGCTTCTGTATTCAGTGATGAGCAGCCACAGTTTCTCCCTCTTTCCCCGTCTCCTCAAGAGGTAGTTTTTTTGTTTGTTTGTTTGTTTTTAGACGGAGTCTTGCTCTGTCACCCAGGCTAGAGTGCAGTGGAGTGATCTTGGCTTACTGCAACCTCCGCCTCTCGGGTTCAAGAGATTCTCCTACTTCAGCCTCCCGAAGTAGCCGGCTAATTTTTGTATTTTTAGTAGAGACGGTTTCACCATCTTGGCCAGGCTGGTCTCGAACTCCTGACCTCATAATCCACCCACCTCAGCCTCCCAAAGTGCTGGGATTACAGGCATTAGCCACTGCACCCGGCTAAGAGGTAGTTTTATTGCTAAAATGAACATATAGTGAGCCGGTATGCCACAGTGCTTCTCTCTAGAGTGTTGTTGATGGCTGGCCTTTCCAAATCCAATTATGTTGATTAAATTATGTTCTACTATAAAGTTCCCCAGATGATGGAAAAATGAGTGAACCAAAGGGTGGTAGCATTGCTTCAACGAAAAGAGCCCAAGTGCAAAACATGCTTTTTATATGTGCGTCGGGAAGGGTGCCTCTGTTGCAAACGTTTCAGTGTAGTTTAGGGTCATATCCCTAGTGCATGCAGGTGAATGAGAGGCATCTAGAATGGCGCTTCGGCCTTAAAAAAGGTTTAGAAATTCTTGGCAGTGGACGCAAAGTTGCTAGACTAGATCAGAGACCACTGTTTTGCGAACCTCAGTTTCCTTGTTTGTAAAATAGTTGAACTAAATCTTGACCCTTCAATGCTTGCTTTGAAATTCAAGGCAAAAAACGCTTGCAGGCGCCCTTACTTCCGTGTTACTTCATGCTCCTCTTGCGCTTGCGCTGTTTCCTTGGAGCAGAGGCGGGGCCAACAAGCCTGTTTTAGAAGCTCTCCAGTCCTTAGCTCGTTTAGAACACAAGGCTCCAAGCTTATTGGAGGGCCATTTTGCCTTACGGCTCCAAGCCGCTTTTTACGGCATTTTTCAGCTCGCCTTTCACTTCGCTGTGAAGATGGCGTCGGGCAGCGGGGTAGGTGTTGTGTCTGAGGAGGAGGTTTTGCGGGGTGGAGAATGGTTTTTCAGAACTGAATAGAGACAAACTCCTGCACCCGAGTGGCTTTCCGATATCTCCTCGAGATCCCAGGGTTCAGGTTCAAGAACTCCCCAGTATAGGCCTTGGCAAAGGGTCAGTGGAATCGCAGAGGTTTCTCGGGTTGGGGTCTTGAGGCTACCTCAGCCTTCTGGTGCAGTCCAAAGAGGCTTCGCTTTCAAAAGGTCCTGTAGCCGCCTGGACCGCGAGGGCGCGGTTCCTTGCTTCTCTAGGGGTCCAGACACGGCGACGGATCTTGACGCTTCCCCCCCTCCCACCCCCACAGACAAAAAACTTGGACTTTCGCCGAAAGTGGGACAAAGATGAATACGAGAAACTCGCCGAGAAGAGGCTCACAGAAGAGAGAGAAAAGAAAGATGGTGGGTGCTAACTACATCAAGGGCTAAGGGTATCACAGAGGCGATGCGATGATGGAGAGCGGGTGGGAGTTGAAGTGCGCTGCCTTCCCACGCGGTGTAAGCTCTGGCAGAGTGCTGCTTCCCTGGGCCTAGGTTTCTACATTTACAAAATGAGAGCGAGGAGGTGGGCTGAAGTAAGTAGTTTTGAGATGCTCTTCAGCTCTATTTCACTCTGCTTCCTTGCCCACCCTTTGCTTGGCTCGTTTAATGCTTTCCTGAAGTACAGAGAAGATAACGGAATCCTTAGTAGTGACAGAGAAGTTAAGTAGAGTATTTTGCTGCTGTGCATTACCGCTATCAGTGACCCCCCTCTTTCCCTTGAAATTTCTTAAGGGAGAGAACATTCCTGGCCCAATCAAGACCCTCCCATATAGTTTGAGAAAAGCCGGAGTACTTTGCAGGATCTGTGATTCTTTCAGCTAGTGCTTAGTAGTGCTGTTTCTCTGTGCCTTGTACGTCAGGGAATTGGTGCTTCTCTCCTGGTTAAGAGATTGCATAAAGAAATGTCTTATTTTGTCATCTGTTTCAAACGTGTACATTCTTCTTTCCCTATATCTCCAGGCCACCTTGCACTCACTAACTCTTTCATTTTTTATTTAATATGTAAAATAAATAGTGCTTGACATGTAACAGGCATTTCCTAGATGTTGGTCACCTTTTATAAATTTGCCCAGCTCTCAGAAGGTTCCTTTCTGTTATGCCTAGGGTACCTGCCTGAAAGCATTCTTGAATGTCCTTGCTCCTGTTTTGAAAAAGTTGCTTCTAGTAACACTTCAGAAATTCTCCCCCACAATTCAGTTAATCAATGAATATAAAACATACTGCTTTTAGATTTGCTGGCTTTAAAGTGGAGAAAAGCTGTAGAGAGTTGAGGATTGCTTATGATTTTTTCCTGTGTTGAGATTCTCCCCAGCTGCTACTTTAAGTGTCTGTTGTGTCCTTTCTTTTTTTTTTTTTTTTTTTTTGAGACGGAGTCTTTCTCTGTCGCCCAGGCTGGAGTGCAGTGGCGCCATCTCGGCTCACTGCAAGCTCCGCCTCCCGGGTTCACGCCATTCTCCTGCCTCAGCCTCCCGAGTAGCTGGGACTACAGGCGCCCGCCAACACGCCCGGCTAATGTTTTGTATTTTTAGTAGAGACAGGGGTTCACCGTGTTAGCCAGGATGGTCTCGATCTCCTGACCTCGTGATCTGCCCCCCTCGGCCTCCCAAAGTGTTGGGATTACAGGCTTGAGCCACCGCGCCCGGCCTGTTGTGTCCTTTCAGGAATGATTTTGAAATGAGTAGACCTGAATTTTGGGTTTCATGCATTTTTTTTCCTTTCTGGTTGAGGAACTATAATATTGAAGGGACTTCCTTCCCCATTCTGTTTCAGGAAAACCAGTGCAGCCTGTCAAGCGAGAGCTTTTACGGCATAGGGACTACAAGGTGGACTTGGAATCCAAGCTTGGGAAGACAATTGTCATTACCAAGACAACCCCTCAATCTGAGATGGGAGGGTGAGTTGCTTATCATTTTTCCTCTGCAGCCAAGAGTGCATCTAATAAGCCACCTATTTTGGTTTTAGGAAGTGTTGAGGAAGGTCCTTGGCCCCAGGATTACGTCCTTCTTGCCTGTAATTCCATCTTTATATTTTTCTGTGTCTCCCAAGGTCTCAAGTTGACATGATAGTGTGTGTCTCTAGGAGTGGTCACTCAGTGGGTTTCTTCATGTTATTAGCATTGGCTGAGTACGGTGGCTCACGCCTGTATTCCCAGCACTTTGGGAGGCCAAGGCAGGGGGATTGCTTGAGCTCAGGAATTCAAGACCAGCCTGGGTAACACAGTGAGACCCTGTCTCAATTAAAAAAACCAAAGCAAACAAACAAAAATCATACTATGAACACTGCAGCTACTACTTAATATATTTTTTAAATTTTTTGTTGCCATTATACTTGTTATCAAAAGGGATTATTTGATCTGTCAGAGGAAGAAATGAAGGAAAGGACTACTGAGGAGATTTCTAGGAGAGAAATTAGGTGGAGCTAGAATAGAGCCTAGGAGTTGTTAATGGTGAAGAAGGGGGGTTTGAGGTTCCAGACTGGCTGCAAAGGCTGTAGTTGTTATGGATGCCTGATTGTACACCTTCTTCCAAGACTGTAACCTATAGGAAGAAGGGTTCCACAAGAGCTTGTCACCGTTTTGCGCCTCACTGCTTCTCTGTCCAGTTAGGTTTTCTGGCAGGAGAGCAACACAGATAGCAATGAGTGACACTTCTCTGAGCTGCTTAATAAACCCACTGTTGTCCATTCCTGTCTGTATTAGTTATCTATTGTTATGTAAATTAACAAATTAACCCAAAGCTTAGCAGCATAAACTACACCACTCACAGTTTCTTTGGGTAAGGAATCTGGGAGTGGCTTACCTAGGTGGTTCTGGCTCAGGGTCTTCATGAAGCTGCAATCAAGGAGTTGGCAAGGTAGGTCTGCATTCATATGAATCTTAAGTGGGGCTGGAGGATCTGCTTCCAAGCTCTCTCACATGCCTGTGGTTTGGAAGCCTAAATTCTTGGCCCCATAGACCTTTCTTTTTTCTTTTTCTTTTTTTTTTTTTTTTCTGAGATGGAGTTTCACTCTTCTTGCCCAGGCTGGAGTGCAATGGTGTGATCTCGGCTCACCACAACCTCCGCCTCCTGGGTTCAAGCGATTCTCCTGCCTCAGCCTCCCAAGTAGCTGGGATTACAGGCATGCACCACCTGATTTTTTTGTATTTTTAGTAGAGACGGGATTTCTCCGTGTTGGTTAGGCTAGTCTCGAACTCCTGACCTCAGGTGATCCGCCCATCTCGGCCTCCCAAAGTGCTGGGATTACAGGCATGAGCCACCATGCCCGGCCGCCCCATAGACCTTTCTATAAGACTGCTCACAATAAAGCAACTGGCTTCCCCAGAGCAAGTAACCTAAACAAAGACAGAAGGCATGGTTTTTGAAATAACCTAATTTTGGAAGATACTACTTTTGACATATTCTATTGGCCAAACAGACCAACTCTAGTACAAATTGGGAAGAGACTACACAGAGTAGGAATACCAAGAGGGTGGGGCTCATCCTGGGGCTGTCTTGGAGGATGACTGCTATACTCTCTCTTAAGCTAAGGCTTTATAGAAATGAAGGCTTAACACTTCTAAAAGAAGTTTACCTAAAAATTTGAGTTTCTTGGTTGAAAGTGATAAGATCCTTAAAACCATATTTGACTCAGGTGCTGTTTCTTCCTGTTAGATATTACTGCAATGTCTGTGACTGTGTGGTGAAGGACTCCATCAACTTTCTGGATCACATTAATGGAAAGAAACGTAAGGCTTGGAGGTAGCTTGTGACTAGGGCTGGAATTGAGTTTTGGAGGTGGGGTGGAATGGAAGGGTAGTTTTTTTTTCTTCTTCTTCTTTTTACTCATCAAAAGATGGCTGGAGTAAGAAGGGTAGTTTCTGTTAGGCTCTTTTTTGATGCCCCTATTAGAACTCTCCAGTTGTTTCAGCACAGGCCATCTTTTACTTCATTATGTAGTATTTCTGGAGGCCATGAGGTAAGAGGCCTCATTCTGGAGGCCATGAGGCTTTCAACAGCACCCAAACCATGTGCTGCTCCTGGACCCAGCTGGCCAAGGGAGTTTCTTTTAGCCATAATTATTTTTGCTCTGTGTTTTATGAGATGTCATATGAGATGTCAGAGAAGTCAGGAAAATACTTTTTGAGGGGCTGAGGATGTTGTAACGAACTTGCCTTCACTGTTGACCCCATCCAGATCAGAGAAACCTGGGCATGTCTATGCGTGTGGAACGTTCCACCCTAGATCAGGTGAAGAAACGTTTTGAGGTCAACAAGAAGAAGATGGAAGAGAAGCAGAAGGATTATGATTTTGAGGAAAGGATGAAGGAGCTCAGAGAAGAGGTAAGGCTCTCCTATCCTTCCCTTCTCCCCCAGATTTGAGTTTTATGTTATGAATCATGGGAGACCCTGTCCTCATCCCACTCCTACTCCCACTCCCAGAGTTGTATCTCCTGAGTTCTGTATATTAGCGGAAACATTCGTTGCCTTTGTTTAGGATTCTCATGATCTGAAGGAAATGGCTCTGAAACTACTTTTTTTCTCCTAGACTCTCTGGGCCTTATTTTTTTTTGTAATTTTTTTTTTAATTTTTTTTTTGGTGATACAGATATTTCTCAACTTCTGATGGGGTTACCTACTGATAAACCTATCATCAAGTTAAAAATATCATATGTCAAAAATGCATAATACACCTAACCTACTGTAGTTTAGCCTAGCCTACCTTAATGTGCTCAGATCACATTAGCCTACAATTGACCCAAATTATCTAACACAAAGCCTATTCTATAATAAAGTATTCATCTCATTAATTTATTGAATACTATACTAATGTGAAAAACAATGGTTGTATGGATACTTGAAGTACAGTTTCAAATGCGTGTCAGTTTTTCACCATTGTAAAACTGAAAAATCTTGTCAGAGCATCATAAGTTGAGGACTGTCTCATCTGTATTCTTTGATTTAAGTTTTTTAAAAGACTTAACTTTTTTTAGAGGAGTTTAGGTTTGCAACAAAATTGAGAGGGAGGTATAAAGATTTCCCATATACCCACTGTCCCCCACAACATGCATAGCCTCCCCCATAATTTTTTTTTTTTAACTACAAGAGGAATTAACTAAATGTACCTAATCCTAAAGAGGCCCATGAAATCAGGCTGACTGGGTCAGAATTCTGTTTCTTCCACTTACTGGCTGTGAATCTCGGGCAAGTTATATAACCTCTTCGTGCCTCAGTATCCCCATATTAGAGATCTTAGTATAATATACATGAAGTACCTCAGAGCAATTTCTGGCATGTACTGCATGCCCCAGAATGTTAGTTGTTGTTATAAACAACATTTGGCTGAGGAGTCTAAACTGATTCTGAGTGATTTTTCCCTCCAGGAGGAAAAGGCCAAAGCATACAAGAAAGAGAAACAGAAGGAGAAGAAAAGGAGGGCTGAGGAGGACTTGACATTTGAGGAGGACGATGAGATGGCAGCTGTGATGGGCTTCTCTGGCTTTGGTTCCACCAAGAAGAGTTACTGAGGCTTTCTATGCTTGGCCTAACTTTGGCCTATGCTGGACCTAACTTTGTTTGTGTGTGTGTAGTCAGGGGTCATTTCTTTTTGGGTAATGGGAAAGTTCTTAAGAGTGTCAATGGGGAGGGATAGAGGGTGGGGGCTCATGGTTTCCCTCTACTTTGGGAGAGGGCACAGATTGCAGAGGTAATGCTGTGGCATATTGCTTCAGCCCCAGTACATCACTGGATTCATAGGACCCCTGCCCACCTGAGTTCCCAGTAAAGAAAAACCTCCCCTTCTGAGGCTGCTTTCCCAAAACTCCCCCTGCATCTTTATCTCTCCATCTATCCAACCTCTTGTCTGAGCATCCCACCTTTATCCTGTGTTCTGCCTTTGTTTTAATTTTAACTCATGTTCATCCTGCAACAGAAGCATTCTCTAGGTCCCAGTTTCCAGTTGATTGCATATCCTTGACCAGCCCTTTTTCCCATCCCGCCCTATGGTTCTCTAGCCACCTGTGCATGCATGTGTATTTCTGCCTGGTTCTATGGTGTGTGGATGTGTGTGCATGAATCTGTCACATAGAGGGGGTCCGAGCTGGAATCCTAGAGCATTGCTGCCCTGGGGCCTGATGTTCTTGGCTTCCTCAGAGCATGTAACAGGAAATTAAATGGGATGAGTGTTTGGTGGGGTTTGTGTCTGATGAGTTTTTTTTAACATTCAGGTGTAGATTGTTCCAGCTTTTCTTGTTTCATTTTCCTGAAGATTTATGTTTTTGTCTTCCTTGTGAGCAGGCTTTTGGAAGAACCTGTTTGATGCAAAAAAGAAAATGAAAAACAAAACAAAACAAAAAATCCCCAAAACCTTACTATGGGAGCCCTTGGGTCTTAGAAGCTGTTCAACATGTATAATAAATGGCATTGACTGGGCCTGTTTTACATTTGGTGGGAACATTCCATAATCTTGCCTGTGAATATTTGTTTTCCTTCTCATGCTGAGGATTTCCATATAGAGTATTTTATTCTTCCATTTTAAATCTTATTTTTGCCTAGGTTTTTTTTTAGCATGAGTTATGTTTTCCTCTGATAAGGGATCTATGTCCAGAGAAGTCTGAACCAAAATGATTCCTATCATTTCAGACTCCTTTGATCTTTTGTTTTTGGAACAGCAGAGCTCAGGATTGAACACAATGTTTTTCTTTTTTCTTTTTTTTGAGACAGTCTTGCTGTATCACCCAGTCTGGAGTGCAGTGGCACAATCTTGGCTCACTGCAACCTCCGCCTCCTGGCTTCAAGTGGCTAATACTGTATTTTTAGTAGAGATGGGGTTTCACCATGTTGGCTAGGCTAGTCTGGAACTCCTGACCTCAGGTGATCCACCTGCCTCGGCCTCCCAAAGTGCTGGGATTACAGGCGTGAGCCACTGCACCCGGCCCTTAGTGTTTTTCTTACTGTCTGCTAGACACAGGATTACTTAATCTTGGCACTGTTGAGATTTTGGGCCAGATTATCATTTGTTGTAGAAACCAATGCTGTGCATTGTAGGATGTTTATTATTTTGATTTTGACTTATGATTAACTTCATCCCTGGCCTCTACCTGCTAGATGCCAGTAGCACCCTCTTCCACAATTGTGACAACTAAAAATGTCTATGCCCCTGAGAAAGGCAAAATCCCTCCCTACCCACATTGAAGACCACTGAGAAGCAGCTAGCTGTCTTCCCTACCTTGGTCTAATTTGAGAATTAGGTGGCACAGACTGGTAAACTCAGAACAGAAACTCACAAAACTTTGAGATATCCACTGGATCAAGTACTATGCCAAGTCAAGGGGATGCAGAGGAAAAAAAATAGCCATACGTACACGAAGAACTACAGTCACATTAACTTCAAGCAGATGAAACCTGTAATTTGCTGGTTCTATACCCTGAAAAAATGGATCTGTAAATGGATCTGGGATAACAAGGCTGCCACCATTTAGCTGGTTTTCATTCTCTGCCCCATTAAGCTCCTCACCTTTCTGTAGTATCTGAACCACAAAGCACCATACACCTCCCTTTGGACTTTTGTACAAAATTCCCTTAATGTAAGACATGCGCTTTGTCTAATTTCTGATGCTGAATCTTGCCACTGGGAACACTGAATGTATCTTCACCTGTGGGCTGAAGGCCTGGCTCAAAGTTTTAGATACACTAAGTATTGGGCAATTGGGGGGCAGATTGGTGCGTGCTTTCCTTGGCAGGATTATGTGCACTTCAGGCCCCTTGGGTGACAGTCTTGTTGACTAGGTCTTTTGTTACCCCTTTCAAGGCAGGCTGGAGGTTTCAGTGAGTTCCTTCCATGGTTCAGTATTTTTTTTTTTTTTTTTGAGAGAGTGTCACTGTCACTCAGGCTAGAGTACAGTGGCACGATCTCAGCTCACTGCAACCTCCACCTCCCGGGTTCAAGTGATTCTCCTGCCTTAGCGTCCTGAATAGCTGGGATTACAGGTGGCCGCCACTGTCCCCAGCTAATTTTTTTGTATTTTTAGAAGAGATGGCGTTTCACCGTGTTGGCCAGCTGGTCTTGAACTCCTGACCTCAAGTGATAGCCCGCCTCGGCCTCCCCAAGTGCTAGGATTACAGATGTGAGCCACCAGCCCTGGCCTCATTCTTCAGGAAACCGTCTAGTTCAATTTAGCTTCAAAGAATGTCTTTCCCTTTTTGGTACAGTGGGATCTTACCTCTGGTCACATCTAAAAAGCAATTCTGAATTTAAGAATCTTTAAACTCTTGGGACTGGTTAAGTGGTTTGAGTCTCAAAGGGACCTAAGTCATGGAGTGTTTGGAGGTGCTCAGGGTGGCATCTTGGAAAAGTAAATGGAATGGAAATTCAAGAGCCCACAGCAATCCCAGATAACTCAGAAATCTCAAAGAGAAGCTGCTTTCAGGTCTTTTTGAGACAGTCGCTCTGTTGCCCAGGCTGAAGTGCAATGGCGCTATCTCAGCTTACTGCAAGCTCCACCTTCCTGGTTCACGCCATTCTGCTGCCTCAGCCTCCGGACTAGCTGGGATTACAGGCGCCTGCCACCAGGCCCGGCTATTTTTTTTTGTATTTTTAGTGGAGACGGGGTTTCACATGTTAGCCAGGATGGTCTTGATCTCCTGACCTCGTGATCCGCCCACCTCAGCCTCCCAAAGTGCTGGGATTACAGGCGTGAGCCACTGCGCCCAGCCTCTTTCAGGTCTTTCTAAAACCAATAGAAATGTTTGCATTCTGGTTGAGTAATATCCACTTGACCAGTGAACATGGTGAACATGCTGTAGGTACTGGTATTATCTTCTGGGGCAATGCATCAAAGTCCCAGATGTCATGGAATGTATATTCTGGTGGAATTGCCCTTCAGAGTACCTGGGGAACAAAAGATGATCGTTATTAAAGATGATCCTGTGGCTTCAGGCACCCTCAAGGCCTCTTGCATTTTCCCCATAACTTTCTCCAAATATGTGTGCAGATTCTTTAATCCAGCATATATTCTAACAACATACTTGTGTATGTGTACATATATGTACCAAGATGTGTATTACTGCAGCTTTATCTTAGTGAAACTTAAAACTAATACATTTATACTTGAATATAATGCAGCTGTTACAATACAAGTGAATTAGATTTATATGCAGTGATCAGAAGGATCTCCAAGACATGCTGTTAGGTAAATATCCAACAACCGGATTCCCAGCAAGCCAAGAAAAATTATGTTTTGTGTACAGTTAAATACACAGATTGAGGAAAAGGACTGGAAGGATACTGAAATATAAACAGTAGTTAATTGGAGAAAAGTAGGAATTTAGGGAAGAAAGGTTAGCTGTTTACAGTGTACATAAAAGGAATAGATGTTCCTGTAGTATTAAAAATGGAAATAATTTTTAGGCCAGGCATGGAGGCTCACACGGGTAATCCTAGTGCTTTGGGTGGCCAAGGCGGAAGGATCTCGAGGCCAGTTCCAGGTCAACTGGGCAGCATAGCAAGATCCTGTCTCTACAGAAAATAAAAAATAAAAAAGGCCCAGCACGGTGGCTCACACCTGTAATCCCCAACCCTTGAGAGGCTGAGGGCAGCGGATCACTTGAGGTCAGGAGTTTGAGACCAGCCTGGCCAACTTGGTGAAACCTCTTCTCTACTAAAAAATATAAAAATTAGCCAGGTGTGGTGGCGCATGCCTGTAGTCCCAGCTACTTGGGAGGCTGAGACACGAGAATCCCCTGAACCCGGGAGGCGGAGCCTGCAGTGAGCGGAGGTAGTGCCACTGCAATCCAGCCTGGGCGACAGAGTGAAGACTCCATCTCAAAAAAGAAAAAGGAAAAAAAAATTTGGCCAGGTGCTGTGGCTCAGGCCTGTAATCCCAGTACTTTGGGAGACTGAGGCAGGTGGGTCATGAGGTCAAGAGACCGAGAGTATCCTGGCCAACATGGTGAAACCCCGTCTCTACTAAACAGACAAAAATTAGCTGAACGTGGTGGTGCACGGGAGGCTGAAGCAGGAGAATCGCTTGAACCTGGGAGGCAGAGGTTGCAGTGAGCCGAGATCCTGCCGCTGCTTTCCAGCCTGGCGACAGAGCGAGACTCCGTCTCAAAAAAAAAAGAAGAAAGAAAAAAAAGAAAAGAAAAGAAAAGAAAAGAAAAAAGCTAGACGCGGTGACTCACGCCTGTAATCCTAGCACTTTGGGAGGCCGAGGCGGGCGCGTCACTTGAGGTCAGGAGTTTGAGACCAGCCTGGCCAGCATGGTGAAACCCTGTCTCTATTAAAAATACAAAAATTAGCCGGAAATCGCTGGAACCCGGGAGGCGGAAGTTGCAGTGAGCCGAGATCGTGCCACTGCACTCCAGCCTGGGCAACAGAGCGAGACTCCATCTCAAAAAAAAAAAAAAAAAATTAGTCGGGCATAGTGGCCTGTGCCTGTAGTCCTAGCTACTCGCGAGGCTAAGAGGGGCGTATGGGTTGAGCCTAGATGGACCCAGTGCACTGCAGCCTGGGTGACAGAGGGAGATTCTGTTTCTAAAAAAAATTAAAAAGAGTAACAGGAAGTTTCACCTGGGCAGGGTTCACGCCATTCTCCTGCCTCAGGACCCCGAGTAGCTGGGTCTACAGGCGCCCGCCACCACGCCCGGCTAATTTTTTGTATTTTTTGTAGAGACGGGGTTTCACTGTGTTAGCCAGGATGGTCTCGATCTCCTGACCTCATGATCCGCCCACCTCTGCCTCCCCGCGCCCGGCCGGGTTGGAATGTCTAGTTTAGCAGCGAAGTTCTAAGATAAGGTCTGAAATACAATTTACACCTCGTAAAGACTCCACTCCCCTGGCCCAAGCACTAGTTGTAAAAGTTGATTTGATCACGAAGTGACCCTGCGTGGTTGTTTTGGGAGCGCAAAGGCTGGAAGGAAGGAGGTGGGGGCGTTTCGAGAGTTGTGGACCAGGTGACTGCTGAGAAGGAGACAGTAAGCCGAGGACACAACTGCGGAAGAGCTCTCCAGGGATTAGGAAAGGCTATGTCCTTGTCACTGCTGTTTGTCCCCAGATGGACAACTCCTCAACTGTCTGGAGGTCGGGGGCGTGTTGGAGAGTCCTGGACGCTGAGTCATGCTGAAGCACTCTTGTTTTGACTCACTCTTTGTGACGTAGGTCTTTCTCACCAGTCAAGAATATATAATCCGGAAGCGACCTCCGGGCTGGCTTTAGCTCAGCGGTTACTTCGACAATTCTATGATTGAAACAACAACCTCTCTGGGTTGTTCGAGACCCGCGGGCGCTCTCCGGTCCTTTTTACCTCTCTGGGTGGTTCGAGACCCGCGGGCGCTCCCCAGTCCTTTTCACTGCTGAAGTTCAGCTCCCTTTCCATGGTAAAAGGAAACAGGGCTCCTTGGAGAAATGGCTGATTTTAGTACTGGGCAGGAAATATAGAAATGGACGTGGAGCATCTCGTAGAGCTGGAAAGTAAGGAAATGCTTAAAAACCAAGAACAACCAAACTCAACTTTTAAAGTTTTTTCAGTGTTCAGTATGGTCATGTGTTTGTTCTAACAGTTACCTGTATACTTGTATCTTCTCGCCCTTTTTTACTGAGGCCCACAGGATTTTTTCTTTCAAATCTAATGGATGTTCTAAGAAATACCTTAGACTTGATCATTCCATATAAATTTTCCTAGGTTTCCTTTCGATATGTAGACCCAAGTTTTCTTTTATTATAGTTTTGAAGATTTACATCGGTTCCATTATTTTATTCTTCTTCAGGGACTGCAATGTATGTTGGATCTTTGCTTCTATACCACTTTCTCTCTGATCCTTTGAATTGCTTTCTTGATTTTATTTTTATTTTATTGGCTGTTTTAATACCTTTCCTCGATACCAGTTATTATATTTTAAGTAAAAGTTTTTCCTCTTTGGAAAAGCTTTCCTTATGATTTAGTTTTCTTTTCAGAGATTTTTTTTTCTTCCATTTCTCCTGCTTTTTTACAAACTGTTTGCTTAGTTATTTTGTTCTTTGTCCATTTCTGTTCTGAGTTATTTTTCTGATTCATGGCATTTTTTTCATGTTACCAGATGATTGCTTAAGGTTATCTAATTTAGGTTGGAGTACTGTGTTTCAGTTTTCTGGTTTCATGGTTAGTTTTCAAAAAAATATTGATTTTCACTTAACATTTTTCTATATACTATGTCTGCAATTTTCTGTGCATTTTGAAATGTTTTATTTTCCAGTTTCAGCAATTACAAATGAGGCAGTAGTTTGGGTGCCTTACCAGCTTTCTTACTTGAAGAGCGCCCTGTTATTTTTGTTTTCGTTTTTTTTTTTTTTTGAGACAGAGTTTCGCTCTTGTTGCCCAGGCTGGAGTGCAATGGCGCGATCTCGGCTCAGTGCAACCTCCGCATCCCCAGTTCAAGCGATTCTCCTGCCTCAGCTTCCCAAATAGTTGGGATTACAGGCATGCGCCACCATGCCCGGCTAATTCTGTATTTTTAGTAGAGGCGGGGTTTCACCATGTTGGCCAGGCTGGTTTCGAACTCTTGACCTCAGGTGATCCACCCACCTCGGCCTCCCAAAGTGCTGGAATTAGACATGAGCCACTGTGCCTGGCTGGAGTGCCCTCTTTTGTTGGTAGAACAAAATGGATTTTTCCCTCAAATAGGAAGCCCTTTTCTGGAGAGTGGAGCACAGGCTGATATCTTGTGATTTTGTGATTTTCTTTTATATCAGTGAGACTATTAATTTTCTTTTTCTTTTTGAGACAGGGTCTGTTTCTGTCTCCCAGGCTGGGGTGCAGTGGCACCATCTTAGCTTTGCAACCCCTCCCTCCTGGGCTCAAGCGATCCTCCTGCCTCAGCCTCTTCCAGAGTAGCTGGGACCACAGGTGTGCACTACCTCACTCAGCTTTTTATTCTATTCTATTCTATTCTATTCTATTCTATTCTATTCTATTCTATTCTATTCTATTCTATTCTTTTATTTATTTATTTATTTATTTATTTATTTATTTATTTATTTGTAGAGATGGGGGTCTCGCCATGTTGCCCAGGCTGGTCTCAAATTCCTGAGCTCAAGATCCGCCCACCTCGGCCTCCCATGATGTTGGGTTTACAGGAGTGAGCCACTGCGCCCAGCCTGGTACTGTTATTCACTGCTTGCTTCCTTTCTCTTCACCATGAAGCCCTGAAGGGGTACCTCCCCCTCAAGTCACCTCTTTCCTCCTGCCTTTGCAACATTGCCATTTCCAGTCTCAAACAATTTCACCCCCTTTTAAAATACATCTCAGTTCTTGCATCTACCAGATCTCAGACATATTGTCGGTATTTCTCCACTCAAGATGGGACTCTCTTTTTCTGGTGGTGGTTTAGCCTTTCTGTCCCATCTTGGCTTCTCTTCTAGAGCATGGCTCCATAACTGGTCTGCTGGTTTTGGATGTATATACCTGCTTTTATATAAAATGGGGTTTATAATTTTCTCTGCCTGTAAATTATATTGTAGCCATGGATGGTTTTATTTGTTCTCCTTAGTTTTGTTTGTTTATAGGATATGTGAAGAGATTCAAATTTAGGTAACTGGCATTATTCTATAGGAATCTGGAAGCCAGAACATTTGTTTTTGTTTTCCATAAAAAATTTTAATTGTGGCAAAACACACAGAACATAAAATTTGGCATATGAACCATTTTATACCTTGTTTTTGTCTTTTTTTTCCCTTTTTATGGAGAATGGGGTCTCACTATATTGCCCAGGCAGATCCCGAACTCCTGGGCTCAAGCTATCCTCCCACCTCTGCCTCCCTAAGAGCTGGGATTACAGGTGTGAGCCACCGTCCCCAGCCCATATGAACCATTTTGAAGTGTTCAGTTCAGTGGTGGTAGGTACATTCACACTATTATGCAACCGTCACCGTCACCACTATCCATCTCCAGAACTCTTCATCTTTCAAAATTGAAACTCTATACCCACTCACTAATAATTCTCCATCTCCCTTCATCCCTAATCCCTGGAAACTGCCATTCTGCCCTCAGTCTCTATAAATTTGACTAGGTATCTCATAGAAGTGGAATCATACAGTATTTGTCTTTTTGTGACTCGTTTATTTCACTTAGCACAATGTTCTTTTTTTTTTTTTTTTTTTTTTTTAGAGGAAGTCTCATTCTGTCGCCCAGACTGGAGTGCAGTGGCATGATCTCGGCTCACTGCAACCTCTGCCTCCCAGGTTCAAGTGATTCTCCTGCCTCAGCCTCCCAAGTAGCTGGGATTACAGGCACCCACCACCACACCTGGCTAATTTTTATATTTTTAGTAGAGATGGGGTTTCACCATGCTGACCAGGCTGGTCTCGAACTCCTGACCTCAGGTGATCTGCTCGCCTTGGCCTCCCAAAGTGTTGGGATTACAGGCGTGAGACATCACGCCCGGCCAGCACAATGTTATTAAGGTTAATCCATATTGTATTATGTACCACAATTTTATTCCTTTTTAGAAAGGATAAATAATATTCTATTGTATGTGAATACTACAGTGGAATATTACGAAAATGGAATATTTTGTTTAGCCATTATCCATCAATGGACATTTGGGTTGTTTTGACCTTTTGACTATTAGGAACAATGCTGCTAAGAACATAAGTGTACAAATATCTGTTTGAGTTTCTGTTTTCTTTTTTTTTTTTTTTTTTGAGAAGGAGTCTTGCTTTCTCCCCCAGGCTGGAGTACATTGCTGTGATCTTGGCTCACTGCAACCTCCACCTTCTGGGTTCAAGCAATTCTCCTGCCTCAGCCTCCTGAGTAGCTGGGATTACAGGCGCGTGACACCAAACCCAGCTAATTTTTGTATTTTAGTAGAGACAGGGTTTCACCATGTTGGCCAGGCTGGTCTCAAACTTCTGACCTCATGATCCGCCCACCTCAGCTTCCCAAAATGCTGGGATTACAGGCATGAGCCATCGCACCCGGCCTAGTTTCTACTTTCAATTCTTTTGGATCCATACCAGAAGTGGAATTGCTGGATTATATGGTAATTCTATTTTTAGTTATTTAAGTAACTGCCATACAGTTTCCCATAGCAGCTATATCATTTTACATTCCTACAAATAGTTCAGAAGGGCTTCAATTTCTCCACATCTTCACTAACATTCATTCTGTCTCTCTCCCTGTGTGTGTGTGTGTCATTGATAGTAGCTATCCTGAAGAGTGTGAGGTTGTATCTCCTGTGGCAGCTTATTTGATTTTAATCTTTCTTAATCATTAGTGTATTTAAAACTCTTAAGTTTGCCTTTACGTACTGCTTTGTTGTAGTACACAAATTCTGTCATGTAGTGTTTCATTCACTTCTAAGTATTTTTTAAGCAGAGTCTGGTCTAGTAATATGTGATTTAGTTTCCAAACAAGTGGGATTTTATTTTAGCTGTCATTTTTACGACTGTTAATTCCAGGATGCATTGTAGTAGGAGAACATTGTCTGAATGGGATTGGATCTTTGAAATTTATTGATGCTTCCTTTATGGCCTAATGCATGGTCTATTGTTGTAAGTGTTACATGTATTTTCAAAAAGAATGCCTGATTATTTTGGATCTACATATTTTTAAAATTGTTTTTCTTTTCAGCTCATTCATATCCATACTATTTTCAGGTCTATGTGACCTACAGTTCTTAGAGATGCATGTTAAAACATTTCCAACTACAACTGGTGATTTATGTATTTTTTCCTATTTATTTGATATAGTTGAAGATTGTATTGTGGATGCATGTATGCTTATGATTATTATATCAATTTTCTACTGTTTACTAATTAAATATTTTAAAACTGTGAGGCATAACATACATGCAGAAAGTTTATAAGATATATATGTAGATTTGAATAAATACTTATAAAATGAATCCATATATTCACTACTATATAATCCATATAATCACCACTAAGGATAAGAAAACGTTGCCGACTGGGCGCAGTGGCTCACGCTTGTAATCCCAGCACTTTAGGAGGCTGAGGCAGGCGGATCACCTGAGGTCAGGAGTTCAAGACCCGCGTGACCAACATGGAGAAACCCTGTCTCTACTAAAAATACAAAATTAGCTGGGGTGGTGGTGCATGCCTGTAATCCCAGCTACTCGGGAGGCTGAGGCAGGAGAATCGCTTGAACCCAGGAGGCAGAGGTTGCGGTGAGCCGAGATCGCACCATTGCACTCCAGCCTGGGCAACAAGAGAGAAATTCAGTCTCAAAAACAAACAAACAAACAAAACAAAACAAAAAAACTTTGCCAACATTCCAGAAACCCTGTATCTCTCTTTTGATTTTCACAACCCCTTCACTTTTGGAATTAACCATTCACCTGATTTTTATTTTATTTATTTTATTTTGAGAAGAGGGTCTTGCTATGTTGCCCAGGCTGCAGTACAGTAGCCATTCACAGGTATAATCATAGTGGGTAACAGCCTTGAACTCCTGGGCTCGAGTAATCCTTCTGACTCAGTTTCTCAAGTTGCTGGGACTCTAGGCATGCACCATTCTGCCCAACTCCATTTACCTGATTTCTATTGATTTATTATTATTACTGGTATTATTTTTGAGACAGAGTCTTGCTCTTTCACCCAGGCAGGAGTGCAGTGGGGATATCTCAGCTCACTGCAACCTCCACCTCCCGGGTTCAAGTGATTCTCCTGCCTTAGCCTCCTGAGTAGCTGGGATTACAGTTGCCCGCCACTAGGCCCAGCTAATTTTTTTTTGTATTTTTAGTACAGATGGGGTTTCACCATGTTGGCCAGGCTGGTCTTGAACTCCTGACTTCAAATGATCTGCCCACCTTGGCCTCCCAAAGTGCTGGGATTACAGGTGTGAGCCACCGCGCCCAGTCTCATTCTTCAGGAAACCATCTAGTTCAATTTAGCTTCAAAGAATGTCTTTCCCTTTTTGGTACAGTGGGATCTTACCTCTGGTCACTTCAAAAAAGCAATTCTGAATTTCAGAATCTTTAAACTCTCTTGGGACTGGTAAGTGGTTTGAGTCTCAAAAGGACCTAAGTCATGGGATGTTTGGAGGTGCTCAAGTTGGCGTCTTGGCAAAGGAAATGGAATGGAAATTCAAGAGCCCACAGCAATCCCAGATAACTCAGAAATTTCAAAGAGAAGCTGCTTTCAGGGCTTTCTAAAACCAATGGAAATGTTTGCATTCTGGTTGAGGAATATCCACTTGACCAGTGAACATGGTGAACATGCTGTAGGTACTGGTATTATCTTCTGGGGCAATGCATCAAAGTCCCAGATGCCATGAAATGTACATTCTGTTGGAATTGCCCTTCAGAGTACCTGGGGAACAAAAGATGATCCTTATTACTAAAGATGATCCTATGGCTTCAGGCACCCTCAAGGCCTCTTGTATTTCTCCCATAACTTTCTCCAAATATGTGTGCAGATTCTTTAATCCAGCATATATTCTAACAACATATTTGTGTATGTGTACATATATGTACCAAGATGTGTAGTACTGCAGCTTTAGGATAGTGAAACTTAAAACTAGTACATTTATACTTGAATATAATGCAGCTGTTACAAGTGAATTAGGTTTATATGCAGTGACTAGAAGGATCTCCAAGACATGCTGTTAAGTAAACAATATCCAACAACCGGATTCCCAGCAAGCCAAGAAAAACCTTATGTTTTGTGTACAGTTACATATACAGATTGAGAGAAAGGACTGGAAGGATACACATTGAAATATAAACAGTGGTTAATTGGAGAAAAGTAGGAATTTGGGGAAGAAACATTAGCTGTTTACAGTGCACATAAAAAGAATAGATGTTCCTGTGGTATTAAAAATGGAAATAATTTTTAGGCCAGGCATGGAGGCTCACGCGGGTAATCCTAGCGCTTTAGGTGGCCAAGGCGGAAGGATCTCTTGAGGCCAGTTCCAGGTCAACCTTGGCAACATAGGAAGACCCCGTCCTTGACAACAACAAAAAAGGCCGGGCGCAGTGGCTGAAGCCTGTAATCCCAGCCATTTGGAAGGCCAAGTCAAGTGGATCACTTGAGGTCAGGAGTTCGAGACCAGCCTGGCCAACATGGTGAAATCTCGCCTCTATTAAAAAATACAGAAATTAGCTGGGTGTGGTGGCACGTGCCTGTATTCTCAGCTACTTGGGAGGGAGAGGCATGAGAATCACTTCAACCCGGGAGGCGGAGGCTGCAGTGAGCTGAGGTGGTACCACTGCAATCCAGCTTGGGCAACAGAGTGGAGACTCCATCTCAAAAATAAAATAAAATAAAATATAAAATAAAAATAAAGAAAAGAAAAAAATTAGTTGGGCATGGTGGCCTATGCCTGTAGTCCTAGGCACTCACGAGGCTAAGAGGGGCATATGGGTTGAGCCTAGATGGGGCCATTGCACTCCAGACTGGGTGACAGAGGGAGAGTCTGTCTCTAACAAAAAAAATTTAAAAAGCGTAACAGGAAGTTTCACCTGGGCCGGGGTTGGAAGGTTTATCTAGTTTAGCAGCGAAGTTCTAAGATAAGGTCTGAAATACAATTTACACCTTGTAAAGACGCCACTCCCCTGGCCCAAGGACTAGTTGTAAAAGTTGATTTGATCACAAAGTGACCCTGCGTGGTTGTTTTGGGAGCGCAGTGGCTGAAGGCGAAGGAGGTGGGGGTGTGTCGAGACTTGTGGACCAGGTGACTGCTGAGAAGGAGAAAATAAGCCAGGGACACAACTGCGGAAGAGCTCTCCAGGGTTAGGGGAAGGTTGTCACTGCTGTGTGCCCCTGGCTGGGCACTCCAACTGTCTGGAGGTGGTGGCGTGTTGGACAGTCCTGGACGCTGAGTCATGCTAAAGCACTGTTGTTTTGACTCACTTTGTGACGTAGGTCTTTCTCACCAGTCAAGAAAATATAATCCGGACATAACCTCCGGGGCTGGCTTTAGCTCAGCGGTTACTTCGAGTACATCCAAACCACCTCCTTGGGTGGTTCGAGACCCGCGGGTGCTTTCCAGCTCTTTTACTGCTGAAGTTCAGCTCCTTTTCCATGGGGAACCATGGAGAAATGGCTGATTTTAGCACTGGGCAGGAAATACAGAGATGGACAGGGTGCATCTCGCAGTGCTAGAAAGTAAGGAAGTGCTTGAAAACCAAAAACAGGCCGGGAGCGGTGGCTCACGCCTGTAATCCCAGCACTTTGGGAGGCCGAGGCGGGCGGATCAGGAAGTCAGGAAATCGAGACCATCCTGGCTAACCCGGTGAAACTCCGTCTCTACTAAAAATACAAAAAAATTAGCCAGGTGTGGTGGCGGGCGCCTGTAGTCCCAGCTACTCGGGAGGCTGAGGCAGGAGAATGGCGTGAGCCATTCCGGTGGTGGAGCTTGCTGTGAGCCGAGATCGCGCCACTGCACTCCAGCCTGGGCGACACAGCAAGACTCCGTATCAAAAAAAAAAAAAAAAAAAAGAAAAAAAAAGAAAACCAAAAACAACCAAACTCTTAACTTTAAAACTTTTTTTCAATGTTCAGTAATGTTCATGTGTTTGTTGTAACAGTTACTTGTATACTTGTATCTTCTCGTCCTTTTTGCCTGAGGCCCAGTGGAGTTTTTCTTTCAAATCTAGTGGATGTTCTAAGAGATATCTTTTTTTTTTATTGGCTGTGTTAATACCTTTTCTCAATACCAGTTATTTTATCTTAAGTAAAAGCTCTTCCTCTTTGGACATCTTATAATTTAGCTTTTTTCTGATTCTTTTTCCATTTCTCCTGCTTTTTTACAAACTGTTTTCTTAGTTATTTTGTTCTTTGTCTATTTCTGTTCTGAGTCATTTTTCTGATTCATGGCATTTTTTTCATGTTACCAAATGATTGTTTAAGGTTATCTAATTTAGGGCGGAGTACTGTGTTTCAGTTTTCCGGTTTCATGGTGAGTTTAAAAAAATACGGATTTTCGGCCGGGCGCGGTGGCTCACGCTTGTAATCCCAGCACTCTGGGAGGCCGAGGCGGGCGGACCACGAGGTCAGGAGATCGAGACCACGGTGCAACCCCGTCTCTACTAAAAATACAAAAAATTAGCCGGGCGTGGTGGCGGGCGCCTGTAGTCCCAGCTACTCGGAGAGGCTGAGGCAGGAGAATGGCGTGAACCCAGGAGGCGGAGCTTGCAGTGAGCCGAGATTGCGCCACTGCACTACAGCCTGGGCGACAGAGGGAGACTCCGTCTCAAAAAAAAAAAAAAAAAAAAAAAGTATGGATTTTCACTTACAACTTTTCTATATAATATGTCTGCAATTTTCTGTGCATTTTGTAATATTTTATTTTCCAGTTTCAGCAACTGCAAATGAGGTAGAAGTTTGGGTGCCTTACCAGCTTTCTTAGTTCAAGAGTGCCCTCTTTTGTTGGTAGAACAAAATGCATTTTTCCCCCAAATAGCCCTTTTTTAGAGCGGAGCACCAACTGATGCCTTGTGATTTTGTGATTCTCTTTCATTTCTGTGGGACTCTTAATTTCTTTTCTTTTTCTTTTTCTTTTTGAGACAGGGTCTATCTCTCTCTCCGAGACTGGAGTGCAGTGGCGCCATCTCGGCTCACTGGAACCTCTGCCTCAAGCAATCCTCCTGCCTCAGCTTCCTCCTGAGTAGCTGGGACCACAGGTGCGCGCTACCTCGCCTGGCTAAATTTTGTATTTTATTTTATTTTGTATGTTATGTTATGTTATGTTATGTTATGTTATGTTATGTTATGTTATGTTATTATTTTTGTAGAGACAGGCATCTTGCCATGTTGCCCAGGCTGGTCTCGAGTTCCTGACCTTAAGATATCCGCCGACCTCAGCATCCCATAATGTTGGGTTTACAGGAGTGAGCCACCGCACCCAGCCTGGGACTCTTACTCATTGCTTGCTTCCTTTTTCTTCACCATCAAGCCCTGAAGAGGTACCTCCCCTTCAAGTCGCCTCTTTCCTCCTGCCTTTCCTCTTGCCTTTGCAACATTGCCATTTCCAGTCTCAAACAATTTCACCCCCTCTTAAAATATGTCTCAGTTCTTCCATCTACCAGATCTCAGACATATTGTCAGTATTTCTCCACTCAAGATGGGACTCTCCTTTTCTGGTGGTGGTTTAGCCTTTCTGTGCCATCTTGGCTTCTCTTCTAGAGCATGGCTCTGTAACTGGATCTGCTGGTTTTGGATGTATATACCTGCTTTTATATAAAATGCGGTTTATAATTTTCTCTGCCTGTAAATTATGTTGTAGCCATAGATGGTTTTATTTGTTCTCCTTAGTTTTGTTTGTTTATAGGATGTGTGGAGAGATTCATTTAGGTAACTGGCTTTATTCTATAGGAATCTGGAAGCCAGAACATTTGTTTTTGTTTTCCATAAAAAATTTTAATTGTGGTAAAATACACATAATATAAAATTTGGCATATGAACCATTTTAAAGTGTTCAGCTCAGTGGTGGTGGGTACATTCACACTGTTATGCAACCATCACCACTATCTATTTCCAGAACTCTTCATCTTTCAAAACTGAAACTCTATACCCATTAACTAATAACTCTCCGCCTCCCTCTATCCCTAATCCCTGGCAACCGTCATTCTGCTTTCCATCTCTATAAATTTGACTACTCTAGGTATCTCATAGAAGTGGAATCATACAGTAGTTGTCTTTTTGTGACTCCTTTATTGCCCTTAGCACAATTTTTTTTTGAAACAGAGTCTGGCTTTGTCTCCCAAGCTGGAGTGCAATGGTGCGATCTCAGCTCACTATAACCTCCGCCTCCTGGGTTCAAGCGATTCTCCTGCCGCAGCCTCCCCAGTAGCTGGGATTACAGGCGCCCACCACCACGCATGGCTAATATTTGTATTTTTAGTAGAGACGGGTTTTGCTATGTTGTCCAGACTGGTTTCGAACTCCTGACCTCAGGTGATCCACTTGCGTCGGCCTCCCAAAGTGCTGGGATTACAGGCGTGAGCCACCGCACCCAGCCAGCACGATGTTCTTAAGTTTCATCCATGTTGTATCATGTACCATAATTTCATTCCTTTTTAAAAAGGATAAATAATATTCTATTGTATGTGAATACTACAATGGAATATTATTAAAATGGAATATTTTGTTTAGCCATCGTCCATCGATGGACATTTGAGTTGTTCTGACCTTTTAGCTATTATGAACGATGCTTCTATGAACATAAGTGTACAAATGTCTGTTTGAGTTTCTGCTTTCAATTCCTTTGGGTATATACCAGAAGTGGAATTGCTGGATTATATGGTAATTCTATTTTTAGCTATTTAAGTGACTGCCATACTGTTTTCCATAGCAGCTGTATCATTTTACATTCCCACCAATAGTGCAGAAATGCTTCAATTTCTCCACATCTTCACTAACACTTATTCTCTGTGTGTGTGTGTGTGTGTGTGTGTGTGTGTGTGTGTATGTGTGTTATTGATAGTAGCTATCCTGAAGGGTGTGAGGTTGAGTCTCCTGTGGCAGCTCATTTTATTTTAATCTCTTTTAATTATTAGTGTATTTAAAACTGTAAGTTTGCCTTTAAGTACTGCTTTACTTGTAGTACACAAATTCTGTCATGTAGTGTTTCATTCACTTCTAAGTGTTTCATAAGCTGAGTCTGATCTAGTAATATGTTATTTATTTTCCAAGTAAGTGGGATTTTATTTCAGCAATTGTTTTTACAAATGTTAATTTCAGGATGCATTGTAGTAGGAGAACATTGTCTGAATGGGATTGGATCTTTGGAATTTATTGATGCTTCCTTTATGGCCTAATACATGGTCTATTGTTGTAAGTGTTATATGTATATTCAAAAAGAATGCCTGTTTATTTTGGTTCTACCTATTTTTAAAAATGTTTTTCATTTCAGCTCATTCATATCTATACTGTATTCAGTTCTATGTGATCTACGGTTCTTAGAGATCCATGTTTAAACATTTCCAATTACAATTGGTGATTTGTGTATTTTTTCCTGTTTATTTGATGTAGTTCAAGATTGTATATTGGATGCATGTATGCTTATGATGATTGTATCAATTTTCTACTGTTCATTAATTAAGCATTTTAAAACTGTGAGATATACATGCAGAAAGTTTACGAGGTATATATGTAAATTTAAATACTTATAAAATGAATCCATATAATCACTACTATATAATCCATATAATCACCACTAAGGATAAGAAAACATTGCCAACATTCCAGAAACCCCGTATCTCTCTTTTGATTTTCACAACCCCTTCACTTTTGGAATTAACCACTCACCTGATTTTTAAATTTTATTTATTTTATTTTATTTAGAGAAGAGGTCTTGCTATGTTGCCCAGGCTGCAGTATAGTAGCCATTCACAGGTATAATCATAGCAGGCAACAGCCTTGAACTCCTGGGCTTGAGTGATCCTTTTGCCTCAGCCTCTTGAGTTGCAAGGACTCTAGGCATGCACCATTCTGCCCAACTCCATTTACCTGATTTTTATTGATTTATTATTATTACTGGTATTATTTTTGAGATAGAGTCTTGCTCTTTCACCCAGGCAGGAGTGCAGTGGGGTATCTCAGCTCACTGCAACCTCCACCTCCCGGGTTCAAGTGATTCTCCTGCCTTAGCCTCCTGAGTAGCTGGGATTACAGTTGCCCACCACTATGCCTGGTTAATTTTTTTGTATTTTTAGTACAGACGGGGTTTCACCATGTTGGCCAGGCTGCTCTTGAACTCCTGACCTCAAATGATCTGCCTGCCTCAGCCTCCCAAAGTCCTGGGATTACATGCCTGAGCCACTGCACCCAATCTCATTCTTCAGGAAACCATCCAGTTTAATTTAGCTTCAAAGGATGTCTTTCCTTTTTTGGTACAGTGGAGCTTACCTCTGTTCACTTCTCTTTTTTTTTCTTTTTTTTTGTTTTGAGACGGAGTCTTGCTCTGTGCCCAGGCTGGAGTGCACAGGCGTGATCTCGGCTCACTGTAAGCTCCGCCTCCCACGTTCCTGCCATTCTCCTGCCTCAGCCTCCAGAGTAGCTGGGACTACAGGTGCCCGCCACCACATCCGGCTAATTTTTTTTTTTTTTTGTATTTTTAGTAGAGATGGGGTTTCACCGTGTTAGCCAGGATATTCTCGATCTCCTGACCTCGTGATCCGCCCGCCTCGGCCTCCCAAAGTGCTGGGATTACAGGCATGAGCCACGGTGCCTGGCCATCTCTGGTCACTTCTAAAATGCAATTCTGAATCTTTAAACTCTCTTGGGACTGGTAAGTGGTTTGAGTCTCAAAGGGACCTAAGTCATGAGGGTGTTTGGAGGTGCTCAAGTTGTTGTCTTAGGAAAGGAAATGGAATGGAAATTCAAGAGCCCACAGTAATTCCAGATAACTCAGAAATCTCAAAGAGAAGCTGCTTTCAGGGCTTTCTAGAACCAATGGAAATGTTTGCATTCTGGCTGAGGAATATCCACTTGACCAGTGCTTAGGTGAACATGCTGTAGGTACTGGTATTATCTTCTGGGGCAATGCCTCAAAGTCCCAGATGCCATGGAATGTACATTCTGGTGGAATTGCACTTCAGAGTACCTGGGTAACAAAAGATGATCCTTGTTACTAAAGATGATCCTGTGGCTTCAGGCACCCTCAAGGCCTCTTGTTATTTCTCCCATAACTTTCTCCAAATATGTGTGCAGATTCTTTAATCCAGCATATATTCTAACAACATACTTGTGTATGCATACATATATGTACCAGGATGTGTATCACTGCGGCTTTATGATAGTGAAACTTAAAACTAGTACATTTATACTTGAATATAATGCAGCTGTTACAATACAAGTGCTTTAGGTTTATATGCAGTGAGTGGAAGGATCTCCAAGACATGCTGTTAAGTAAACAATATCCAACAACCGGATTCCCAGCAAGCCAAGAAAAACCTTATGTTTTGTGTACAGTTACATATACAGATTGAGAGAAAGGACTGGAAGGATACACATTGAAATATAAACAGTGGTTAATTGGAGAAAAGTAGGAATTTAGGGAAGAAAGGTTAGCTGTTTACAGTGCACATAAAAAGAATAGATGTTCCTGTAGTATTAAACATGGAAATAATTTTTAGGCCAGGCATGGAGGCTCACGCGGGTAATCCTAGCTTTGGGTGGCCGAGGTGGAAGGATCTCTTGAGGCCAGTTCCAGGTCAACCTTGGCAACATAGCAAGACCCCGTCTCTACAAAAAGACAAAACAAAACTAAACAAAAAAGGCTGGGCATGGTGGCTGAAGCCTGTAATCCCAGCCATTTGGGAGGCCGAGGCAAGTGGATCACTTGAGGTCAGGAGTTCAAGACCAGCCTGGCCAACATGGTGACACCTCATCTCTACTAAAAAATATAAAAATTAGCCGGGTGTGGTGGCACATGCCTGTAGTTCCAACTACTTGGGAGGATGAGGCACGAGAATTGCTTGAACCTGGGAGGCAGAGGCTGCAGTGAGCCAAGTTGGTGCCACTGCAATCCAGCTTGGGCAACGGCGTGGAGAATCCGTCTCAGAAAAAAAAAAATTAGCTGGGCATGGTGGACTGCCTGTAGTCCTAGCTACTCAGAAGGCTAAGTGGGGCATATGGGTTGAGCCTAGATGGGGCCATTGCACTGCAGCCTGGGTGACAGGGTGACAGAGGGGTATTCTGTCAAAAAAAAAAAAAAAAAAAGCGTAACAGGAAGTTTCCCCTGGGGAGAGGTTGTAAGGTTTATCTAGTTTAGCAGCGAAGTTCTAAGATAAGGTCTGAAATACAATTTACACCTTGTAAAGACTCCACTCTCATGACCCAAGCACTACTTGTAAAAGTCGATTTGATCACAAAGTGACCCTGCGTGGTTGTTTTGGGAGCACAAAGGCTGGAGGCAAAGGAGGTGGGGGCGTGTCGAGAGTTGTGGACCAGGTGACTGCTGAGGAGAGAATAAACAGGGGGCACAACCGCGGAAGAGCTCTCCAGGGGTTAGAGGAAGGCTGAGTACTTGTCATTGCTGTATGTCCCCAGATGGACACTCTGCAATTGTCTGGAGGTAGTGGCGGATTGGACAGTCCGGGTCGCTGAGTCATGCTAAAACACCGTTGTTTTGACTCACTCTTTATGACGTAGGTCTTTCTCACCAGTCAAGAAAATACAATCCGGAAATAACTCCTGGGCTGGCTTCAGCTCAGCGGTTACTTCGCGTGTCATCAAACCACCTGCGGATTGTTCGAGACCTGCGGGCGCTCTTACTGCTGAAGTTCAGCTCCCTTTCCATAATAAAAGGATGCAGGATTTCTTGGAGAAATGGCCGAATTTTGTAGTGGGCAAGAAATACAGAAATGGATACGGAGCACCTCGTAGTGCTAGAAAGCAAGGAAGTGCTTAAAATCCAAAAACAACCAAGCTCTTAACTTTTAAAAATTTTTCAGTGTTCAGTAATGTTCACGTGTTTGTTGTAACAGTTACCTGTATATTTGTATCTTCTTGTCTTTTTTGCCTGAGGCCCACAGGAGTTTTTCTTTCAAATCTAATGGATGCTCTAAGATATACCTCAGACTTGATCATTCCGTATAAATTTTCCTAGGTTTCCTTTCGATATGTAGACCCAAGTTTCTTTTATTATAGTTTTGAAGATTACATTGGTTGCATTATTTTATTCCTCTTCAGGGACTGCAATATATGTTGGATCTTTGCCTCTACACTTTCTGTCTGATCCTTTGAATGGCTTTTTTTTTTTTTTTTTTTTTTTTTTTCAGATGGAGTCTCGCTCTGTTGCTCAGGATGGAGTGCAGTGATGCGATCTCGGCTCACTGCAACTTTTGCCTCCTTTGTTCAAGTGATTCTCCTGCCTCAGCCTCCCAAGTAGCTGGGACTACAGGCGCATGCCACCACGCCCGGCTCATTTTTGTATTTTTAGTAGAGATGGGGTTTCACCATAAAGGCCAGGCTGGTCTCGAACTCCTGACCTTGTGATCCACCCGCCTCAGCCTCCCAAAGTGCTGGGATTACAGCTGTGAGCCACTGCACCTGGCTGAATTGCTTTCTTGATTTTATTTTTATTTTATTGGCTCTGTTAATACCTTTCCTCAATACCAGTTATTATATTTTAAGTAAAAGCTCTTCCTATTTGGACATCTTATAATTTCGGTTTTTTTTTCTGATTTTTTATTCTTCTATTTCTCCTGCTTTTTTTTAAACAAACTTTTCTTAGTTATTTTATTCTTTGTCCATTTCTGTTCTGAGTTATTTTTCTGATTCATGGCATTTTTTCATGTTACCAAATTATTGTTTAAGGTTATTTAATTTTGGCTGGAATATTGTGTTTAAGTTTTCCAGTTTCATGTTGAGTTTTGTTTTTTTTTAAGAAAATATAGATTTTCACTGAATTTTTTTTCTATATAATATGTCTGCAATTTTCTGTGCATTTTGTGATATTTTATTTTCCAGTTTCAGCAACTGCAAATGAGGCAGGAGGTTGGGTGCCTTACCAGCTTTCTTAGTTCAAGAGTGCCCTCTTTTTAGATTGGAGCACTGGCTGATGTCTTGTGATTTTGTGATTCTGTTTCATCTCTGTGGGACTCTTAACTTTATTTTTATTTTTCTTTTTGAGACATGGTCTGTCTCTGTCTCCCAGGCTGGAGTGCAATGGCACCATCTCGGCTCACTGCAACCTCTGCCTCCTGGGCTCAAGCAATCCTCCTGCCTCAGCCTCCTCCCGAGTAGCTGGGACCACAGGTGCGTGCTACCTCACCTGGCTAAATTTTGTATTTTATTTTATTTTATTTTTGTAGACATGGGAGTCTTGCCATGTTGCCCAGGCTGGTCTCAAGTTCCTGAGCTCAAGAAATCTGCCCACCTCGGCATCTCATAGTGTTGGGTTTACAGGAGTCAGCGACTACGCCCAGCCTGGGACTCTTATGCACTGCTTGCTTCCTTTTTCTTCACCATCAAGCCCTGAAGGGGTACCTCCCCTTCAAGTCACCTCTTTCCTTCTGCCTTTCCTCTTGCCTTTGCAACATTGCCATTTCCAGTCTCAAACAATTTCACCCCCTTTTAAAATATATCTCAGTTCTTTCATCTACCAGATCTTGGACATATTGTCAGTATTTCTCCACTCAAGATGGGACTCTCTTTTTCTGGTGGTGGTTTAGCCTTTCTGTGCCATCTTGGCTTCTCTTCTAGAGCATGGCTCTGTAACTGGATCTGCTGGTTTTGGATGTATATATTTGCTTTTATATAAAATGGGGTTTATAATTTTCTCTGCCTGTATATTATATTGTAGCCATAGATGGTTTTATTTGTTCTCCTTAGTTTTGTTTGTTTATAGGATGTGTGGAGAGATTCAAATTTAGGTAACTGGCATTATTCTATAGGAATCTGGAAGCCAGAACATTTGTTTTTGTTTTCCATAAAAAATTTTAATTGTGGTAAAATACACAGAATATAAAATTTGGCATATGAACCATTTTAAAGTGTTCAGCTCAGTGGTGGTGGGTACATTCACACTGTTATGCAACCATCACCACTATCTATCTCCAGAACTCTTCATCTTTCAAAACTGACACTCTATATCCATTAACTAATAACTCTCTACCTCCCTCTATCCCTAATCCCTGGCAACCGCCCTTCTGCTTTCTGTCTCTATAAATTTGACTACCCTAGGTATCTCATAGAAGTGGAATCATACAGTAGTTGTCTTTTTGTGACTCGTTTATTTCACTTAGCACAATGTTTTATTTTGTTTTGTTTTGTTTTGTTTTTAGATGGAGTCTGGCTTAGTTGCCCAGGCTGGAGTGCAGTGGCACAATCTCGGCTTACTGCAACCTCCACCTCCTGGGTTCAAGCGATTCTCCTGCCTGAGCCTCCGAAGTAGCTGGGACTTCAGCCTCCTGCCACCATGTCTTGCTAATTTTTTGTAGTTTTAGTACAGACTGGGTTTCACTGTGTTAGCCAGTATGGTGTCGATCTCCTGACCCCGTGATTCTCCTGGGATTACAGGCGTGAGCCACCGCACCCAGCCAGCACAGTGTTCTCAAGGTTCATCCATGTTGTATCATGTACTACAATTTCATTCCTTTTGAAAAAGGATAAATAATATTTTATTGTATGTGAATACTACAATGGAATACTATTAAAATGGAATGTTTTGTTTGGTCATTGTCCATCAATGGACATTTGGGTTGTTTTGACTTCTTGCCTATTATGAACAGTGCTGCTATGAACATGAGTGTGCAAATATCTGTTTGTGTTTCTGCTTTCAATTCCTTTGGGTATATACCCAGAAGTGGAATTGCTGGGTTATATGGTAGTTGTACTTTTAATTATTTAAGTGACTGCTGTACTGTTTTCCATAGCAGCTATACCACTTTACATTCCCACCAATAGTGCAGAAATGCTTCAATTTCTCCACATCTTCACTAACACTTATTCTCTCTCTCTCTCTCTCTCTCTCTGTGTGTGTGTGTGTGTGTGTGTGTGTGTGATAGCAGCTATCCTGAAGGGTGTGAGGTTGTATCTCCTGTGGCAGCTCGTTTGATTTTAATCTTTCTTAATCATTAGTGTATTTAAAACTGCAAGTTTGCCTTTAAGTACTGCTTTAGTTGTAGTATACAAATTCTTCATGTAGTGTTTCACTCACTTCTAAGTATTTTTTAAGCAGAATCTTATTTAGTAACATGTTATTTAGTTTCCAAACACATGGGATTTTATTTTAGCTATTGTTTTTACAATTGTTAATTCCAGGATGCATTGTAGTAGGAGAACATTGTCTGAATGGGATCAGATCTGTGGAATTTATGGGCTAATACGTGGTCTATTGTTGTAAGTGTTATATATATATATATTCAAAAGTAATGCCTGTTTATTTTGGATCTACATATTTTTAAAATTGTTTTTCTTTTCAGCTCATTCATGTCCATACTATTTTCAGGTCTATGTGACCTACAGTTCTTAGAGATGCATGTTAAAACATTTCCAACTACAACTGGTGATTTATGTATTTTTTCCTATTTGTTTGATGTAGTTCAGGGTTGTATTGTAGATGCATGTATGCTTATGATGATTGTATCAATTTTCTACTGTTCACTAATTAAACTTTTTAAACTGTGAGATATAACATACATGCAGAAAATTTATGAGATACATACATAGATTTAAATAAATACTTATAAAATGAACCCATATAATCACTACTAAGGTTAAGAAAACATTGCCAACATCCCAGAAACCCTCTCTCTCTTTTGATTTTTACAATCCCTTCACTTTCTTCTGGAATTAACCATTCACCTGATTTTTTATTTTATTTATTTTTATTTTATTTAGAGAAGAGGGTCTTGCTATGTTACCCAGGCTGTAGTACGGTAGCCATTCACAGGTATAATCATAGTGGCAACAGCCTTGAATTCCTGGGCTCAAGTGATCCTTTTGCCTCAACCTCTCGAGTGCTGAGACTGTAGGCATGCACCATTGTGCCCAGCTCTGTTTACCTGATTTTTATTTATTTATTAATATTTCTATTACTATTATTATTATTTTTGAGACAGAGTCTTGCTCTTTCGCCCAGGCAGGAGTGCAGTGGGGGTATTTCAGCTCACTGCAAGCTCCGCCTCCCAGGCTCAAGTGATTCTCCTCTCTCAGCCTCCTGAGTAGCTGGGATTACAGGCGTGTGCCACCATGCCCAGCTAATTTTTGTGTTTTTAGTAGAGACAGGGTTTCGCTATTTTGGCCAGGCTTGTCTTGAACTCCTGACCTCAAGTGATCCGCCTACCTCGGCTTCCCAAAGTGCTGGAATTACAGGCGTGAACCACTGTGCCCGCCCCCTCCATTTACCTGAGTTTTATAATAATAATTTTCTCACTCTTCTTTATATCTGTACCACTTATATATGAATGCATGGGGGCTATAATTTAGTTTTCCTATTTTCATTAGTTTCATAAATATAGTTATATTGAAGTGTTTGTTTTGTTTTGCTTCATTTTTTCAATAATACATTTGTAAGATTGAACCATTTTGTTTTTGTTGTGGCTTACTATTCCATTTAATGAATATAGGATGATTTATTTATTCATTTTAATATTGATGGATATTTGTAGCATTTCTAGTTTTGGTTCATTGTTCATAATAACTGAAACCCAGAAAAAACAGAGATTCACGTCTTATACATATGTCCTGTGGCACTTCAGCATCTGTTTCTCCAGGGTACATACCTAGGAGTCAAATTGCTAAGTATTTAGTGGATTCATGTCTTCAGTTTTATAGTTTTGCCCAGTGGTTTTCCAAAGTATTTCTACCAACTTACACATCTACCAGCAGTGTATCATGTCCCCAATATTTGGCATCGTACAACTTTAAAAATTGTTGCCAATTTTATGGCTGTAATTTGGTACCTCATTGCGTTTTCATGAAAAAAGACAAAATATTCATTTTAAGTGTATAGAATAAATTCACGTAATGTATTTTCTTTTTCTTTTTTTTTTTTTTTTTTTGAGACGGAGCCTTGCTCTGTCGCCCAGGCTGGAGTGCAGTGGTGCGATCTCGGCTAGCTGCAAGCTCCGCCTCCCGGGTTGACGCCATTCTCCTGCCTCAGCCTCCCCAGCAGCTGGGACTACAGGCGCACACCACCATGCCCGGCTAATTTTTGTATTTTTAGTAGAGACGGGGTTTCACCGTGTTAGCCAGGATGGTCCCAATCTCCTGACCTCATGATCCGCCCGCCTCGGCCTCCCAAAGTGCTGGGATTAAAGGCGTGAGCCACTGCACCCGGCCCACATAATGTATTTTCTTATTTAACCTTGAATGCTGAATAGTGTGCACCTTTTTTTAAAGATACATCTTTAGATAAAACAGTATGTTTTCAGAAAAGTACCCAAATCATAAATTTACAGCTCTATGAATTAATACAAAGTAAACAGAACCATGAAATTACCACACATCTATAAATAGGACTGTTCCATAAAGCCCTTCTAGAGCCTCCTGTAGTCACTTCTCTCACAATTGTCCTCAGAAGAAAGCCTTAAGGTGATTTCTAATATTATGATTGTTTTGTTTTTTCAACTTTGTATTAATGGAGATTGATTTTTTCATTCCTCCTTATGTTCTCATCCAGGTACTAACCAGGCCCGACCCTACTTAACTTCTGAGATCAGATGAGACCGAGCACGTTCAGGGTGGTATGGCCAAAGACCCTCATTATGTTTCTATATTCATCTATTTTGTTGTGTGTAGCAGTTGCTTATTTGCATTGCTGTATGGAAATTAAGTCAAAAGACTTAATACTTTTGAAAATAGAAATACTTTGGAAAGCAATTTGCGCTCCTCAATATAGTATAGGTTATTAGAGCTACAACAGTGCTTAGCAAGAGGTTTGGAACATAGAAAGTGTTTATTATGCTTCTTTTTTTTTTCTTTTTGAGATGGAGTTTTGCTGTTGTTGCCCAGGCTGGAGTGCAGTGGCGGGATCTTGGCTCACTGCAACCTCTGCCTCCCGAGTTCAGGTGTTTCTCCTGCCTCAGCCTTCTGAGTAGCTGGGATTACAGGTGCGTGCCACCATGGTCAGCTAATTTTTTGTATTTTTAGTAGAGACAGGGTTTCATCATGTTAGCCAGGCTGGTCTCGAACTCTGACCTCAGGTGATCCATCCACCTTGGCCTCCCAAAATGCAGGGATTACAGGCGTGAGCCATTGTGCTTGGTCTATACTTCTTGTCTTTGCAGGCAAATATCTTTTTACATTTGACAAATTGCCTTTTTATTTTTGCTTGAGTTTCCCTAAATAAAACTTCCTTGTTGTACTTATGTATGGTTTTATAATGGTGAATCAAGCCATTTACATTGGTGAATGAGAAATTGCATATTTCATGAATGAATGGAATAGTTTATGGTATTTATTCAAAATATTACACACACTTCTGCTTTTAGGAAGATGGAGTAAATGTAATATTCGCCATTCATCCTTCTAAAACCCCAAAGCATTGTACATAAAACAAATGTAATACTATGAAAGGCAGACAAAAGGCATCTCAAGACTCAAGGTACAACACAGTCGTGAG